>NC_134689.1:307367242-308029742 GCF_050947455.1 Rhinoderma darwinii | reverse complement strand
GTAAGAGTGTCAAAACAAATAACACATACACATATATGGTATCCCCACAATCGGAACAACTTGAACAATAAAATAAACACATTAATTAAACCGCCGGATGAACGGCGTCCAAAAAAACCGCAAAAAACAACGGCAAAATTCTATCTTTTCTCCCATTCCCCACATAAAAAATTAAACAAATGTTAATCTATAAGACCTATGGACCCCAAAATAGTACTAATGAAAACTACACATTGGCCCCAAAAATCAAGCCCACATACGGCCACATCGATGGAAAAATAAAAAAAATTACGGCTCTTGGAATGCGGCGATGCAAAAACAAGTAATTTTTTTCTAAAAGGCTTTTTATTGTGCAAACGTAGGAAAACATATAAAACCTTTACATAATTGGTATCCCCATAATCGTGCCGACCCATAGAATAAAGTTAACATGTTATTTACGCTGCATAATAAACGGCGTAAATTTATAACGTGAAAATTAATGCTGGAATAGCTGCTTATTTTCAATTCTCTCCTAAAATAAAGTTAATAAAAGTTAATCAACATATTATAAGCATCTAAAAATGTTACAAATTACAAAATACAACTCGTCCCGCAAAAAACAAGCCCTTATACGGCTATGTCGACGGAATAAAAAAAAAGTTACGACTCTTGGAATGCGACCGTGAAAAAACAAAAAATAATCCTTGGTCATTAACGTGCAAAATGGCCTGGTCATAAAGGGGTTAAGAGTGCTTTCAAAAAGTGCTAGGCCTCGTTCACATCTTGCGTTGGAGGCTCTATTGCGGGCCTCCGTCGCAGATCTGGCCAAGATTACCTGTAATGATGGGGGTAGGGAAACAGACAAGTGAGCCCTAATCTACCCGCCACTCAGTCCCTGCCTACTTGCAACGACCCGCCCTAGGCAACGGGGTACAACTGGGCGACGGTCCCTACGCTCAGTAAGTGCACGACAGACAAACAGACAAGGGTACACAAAGCTAAGGGAAATGGGGCAGTTGCCCACGGCAACACAGTGAGCCACAAGAGTGGTGAACGAGCTGAGTCAAACCAGGAGTGTACGAGGTACCAAACGCTGAGCAGGAGAGTAGTGAACAAGCCGAGTCAAACCAGGAGTGTACGAGGTACCAAACGCAGAGCAGGAGAGTAGTCAGTAAGCCAGGGTCAGAATGAAGCAGGGTCAAATAGTTCAGAAGCAGCAGCAGGGCCAGGAAACCACATGAGAAGAATCACAAGCAAGGAGGAACAGGAAAGGCAGGTATAAATAGACAGAGGGCGGGAGCTAGCTCCGTCTGGCCAGGCTGTGATAGGCTCTCCCACTCCTAAGCCTGCCATCCTGAGTGGTGGAAGATGGAGTCAGTCTCACAGACATAGAAGCAGGTGCAGACTGATTACGTATGGGTGTATACACAGAAGCTGTGCCTGGCAGATCCTTTACATTACCGGAGACAATATTGCAGTATGCTGTGCTATTGCTTGTCGCCAGTACAATCACGGACATCCCGACAGAAAGCCAACGGAACCCATTAAAGTCAATGGGTTCTGTCGGCTGCCAGCAGTGTCCGTTGTGCAATGGAACTGTTGCTTTTGTTATTGCCTTGCAAAGTGAATAAACAGAAGAGAAATCAAAATCAAATCGATATTTGGTGTGAGCACCCGTTGCCTTCAAATCAGCATCAATTCTTCTAGGTACACTTGCACACAGTTTTTGAGGGAACTCGGCAGGAAGGTTGTTCCAAACATCTTGGAGAACCACAGATCTTCTGTGGATGTAGGCTTCTTCAAATCCTTCTGTCTCTTCATGTAATCCCTTACAGACTCGATGATGTTGAGATCAGTGTCTGTGGGGGCCATATCATCACTTCCAGGGCTCCTTGTTCTTCTTTACACTGAATATACAGGGTGGGCCATTTATATGGATACACCTAAATAAAATGGGAATGGTTGGTGATATTAACTTCCTGTTTGTGGCACATTAGTATATGGGAGGGGGAAACTTTTCAAGCTGGGTGTTGACCATGGCGTCCATTTTGAAGTTTGCCATTTTGTATCCAACTTTAGTTTTTTCAATGGGAAGAGGGTCATGTGACACATCAAACTTATCGAGAATTTCACAAGAAAAACAATGGTGTGCTTGGTTTTAACGTTACTTTATTCTTTCATGAGTTATTTACAAGTTTCTGACCACTTATAAAATGTGTTCAACGTGCTGCCCATTGTGTTGGATTGTCAATGCAACCCTCTTCTCCCACTCTTCACACACTGATAGCAACACCGCAGAAGAAATACCTCCCGATCTGACCCCCTTAGACTTTTATCTTTGTGGTCATCTGAAGGCAATTGTCTATGCTGTGAAGATACGAGATGTGCAGCAACTGAAACTACGGATACTGGAAGCCTGTGCTAGCATTTCTTCTGCGGTGTTGCTATCAATGTGTGAAGAGTGGGAGAAGAGGGTTGCATTGACAATCCAACACAATGGGCAGCACTTTGAACACATTTTATAAGTGGTCAGAAACTTGTAAATAACTCATGAAAGAATAAATTAACGTTAAAACCAAGCACACCATTGTTTTTCTTGTGAAATTCTCGATAAGTTTGATGTGTCACATGACCCTCTTCCCATTGAAAAACTAAAGTTGGATACAAAATGGCCGACTTCAAAATGGCCGCCATGGTCAACACCCAGCTTGAAAAGTTTCCCCCCTCCTATATACTAATGTGCCACAAACAGGAAGTTAATATCACCAACCATTCCCATTTTATTTAGGTGTATCCATATAAATGGCCCACCCTGTAGTTCTTAATGACATTGGTTGTATGTTTGGGGTCGTTGTCCTGCTGCAGAACGAATTTGCAACCAATCAGATGCCTCCTTGATAGTATTGCATGATGGATAAGTATCCACCTGTATTTTTAATCTTTGAGGACACCATTAATCCTGACCTAATCCCCAACTCCATTTTCTGTAATGAAGTCCCAAACTTGCAAGGAACCTCCACCATGCTTCACTGTTGCCGACATATACTCATTATTGTACCGCTCTCCAGCCCTTCGGCAAACAAACTGCCTTCTGTTACAGCCAAATATTAAAAATGTTGACTCATCAGTCCAGAGCACCTGCTGCTATTTTTCTGCACTACAGTTCCTATGTTTTTGTGTATAGTTGAGTCACTTGGCCTTGTTTCCATGTTGAAGGTATGGCTTCTTGGCTGCAATTCTTCCATGAAGACCACTTTTGGCCAGACTTCTCCGAACAACAGATGTGTGTGTTTGAACCTCCATGTGAAAATGATGATCATTATCACCTGTTTGGTATAATTGGTTAATCATACACCTGGCTATAACCCTACAAAATCCATGACTTTGTGCAAGTGTACCTAGAAGAATTGATGCTGTTTTGTAGGCAAAAGGTAGTCACAACAAATATTGATTTGATTTAGATTACTCTTCTGTTCATTTACTTTGTATTTTGTTAATTGATGAAAAAAAACTATTAAACACATTTTAAGCATTCTTACTTTGCAGCATTTTTTCTTAACTCCCTGAAAGCTTTGCACAATACTGTATTTACACTCCTCAACTTTGAAATTGCAGCACCAAGAAGTAAAAGTTTTGGAATTGTGGAAATCATAGGATCGATAGACATGTTAATGATATGCAAATGGTGAAAAAAATTGAAACAAAATATTCTAAACATCTTGATATATTCCGTATCGAGTATGATCATCACGTGTAGAAATACATGCACTTATACGCCTTGGCATGCTATCAATAAGGTTATTGATGATTGTTTGGGGGAATGTTATGCCACGCTGAATGTACTTGGGCACGCAAATCATCAAGATTGGCTGCTGGCAGCTTCCTTTGCAATTGCTGACCAATGATGTCCCAGAAGTTCTCAATGAGAGACAAGTCTGGAGACGCTGCAGGCCATGGTAGCACGTTTAGGCCACGCAGGTTGCTCATAGTAGCACGAGAAACATGCGGCCCGGCGTTGTCCTGTTAAAAAACGGCTTCTGGGAGCCTTTGGAGACTAAATCAATGTAACTGTACCTGAAATTAAAACTAGAGGGGTCCGGCTACTGTACATTATTCCATCCCGAGTGTGATGTTCCCTTGTGAAGGTCTTTTCATGGCATTGTCCACGTGGTCTCCAGACCAATCTCTGCCTATCATTGCGTCCTAGACAAAAGTGGGACTTATCGCTCAAGAGGATAGACCTCTATTCCAGCCTCCATTGCCGTCTTGCTGTGCACCATGATAGCCTTTGAGAGTGGTAGCGTGTGGACAGTGGGACACCTGTATCTGGACGTATGGCTCGTAGCCCAATGTCGTGCAAACGCCTTCTGACGATTTGTGTTGACACTGGTTGCCACCCTAGGCTTGGGATGTGACGTCCAATTTCACTTGCAGTACAGAATGGATGACTATGCACCATTCTTCCGATCAGACGATCGTCCGTGCAGAGGTTCGACTCTGCGCACCTCTTGCTGTCATTCCAATTCATTGTTCTCCTGACCTCCGGGACACGCAATGTTGAACAGTGCTGACATTTCGGCCTAGGCACGTAGTAATCTGCCAGAGTGATAAACCCAGGTCTCTTAGTTCAAGGATTCTGTCCCTCTCAGTTTGCGACAAATGGCGATAACTGGCACATCGACGAACAGGAGGCATCGCACAATCATCCCAAACCACTTGCAAATCTTTGCGACACCTGCTACATCCTCGATTTGATTAAGCTTATGGCTTGTCCTTGGTGTTGCAACTTCAATGTTAAGAAGTATATATTTATATATATAAAAAAAATAATATACTGTTTAACTGGATTCCATTAGTATGTATTTGCAGTAATTACTTCTTCATGAGGTAACGACAGTGTGGTAACAATTACATGACATCATTATCTACAAGTCATTTAACCTACTTTACCGTGCCGTTACAAAGAGACAGCTGTAAAGTGTGATCTTTTTGTAAAGCTCGGATGTTATTCCTATGTGAAGTTTGCCCGGCACAGTTTTATCCTGATGCATTCATCTACTATATAACTGCTATAAATGATAACAAGCAGGATGTATTTGGTCACAGTCATCTTATGGAAGTGATTGATTAGAATGTAAGCTGTCAATTCACTTCTACCATGTGTAGAGGAGAAGGATTTGGGTTCCTAGAGCACTGGGCTGACTTTTCATTGGGGTACAAACTGTATTCTGCAGATGATTTGCACCTAAATGGAAGGGGGTCCGCTGTGCTGGGGGAGAGAATTCTAGCTGGGGTGGCGGAGTATTTAAACTAGGGCTGAGGAGGGAGGTCAATGTAGAAAAAAAAGGGGTAGCCAGGTTAGAGAGGGGTCAGACTATATTGGTGGGGGGAGAAACAGAATGTGGGGAGAGGACTAGACAACAAGATAAGGAGATCCTTTCGTTACAAAACATCAGTGTAAATAAAAAGGACCGATTAATGTCAAATCACATTTCTGATAATAAAAGTGAACAACTGACAGGCAAGTTAAAGTGTATGTTCACAAATGCCAGAAGTCTAGCAAGCAAAATGGGGGAGCTGGAGGCCTTGATACTGGAAGAAAATATAGATATAGTTGGTGTTGCTGAAACATGGCTGGACTCTTCACATGACTGGGCTGTAAATCTACAGGGTTTTACACTTTTTCGTAAAGACAGGACAAATAGGAAAGGTGGTGGTGTATGTCTGTATGTGAGAAGTGATATGAAGGCGAGTGTGAAAGAGACAATAGTGGGTGAAGACTGTGAGGAGGTTGAAACCTTGTGGGTGGAACTAGAAAGGGAGGTAAACACTGAAAAAATTACTTTTGGTGTAATCTATAGACCCCCCAATATAACTGAGGAGATGGAAGGTCAGATATATAAACAGATGGAGCGGGCTGCACAGGCGGGTACTGTAGTGATAATGGGAGATTTTAATTTCCGGGATATTAATTGGTGTCATGGTTCGGCTTCAACTGCAAAGGGGAGACATTTCCTCAACCTGTTGCAGGAAAATTTTATGGGCCAGTTTGTGGAAGACCCGACTAGAGGTGAAGCTCTGTTGGATCTGGTCATTTCTAATAATGCAGATCTTGTTGGGAATGTCAATGTTCGTGAAAACCTCGGTAACAGTGATCATAATATAGTTACATTTTACCTATACTGTAAAAAACAAACGCAGGCTGGGAGGGCAAAAACATTTAATTTTAAGAAAGCCAATTTCCCCAGGATGAGGGCTGCAATTCAGGATATAGACTGGGAAGAACTAATGTCAAATAATGGAACAAATGATAAATGGGAGATTTTCAAATCTACTTTGAGTTATTATAGTGCAAAATTTATTCCTACAGGTAATAAGTATAAACGACTCAAATTAAACCCCACATGGCTTACACCTTCTGTGAAAGGGGCAATACATGACAAAAAAAGGGCATTTAAAAAATACAAATCTGAGGGTACAGCTGTAGCCTTTGTAAAATATAAAGAGCTTAATAAAATCTGTAAAAATGTAATAAAATTAGCAAAAATACAAAATGAAAGGCAGGTGGCCAAGGATAGTAAAACAAATCCTAAAAAATTCTTCAAGCATATAAATGCAAAAAAGCCAAGGTCTGAACATGTAGGACCCCTAGATAATGGTAATGGGGAGTTGATCACAGGGGATCAAGAGAAGGCAGAGTTACTAAATGGGTTCTTTAGCTCTGTATATACAACTGAAGAAAGAGCAGCTGATGTAGTCGGTGCCAGTGCTGTTAATATATCAGTTGATATACTGAATTGGATGAATGTAGATATGGTCCAAGCTAAATTAAATAAAATAAATGTGCACAAGGCTCCGGGACCAGATGGGTTACACCCTAGAATTCTTAAAGAGCTTAGTTCAGTTATTTCTGTCCCCCTTTTCATAATATTCAGAGAATCTCTAGTGACTGGTATAGTGCCTAGGGACTGGCGCAGGGCAAATGTGGTGCCTATTTTCAAAAAGGGCTCTAGGTCTTCCCCGGGTAATTATAGACCAGTAAGCTTAACATCAATTGTGGGGAAAATGTTTGAGGGGCTATTGAGGGACTATATACAGGATTATGTGACAATAAATAGCATTATAAGTGACAGCCAGCACGGTTTTACTAAGGACAGAAGTTGTCAAACTAACCTAATCTGTTTTTATGAAGAGGTGAGCAGAAGTCTAGACAGAGGGGCCGCTGTGGATTTAGTGTTTTTGGACTTTGCAAAGGCATTTGACACTGTCCCCCATAGACGCCTAATGGGTAAATTAAGGACTATAGGTTTAGAAAATATAGTTTGTAATTGGATTGAGAATTGGCTCAAGGACCGTATCCAGAGGGTTGTGGTCAATGATTCCTTCTCTGAATGGTCCCCGGTTATAAGTGGTGTACCCCAGGGTTCAGTGCTGGGACCACTATTATTCAACTTATTTATTAATGATATAGAGGAAGGGATTAATAGCACTATTTCTATTTTTGCAGATGACACCAAGCTATGTAATATAGTTCAGACTATGGAAGATGTTCATGAATTACAGGCAGATTTAAACAAACTAAGTGTTTGGGCGTCCACTTGGCAAATGAAGTTTAATGTAGATAAATGTAAAGTTATGCATCTTGGTACCAACAACCTGCATGCATCATATGTCCTAGGGGGCGCTACACTGGCGGATTCACTTGTTGAGAAGGATCTGGGTGTACTTGTAAATCATAAACTCAATAACAGCATGCAGTGTCAATCAGCTGCTTCAAAGGCCAGCAAGATATTGTCGTGTATTAAAAGAGGCATGGACTCGCGGGACAGAGATGTAATATTGCCACTTTACAAAGCATTAGTGAGGCCTCATCTAGAATATGCAGTTCAGTTCTGGGCTCCAGTTCATAGAAAGGATGCCCTGGAGTTGGAAAAAATACAAAGAAGAGCAACGAAGCTAATAAGGGGCATGGAGAATTTAAGTTATGAGGAAAGATTGAAAGAATTAAACCTATTTAGCCTTGAAAAAAGAAGACTAAGGGGGGACATGATTAACTTATATAAATATATTAATGGCACATACAAAAAATATGGTGAAATCCTGTTCCTTGTAAAACCCCCTCAAAAAACAAGGGGGCACTCCCTCCGTCTGGAGAAAAAAAGGTTCAAGCTGCAGAGGCGACAAGGCTTCTTTACAGTGAGAACTGTGAATTTATGGAATAGCCTACCGCAGGAGCTGGTCACAGCAGGGACAGTAGATGGCTTTAAAAAAGGGTTAGATAATTTCCTAGAACAAAAAAATATTAGCTCCTATGTGTAGAAATTTTTCCTTCCCTTTTCCCTTCCCTTGGTTGAACTTGATGGACATGTGTCTTTTTTCAGCCGTACTAACTATGTAACTATGTAACTATGTAACTATGTAACATCAGTGAAACACTTTGTCTTAGGCGCGCATTTCAGACTTGTGAAGTGTTATGAATCTCAACTGTCTGTGGTGCTAGGCAACAAACAGTTGAAAGTAATCCAAATTTATATGTATTGTTTGTTTTTTGTTATCTATTTGAGTTTTCTGTGAATTGACTGAATATTCTGTCACGGTTTGACAAGGTGCGTCTATGATGGCATATTCAAGGGATGTTTTCCATTCACAAAACAGAAAGTAGTGCTGCGGTTTCAAAAAACGTGCATATTTTATCTTAACTGTACCACATGATATGCCTAGAATGTTTTGCATTACCTTTTATTGTACCATTTGAAAAATTTTAGCAAAATATTATGTTTAATAAAAAAATACGTGCATATTTTATGCTCTCATGTGAATTGATCCATAGATTAATATTAACTCCGTTCTATGGACCAAAAAAAATGGATGTAATACCGATAAAATAAATAATGAAAATGGCCTTATGGTTATATAAAAACAAATTGCCTCGTCTGTTTATGGTCCTAAAATCCAGAATCAAGATGCTGTATGTAACGCAAGAAGCCAAATATGACCATCTCTGCCACATGGTGGAAGGAAAGTGACAGCCATATCTGAGTTGGTGCATCTGAGATGGCTTTTGATGGCGTTTTTAGACCTGTTTCCCCATTGGGCTAATATCTGGGAACTGGGGCTGTATTGTAATTAATAGACACTGTGTCAAATTAATGTCATATGACATAAACCACCACATGATGCTGTAATGCTATGTTAACACTCACATTCTGCACCTAATGGGAAAAAAAGTGACATGTTCGTTATTTCCGTGGATTTTGCATAGAAAAGTTGCACATTTTTTCTGCAGATTTTTTTAAAAATATAGATCATTAGCCATTGGCAAATCCTGTATGTGCTAACATAGCCTAAATTTAGCTTTCCCATAGAAGTGCTCTGTACTCGTTCACTGTTACCAGGACTTATGGGATGCGGTTAATCAGTGTACCGAGGAATAATAAACACTTCCATTAATTAGGAAGAACTTTAAAGGCCTCGGGCTGATGGGAGATGATGAGCTATACGTAAAAATAAGTCAAACAAAAATAAATATGTACTGTATCTGTTTACTATAGTAATCGCCATATGTGCTGAAGGAAGACATTAAATAGAGACTATTACAATCAAGCATAATGATGATCATATACATCCTGACTGGTACAAGCAACACAAGCAGCTCACGTAACCATAACCTTCCAGAGAAAAAGTTTGAGAATGTTTAAAGGGACAAATTCGTAACATTTTTTAACAATATAAAAGTTGAATGGATTTCAATCCTTCAAACGGATTGGATATCATTATACTCATATTTGTTAAAGAGGAAGAAGTTAGAAGGTGCCGGTGGACGCTGCTTATATAGTTGTATTATGGAGACAGAGATATTGCAGGTTGTAAGCATGTTTTAAACGATGAGTTTTGGGGTTGCTTTTAAAATTCTGAAGGGGGGAGATATTGTATTGGGGTACTATGTGGGGGATGCATTAGTGAAATCTTGGAGACGATGTGTTGGGAGGAACAGACAAGAGAAGAGTAAAGATGTTCTTGCTAGGATCATGCGTGGGGAGGTATGATGGGGAGATTAGGGTAGAAATGTATGGAGGGGAGATGTTGTGTACTGTCTTGTATGTCAGTGTCCATATTTTGGAATATATTCACTGAGTAATGTGTAGCCAGTGCAGGGACTTTTAGAGAAGGAGAGGCAGAAGAGGAACGAGGGGAGGTGGAATAACCAGGCAGTGGAGTTGAGAATGGATTGTAGGAGCACAAGAATGATAGATTTGAGGTCACAAGGTATGGGACCATCTCCCAACTAATATGCTGCATGCTATTGAGACTGATGACTATCTGCATAATAAGCACACATGAAAAATAGTAAATGTTATGAAGTGGAGCTGAGAATTGCCTGTCCTGTTATTCTCTGTATATCCAATTGATTGTTCAGTGGCATAGATTTCCATTTTTGAATAGGAATCTGCTTTAGGCATAAATGCGTGTATATGATAACATAAAGAAAAAGTATGCCGTTGTGATATATTCATATAATATATGTCTGGTATTCCTTATTCAGTAGTTGAGTGGCAGTAGAATCATATTAGATAAGTAGGAGATGACACAACAGTATTTCTTTTTCTCCTTTATTCTTCCAGGTCTCTAGTCTCCAGAGACGAGCGCTGTGGTGAGTAAGAGGTTATTACAAATGACTAGTGACACAGCAAACCTTATTAAACATGACTTCTCATGTCATCACATAATAAGTAAATTATATACTGCAGTTTTTATATCTTCTGCACAATACACATAAATTGTAATTATAGTAAAGTCTAACCATTAGCTTGCTGTAAGCAGACAACATAAAGGAAAAACCCACAGGGAGAAGCAGGTAGTAAATAGTCTTTCTTGCAGCCCATGTGGACTTGGAGGTAACAAGCTTGGCAGAAGCTACTGTACTGGTGTCTAGCAGCATCCATCACTGAATTACAATTTTTAATGCATTGTGAAAGGGACGGCTTATCATCGTCTTGATCACAATAACAATGGCAGCTATCTCACTGGATTTCATTTGGATAGCGGCTCATTCCTACAGCTGCCTCACAGGCATTTCTGTATTTCAATAAAGCTGAGCTGATGACCTTTTCACTTCTTGTGTGGCTTAATGGTGACTTATGACGGTCTCTCGCAGCATTGTGGAAGAAGTTTTTATCGTTTTTTTTTAAAGAGATGACGTTGGTGTCAGAACAAATACAGATGAACGTTTCGTGTCGGCAGCTACAAAGTTCATCATTTTCTCTAATTTTCTCTTTTTATGTGGAATTCATATAGATCTGCACTTTTACAGTATTGACATGGGCACGTGCCTGTGGTGTACAGAGATAGACACAAATTATTGATCTTGTGGAGTTTGACATGTGCTGTAGTAGGTTTGTTAAGAACTGCTCATGAATACTAATTCACCTGCTAACGTTTCCTAAGTAAAATTTGAATAAATAGACCAGGGCCGCTGTTACTTATGACAATATAGAATCAGGCTAAAGCTGAATTTATGCTAGTGATGCAGATACATTACTGATACAAAGAATAGATTTCATACCAAGGAAAAACTTCCCCAAAGAAAGGATTTGGGATTTATTACCATGTTCTTTCTTTTGCTTATCTTCATTGATCTAATTATATATTATGGGTCCATTAAAATGGTTGTATTACAGATTTGTGTGGTATGGATCTGCAGTACGATGCCTATGCTATGGGCCCAAACTATACTTACATGCTACCTTATATATAAAGCTCTTTCATTATGGAAATCAGTGGTGGTGCAAGATTACAGGCCATCTCACATGTATCTTTTACATATCAGAAGTTATTGTTTTTTACTTGATTTCGCCTTTTGTTTACTTGTTTTCCTAAAAAAAAAAAAAGGACAACCGGATAAAATATAGAAAACTTTGATTTCTGTATTTTATAAAGAAAGGTGCCAGGACATGATCACATTCAGATATTACAAGTGGGGATCCCTACGTTTGAGCGGATTTGTAATTTTGTCTAGCAGAAACTGCCGATAACCTAATGTTACTGAAAAAGACTGCCATCAGATGATTTAGGGTCTTTTTACACTGACCAATATAAGCCGTAAAAATGTGTGACTATAAACTAATATATTACAACTACACAACGAATATATCACAATTACGTACTCTTTCACATGGATCTATCCATTGGGATGAGCGCTTGTTGCTGCGATCGCTTGTCCCCATGCATCATCATGTTGGCAGCACATCTCCATTTACACAGGAAGATGTGCTGCCAATGATAATATTTATGGCAGCATTAATGATATGTTTAGCCGATGAACTAGCATTTACTTGTTCATCAGCTGATCGTTGCCACTTACACAGGGCAATGATCGGGAACGAGCATTCATTGGAACGCTCGTTTTCCCGATGTTTGGCCCGTGTAAAAGGGTCTTTACTGTATATCAGGGGAAAATAGATTTCATGTGATGATTGTTTGATATTATATTGTTATATCTGAGAGAAGAAGCATCGGTGGTCTCTAGTAGCCACTCATCTCGCCCAGCCTGCAGAGAACTCATATTTTAATTCCTACAAGATGGACATTTTTTCACTGTCAACTATATAACGGAAAACACAGATCAATAAGTTTACCCACAACATTATTCTGTTAACTAGTGACCATTGGAGAGCTGTGGTCCTCTCACTTGTTATCTCATTGACAGCAAAATGTTCCAGATTGGTGACAAAATAATAAAAGCCCGGGTGATATCATAATTAAGGTCAAAGGTTCTACAGCAAATAAGAAAGGGGCAGATAAAAAGGTCAAGCTGTTCACATCTGCAATCGATTTGCAAGGTTGTAAGTTTAAGCTGTGTCCTTACATGTTAATAATGTGTACTCGATGAAATCAGCTTTAGGCCTCATTTACACGAGCGTATTATACGCGCGTGCGACGCGCGTGCTTTTCACGCGTGTCGTACGCACCTATAATAGTCTATGGGGCTGTTTAGACGATGCGTGAATTTTGCGCAGTGCGCGTGCGTTGCGTAAAACTCACGACATGTTCTAAAATCGTGCGTTTTTCGCGCATCACGCACCCATTGAAGTCAATGGGTGCGTGAAAACCACGCATGCCGCACGGAAGCACTTCCGTGCGAACTGCGTGATTCGCGCAAGAGCTGTCAAACTCCTGAATGTAAACAGAAAAGCACCACGTGCTTTTCTGTTTACAAACATCCAAACGGAGTGTCAAATTCGAGATGAGCGCACCGAACTTCACCGGGTTCGGCCAAACTCGTTTTGACCGAAACCGGTAAAAAATGTTCGGGTACGCGACGTCAGGAGACAGTCTCTGTCCACGGTGCTGAAAGCGTTAAACTGGTTCAGCACCATGGACAGTGACTTCCGCTCCGAAAATCCATGAACCTGTAAAAAAAAAAAGACGTTCTGACTTACCGATAACTCCGGTCCGACCTCCCGGGATGACAGTTAAGTCCAAGTGACAGCTGCAGCCAATCACAGGCCAAGCACAGGCTGCAGCCAATCACAGGCTGCAGCGGTCTCATGGACTGCGGCGTCATCCTGGGAGGTGGGGCCGGATGACGAGAGAGGGACGCGTCACCAAGGCAACGGCCGGGAGACCGGACTGGAGGAAGCAGGCAGTTCATGGTAAGTTTGAACATCTTTTTTTATTCACAGGTTGGTGTATATTGTGATCGGCATTCACTGTCGAGGGTGCTGAAAGAGTTACTGCCGATCAGTTAGCTCTTTCAGCACCTTGGACAGTGACGGGCGTCGACTAGCCTCATCTCTATGATGGCGGCTGCGCGAAAATCACGCAGCCGCGCATCATACACGGATGACACACGGAGCTGCCAAGTGCCTTTTGCGCGCGCAAAACGCAGCGTTTTTTGCGCGCGCAAAACGCACACGCTCGTGTAAATGAGGCCTTACAGCTAGCAGTTTTTGAGCTACAGTAAGATTTGAGATTGGCAAGCTTTAGTTTCGCATTGCAATATTGTGCAGTGCCACCTTGCAGCGCCACCTTGCAGCGCATGGACACTGTCACCAGGACAAGATCTGCAAACTGCATGGAGTGAATGATCCAGGACCATGTCATTTTTTTAGCACTATTGTCTATTAGGGCACGTTCAGACGTGGCGGAATTTTTCCGCTGCAAATGTTGCTGCAGATTTGGGGCAATTACGCAAAGAATCTGCACCAACATTTGCATATTTGACAGGTAATTCAGACGTTGCAGAAAACACAGCGGACTTGCCACAGATTTCAGTTTTTGCATTGCAAAGTCTGAAATCCGCAGTGAAATTCCACTACTTCTCCGCAACAGACAGTGCATGCTGCGGAGGGAAAATTCCGCACTGCAGCCTATGCTCCGCAGCAGAGTTTTCCCGCAACGTCTGCACGAAGATAACTAAAAAGGTGTGGGAACCAATGGACAAACTGTCTGCAAAGGATTTCCACTGCGGACTTTCCGCAGCAATTCCACCACGTCTGAATGTGCCCTTAGGGTATGTACACATGGGTTATTTTCGGCCGTTTTTTTGTGCCGTAAATGCCCGAAAAATTGGAAGCAGAACGCCTCCAAACATTTGCCCATTGATTTCAATGGGAAAATGGCGTTCTGTTCTGACGGGACGTTTTTTTATGCGGCCGTTTTAAAAAACGGCCATGAAAAAGAAGTGCAGGTCACTTCTTGGGACGATTTTGGAGCTGATTTTCATAGACTCTATTGAAAACAGCTCCAAAAACGGCCATAAAAAACGCAGTGAAAAACGCAGCGAAAATCATGAGTGGTTTAAAAACGTCTGAAAATCAGGAGCTGTTTATATTCAGATGTTTTTTGCTAAGCGTGTGAACATACACTTATGCGTTTTATTTGGCTAAAGTACGGTAATAGTGATGTGGAATACTGTGTGTCAGTACTATTTATTTATACAATACTGGTTAAAGAGTCGACACCATGACTTCAAGAGTACCTGCTACCTCCTGGGAAATCGTAAATCTCAGTCAGTAATAGGAGGATAGTTACATATTTAAGAAAATAAAAAATACTTTCTAATCTAGTGATAAAAGATCTGGCCCTTTAAGAAAGGGAGATGACTTAAAGGCTATGTACACCTTTGTAGGCATTTAAAAAAAAAAATTTAATAAATCAATGTTTTAGGTACTTACCAACATTTTTGAATTGGCTTTTATTTAAAAAAAATAGTTTTTATGATATAGCTTCTACATATGTATCCTCTATGCATAGATGCTGTATAGTTCGTTATGAGCCGAATCCGTCGGTTCAGCTGAACTGACGGCTCGGCTGAGAGCTGGTCTTCTTGTCAGGTGTCTTCTTGGTTTTGAGTATGGGTTGACCTGTTGTTTAACAAGTATTCACAGCTGTGCATAGCTAATTCCTCAGTCAAATTATGAAGTCTACTATACTGCAAACTATTTATATGAATTACAAAGGTAAATATGCTATATCAGATACATGATTTTGTGCCATATATTACCTAAACTGAAGACTATACTTTTGAGAATGTGGACACATATGCAATAAAGAATAGATATTTGCTTGTAAGACTATTTTACTGCTATGTGGCCACATGAACTGCTCAATAACAAAAGGGGAGAAGTAGGAAACACAGAACACTGTGTAAGGGCCTGTTCACATCAGCGTTGGCTTTCCGTTGAGGGGTTTCGTCTGAGGTTTCCGTCGTGGAACCCCGCAACGGAAAGTCAAACGGAAACCTTAGCTTCCGTTTGCATCTCCATTGATATCAATGGTGATGGAAACATTGCTAATGATTTCCGTTTGTCACCGTTCCGGCAGGTTTCCGTTTTTTCGACGGAATCAATAGCGCAGTCTTCTGATGGAACCCCTCAATGGAAAGCGAACACTGATGTGAACAGGGCCTAACATTGCACTTTCATGCATACTGTAGTGAGAACAGCGCAGACATATGGATCAATGATCTGATATACGCTTTGTTTTCAATGGATGTAAGATCCACCTGCATAGTATACTTAGCAGTAGCAGCAATATGTGAATGAGATTGTGAAGATGTTCCTTAAGGCCGGATTCACACAAGCGTGTTCAGTCCGTGATATACGGTCCGCAGGTCAGCCGCATTTCCCAGACTGAGCACACTGCAGGGAGCTGGGCTCTTATCGTCATCGTTATCTATGACGCTAGGAGTCCCTGCCTCTCCGCGGAACTACTGTCCCGTGTTTTCAATACGGGCCAGTTTTCCCGCAGCAAGGCAGCGACTCCTAGCGTCATAGATAACGATGCGGCCGACCTGCGGACCGTATATCACGGACTGAACATGCTCTTGTGAATCCGGCCTAAGACTGAAAATTCATTGATTGACTTGTCAACTGTGAATGTCCATCCCCATCAATCACATCTAACCAATGGTCTACCGTGCATCAACTATAGCCAGGGTCATGGCAGTTCAGCTATACATAATCTCAGCGGGAAAAATTGTGAATACACTGATAGAATGTATGAACTAATACCTCATGCTATTTGTGCTTTTGCAGAAGACATGCTTGGCGGGTTGAATGTTGTATTAACAGTTGTAATGTATACTCAAGGTCCTGAGCCGCTTGCCTGATATAATCATATGGACATGACCAAAGGCTGCAAGCCAGCAGTGGCTAAAAACCTCTAGGCCCCCTTTACTTTTTTTTTTGCGTTTTAAAAGATGCCATGTGCCAAGTGTTTTTAACATTAATATTTGGTGGAGTCTTTTTATTTAATGTCATTTTTCACAAGGGTTTTCCTGGCGTTTTTGAAGTCCTGAAGAAAAGCCTATGGAAAAAAACGCCATACCTAGAGCTTTTCAAAAAAAATACGCCACTGACCCCAAAAACTATACAAATCAAAACCCTGGGTATGTAGGCTCTCTCGTATTTAACTATGGATTTTAAAGCAACATCTGGGCGTAATGTTTTTGGGGCCGAAACAAGTGCAAAAAGCGCAGTGTAAACGGCACAGAAAACACAAATAAATGCAGTGTGTGAATCCAGCCTCAGGGTAGCCACACAAGTGGCGGTTTGTTGTGAATTTTTCTTCAGTGAATCCGCAGCACAATTTGCATGTGTTATGTCAGTAGGTAATTAAGCAGTAATGACGCCTATAAATTGGCCACATTCTAACATCCAGATTACGACCCCCAAACCCAGGCCTCCCGCAGTTCTACTGCACCAAACATAGATCAAAAGGGTGAGACATCGTTTAGCAAGTAGATTTGCACCAACTGAAGCATGATACTGTGAAAATCTCATAAATGCTCTTTAATGAATGGTGACAGATTCCCTTTAGGTTACCAACAGACATGGCAGATCTGTTGTGGATTTTTCTGCAGCAAAATCTGCATGTTACGGGTAGGAACACACACAACGTAAACACTGCGGATTTTCCGCAACGGATTCATTGCGGAAAATAAGCAGTGTTTTACAGTACCAGCAGTGTGGGTGAGAGTCCAACAAATCTCGTCCCAACACTGCGGTAAATATCCGTTGAAAACACGGCACATAAATTGACCTGCGTTGCGGTTACTTCAACCAAAGCATGTCATTTAATTCTGCGGATACGCAACTCTTCTGTTGTGGGTTTACCCATTGAATTCAATGGGGTGCTTAAACCCACAACAAAGCAAAGTGTGTTGCGATATTTGCGGCGGAATCACCATGATGTGCCGCAAAATTCGCAAGTTAAAACAAATAAATATTAAAGTTATACTTACCCAGAGTTCCCTGCTTCTTCTCCAATCCGGCCTTCCTGGATGACATTGCAGGCCATGTTACCGCTGCAACCAATCACAGGCTGCAGCGTCACATGGTCTGCAACGTCATTCCAGGGGACCGGACTACACGCTGAGAAGAGGGAGGGGGTAAGTATGAATGTTTTTTTTTCAAGCGCCACTTCGCAGCGGAAATTCCGCCGGAAAAACGCATCACAATGTGGTGCTATTTTCCGGACGGCATTCCCTGCGGTGTTCAGGGTGGATACGCTGCGCAGCCTAACGCAGTGTATCCACACTGAATACGTTGTGTGCGTTCCTACTCTACATGTGGAAAGATTCACAGTCAATTTAAAAATCTGCAGCATGCTTTGATTTCCGTGTGGAAAATTTTCCACAGCATGTGAATGAGGTTTGTTCAAATCCTATCCATATGGCCAGTACTGTAATCCACTAAAATCGACACTAAAAATAGACAGCATTTCCGTTCTGTGTGCAGGGAGCCTAAATGTTTTGCCGGTTTCACAAGAGCGTATTATGGCCGCAAATCCTGGCAAGACTGAGTGTCTGATGACTTGAACTAACAGTATTAAATGGACAGCATAGCTGTTGGGCCAGGATTTATAGCCATAATATGGGGGGTAAACTTATTATGCTGATGTGAAGCCAGCTTTTAATTGTTTTCATATAATTGGTATGTGTATAAGGCCGTATTCACACGAGCGCGTTCGGTCCATGATATACGGATCGTATGTTGGCAGGATTTCCCGGACTGAACACACTTCAGGGAGCCAGGCTCCAAGCGTCATAGTTATCTATGACGCTCGGAGTCCCTGCCTTGCTGCGGTGAAACTGTCTCATACTGAAAACATGATTAAAATAACTATGACGCTAGGAGCCTGGCTCCCTGAAGTGTGTTCGGTCCGGGATATACTGCCAACATACGGTCCGTATATCACAGACCGAACACGCTCGTGTGAATCCGGCCTTAGGGTGAATATACACGTGGAGTAAATACTTAAAGGGAACCTGTCACCAGCATTTTAGCTATAAAGCCAGCAATACCTGGTGAAAGTGGGTGAAAAATCATTGTCATCTAAGCTATAAATATGTTCTAAGTAAGCTCTGTAGCTTTAGTATTCCATTTTTCAGTGTTCCCACGCCGTATGCAAATGAGCAGAAAAGAGTCAAATCTTCATCTGAAAAGAGTCAGGTTTTCATTCCTCCAGCATCTCAGAGTGGACTCCACCTCCTTCTTTTTGATTGACAGCTCCTTAGCCAGTCAGGGCCGGACAGGTGGTGGCAGTGGGTGTGGTTAAGAAGCTGCATCCCAGAGGGAAAAATAATTACCATAAAAGGCGGGAAAAGTTTAAACGACTATATTTACTGACAGAGGAGGACTTCAGGAAAGAAGAGAACAGGAATGAACTCTGGACAGCTGCGGCCATTGAGGGGTCAGGCGGGTTTAACAGGTAAGATGTTGATGACAGGATCCCTTTAAGATTTTTGTGGTATACATTTTCTGCTGTGGAAAAATTTCATCCTACAGCAAACAATAAATGTATGCAGCATGCCCACCCCTTGCGGGTATTGGATGTGAGATTTTTTCATAGACTAGTTCAAATTCCTAATTGAAATCCGTATTGGCCTAATCCGCACCAGATTTCATGGCAATTTTGCTGTAAAATCAGCAAGGGTGTTTTTGTTTAACCTAAGAAAAAAAAAGGATGTGACCTATTTTAAATTCTAACAAGACGCCATACAATCTGCCACAAATTCCGCAACACAAATCTGCAGCAAAAATGCCACAAAATACACAATCGTCATTC
Source organism: Rhinoderma darwinii (assembly GCF_050947455.1). Lineage (NCBI taxonomy): Eukaryota > Metazoa > Chordata > Amphibia > Anura > Rhinodermatidae > Rhinoderma > Rhinoderma darwinii. Next base: position 308,010,188 of record NC_134689.1, on the reverse strand, counting down.
CACATTTGGAAACCAAGAAAAATCTGCATGTATTAAGAAATTACACTAGTAGAAATTTAATACTGACTTTTGTGGCATATTTGTACGCCACACGTGAATTCACTCTTAGGTAACCCGTACACCTGGCGCCAGTGTACCATGTACTCAAAAACTAAATGAACAGGCACCTTCAAATATTTCCCAGTAACTAAAAAAAAACTGTCTCTGTCTTGAAGTCTTATAAATGTATAGAAATGTATGAAGTTTTAAGTAACATTGGTTTTATCTGAAGGTTGATATTCCCTTGTGGCCGTTTCAGGAATATGATGGCAGGCCATAAAATGGACCTTGTTAAACATATGGTTTAACTTTATTTTTTACAGCAGTTTGATTTAAAAAAAAAAAAAAATGATCACATATCCTCTGGCCGAACTTAATGTTCCAAAAATTCCTCTGTTCCCCGGCTTGTAAAATGGTAGCTGGTTAAGAAAATTTACTAAGCCAATGACATAGCAAGCCTCAGCTGAAAAACCTGAACATAAACTTGTCAAGAGCAAACTCCCAGATCACCTGCTCCACATTTCATGCTGCAGTGAGTCTCTATCCCCTGTTTGTGGTCTAAAGTCCCAATTTCAGCAACATTATATATCAGGCTGCTTGGCTGTCACCTGTGCTGCCGTATTACTAGTACATAAAAGACCTAAACACTGCAGGGTATTGAATGTGCTACTTTCACATTTCTTATTTGTGTTTTTTTTTCCTTTTAGATGTTTTTTTTTTTTTCTTCAACATATCTGCACTAGGATATTTTCACCTACTCTGCAGCAAAAATGCCATGGTCATAGTAAGGCCTTGTTTATACTGCACAGGTTAGTGCAAGGTATTTTTTATATACCTTTTTAAGCCAAAACAAAGAGTGAACCCTTATTTGAATTTAGTCCTGGTATTGGCTTAGGGCACATTTAGACGTGGCGGAATTGCTGTTGAAATCCTCTGCGGACAGTCTGCAGTGGAATTCTGCAGCAGCCGTTTTTTTACATTTGTTTCTATACATTTTTATGAAACTTAGTTCAGATGTTGCGGAAAATAACTGTGCGGAATTTAAGCTGCGGTGCAGATTTTTCCCTCTGGAGCATGCTTATACATTGCGGAGAAGAAGCGGAATTTCAAAACTGAAATCTGTTGCAAGTCCGCTGTCATATCTGCAACGTCTGAATTACCTGTCGAATATGCAAATGTTGGAGCAGATTTGTTGCGTAATTGCCCCATATCTGCACCAACATTTGGCGCGGAAAAATTCTGCCACGTCTGAACATGACATTAGAGATTGTCCAGGATTAGAATATACATGGGTGCTTTTTTCCAAAAACCTGCTCTAAAATTTAAAGAAATAATATAATAAAAATGAGGCATTGAGATGGAAGATCATAATTTAAAATTTGAGAAATTTAAATGATTTTTCTGTTTTCAAAATGTGGTTTATAAAAATCTTTTTGAATTTTTTTTTATTGCTCAAATGCATCTAAGGGCTGATTTACACGAACGTGATTTGAGTCCGTGCAACCAGCGTGAATTTCATGCGGGTCGCACGGACCTCTGACAGTCTATGGGGCAGTGCAGATTGTCCGTGATTTTTGCGCAGCATGAGTCCGCTGCTTAAAACTCACGACATGTTCTATATTTCAGCGTTTTCCGCACATCACGCACCCATTGAAGTCAATGGGTGCGTGAAAATCACGCGGACCACACGGAAGCACTTCCGTGGGACGCGCGTTATTCGCGCAACAGCAGTAAAAAAATGAATGTAAACAGAAAAGCACCACGTGCTTTTCTGTTTACAAATATCCAAACGGAGTGTCATTTATAATGGCGGCTGCGGGAAAAGCATATGAACCATATGAACATGACACACGGAGCTGTTAAATGCCTTTTGCGCATGCAAAACGCCGCGTTTTTTGCGCGTGCAAAACACACACGCTCGTGTAAATCCGCCCTTCAAAGTAATATCAAGCAACTTTGCAAATCGTGTTGATTAAAAATATCCTACAGTGTTGTTCCTATAGCTCCTATGCAGACCTATCAAATGTAAGTTAGGCTCTGTTCACACTTCATTTTTTCCCCTGTCAGGCTGGATTCACACGAACGTGCCGTTTTTGGGCACGCAAAAACGCTGCGTTTTGCGTGCGCAAAAACCACTTAACAGCTCCGTGTAGCAGCAGCATATGATGCGCGGCTGCGTGCTTTTCGCGCAGCCGCCATCATTATGTCACTCCATTTGGATGTTTGTAAACAGAAAAGCACGTGGTGCTTTTCTGTTTACATTCATCCTTTTGACAGCTGTTGCGCGAAGCACACAGTTCGCACGGAAGTGCTTCCGTGCGGCATGCGTGGTTTTCACGCACCCATCGACTTCAATGGGTGCGTGATTCGCGCAAAACGCTGAAAGAACGGACATGTCGTGACTTTTTTTCAGCGGACTCACGCTGAGTAAAAATCATGCACATGTCCGCACGGCCCCATAGACTAATATAGGTCCGTGCAACGCGCGTGCAAATCACGCGCGTTGCACGGACGTTTTTCCCGTTCGTCTGAATAAAGCCTCAGAGATACATCGGGAATATTCCCAACTATGTATCTCTGACAGCAGGCTGCAACATACAAGTATAGGCATACAGTTGCATACGTCGCCAATAGGTTCCAACAGTAAAAAAAAAATCATACCATGAGGTATAAATTTTTTTTACTGTATGTCTCTGTATAGGAAAGCATAGAAAAAAGTTATGCCGGCGCATATTGGCCCAGGATATGGCAAAAGTAAACTCGTTTGGAATACGCTCCGTGCATGGGGCCTTCGGTGTATGCATATTGAGCTGTAGACATAATCTAATAGGACATTTTAAATCAACACTATTTTTTTATTTTAGATACATTAGTGCATTATAGAAAATTGGTTGCAACGGTGTACATTCCCTTCTTGGGTACTAAACTGATATTCTTTACCAATTGTTAAGGGTCGTAATTATAGTGGGTGCAGAGGTTACACCCTGGCACAGGACCTGAGAGGCCCAGCAGTCATTCTGCCCCATGAAGAAATGTCGCATGTTTTCTCTACTGTGATATCTATCTAATGACATCCCTTTGCAGTGTACAGACTGTATGCATTATACTTCAGCTTTATCATTGAGTTCATTACCTCTGTGCTCTGATATCATCCTTGTATTATGATGCACTGTTTATTATTCCTGTGCTGTAACATCATTGCTTCCTTAGCCATGATATGACTATTTATAATCATCCCTTTTCTGTGTCATTATCCATATTCTGTAACATTACTGTGCACATTATTACCATACTGTGATATCACTGTACTCACCATCTCTGAGCTATGACGTCACTGTGTGCTTAATCCTTGTTTTACGATGGTGACAGTGACATCACTGTTTATATTATTCCCACATTGTGTGCAATAAATAATTCTATGACTTCGCATTGTTTATTACACATATACTGTGACCTCACTGTTTTGTCATTGTCACTGTGTACATCATCCCTGCACTGTGACCTCATTGTGTATATAATTCCTGTGTTTTTATTTGAATTTGGTCATTACCCATGTGTTGTGCTATCTCTTTCTTTTATTATCTCTGTGCAGTTATCACTTTATTCTTTTATTGTGACATCACTGTGCTTATGATCTCTGTATTGTGACTTAAGGCTTCGTTCACATCTGCATTGGGACTCCGTTCATGGGTTCCCTCGGACCTTTCCGTCAGGGGAACCCATGAACGTAATCTAAACTGAAACAAACGGAAACCATAGATTTCCGTTTACATCACCATTGATTTCGATGGTGACGGATGCAGTGCAAATAGCGCAATTTGTCACCGTTGTTTAAGGGTTCCATCGTTTTAATGGAATGAATAGCGCAGTCGACGAACGGTAATGATTTTGTCAAAACGACAAAACCCTTAAACAACGGTGACAAACAGAAACCATTTGCACCAGATCTGTCACCATTGAAATCAATGGTGATGCAAACGAAAACCTATGGTTTCAGTTTGGATTCCGTTCATGTGTTCCCCTGACGAAAAGCTCCGACGGAACCCATGAACGGAGTCCTAACGCAGATGTGAACAGTGTTTATTATTTATTATACCCATAGAAGGATAACATCGTGTCCATTAGGGCCTGTTCATATCAGCGTTGGTTTCCGTTAAGGGGTTTCTTCGTACCTTTCCATCGGAGGAAGCCCTCAACAGAATGGCAAACGGAAACTATAGGTTCTGTTTGCATTACCATTGATTTCAATGGTAATGCTTCCATTTCTTATGGCTTCCGTTTTTCACCGTTATGTAAGGTTTCCTTTTTTTATGGAATCAATTCCGGCAAAAAAAACGGAAACCTTACATGACAGTGAAAAACTGAAACTGTTAGCAATGGAAGCATTACCATTGAAATCAATGGTAAGGCAAACGGAACCTATAGTTTCCGTATGGCTTTCCGTTGAGGGGTTTGTCCAACGGAAAGGTCAGACGAAACCCATCAACGTAAACCAACACTAATGTGAACACAGCCTTAGCCAGGTTATTTTACAAAAATAAAAATATGTTCCTGTGCAGTGTGCATTTTCAAGTGGTAAGTATATGAAGTTCAGAGGTTGTAGTATCATCTGGGAACTAGTGCTTGAGGAGACCAACCGTTCCTCTTCCATATAAGAGTACAGTATTATTATAAAGTGCATGAAAATTGTGGGGCCCTGTTAGATATTTTGCATCAGACCCAGGAACTTCAAGTTAAAAGGGTATTCCCAATTCAGACATTTAAGGCATATCCTGTGGATATACTATACATGTACCGTAGATGCCGGTCCCAGCTCTAGGCATTGTCCTTATATCCAAAACTGGGGATCACCTGGCCAGTCGCCACATACAAGTGGAAAATAAATTATATGATATGGAAGTTACAGAAACAGTCGAGCAACTATTCATTCTATGCCTGGATGCGGCAGATGTCAGCCACCTGACCAGGGCAGATGAAGGGTTCTGCATTTATTAGACATGTATGACGTATCCTGTGGGTAGGCCGTAAATGTCTGTGTTGGGAATACCCCCTTTAACCCCTTCCCGCAAATGGGCGTTACTGTACGTCCTTTTTAGCGGCTCGTTCCCGCAAATGGGCGTACAGTAACGCCCTGAGGATGAAGCAGGCACAGGAGCTGTGCGCGCTTCATCCTCAGCGGGTGTCGGCTGTAATATACAGCTGACATCCCGCTGCAATGGCGGCGATCACTGTTATGTCCGATCGCCGCCATTTAACCCCTCAAATGCCGCTGTCAATAGCGACAGCGGCATTTAAGTGATTGATACAGAGGGAGGGGGCTCCCTCTGTACCCCGTTGGCCCCCCGCGAAAAATCGCGGGGTTCTGATGGTTGCAATGGCAACCAGGAAGCCTAGCAATGGCTTCCTGGTTGCCAGGTACGGGAGCCTATTAAGTCCTGCCCGAGGCAGGACGTAATAGGCTCAACTGTCAGTTATAAAATGACAGTTATAATACACTGCACTACACAAGAAGTGCAGTGTATTATACAAGGGATCAGAAGATCAGATCTTCCAGTCCCCTAGTATGTGTAAAATAAAAAGTAAAAAAAAAGGTTAAAAAAAGTTTTAGATAAATAAATAAATAAAAGTTTTATGTAATAAAAACAATAATCATCTTGTGTCCCTGATCAAGTCCTTTATAATTAGATAAAAATGGAAAAAAAGACGAAAACTAGACATAATAGGTATCGCCGCGTTCGTATCGGCGTGACCTATAAAAATATAATATTATTTATCCTGCACGGTGAACACCGTAAAAAAAAATACAATAAAAAACAATGCCAGAATTTCCTTTTTTGGTCACGTTGTTTCCAATAAAATGGAATAAAAGTGATCAAAAAGTCGCGCGTAGCCAAACATGGTACCAATAAAAACTACAGTGTGTCACGCAAAAAACAAGCCCTCACAAAGCTCTGTCGACAAAAAAATAAAAAAGTTATGGCTCTCAGGACATGGTGACACTAAAACATTTTATTTATAAAAAGGGTTTTTATTGTGTAAAAGTAGTAAAACATATAAAAACTATATAAATTTGGTATTGCCATAATCGTATCGAACCGCAGAATAAAGAAACATGTTGTTTATACTGCATAGAGAACGGCGTTAAAAATTGATTTAAAAAAAACAGCGAGAGAATTTCTGTTTTTTGGTCTCCTCACCCCCCAAAAAATTGAATAAAAACTGATCACATTATCACATTTACCCCAAAATGATACTAATAAAAACGACAGCTCATCCCATGAAAATCAAGCACTCACACAGCTCGTCAACGGAAAAATAAAAAGTTATGACTCTTGGAACGCAATAATGCAAAACGACGGCCCAGACTAATTTATATGTGCAGCAGTTCTTCACCTAAAACCCCACGTCATCATTTGCAGCCCCCATTTGTAGACCCTGTAAATGCAGCGAAAACGATGACATTTTGGGGTCTGTGCTACATATGGGGCTAGTGAAGTCAAAGATTAGAAAATGCTGGAGTGCGGATATTTTGTACAATACCATGGACACCCTTTAGAAGTGCGACTCCTGCACCCAATAATCTGGCCTGTGCATGAAGGATTGGTTCAAAGCGTACGTCACTATCCAGGGATAATTAATTTTATTATTCATTCTCCCCATTATTACATCATCCTATTATGACCTGTTGCTCTCCACCCAGCTTACATATACCCTGATGTACTCCACATAGCTTACATATACCGTGATGTACTCCGCCCAGTTTACACATACCCTGATGTACTCTACATAGCTTACATATACCCTGATGTACTCCGCACAGCTTACATATACCCTGATGTACTCCCCACAGCTTACATATACCCTGATGTACTCCGCCCAGCTTAGATATACCCTGATGTACTCCACATAGCTTACATATACCCTGATGTACTCCGTACAGCTTACATATACCCTGATGTACTCCCCACAGCTTACATATACCCTGATGTACTCCGCCCAGTTTACATATATCCTGATGTACTCCTCACAGATTACATATACCCTGATGTACTCCTCACAGATTACATATACCCTGATGTACCCCTCACATACTACATATACCCTGATGTACTCCGCCCAGCTTACATATACCCTGATGTACTCCTCACATATTACATATACCCTGATGTACTCCGCCCAGATTACATATACCCTGATGCACTCTGCCCAGCTTACATATACCCTGATACACTCCACCCAGCTAACATATACCCTGATGCACTCCGCCCAGCTTACATATGCCCCATATTATAAGCTGAAACACCAGTAAAACACTAAACAAAACTACTACCAAGCAAAATCTGCGCTCCAAAAGCCAAATGGCGCTCCTTCTGGGCCTGGCAGTGTGCCCAAACAGCAGTTAATGACCACATATGGGGTATTACTGTACTCTGGAGAACCGCTTAACAATAATTTATGGGGTGTGTGTCTACGGTAGTACAAGCTGGGCACAACACATTGGGCACTGAAATAGCATATATGTGGAAAATGTCAATTTTAAATCTGCAACATCCACTGTGCACTAATTTCTACAAAACCTTTGGGGTTAAAATGCTCACTACACTTCTAGATGAATTCCTTGAGGGGTGTTGTTTCCCAAATGGGGTCACTTTTCGGGGGTTTTCACTGTACTGGTACCTCAGCGCAATGCAACATGGAGTAAAAAACAAATTTTGTAAAATCTCCACTCCAAAAACGAAATTGCGCTTTTTCCCTTTAGACTCTTGCTGTATGTCCAAATAGCAGTTTACAACCACATATGGAGTACTTAGAAATTTTGTCACACATTTTGGGGTGTCTTTTCTCCTGTATTGCTTGTGTAAATGAAAAATTATGTGCTAAATCTATAGGTTATTGGAAAAAAAAATTTTTTCATTTTCACGGCCCAATTCTAATAAAATCTATAAAACACCTGAGGGCTCAAAATGCTCACTACACCTCTAATTTAATTCTTTGATAGGTATAGTCTCCAAAATGGGATCACACCTGGGGAATTTCTACTATACTGGTACTTCAGGGGCTCTGCAAATGCGACATGGCCCCCAGAAACCAATTCAGCAAAATCTGAGCTGCAAAATCCAAATGGTGCTCCGTCCCCTCTGAGCCCTGCCGTGGGTCCAAACAGCAGTTTATTACCACATATGGGGTATTGCCGTAATCAGGAGAAATTGCTTTACAAATGTTGAGGTGCTTTTTCTCCTTTATTCCTTATAAAAATTAGAAAATTCTATGTTTTTTCAGAAAAAAAGTATATTTTCATCTTCACAGACTAATTCTAATGAATTCAGCAAAAAACCTGTGGTGTCAAAATGCCAACTATACCACTAGAAAAATTCCTTGAGGGGCATAGTTTCCAAAATTGAGTCACTTTTGGGGGGTTTCCCCTGTTTAGGTCCCTCCAGGGCATTGCAAACACGATACGGCACCGAAAAATATTCCAGTAAAATCAGTGCTCCAAAATCCAAATGGCGCTCCTTCCCTTCTGAGCACTGCCGTTGGTCCAAGCAGCAGTTTATTACCACATGTGGGTTATTTCCGTAATCGGGAGAAGTAGCTTTACAAGTTTTGGGGTGCTTTTTCTCCTTTATTCCTTGCAAAAATTCGAGAATTCTAAGTTTTTCCACAATAAAAGTAGATTTTCATTTTCACAGACTAATTCGAATAAATTTAGCAGAAAACCTGTGGGGTCAAAATGCTAACTGTACCCCTAGATAAATTCGCTGACGGGTGTAGTTTCAAAAATGGGGTCACTTTTAGGGGTTTCCACTGTTTTGGCACCACAAGACCTCTTCAAACCTGACATGGTGACTAAAATATATTCTAAAAAATGGAGGCCCCAAAATCCTCTAGGTGCTCCTTTGCTTCTGAGGCCTATGTTTCAGTCCATTAGCACACTTGGGCCACATGCGGGACATTTCTAAAAACTGCAGAATCTGGGCAATAAATATTGAGTTGCATTTCTCAGGTAAAACCTTCTGTGTTACAGAAAAAAATGTATTACAAATGAATTTTGTAAAAAAATTTGTAAATTTCACCTCTACTTTCCTTCAATTCCTGTGAAATGCCTAAAGGGTTGAAACACTTTCTGAATGCTGATTTGAATACTTTGAGGGGTGCAGTTTTCAAAATGGGGTGTTTTATGGGGGTTTCTAATATATAAGGCCCTCAAAACCACTTCAGAACTGAACTCGTCCCTGAAAAAAATAGCCTTTTGAAATGTTCTTAAAAATATGAGAAATTGCTGCTAAAGTTCTAAGTCTTGTAACGTCCTCGAAAAATAAAAGGATGTTCAAAAAACGATGCAAACATAAAGTACACATATGGGAAATGTTAATTAGTAACTATTTTGTGTGGTATTACTATCTGTTTTACAAGCAGATACATTTAAAATGAGAAAAATCATAATTTCTTTAAATTTTCTCTAAATTTTGGTGTTTTTCACAAATAAGCAATAAATTTATCGACCAAATTTTTTCACTAACCTAAAGTACAATATGTCACGAGAAAACAGTCTCATAATCGCTTGGATAGGTAAAAGCATTCTAGAGTTATTACCACATAAAGTGACACATGTCAGATTTTAAAAAATGGGTCTGGTCCTGAAGGCCAAAAATAGCTTGGTCTTAAAGGGGTTAAACCTCTGCCTATTGTATACAGATTAAGAAATTACAATGTTGTTGTTTTTATAGAGACCAAATGAATCTCCAACCATATATAAACGCTAATTATTAGAATAGACGCGCACAAGAAAAATTCCAGGATTTTTGCTTGTATTCGATTATGCAGATCACCCTCGTACAATCTGTAAAGTGCTCGGTTATTTAACAAGGTCTTAAATGTACAGCATCAAAACCAAGTAAACAAACAGCTGAGAGCCAAAACATAGTGTTAAGGTGAAAGCCGAATGTAGACCTTCCCGTCTGTCTGTATAATCACATCAGAGCATTCAGCTGGAAAGAGCTGAAACAATCCTGTGGTAATTTTACTAGTCACACTTTGTTCCAGCTGTTCTATGGATTGACTTCTATAGACAGCTTGAGTGACAGATACAGCCTGGATTCTTTTTTCTTGTACTTGCCTATATTTCTTAGGAAATGGTCAGCAGATATTTGGAATTCAATATATATTATATATATTATAATATATTTATTCACGTCCGCTTTATAGGGATCATTTTATTACACAAAGTGATGGCATATTGCAAAAAAATCAACGCTGCAGCCCCTACAATCTCAAGATCGGTGGGGGTTCCAGCAGTTGAACCCCATCCACCATGAAGTCATGGCATAACCTGTGATATACCATCACTTTTTGTGATGAGAATATCCCTTTAAAGGATCAGACCCTTCAGTCTTCTTAGTGACCTTGAAATTATTCTGAAGACACACTGCTGTAGATGTAATTTCACCATTTGAACTAGATTGGAAAGTATTCCACCAGTGTTGGACTGGCCCATCAGGAAAATAGATAATTCTACAATATGTTCAATGGTAGTGCCAGAATTCAAGGGTTTCACACCTGTGCTGGTTCTTTGCCTTTATATGTTAACAGGTGAACAGAATGTGCTATATTGTGGGACAGATTTTACAATGGCAATATATCTAATACTGTATATATCTTATGCCGGTTGAAGAAGATTAAATACAATAACTAGTGGAGTTCATGGCTCCTCCAAAGATTTTCTCAGGACATGCATCACTCATTATGTTATTGAAGACAACAATGCAGTTTATGAATCTTCATAAATCCTAAAAGTAACATACGCCATGGGTTAGAATGACTAGATGTCTGAAGGACAACCATTTCCCTCACAGTCCTGTTTCCCCCACTGACATGCATGTTCAGCTTGGGTGAACCCCCTAGCACAACCTAGGGCATCTTCAATTAAAAGGAAAGATTGAACCCTTGTCCTTGAAATAACAAGACCTCATAGATATTGTACTGTTGGTGGATTCCATCTATACCGTTGGGATCTACCAACAAACCTCCAATGATCCATGATCCTACACTGTGGTCCCCTGCTTTACCGTGTTCTAAATGGCTGCCACTGTCTCAGACTTTCCTATAAAGATCTTCTTTAAAAGTCTGAGACATGCCCCCACCCCTAATACTGCACACCGATAGACCACTGGCCCCTGTTTTGGGCACTGTGTCCAGCAGCTGGTTTATTTGTGTCGATTTTTTGCAAGAAACAAAATTGTTTTCTATACCATGGTCCAGTTTGATAACTAAGATTGTGGGAAACATTGCCACATTATAGCAGTAGGAACATATTTGAAAAATATAAACAATAATTTATAAAAACATAACCTTTAAGTTTATGAAACAAAAAAAAAAGGAAATTGTCTGCCTTGGAAATTATTTAAAAAAAATCTTCACGATATTGGGTTTTACTTAGTGGTCACTTTCCTTAAAAGCGACAGCAAGTCTTGTCTACTTAGCACTATTGTCTACGAAGCTGCTCTATTAGTAGTCATATTTTTCACTGATATATTTTCTATATCTAAAAAACATCAGAATGCATAAATTAAAATGTCAGTCTAAAACTTAATTTTACTTCTTCTGCCATCAGCATAGACTTAACAAATCACATGCATAGTGTAAAGTAATATTTAACATATGCAATGATTTAGCATATGGAATATGTTAACTGGAAAAATCACCAAAGGCCGGTCAATGTGTCTGAGAAGTGCTTCTAGTTAAATGAGGAATGATGTAAGAAATAAAATAAAGAAAAGAGGAGCCAATATATTCATATATTCTTGGCTACACTTCAGAATGGATAAAGATATGTCTCATATTTATGTATGTATGGATGAATATGTCTCAGTGACACTATACAGGTCCTGGAAAATATGCAATGTAGGTGCATTTGAAGGGTATTTGCCTCCCAGATGAGTTGTTACAAGGACAATTATTTGACGTTTTAGGATATATCCGGGCTATCTTCAGAACAGGATTCCAAGAACCCCAAGAAAATCTGCATGCAATCAAATAACTAATCTATTATATCTCAATACTTTCCTTGGATTTTCACATTTTATATAGTCTTTACATTATTTGATCACTATAATGTTGTAAGCTGCACACCTACATAACCCACATTGAAGGCAAACATGCCCACATTAAATAGAATGTTCTGCCATACTACTATACAGTACTTTGTATTGTTAGTTTGTTGTGTACTATAATGTTGAAAACTGTACATTGTGTCTATACTATGCGGGAGATAAAATATTATACATTTAGGGGGTTATGTGTAACAACTTGTGCAAAAAAAATATTTGATGTTGCCAATGGAATCCAATCAGATTTTTAAAATGTTTTAATTGTTTATATTTTATATTGTTGTCTATAATAGATAATTGTTTTTCTTTTTTAACCTATGGGAATCACAGGCTTTAGAATTCAACAGGAACCTTGTAGGCATCAAGTTTTTTTCTTCTTTGTCCTGATATGAACACTTCTGGTCCCACTAGTGACCACTGTTATACAATAGACTGTGCATGAAAATCACAATCCACATCGATATCCACCTCTTTGCTGCTGCTGTGAATCGCCTAGGATATCAACATTGACGGGGATAAGGTCTTAGATCCATACAATGTCCTCTATGGGAATGCTGATGGATGGAAGCAAAGTTCTAAAAGTATTGCCATTGGGTTCAATACTAGAGACACAATTAACAAAGCCAGTGAGTATCTTTGAAGATGGTTTCTCAAAACACAGCAAGCGATTACATTTTTTCACAGTTGGAGAACACACTAAATGAACTTTTCTCTTGGGTTTTTGGAATGCCTCCATTAAAAACTCAATGCTACATGCAAATAACAACTCCACCAGCTCCTATTACAAGTACAACAAGCCAGTCCAGAATACAATTACATGTATGTGTATATTGTAACAGGGGTATTGTAAGGCCACATCCTTCCCGTTCTTATGCTTGACTACTAATTTCCTTCTTTTATTTCCCATTGTTACATATTTATTAGTCACTGGCTCTATGTAAGATGTTAGGAGTCTATACTAAGTCTATAATGAGGAGTAGACTAAGATACAAGCCATTATTACCAATTCTAACTTCATATATTATTTCCTATCATGAACTCCAGTTGGGTTAACCCTAAAACTTGTCTTGTATTCGGCACATCATTGTGTAAACAGAGGTGGGGTGTCTTCAAAAATTATTGTTGTTAAACTGAAATATTCCATATTCCAGCTGGTTATGTTTCAAAACCATTTAAGAACTGGCATGTGATCAGGAAACTGAATGATGAGAGGAAGAGGGATTGGAGAGAGTTTCACATAGGATGTATGAAAAATTAAGTGTCAAATAATGCACTTGGAGACTATTAAGAAACCCAACATCTGGAGCAGTTGATGGATAAATTGGACAAGGCAGAGGATTTAGAAAGGAGCCTAGTTAAATCAAATGATAAGATCCACAGAAAGCCTTTTATGCACTTACATCATGGTTTAAGAGACAAGCTGTGAAAACTTTAGGCATTGTTCCTCATTTCATTCTAAATGCAACAATAAAAACAGTAGTCCACAATGATCTGGAAGGAGACTTCCTGCAGTGAAATAAGTACACAGAATAACATCTCTGTGTCTAATAATGTTACATTTTAAGTATTACGATTTAGTGCACGTAACTAAATATTTAATTTCAATATATAGGTTGTCATATATTTAAATAATCTGAATGTTACCTAGAGCTCCGTTTGGTATGGAGCCATAATAGGGCTTCCATTGTGGTGCATAAGCCCTTTACTATACCTCTGCATTCAGGGCCGCACCGTCCATGAGGCGAGATGAGTTTCTTGCCTTAGGTGGTGGCCTGCTGCCTCTGAGGTGGCAGCGACGCCACTGAAACCAGCCGTCGCCACCCCCTCCTGCATTATAATTGTATTTGCGTCTATAGGACACAGATACAATTACATCCATAAGCGCTTAATGGCAGGTCACATTCCGTGCCCTGCTATTCAGTGCCTTTCAACGACGTAAGCGGCATGATGTTATCATTGTGCCGCTTGCGTCATTGGCAAAGCACCCTGCCAATCGGGGCATTTCAATGCTCTGCCAATCAGCACCTTTTAATGATGCAATTGGCGCGATTAAGTTATTGCGCCGCTTGCAACATTTAGCCCCAAAAGACCTGCTCAGAAGAAAGCATGCCTGCATTGCAAGAGGACAATGCAGAAATTGGATCAGGTGAGTATGCAATGTTTTTTTTTCCTCTTAAAAGTGTGAGGGGCATTATCTATGGGGGGCTCTATCTACAGGGGGCACTATCTAAAGGGGTCTATATGTCGGGAACTATCTACAGGGGGCTATATGTGGGGCACTATCTACACGGGGGCTATATGTGGGGCACTAACTACAGGGGGGCTAAATGTTGGGCACTATCTACAAGGGGGGCTATATCTAGGGCACTATCTACAGGGGGACTATATGTGGGGCACTATCTACAGGGGGCCGTATGTGGGCCACTATCTACATGGGCTACTATCTACAGGGGGATCTATAGGGGCAACTATCTACAGGGGGATTTATGTAGGGCACAGGGAGCTTTATGGGGCCACTATCTACAGGGGATCTATGTAGGGCACTCTTTACAGGGGGCTGTATGGGGGCCACTATCTACAGGGGGCACTGTGTGTGTGTTTGTGTGTGGCACATGGTGTATGGTGCTATTATAATCAGGGACACAGTGTATGGCGCTATTATAATTGGAGATGCAGTGTATGGCGATATTATATTTAGGGGGTAGTGTGTAGCACCATGAGAATTTAATCTTCAATTATAGGTACAGAAATGTTTTTGAAAAGTGAGAAACTGAAGACATATGAGCGGCAAACTTCAAAAATTAGCTGTGGCCGGGAGAAGTCATCATAGAGGTCTGGACCGGATGGAGAAGAAAAGAGAAAAAGAACAACTAAAGTCTGAGAAAACGTCACCTGTGATGTAAATGTTTATTCTGCCTTTAATCATTATTGTAGTCACCGTATGATCTGCAGCGAGATGATGGGTGGTATGATTTTTATTTATTTTTTTGAAACCGCAACTCCCAGCATAACCTTACCATTGTTTGGGCCATGTTGGGAGCTGTAGTTTTACGTCATACAAACCTATACAGCAGAAATTGAACTAAATTAAGCTGCATTTGTTCTGGTGCTGTACTATATGTACTGGGCTTGGTTCTGGTGGTGTATATATGTATGAGCTTGGTTCTAAAGTTGTATTTTTGTACTGAGCTTAGATTTGTTGCTGTATGTATGTGCTGAGCTTTGCTCTGATGCCGTATATATGTACTGAGCTTTGTTCTGGTGCTGTATTTATGTACTGAGCTTTGTTCTGGTGCTGTATTTATGTACTGAGCTTTGTTCTGGTTCTGTATTTATGTACTGAGCTTTGTTCTGGTACTGTATATATGTCAGAGCTTGGTTCTGGAGCTGTAATTATATAGGATATATTTATAATAACAAAATTGCAGGGCAGATGGAATTGTTTTCAATTCATTATATAGTTATTGGGAACCTGTCAGGTAGTTTTAACACCTCAAACCGCCTCCATTTGATAATACATGACCTGATAATATTTCTTCCAAACATCAACTTTTACAACGGCACACACTATATGCTAATGACTCATTAACGGGTTATGGGGTAGTGCTGCTATCCTGAAGAGACACATAGTCCTCCCTCCAAACCCAACTTTCCATGCTTGATTGACATCCCCCTGGCTGTTATACATCACTAGCAGCCTCCAACTTTCTTGGATTCGCCATTTCCTTGCGCTACTTGGGCATGCACCGTGCAGTGAGGTGTACTCTGCTCGGCTTCATCGCTGCACCGCACATGCCAGGGAAGTACATGGCAACGGCACATCCGCAAGAGTTGGAGGAGGCTGCAAGTGATGTAGAACAGCCAGTTAATTTTCAACTCCGGCAGCAGAAAAGCTAGAATCAGCCCTGTCTGTATGTCTCCAATTTCATACAGAGGCACATGGTGGTTTCATTTGTCGAATTCCTTACGAACCTGACAGAAAACAAATCATGACGTGATCCATATGTGCGGAGGTATTCTCCCCTAGAAACATTGCATCTAGGGGAGAATATCTACATACCCACTGAGTCTGACAGAGCCTGTACAGGCCCTCAAAGAAACACTTCAGGCAAAACTGATACCCTGTGTAATGCTTAGTAACGGGCCAGATGAGACAATGCATTACACAGGGATTCTCCCATTGATGTTTTTTTTTATTCTTATATCCCTGTGCATGCACCACCCCTTGGGCCCTGCACTAGACAATAGGGTAAGTTCACATGGAACAGATTTGTTGCAGAAATTTGCGACTGAGCATTACAATTAATTTGGGGACTATTCTCGTGCCTCATTTTTTTACATTGCCAATGAATTTGTTTCCGATAATTGCAAGCCATTTCCATTACTTACTGGACTAGCAATGAATAAATTCATCCATTTTCAATCCTTCATTTACTAAAGACAAAATGTTGCTTAAAATTAATAATATTTCATAGATACTTAACCCCTTCCTGCCTCAGACATTATTCAAATTTACATTTTTGTTTTTTTCTTCCCACATTGCAAAAGCCATAACTTTTTTATTTTTCTGTCGATATAGTCCTATGTGGGCTTGATTTTTGCGGGGCGAGTTGTAATTTTTCGTAGCACCATTTATTGTGCCATATATTGTACTAGGAAACAGCAAACAAATTATTTGTGGGGTAGAAAATGAAAAAAACTGATTCCTCCATTGTTTTTTGCGCGTCGTTTTTACGAAATTCACTGTGCAATAAAAAAACATGTTAACTTTATTCTGTGGGTCAATACGATTATGGTGATACCAAATATATATAGTTTTTTCTATATTTTACTACTTTTACAAGTAAAAACCTAAGTGTAAAAAATGTAATTTATTTTGTGTCGCCAAATTCCGAGAGCAATAACTTTTTTATTTTTACGTCGATTAAGTGGTATGAGGGCTTATTTTTGCGGGATAAGCTGTAGTTTTTAATGACGATGCTTTATTTTTATTTATTAATTTTTTACTATGCTCTAGGTTGAAAATGGGAAAATGTTTTTTTTTAAACTTTAAATTTATTTTTTTTACATTAAAAAAAATACTTTATTTGACTCATTTTTACTTTTTTTTTATTAGTCCCCCTGGGGGACTTCAACCAGCAATCGTTAGATCGCTTGCATGATATACTGCAATACTAATGTATTGCAGTAAATCGTCTTTCTGACAGGATTCTATTAAGCCTTGCCGGAGGCAGCGCCTAATAGGAGCACAAAGATGGCGGACTTGGGGGCGTTCATTAGGCCCTTAGGCAGCCTTAGCAACCATCACCACCCCGCGATTGCATTGCGCAATGAGCTGTTAGGGGTCGCCCCCATTTTTCTAACGATTTAAATGCTGCGGTCGCTATTGACCATGGCATTTAACGAGTTAAACGAGCGAGATCGCGCTCGAGCGCAATCCCACTCGTTACTCTGAAGTGTCGGCCGTAACATACAGCCGACACCGGCATCGTATGGAGCAAGTTCACTCCGTGAGCCCGTTCCATACTTCCCCTACCCGACTTTGGCGTATGGATACTTCAAATGTTGGGAAGGGGTTAAAGTTTTTTTTTAACACAATCAACATTTGTCACCTATCCACAGGATAGGTGATAAATGTATAATTGCTTGGGGTCCCACCGTGGGAACCCTCACCAATTACTAGAATGGGGTTCCCAAGTCCACCATTTCTCCTCACTGCACTACAGCAGTGAGGAAGCGCTTGAATGGAGGTGAAGCATACACCCTTAACTACATTGAACGTCTATAGGACTGACGGAAATAGCCAAACCCCCAAAGACATATGTTTCTAAACCTATTTTAATCTATTACCAAATTCATTCCATTGTTAGAAATTGTAATCTTCTGGAATCTTCAACAGCTGAATTAATACTGTGCTGTTTACAAAGTGCTGGTATTTGTTTTTTGAGTTAACGTTCTCATCACATACAGTATTACATGCTCAGTTTTTCTCATTTACTTCTGTGAGATCACCGAGGCCCAGGTGGCTCGACCATACGTGTTCACATCGGATGTCTGGCAGCTTAGAAAAATGGTCTATTCTACCTCTTACTGTTAGAAGACTTCATGGAGGGAAAGAATAGTCTAGCAAACTGTCAAAAGCTGTGTATTTTACTGGATTCTCAGCTTGCCTTGAATTAGTCTGTCTGCTGTACATTTTTTATATTTCCACTTTGTACTAAGAGCAGGTCTAATGAATCATAATGCTACAGGTGAATTGGATCCTGCGAAGCAGAATTGATAAGTAAAGAGGCAAAATGGAGTCCGACATCTGACTGTGTCAGGGCTTTCATCATGTATCCTATGAACACAGGCAAGCTTATTATTAAAGAAACTTAACATGTATTAATGCTGCACTCTATATAACCTTCAAATGACATTATGTATGGAAATGATCATGTAGCCTTTTTTATTTTAAAAGCTAATTATTGAAAAATGCAATGTCCGTATTATGGAATTTGGTGGTAGGATGCCACCCTTCCTCTTCCCCAGGGAGGAATGTCAACAGTACGCATAGGACTTTGATCATATCAGTGGACTATAATTTATCGATGGGACATTTCCAACATCCCACTATTGTCTCCAAGTTATTGACATAGAGCCGAAGATTCATGTATATGAATGTATCTCTTCTGCGACCCCTTTATCAATTTCCTTAGACCTTGCTTGTGATGCTTCAATGCCTTTTCACTCAGTAAACTAGATATACACAGCAAGAAATCTGGTGTCTCTCTTTCCTGTTCTGAGTCTCAATGTTTCAGAAATATCTCACTGGAGATGTTGATCAGCAAGCTTAAAGACATGAAATGCTAAAGGTGGTCTTACACGGCGGGACGTGGGCCGTGTAAACGAGCGCCGATCAACGAGACAGATCGGCGCTTGTTGATCGGCGCTCTTTTGCTCCTGTCATAAGGAGCTATTATGGGGACGAGCACTCGTTACTACGATCGCTTGTCCCCATACATTTCTATAATGTCGGCATCACATTTCCCTGTTTACAATATTTTCGGCATTTAAAACGATACAATCAGCCGATGAACGAACGTTTGCTCGCTTATCGACAGATCGTTGCCCTGTTTACACAGGGCAATTATCGAGAACAAGCATTCTGTGAACGCTCATTTGTCCAAATAATTGGCCGGTATAAAAGAGCCCCTAGACTCCGGTCATGTCAAGGATACCTGACCACTTGCAAAAGACACCTTTTTTTCTATTTGTAGTGTATTTCCAAATTTTACACGCCTCCGTTCACAAAATCTTTTTTTCTATACGAAGCAGGACTATGACAATAGTGTGGCCAATAATGTAGTATTTCAAATGCTCAGTGGAACTTTTTCAACCTCTGATTGCTCTACAGTATATACAGCATACATATGTACTAGTTTTGTATTACTATATTGTTTAAACTGTAATTTATGCATGGTCTAACAAAATATGTCAGTGTGACATGTTTCTTTTACATATGGCATTTATTTTTCTTAATCATGTAAATCACCTTCCTTTAGCAAAGACTCATATGATGCTGCAAGGGTATACAGTATGTACCGTGGAGACAGCTCATGTGGCTATGGGTTCCTAGAGGGTTCCTAGCCTTATGGGCATCATGTGGCTAGGGTTCCTAGCCCTTGTGGGCTTCATCCCTTTAATATAATCAATTATGGGATTGTAGACTCACATTTATCACATTTATTTAATGACTATTTAGATTAAGTTGTTTATTGTCTGAACTAGGGTTGTCACGATACCAGAATTTGGACTTCGATACCGATACTTCGTGTAGTATTGCGATTTCGATCCCAAAACGATACTTTGCCAACCGTAATAAAAAAAAAAAGTTATTTTGTTTTCTGATGCTAGGCGCGAGGTGTGATGAATTTTGAATGTGCCTCACATTAATAGTAATTAACCCCATCATGTTTCTCAGTCATAATGGGTTAATGTGTGAGATACATGATTGGGTTAATTACTATTAAAGTGAGGCACATGGAGGTTAAATTCATCACACCTCGTGCCCCACAATAAGTGAAAGAAAGCAGTTTTTATTTTATTTTTTTACAGCGTGCACATCATAAATGATGCAAAAAAATTTGTTGTGAAGGTTATTACGGCCGCGCCAATTATATATTGCAAAAAAGGTGTATGTGTATTTTTTAAATTTAACATTACTTTGTTTTTACTTTAGTTTTTAAACTTTAATGTACTGGCATATATCTATATCTCAGTACATTAGCCTGTGTACGGATAGTACACAGGCAGTTGTTAGGACATACCTAAGTATTTTCTAACTACAGGAAATATGGTTGGACAGCCCTGGGGGCCTTCAATGGACCCGGGGCTGTCTGCCCATATATGGTATGTCCCTCAATCACGTCACAGGGATTCCTGTGATGCGAACCAAGGGACATCCCCCCCTTCTTATTTCCCCCTGAATGCTGTAGTCAGCTTTGATCGCAGCATTCAGGGGAATAGCCGTGGAGATGAGGTTTCTCTGATCTCCGCCGTTATAGAGCGGGGCTGCGGCTGTGTAATACAGCCATTGCCCTGCTCCTGACAGTAAGTGCGCACGCGGTCAGCCTGAGGAGATGCGGCCGGCGCTGCACTAATGAACAGCGGTTCAGGTACTCAGAACAGAACATGGGGGTGTTTTGCAGTGCGCCCGCCATGTTCTTTCTTCAGTGTCGGCAATCATTAGTGCAGCGCTGGCCGCATCGCATCATCCTGACCGTTGCGCACATGTCAGGACTCAGGAGCGCGGCAATGACTGTACTACACAGCCGCAGCTCCGCTCTCATACATTTATATGTTCCTATACTGAGCTGTGCGGCCGCACAGCTCAGTATCGAAATACATGAAATAACGGTATTGAACCATTTGGGGATGCACAGTATCCAAACAGTATCAAAGTTTCGATGGATTTTGCATCACTAGTCTGAACGATATTCATACATAGTAAAGTCTATCAACTAATAGGTAATCCTAGTCACATCTGCTTAATGTCATTTATTACCATAAGAATCTACCAATCAAAGATACCAGGAACATTAGTTTAGAACTATAATCTATCTATCTATTTATCTATCTATCCTATCTATCTATCTATCCTATCTATCTATCTATCTATCTATCTATCTATCTATCTATCTATCTATCTATCTATCTATCTATCTATCTATCTATCTATCTATCTATCTATCTATCTATCTATCTATCTATCTATCATTCAAATGGAAACTCGCCCATTGCATCACATGAAGTAAAGTAAGGTGAGGATTAAGATATAATAACAGGTTTTCATATTTTGCAACAGAATGACTAGCTTTCTTATGTATGGAAATCAAGAGAAAGACCCCTGGAGTATTATGAAAGAAACTCAAGAGCCCAATAATAGCATCTAGCAGATAAAATCCATTTAGAAAATGAAAGGGAAGTTTAGAATAGTAAAAAAGAGATCTCTCAGAAAGAATAGGTCTAGACCACATAAGCCTGCAGACAGTGGTTATATTAAATAAAATAGAGGATTCCAGAGGATAGTAACTAGAACATTGTATTATAAGAGTGCTGGGTTTAGAGAATACTAATAATGTGTCATAGGGTCAAATCAGAAATATATAATACTGAGAAAGACGAAGAGAAAGTTGACATTTCTATTAATATGCACTAACTGCCTTTAACTTGCAATGTGCTCTAGAACATTATATATATATGAACTTCTTACATCTGTGTTTCTGCTAAAATATGCAGAGTTGGAATCTACATTAAAACTCATTTAATAAGAAGATAAGTCTGCGGGTCTATCTCTGGTAAAGGCCTCTGTTAATTAATCCTTCCAGCTGCTGTACATTTACAGCACAACAACAAAATCAACTTGTCGATTTATCCACCGGCTCTATCAGGAAGAAATAAACCTTCATCTCCCAGAAAAAGAAGTATTGCTAACACGTGAAGGCTGACTCCCTAATGCAAATAAGTTGATATTATGTCTTTGTTTCTTGTAAAGTCCTTATTATCATACTTACAGATAATGGAATAACTGTAAATCATACAATACTTTTCAATTCAACCTCACAAAACTAATTATTTGCCCATCGTATTGAAACAATGGTTCACTTCCATTGAACTGCTGTTTGTATATTAGAAAACTGCATTACTAGCAATTATCTGATACAGTTTCTATTCATTGAATTGTTACTATTATGAGCAGGAACAATAATGGTAAGACGGGAAAACAATTTCCCATGGTTACTCTCCTTGGCTTCATCAGAAGAACAAAAACGACTCTTAAGTCGCTTTTACACGAGCCAATGATCGGGCAAACAAGCGTTTATATGAACACTCGTTCCTCATCATTGCCGTGTGTAAATAGGGCAATGATCAGCCGATGAACTCGCCAATGCCTGTTCATGATCGTATAGTTTATGCAGTGGAAAATATTGTTGTCGGCAACACGTCTCTCTGTGTAAACAGGGAAATGTGCTGCCAACATGACGGAATTGCATGAGGACAAGCGATCGTAGTAACGATTGCTCATTCCCATACAATACTGATCATAGCTCCTTGTGAAAGAAATAATGGAGTGGCGATCAACAAGCTGTCTCGTTGATCGGCGCTCATTTCTAATGCCAAAGTTGGACAGTGTAAAAGCGCTGTTACAGTACCTGTGTTCTTTGGATGGATGGATGGAGGAGTGAGGCACCTGGGTTGTAGGGCATCCCGATCTATCCCTTTCCGCTCCATTGACAGAATATTGAACACATAAAGTGTGTCCATATTCTGCAAGTTCAATTTATTGACGTT
The DNA here is from genome assembly GCF_050947455.1 of Rhinoderma darwinii. NCBI lineage: Eukaryota > Metazoa > Chordata > Amphibia > Anura > Rhinodermatidae > Rhinoderma > Rhinoderma darwinii. Next base: position 307,987,209 of record NC_134689.1, on the reverse strand, counting down.
GAAGACTAATTTTGAAGTTTTCAACTAAGACCTTATTCACATCATGTTTGGGAGAAAGGAAACATTCCATAAGGAAATGTGCCAAGATCTGATCCTCCTTAGATAAACCTTAGATAAAAAATAAACTTGGGAGACGTACATTTCTTAAAAGTACAGAATCCCTTTACATTTTGTTTCATTATGAACTGTAAATGTTTTAAAGGTTATAATCCATAGGGGTGTATTACCCAAAGGCCTTATTCACACGAGCATGTCTGATTTACATCTGCAAAAAATGGACCATTTTTCATCCATAAGAATGTCTGTCTGTGTTGCGTACTTGTGGTTTCCGTGTGTTATACGTTTTCCATGTCCATTTTTCTTTTATGCAAGCACTTCCTGGTTTCACTGTTCTTTTTTTTCTGCCTATTGTTAGCAACTGATCCATTAAAAACTAAAAACACACGGATGTTGTCCGTGTGCTGTTAGTTTTTTTTTCACGCACCCATAGACTTTAAAGGGCGAGTCTAGTCCGCAAAAGTGGACCAGAATAGGGAATGCTGTGAGTTTCTGGCATCAGATACACGCTGCATGAATGAAACATAAATGTGTGAAAAGCCCTATTGACTCTCTAAAACGGATAACCCACCGACGAAAAATACATTGAGGTAAATAAGGCCTTAAACCTAGCATTTAGTTGCACACTGAAGTGGGTTATGAAATGGTCTGATTCCTGGGATACCCAGGGAAAAAAAACAATTGGACAGCACAGCACTAGGAACTCGGATGCCTCTAACTGGTCCTGTCGTTGATTCCATTGATTATGGCTAGCGGGAGGAGAATTAAACCCAAAGGGTGTAGTTGGAGGTGCGTTTTCTGTTAGCAAAAACAAATGTAAAAGTCCCTAGAACCAAATCAAGAAAGGTATAATGAAGACTTATGGAACTGGAGCGTGGTCAGACAGCCCAGATGTTGGCAATAGGAGTTAGACAGATATGGTGCCTGGGATGAAGCGTAAACCTAATCGGTAAAGCCAATGGTCGGGTAAAGGATTTCAAACAGAGCCGCGTAGAAGGTACTATAGAGAATAAATTAGGAGGGTAAGAGGTCAGACCAGCCAGGAATTCGGCAACAGTGGTCAAGCAAGGCTGAGTATGTGGTATAGTAGGGAGCGGAGCAGAAGAGAAGTCAAACAAGTGAGATATTTTCAGGAGTCAATAAATGATTATAAAAACAGAGAGATACATAAGCCTAGTTATGGATAATAAACTTATAACTGGCACTGAGGCCAATCTGCTTCCATTTTAAATATGGCGCTTAGCTCTCTGATTGGCTGGGCAGCCACATGCTCTGGTTTCTAGTAGTAATTGGAAAACAGGGTGTGATAAAAATTAGATTAGTGTTGGCTTTGACTAAATATGGATATTTCCTAAAAGGTAGTATTGCTGTTTTTTAGCATGGCTAAATGTGTAGGTGTTAAAATAACCCAATAACCGAGAGAATGGTAGTATATATATCATCAAAAAGTTAACTTATTTCCGTAATTCAATTCAAAAAGTGAAACTCATTACATGGATTCATTACACACAGAGTGATCTATTTCCAGCATTTTTTTCTTTTAGTTTTACGATCCGGTGTGAAGTTTCCACAGTCAGTGATGGTTTTGGAGCCATGTCATCTGCTTGTGTTGGTCCACTGTGGGCACCTGCCCACACTGCCAAAAGTACCAATACCTGGTTTAATAATCGCAGTATCACTGTGCTTGATTGGCCAGCAAACTCGCCTGACCTAAACCCCATAGAGAATCTATAGGGTATTGTCAAGAGGAAGATGAGACACCAGACCCAACAATGCAGACGAGCTGAAGGCCGCTATCAAAGCAACCTGGGCTTCCATAACACCTCAGCAGTGCCACAGGCTGATCGCCTCCATGCCACGCCACATTGATGCAGTAATTCATGCAAAAGGAGCCCCGACCAAGTATTGAGGGCAGATACTGCACATACTTTTCAGTAGGATAAAATTTCGGTATAAAAAAATCATTTTTGAAATTGGGCTTATATAATAATCTAATTTTCTGCGACACAAAATTTTGGGTTTACATTAACTATTAGCCATAATCGGCAACATTAAAAGAAAAATATGATGGAAATAGATCACTCTTTATGTAATGAATCTATATAATATATAACTTTCACTTTTTGAATTGAATTACGGAAATAAGTTAACTTTCCAAGTTCTTCTTATTTCCATCACCCCCTCTGGGTAATCTGCACGATGTGGCGCCGTGCTTATGTGTTTTTTTCTCTTTTAGTTCTCTTATTTCAGTTTGGTCATAAAGATAAACCATACAACAGACTAAAATATATTTTCTTTTTTTTTTAACACTGTATCAATACTAATAACCCCACCGATTCTGGAAACAAATGGACTGCGACGCTCAGAAGTTTACAAAAAACCTTTAGTGTTGGTTAGAGAATTCTCTTCTGTGGAATCTCAAAAATAAAATCAGAAAACCATTTATTGAATTGAAGCTTTGTTGAACGTGCCTGATAATGATCCAATGGAATCAGAGTTTTTTCTTATCTAGATAACTGTGCAATATTCACAGTTATGTAAATCTTACTTGGGTAACAGAAGAGTTTGATGACAGTTCACAAGCCGTCATCAGCCTTGTCATTCCAATGTTACTAGGTTACAGAACAACACAGATCTTTAGCAATAAACAAAAACAACATCAGAACAAAAATCCTAGAAAAATAATAGTCAGAAATAATAATAATGAGGGCTTGAATTTCTAGATTGTAGTGTAAGGCATATACCATACTGTGTTGCGCCGTTTCTATTATTATTTAAACTAGTATTTCGTAAGCCTTAAGCAATGTGGGACAGTCTTGTGATATATTGGTGAAAACAGTTCACAAGCCGTGAATTAAAATGACCAATCATTGTACAAATTGCCTGCAACCAAAGCATCATAGAAGTTTTGTACAATGTTTTATTAAGATTGACTAAAGCTCAGGAATTGCACAGCTTTTATAAATCTCTGTCCCCCTAATAATAGCTTGGAGCTTGCGAGAAAAAAAAAAGCACATTAAATTCACTGAATAAGTTAATGGGCCGTGGCAAATCCATTTCAAAGTCACTGTAGGCTATCTTCCTTAGGATGCTGGAGTCTGAATAAGCATAAGGAAGAGAAAGACACAACCACACAAGTGCAATGGCAGTAAATATCCTCTAGCTGGGTAAATATATTGTTTGACTTACAAAGATAAAGCAAGCAAATGAGTTGCATTATCCTTTGGCTTTAAAATCACCCACTGTTATTATACTTTTTGTTCTTGAATTGATTCAAAGGTTTATTTTTCATGTAAATATGTTCCAGATGTTATATAAAGATACAGCGCATGCTATAAGAGAATTTAACCTTGTAATGGGCCAATAATTCTTATGGGCTGGGGCTCTGATCATGTTGTAATGGTGTCACAGTTTAATCCTCTATACACATACATTGTATCTTCACTTGCACTGAAAAATATTTGAACTTTAATGGGGACGAGGTAACCGGTCCACTGCTTTACGTGATGTGGTTAGTATATAGAGCATTATGCTATGTATAAAAAACATAGGAATAGGGTTCCTGTGGAGCCCCGTTTTCCTGGAAAGGAGCAATATGTGTTGAGCACAATCAGTCTACAGACACATGCAGAGAATAGCCGCCAAGTGTCAAGTATAACTGTCGTCTTAGGTCGGGTTTTTGCTCAAGTGTGTGCCTATTATAGTAACAGTTGGAAGCCACTTCCAGACATGTCTCAGGACAAATCGCTCTGTATGCATATCAGGTCATATAAAGTAGAGGACCTCTTTTTAATTTTCACTGAAGAATCTCAAGCTTAAATTGGGAGGTCTATATCCAAAGCTCTTACAACACCGCTTAACATACTACACGACTCCCAAATTACTCTCCTGATCTACTTTTCTATGGCATTTGTCCTCTCAAGGTCACCTCTGCCTGATTTTGCAATGCTGTGTTATTGCACTCTTTTTATATTTCCCTTTTCATACTTTCGCTATTTTGATACGCTTTGTTACATGACACAGTTGCGACTGTTTACACTGTCTTTTCGCCTTTTGTACCAATTAGAAATCTCACTGGAGAATTATTTTATGTGTAGAAAAATTCAAACTTAGGGCATGACCACACGTGGCGGATTTCCTCCGCAACTGTCCGCATCAATGCCGCACAGAATCTGTGTTGCAGATTCTGCTGCGGATCTGCACAAAATGTGCAGTAAATTGATGCGGACTAGCTGCTGCGGACTGCGGTAAAAGTGCTTCCCTTCTCCCTATCAGTGCAGGATAGAGAGAAGGGACAGCACTTTCCCTTGCGAAAGTCAAAGAATTTAATACTTACCGGCCGTTGTCTTGGTGACGCGTCCCTCCTTCGGCATCCAGCCCGACCTCCCTGGATGACGCGGCAGTCCATGTGACCGCTGCAGCCTGTTATTAGCCTGTGATTGGCTGCAGCCGTCACTTAGACTGAAACGTCATCCTGGGAGGCCGGACTGGAGACAGAAGCAGGGAGTTCTCGGTAAGTATGAACTTCATTTTTTTTTACAGATACATGTATATTGGGATCGGTAGTCACTGTCCCGGGTGCAGAAACAGTTACTGCCGATCGCTTAACTCTTTCAGCACCCTGGACAGTGACTATTTACTGACGTCTCCTAGCAACGCTCCCGTCATTACGGGAGCCCCATTGACTTCCTCAGTCTGGCTGTAGACCTAGAAATACATAGGTCCAGCCAGAATGAAGAAATGTCAAGTTAAAAAAGCAAGACGGATCCGCAGCACACATAACATGTGCATGACAGCTGCGGACTTCATTGCGGAAATTAGAATCTCCATTGAAGTCAATGGAGAAATTCCGCCATGAGTCCGCCACTGCTCCGCAACAGACAGAGCATGCTGCGGACACCAAATTCCGCTCCGCAGCCTAATTTTACGCATCGTCTAAACGAACACTGCTAAATTAAAGTGTAAGTCAATGGACAAACGGCTCCGCTGCGGATTAACGCTGCGGAGTGTCCGCAGCGGAATTTAAGTGAAATTCCGCCACGTGTGAACCCAGCCTTAAAATAACATTGCGGTCGCAGGGTATCCACCTTAAGGCCTTATTCAGACGTATTTTACGTCGGGGTGCTGTCTGTTTAAATTACTGTCAGCATGCAGACGCATGTAAATCAATGGGGCTATTCAAATATGCAGGTTTTTTCATGCAGCGTGTGTCCGTTGTGTGAAACTCACTGCATGTCCATTTTTGCGGACCATGTCACCCAGTGAAGTCTACGGGTGCGTGAAAAACACAAACAGCACACGGACGACATCGGTGTGATGTCCGTTTTTCACGTATCATTTGCTGTACAAATTATGAGGAAAAAAATAAAAAATAGTGCAGAAGCACGAACGTCAAAAACCGATGCCACACAGAAAGCATACCGATGCCACACGCAACTGAGATGCATGAAATATGCTTTTTTTTGCGGACGCAAACTGGACACGCTCGTTTGGCCTTATAGTTCGTCTCCGTTACAGACAGAAATAGACACCAGAGGGCCCCTGTGCAAGAAAAGTATGTAGGAACCTTGATATTTAACAACTACTTTGTTGAGTGTGAGAAACGTGTCACAGAGCTGCTCTCAAGCAAGTTGTTTAATGGTGAATGGCAATTTCCCTTGTGCATTGTAATCCACCAGCAATTTTAAAACATGGTTTTTAAGATGGCGGTGGACCAATTTGCCTACAAGGTCTCTGCAAATATGGTATATCCCTCCCTAGTCCCAGTACTATATGGGCCATGTATCATGTGCAGTAAGATACAAATATGTAAAAATTATATCAGAATATAAGACATGCAGCTGGTATGACTTTGTGACTGGCACCCTAAAGAAGTCGTATTATCTGTGTGCAGTTGCAGTACTAGGCAGTCACCATGGATGATGGGTGTGTGAGTGGATGCTCAGCATTATTTTTGCACCTATGATATCTCCCCTATATAGCATTGTGGCTTGTGAGAATTTGGATTTTGACCTCCCCTTGTTTCCGTGAATATGGCCTTTTGAGTAGATTTGATCCCATTTTCTGGGATTTGTTAGACAGCTGGTGCACCATATTTATTAACATATTGCTCTATATTTGTTTTTTTTACCTCAAATAACAACCTTTACAGATTTAAACAGTGGATGTTGCCAAGTAGTTGCTATATGTTTGTTATATACCATAATGGCTCATTACTATTGACAGCAGACAATTTTGTATGAATCAGAAAACAGAAAAAGATCTATATGCCTCACTATAGGCCCCGTAGACTGCCTTTGTTACCTTACTACATCTCCGTACAACTTTGGAGGTTGCACAAGATATAATATGGTCACGTGGATGAGCCCTTTTGTATAGATTTATAGCACTGCACAAGTGTTGTGTAATTTCAGAGATGTGGATCACCTGTGGACAACAAAGCAAAAACTTTAAATGACACCTCTATTTGCTTTAGGGTATGTGCACACGCTAGCTGTCATTTACGTGTGAAAAGACAGACTGTTTTCAAGAGAAAACAGCTGCCTCGTTTCACACGTAAATGCTCCTCCTCGCATTTTGCGAGGCGTCTGAGACGCTCGTAAATCTTGAGCTGTGCTTCATTGAGTTCAATGAAGATCAGCTCAAATTACGTGGCAAAGAAGTGTCCTGCACTTCTTTGCCGAGGCAGTCCATTTACGCGTCGTCGTTTGACAGCTGTCAAACGGCGACGCGTAAATTACAGGTCGTCTGCACAGTACATCGGCAAACCCATTCAAATGAATGGGCAGATGTTTGCCGACGTATTGTAGCCCTATTTTCAGGCGTAAAACGAGGCATAATACGCCTCGTTTACGTCTGAAAATAGGTCGTGTGAACCCAGCCTTACAGTAAAGTGATCACAGTTTTACAGCGTAGGTGGCATAAAATGCGTCCCAAATATGAGCTAAATCCCCATTGATTAGAGACATGAAAAATGTGTTTACATTGTTATACGATGTAGACAAACAAATTAATATATATTAATTAAAAAAGAAAACAAATAAAGCATTCTATTACTTAAGAACTAAAATTCTGCCACTTACTAAAGGGACATTAATGACCTAATTTTCCCCGTTTCTCAAGGACTGAAACACTTTGATTGTAATGAACATTTTGTCCATGACAAAATTAGAAACCAATTATCTCTGTGCTGGCTGTGTGACGCTCCATCAGCTTGCTTCATGTTCCAACCTTCTGCCCAGTCAATATCTTTTGACATCACTGTTCAGCACAACATGTTTTCAAGATGCACAGTAAATTCTCATTTAGAATGACTGTTTTCTAAAAAGGTACCACCTCTGCAGTTAGTGTTAGAAGAGGTAACATTTTATCTGTAATTTGCTTTGTGTAAATATACAAGTTTATAAATCTTGACTATCTATACCAATAAAAAGCTGTAACAGTAATCACAATTATTAATAGGCTTTAGATACGACTACATAAAAGTGCTGCCCTGATTGATACAGCGTCCTTGAGCCTATTATCAATAACTTACCACTACTTATAGCTCTAATTATCAGGAATAGGATAAATAAAGGCGGATTACATGCAAAACTATACCTTACAGAATCTCCTTTGGAAACTAAAAAAAAAAAATATTTATCCAAAACGAAAGGCGTCTCATGAAGAAAACGTTGTTTTAAAATGAAGTCACTCTAGCAATAAGCTGACCATCGCTGGTTCTGCTGCCCAAGCCCTGGCAATCAGCATAGGGAAATTGGGGGGTGACTTTACAGTAGTCTTTGCTGCAAAGGTAATGCACTATTACATGGGACCTAAGCGAATAAGCAACAACGTAATACATAGCTGTTTCGAGTCCTCCAAAGCAGGAGCCCCTTTTACATAGGGGGGTCTCTGCTTTGTGACCCCCCCCCCCTCTATTCTAGGGCAGGGCATAAGGACAATTTAACTGATGCTAAATTTGCAAGCCACCTAATGCTGCTTCTCAATTATATTACATTATTGAGAATCAGAATTGCAAAAAGTGTGTGTTCTAACTATAAATTGGTAAAATTATCAAAATATTTTCAAATAGCTTAGCTTTGTATGAACACCCTTTTCCCTGAGAAAGGCATCATTTACACGAGCGTAATATACGCGCATGCTTTTCACGCATGTCGTACGCACCTATATTAGGTTATGGGGCAGTGCAGACAGTGCGTGTATTTTGCGCAGCGCAAGTGCGTTGCGTAAAACTCACGACATGTCCTTTGTTTGTGCGCTGTTCGCGCATCACGCACCCATTGAAGTCAATGCGTGCGTGAAAACCACGCATGTCACACGGAAGCACTTCCGTGCGAACTGAGTGATTCGCGCAACAGCTGTCAAACTCTGAATGTAAACAGAAAAGCACCACGTGCTTTTCTGTTTACAAACATCCAAACGGAGTGTCAAAATGATGGCGGCTGCGCATCATACACTGATGACACACGCAGCTAAGTGCCTATTGTGCACGCAAAACACCGCATTTTTTGCGTGCGCAAAACGCACACGCTCGTGTAAATCAGGCCTAATGCTAATGTGAATTTTTAGGCCCCTTAGGTAATAAATTTAGTGGAATTGATTATAACTGGTAAATAAGAGGACTATATTACCACTATAGAGGGGCTGGTTACTTTGAATGAATCATGCCAGTCTACATTCAAGCCTTGATCTCTGGAATGTAGTTATACATAAATCTCACTATTTCATTAATCCGTTAACCCCTTCCTGCTCCATGACGTACTATTCCGTCATGGTAACCACATCATTCGCGCTCCATGACCTAATAGTACGTCACAGGCTTTTTCGGCCGTCCTCCCGGCACATACAGGAGGTGTGACAGCTGCTGTCTCGTAAAGTAGTTGCCACAGCTCCTTCAGCGGGTACTGATCAGTGTCCCCGCTGATTAACCCCTTAGAAGCCGCATGCAATAGCGATCGCGCCTACTTAGGGGTTAAACCACCATCGACGGCCCGCTACATGATAGGGGGCGGCGATGGTTGCCATGGAAACCGGAGGCCTAACAATGGCCTAACTATGCCATCTACGGAAGCCTAGTGGGTCCTGACAAAGTCAGGAGCCACTATGCTTGCTGTCAGTGAGTAGCTGACTGCTCTAATACACTTAACTAGGCATGTAGTTCACTGTATTAGAATTGCAATCAGGGCCTCCTATCTTCTTGTCCCCTAGTGGGACAAAATAAAAAAAGTTAAAAAATAAAAATCCCCTTTTTTCCGTTCTCAGTCCTTTATTATTTAAATACATAAACAAATGAACTATACATAATTGGTATCACCGCATCCGTAATGGCCTGAATGACAAAAGTATTTTGTTATTTATCCCGCGCAGTGAACGCCGTGAAATCAAATAATAATAAGCCACACCAGAATCACAATTGTTTGGTCACTTCACCTCCCAAAAAATGAACTAAAATGAGATCAAAAAGTCGCATGTCCCTAAAAATGGTAATGATTGAAACGACAGTTCGTTATGCAAAAAACAAGTCCTCGCACGGCTTTCTTGATGGAAAAATAAAAAAGTTATGGCAACACAAAAAGTTAATGATTTTTTTATAAAAACTATTTTATTGTGCAAACGCCATAAGACAAAAAAACTATAAACATATTGTATCGCCGTAATCGTATCTCCCCGCAGAATAAAGTGAATAGGCCATTTATAGCGTACGGTGAACGCTGTAAAAAAAAAATAGAATAAAAAACAATATTAGAATTGCTGCTTTTCAGTCACCACGCCTCTTAAAAAATAGAATGAAAACTGATCAAAAAGTCGCATGCACCCCATGAAAACTACAATGAATTCCTCAAGGGGTCTTGTTTCCAAGGGGTCACTTTTATGTGGTTTCCCCTGTATTGGTACCTAAGCTCTGCAAATGTGACATGGCGCCCAGAAACCAATCCAGCAAAATCTACATACCAAATAGCACTCCTGCCTTCCTGAGCCCTGCCGTTTGTCCAACCAGCAGTTTATGACCACATGTGGAGTATTGCCGTAATCGGTAGAAATTGCTTTACAAATAATGGGGCGATTTTTCTCCAAAATTAAAAATTTGTACCTTTTTATCTGAAAAATGTGATTTTCAATTGCACAGCCTAATTCCACAAAATGCAGCAAAAAACCTGTGGGGTCTAAATGCCCAATATACCCCTCGATAAGTTCCTTAAGGGGTGTAGTTTGCCAAATACGGTCACTTTTTGGGGTTTTCCACTGTTTTGGCACCACAAGACCTCTTCAAACCGGACATGGTGTCTAATAAAAAGGAGGCCTCAAAATCCTCTATGTGATCCTTTGCTTCTGAGGCCTGTGTTTCAGTCCATTAGCGCACTAGGGCCACATGTTGGATATTTATAAAAACCGCAGAATCTGGGCAATAAATATTGAGTTGTATTTCTCTGGTAAGACCTTCTGTGTTACAGAAAAAAAAATTGAATAAATAGGATTTTCTGACAAAAAAAAAGAAAATTCTAAATTTCGCCTCTACTTTGCTTTAAATTCCTGTGAAAGACCTAAAGGGTTAATACACTTTCTAAATGCTGTTTTGAATACTTTATACTTTATACTGTAAATACTAGTTTACAAGATAAGGGTGTTTTATGGGGTTTCAATACATAGGCCCCTCAAAATCACTTCAGAACTGAACTGGTACCTACAAAAAAAGAGGCTTTTGAAATTTTATTAAAAATGATTAATCACTGTTTATGTTCTAAGCCTTGTAACGTCCTAGAAAAATAAAAGAATGTTAAAAAAATGATGCCAACATATAGTAGACATGGGAAATGTGAACTAGTCACTATTTTGGGTGGTATAACCGTCTGTCTTACAAGCAGATACATTTGAATTCAGAAAAATGCCATTTTTTTCAAAATTTTCTCAACATTTTGCTATTTTTCACAAATAAACACTGACTATATCGACCAAATTTTACCATAAACATAAAGCTCAATGTCTCATGAGAAAACAATCTCAGAATCGCTTGGATAGGTATAAGGGTATGTTCACACGTAGTGACCAAATACGTCTGAAAATACGGAGCTGTTTTCAGGCAAAAACAGCTCCTGATTTTCAAACGTTATTTTAACAGCTCACGTTTTTCGCTGCGTTTTTTACGACCGTTTTTGGAGCTGTTTTTCAATGGAGTCAATGAAAAACTCCTCCAAAAAGTGTCCCAAGAAGTGTCCTGCACTTCTTTTGACGAGCCGTCATATTACGCACCGAAGTTTGACAGTGACGCGTAAAATAAAGTTTCAACAGAACAAATCGTAATTCCCTTTGAAAGCAATGGGCAGATGTTTGTAAGCGTATTAGGGGCGTTTTTTCAGGCGTTATTCGAGGCGTAAAATGCCCGAATTACATCTGAAACCACTGCGTGTGAACATACCCTCAGTATTCCGAAGTTATTACCACATAAAGTGAAATATGTCAAATTTGAAAAATTTACTCTGAGCCTTATGACCAAAACAAGGCTGCGTTCTTACTAAGGCCTGATTCACATGAGTGCTGCGCATCTCGGACATGAAAAACTGCAGTTTTTCACGTCCAAGGTGCATTCGTGCTCAGCGCTGCGGGACGCGATGTCACGCATCCCTCATAGTTGAGAGTCTATGGAGGGATTCGTGATAAGAACGGACATGTCCTATGTTCCCACGGACCCTTCACACAGTCCGTTGAAACAACGGCTGTGTGAACGGCCACATTGAATTACATAGGTCCGTGGGACGGCCGCTGTTTCAATAGCCGTCCCACTGACGTTTAACACGTTCGTGTAAATAAGGCCTAAGGATCAGGCTATTTTTAAGCTCAAGGAGCAGATACATTTAAAAAATTTTCATCTCATTATTCCAGGCCTTACAACTTTTTTTTATCTTTGCATTAATGTAGCTGAATGAGGCCTTAGTTTTGCAGGAGATGTTGTACTTTTTATTTATTAAATTATATGGTATGGTATGTATAAATTATCGTTTAATTTTTTATAATGAATTTTAGGGCTACACGCAAAAAATGTATTTATTTTTACCCTGTTCATCGCTGTGTTAATTGACATGTATATAAAGATGTGTTGTTATGCATATGGGGATAGCAAATATGTGTTTTTTTTATGTCATATGTATTTTATTAAATAAAATATATCAAATAAAAAAAATATATATTTTATTTTTTACTTACAATACACTGGCATACTTCTGCATGCTCGCATATTGCATCTGTGCATAGAAATTTTCACAGGCACCTGTTAGGGCATACACATGACATGAGGCATCCCTGGGGACCCTTGTCAGGTTCCAGGACCGGCAATCACCATTATCTCTCCCTTGTGCAGTACTGACGTTATGTTTGATCGCAGAACTGAATGAGTTAAGTGCCTAGATAAGAGTTTTCCCGATCCCGCCAGTTGCGGCAGGGCTGTGTAATACAGCCCCGCTCCTGCCGCTCATCTCACAGGTGCACTGGCAGTGCCCGCGAGATCTTCTTGACGAGAGTGGTGTTAGAGTGAGGCAACTGACAGTCGTCCTCAACATAAATTTTTATTATGGGTCAGAAGACCAGTAAACTCCTCCGATACTGTGTCTTAGTAATAATCTAAAGCAGATAATTATGCTACTCTGTGTTTTCATATGGGAACATGCAGGGTGAGGGAGGACTGCAAGCAGTAGCTTATCTTATGCGAATATTACCCCAAGGGAGCAAGTATGCATACAGTAGTAATATATTTAAAGAATGGCATCTCAGATCACCCAGTTTATGTTTATAAAGCCTGATTAAGTCAGCTCACAATTTGATTATTAAAAATTAGAAGGCTGGCTTTTTGGAAACTAAACATTCGTCTCGTATTTAATCTTTAGTAAAAACATGTACACCTTTTCGATTTCGGGCTAAAAACAGCCCTTAATCTTAATAACTATGATAACTATGTAGCACAAATATTGGCATAATAAATAAATTATTATATGACAGTGGGGCGCAGTGTAGGGGAAAGCAAAATAATGAGCATGGGGCACAAATATTGTGAAAGATGAATTGCAATAAAATGGCAGTATTTATTAAAACTGTCATTATTATATCCAACTGACGCAAGTATACTGTGTGAGCAGCACATTTTCAGTTATATTTTTAACCTTTTGATTGTAAAAAAAAAATTTTTTTAACCCACTTCCCACTTTTGACCTTCCTGACAGAGCCTCATTTTTCAAATCTGACATGTTTCACTTTATGTGGTAATAACTTCGGAATGTATTTACCTATCCAAGCCATTGTTAGATTTGTTTTCTTGTACCCCATATATGGTCATAAACGGCTGTTTGGACACACGGCAAGGCTTAGAAGGCATGGAGCGCAATTTGTTTTTTGGAGCTCAAATTTAGCAGGAATGGTTTGCGGAGGCCATGTTGCATTTGCAAAGCTCCCGAATGGGCGGGGCCTAATCGGCTTCCGTAAAGGCAGAGCAGGAGGCCATTGTTAGGCCTCCTGTTGCCATAGCAGCAGTCAGCAGCCCTGCGATTGCAGGGCAGAGCTGCCGATCTGCTGCCATCCACTAAGATGCATTTAAGGGGTTAATGGCTGGGATCGAAGCTAACTTTGGTCCCCACCACTACAGCAGGGTGTCAGCTGTAAGATACAGCTGACATCCGGGGATGATCGGACCGACTCAGCTTCAGCTTCAGCTTCTTCTAATCACTGACTGCAAGAAAAGATCTTGAAAATGGTAAGGTATTGAAACACATACTACATTAACCCTTTAACGACATGTCACGTACTAGTATGTGACAGCCGTTAAGGGGAAATATGGAGGGGGCTCACAGGCCGAGCGTGCTCCATACTCAGCGGGTGACGGCTGTTATACAGCCGACACTTCACTGCAACGGGCGAAATGAAAGATCACGTTGATGCTGTCCGTTTAACGCCTTAAATGCTGCGGTCAATCACGACCGCGGCAATTAAATTGTTAGAATCGGGGGAGCGCCCCACTCCAACGTGCCATTGCCCCCCCAATCACGCAATCGGGGTGTGCAGATGGTTGTCATGACAGCCTGGGGGCCTAATAAAGGATCCCAGGTCTGCCATCTTTGTACTTCTTTGAAGCCCTGCCTGGAGACTCCCAGTATCACAATATACTGCAATACATTAGTATTGCAGCATGTCAAGCAAGCGATCCAACGATCGCTGGTTCATGTCCCCTAGGGGGACTAATAGAAAAAGTAAAAAAATGTTAAATAAAAAAAATGTAAATGTTTGAAAAAAATAGAAATATTAAAAAGTTAAAAAAAAAAAAAACCTTTTCCCATTTTTTCCCTAAAGCAATATTAAAAAAATAAAGGTTAACATAATTGGTATCACCGCGTCCGTGAAAGTCTGAACTATTACAACATAGCATTGTTTAACCTGCTCAGTGAACGCTGTAAAAAAAATGTAATTAAAAAAAAAATATATATATATAACATGCAAATTGCTGTTTTTTGGTTACCTTAGCTCTACAAAAAAACTTTAAGAAAAGTGATCAAAAAGTTGCATGTTCCCCAAAATGGTATAGGTGAAAACTACAGCTTGCCCCGCAAAATTTAAGCCACACTGCTAAATTGCTGGAAAAAGAAAAAAGTTATGGCTCTCTGAACATGGCGACACATTTTTTTTTTTTTTAGCAAATTGTTTTATTTTTCTAAAAGTGGTGAAACCTAAAACAAAACATATAAATTTGGTATTGCTGTAATTGTATCAACCTGTAGAATAAAGTGAATATGTAGTTTTTACCGCCTCATAGGCGCTGTAAAAACAAAATCCCCCCAAAAATTGCATAATCGCTGTTTTTTTGCCCATATTACCCTACAATTCTTTTTTTTGCTTCCTATAGTAATGTTGCTTCACACTACAGTCTCATTGTATCCTATGTGATGCAGCTACACACTGCAGCGCCTCACTGTATCATAAGTGATTCTGCTTCAAATGAGAGAGTTTCAGTATCCTATCTGATGCTGCTTCACACTATAGTCTCCAGTGTATCCTATGTGATGCAGCTCCACACTGCAGAATCTCCGTAAATCCCATGTGAAACAATTTAAACCAGTCTCCTCCACTCCCTGCTTGTGAAAGATTTCTCAATGTCCGCTCTTGGGGTATGTTCATACGTGCACACCTCTTACGGCTGAAATTACGGAGCTGTTTTCAGGAGAAAACCGCTCCTGAATTTCAGACGTAATGGCAAGTGCAGGCGTTTTTCGCAGCGTCCATCACGGACGTAATTGGAGCTGTTTTTCTATGGAGTCAATGGAAAACGGCTCCAATTACGTCCCAAGAAGTGACAGGCACTTCTTTGACGCGGGCGTCTTTTTTACGCGCCGTCTTTTGACAGCGGCACGTAAAAAAAATGACCGTCGGCACAGTAAATCGTAAAACCCATTCAAATGAATGGGCGGTTGTTTGCCGACGCTTTCAAGCAGTATTTTCGGCCATAATTCCAGCAAAAAACGCCTGAATTACGTCCGTAAATAGTGCGTGTGAACATACCCTTACAAGCAGGAGAGAGCCGTGTGAAGCAGCATCTCATAGGATACTAAGGATATTCTGAAAACATTACTCACAGAGAGCTACTCTACAGTCAGTGTATTTATCATGAGAGCTGTATAACTGCAGATAGTTAGGCCTCATTTACACGAGCGTGTGCGTTTTGCGCGCGTAAAAAACGCAGCGTTTTGCGTGCGCAAAAGGCACTTGACAGCTCCGTGTGTCATCCGTGTATGATGCGCGGCTGCGTAATTTTCGCGCAGCCGCCATCATACAGATGAGGCTAGCCGTCGTCAGTCACTGTCCATGGTGCTGAAAGAGTTAACTGATCGGCAGTAACTCTTTCAGCACCCTCGACAGTGCATTCCGATCACCATATCGAGTAGCCTGTTTAAAAAAAAAGAGGTTTGTACAAACCGAGAACTTCCCGGCCGTTGCCTTGGTGACGCGTCCTTGGTGATGCGTCCTTGGTGACGCGCCTCTCTTGACATCTGGCCCCACCTCCCTGGATGACGCGGCAGTCCATGTGACCGCTGCAGCCTGTGCTTGGCTTGTGATTGGCTGCAGCTGTCACTTGGACTGAATTGTCATCCCGGGAGGTCAGACTGGAGGAAGAAGCCGGGAGTTATCGGTAAGAACTTTTTTTTTTTTTTACACGTTCACGTATATTGGAATCGGAAGTCACTGTCCAGGGTGCTGAACCAGTTTAACTCTTTCAGCACCCTGCACAGTGACTGTCTCCTGCCGGGTTCGGTCAAAACGAGTTCGGCCGAACCCGGTAAAGTTCGGTTCGGTCATCTGTAAGACACTCCGTTCGGATGTTTGTAAACAGAAAAGCACGTGGTGCTTTTCTGTTTACATTCAGTTTGACAGCTCTTGCGCGAATCACGCAGTTCGCACGGAAGTGCTTCCGTGCGACCTTCGTGGTTTTCACGCACCCATTGACTTCAATGGGTCCGTGATGCGCGAAAAACGCAGATTTATAGAACATGTTGTGAGTTTTTTTCAGCGCACTCACGCTGAGCAAAACTCACGGACTGTCTGCATGCCCCCATAGAGTAATATAGGTGCGTACGACATGCGTGAAAAGCACGCGCGTCGCACGCGCGTATATTACGCTCGTGTAAATGCGGCCTTAATGTAGGAAATTAACTACTTTTTCACTGAACAGCTGGACCCTAAGGCCCTGGTCACACAGAGTTTTTTGCAGGCAGAAAATTCTGCCTCAAAATTCTGTTTGGAATTTTGAGGCAGATTTT
This sequence comes from Rhinoderma darwinii, assembly GCF_050947455.1. Taxonomy (NCBI): domain Eukaryota; kingdom Metazoa; phylum Chordata; class Amphibia; order Anura; family Rhinodermatidae; genus Rhinoderma; species Rhinoderma darwinii. Next base: position 307,970,362 of record NC_134689.1, on the reverse strand, counting down.
GATCTGCCTGCACGACATTTGCCGTGTTTTTCACTGAGTTTTTCGCTTGCGTCCATTGAGCGCCACGGGCAAAAACGCTGCAAAATATGCTTTCTCTGCCTCCCATTGATGTCAATGGTAGGTCAGAGACGTAAACGCCCGAAGATAGGGCATGTCGCTTCTTTTTCCCGCAAGTGTTTTTTTCCGCTCGCGGGAAAAAAACGCCTCAGCCTCCCATTGAAATCAATGGGAGGAATTTTCTAATGTTTTTTGGTGCATTTTCTGACGTGGTTTCCGCGTCAAAAAACGTGTGAAATGACTCTGTGTGAACTGAGCCTTAGATAGGACAGAAATTATCTCTTCAGTAGCACCCTATGCATGTCAAGAAATCAGGAGGGTGGGGAGGGGAGATGTCTCAGAGACATCAGGAGGGATTTTAAAGATGATGATATAAACCTGTAGTTCAGATAAAGTCCTCCACACAGGCAAGGCTGACTTTCTGTCTACACAGAAAAGAAAGCTCTGGACTGGAAGTTAGACTGGGAATCCCATGTCACAGTTGCCCATGAACAAAGAGTTAAAAATGTAAATGTATAGATGCAACAGATGGGATTAAACAAACTACACTGCTAAAATATTGCTGGTGAGTTAGCATTATGTCCAAAAAAAAATAAATCCCGGAAAATAATGTAATGTGAATGCTCAATTTTCTACATATGGCTGTTTTGTTGTGACAAGCCTCCTGTCAGACAAGCTATGGGAAATATTTTATGACACGTGTCACAAGTATAGATCTGTTTTAAGACATTTACAAAATTGCTCTTCTGTTGGAACCTTCAGCAGTTCCAAATGTGCCCTGAACCCTGTTTGGAAATGACTGACATAGGGTAATATAAGGCATGACATATAGGAAGGTGGCATAATATTATACATATGTGCAGCACATGGTACACTTGCCATTCATTTCAATTGGAAAAATATTATATTATAAAAAAGCTTTGTTCAAAATGAAAATGTTCAGACACAGCCCATGGACCAGAGGTACTGTATCTGGAATAAAATGAAAAAGCAGAACCTTTTTTAAAAAAAATATCATACAACCCTTTATACCTGCACCTCAACTGCATTGTGTGAATCCAGCTCTACAAGACATTTGCATTCTTACCTTCTATTGTTGTCTTATTCAGCAAAGTTATATAATGGTGCTACCGTAACTGTTAGAACGCGGTATACGGGTAGTGATCATGTTGCTAAAATGATTTTATCTTCTCCGTCAAACACATTGAGCTGCAGGTGACTTAAAAAAAGTAGAAAAACTAATAAGCCCAGTGTCTTCTATTTTTAGCCCGTCAATAATAACCTTATGAGTACTTGCATGTACAAAAAGTGTTATCTTTCTAAGGCTTTATTCAGACGAACGGGAAAAACTTCCGTGCAACGCGCGTGATTTGCACGCGCGTTGCACGGACCTATATGTGTCTATGGGGCCGTGCTGACATGTCCGTGATTTTTCCTCAGCGTGAGTCCGCTGAAAAAAAGTCACGACATGTCCGTTCTTTCGGCGTTTTGCGCGCATCACGCACCCATTGAAGTCAATGGGTGCGTGAAAACCACGCATGCCACACGGAAGCACTTCCGTGCGAACTGCGTGATTCGCGCAAGAGCTGTCAAAAGGATGAATGTAAACAGAAAAGCACCATGTGCTTTTCTGTTTACAAACATCCAAACGGAGTGTCTTTGAGATGAGCGAACCCGGACAACCGAACCGAACTTAACCGGGTTCGGCCGAACTCGTTTTGACCGAACCCGGCAAAAAAAATTCCGCTACGCGACGTCAGGAGATAGTCACTGTCCAGGGTGCTGAAAGAGTTAAACTGTTTCAGCACCCTGGACAGTGACTTCCGATCACAATATACATGAACGTGTAAAAAAAAAAGAAGTTCTGACATACCGATAACTCCCTGCTTCTTCCTCCAGTCTGACCTCCCAGGATGACAATTCAGTCCAAGTGACAGCTCCAACCAATCACAGGCCAAGCACAGGCTGCAGCGGTCACATGGACTGCCGCGTCATCCAGGGAGGTGGGGCCGGATGTCAAGAGAGGCGCGTCACCAAGGACGCGTCACCAAGGCAACGGCCGGGAGGGAAGTTCTCGGTAAGTATGAACGTTTTTGTTTTTTTTAACAGGTTGCTCGATATTGTGATCGTAATTCACTGTCGAGGGTGCTGAAAGAGTTAACTGCCTATCAGTTAACTCTTTCAGCACCCTGGACAGTGACTATTTACTGACGTCGACTAGCCTCATCTCTATGATGGCGGCTGCGCGAAAATCACGCAGCCACGCATCATACACGGATGACACACGGAGCTGTCAAGTGGTTTTTGCGAGCGCAAAACGCAGAGTTTTTGCGTCCGCAAAAACGCCACGCTCGTGTGAATCCAGCCTCAATGTAAGTTCTGTCTGGTCTGCACAGATTGGGTTTAGGCCTACTTCACACACAAATTTTAGTATTAATTTAGTATTTAATTTAGTATTATTGTGTACATGCTTTTTTCTGACGTTTTAAAGTCCTGTAGAGAAGCCTAAGGGAAAAACGCCACAGCCAAAGAATGTAGGGTTTGGAAAAAATGTAATTTGCCACAAAATTGGTGTAAAAATAGCACAAACCAAAATGCTGTTGTATGAAGTTAATTTTATATTTTATAAGACTTTAATGTAACATCTGGCCACACTATAAAAAAAAGCCTCCAAAAACGGCATGAAAAATGCAGCAAAAAGATCTGTGTGTATCCAGTCTTAGGTATTTTCCATCAGTAATTACGACCCGTAATTACGGACCCATTCATTTCTATGGGCTACGGACTCCTTTCCGTATTTTTACGGATGGGTGTCCGTGCCGTGGGGATGATAGAACATGTCCTTTTTTTGTCCGTAATTACGGCACGGACTCCCCTTAGAAGTCTATAGACACTTCCGTAATTACGGACGGCTAAAGATGTGCATCCATAGCCGTCTGTAATTACGGAAACGTTGCTAGGCAAGACCAGGTTTGCAGATGTTGCATATCATTTGTGGTTTTCTTCTTTTTTTTGCGGATCCGTAAATACGGATGCATTACAAATACACTACGGACTGTACGAATACTGGTCTGTACATGCGGATGATTTACAGATGACTAGAAATTACTATGGATCCATATTTACGGGCAGTATTTACGGATTGATGAAATCTACAGTCGTGTACAAGTTACAAGTTTTAACCCCTTCCCGACATCTGCTGTATATATACGGCAGTGTCAGGAAGGGGTTCCCGCAAACTTCAGTACTATTATGTTGTGGTGAATGTGCAGTCTCAGCAGCTGTGCCTGTACCATCACTGCCGGGTGTCAGCTGTATGTTAGCTAGTCTCCGATCTGGCCAATTAACCCCTCATATGCTGAATTCAATTGAGATTGCAGCAACTGAGTGGTTTTTAGCCACCCGCACCCCAGCGACCGGAGGCCTAACAATGGCCTCCGTGTCTGCCTTGTACGGAAGCCTATGGGGCCGCGCCTCCAGCGGGTCCTCATAGTCTTGCTGTCCGTGTATGACTGACAGCTCTAATACACTGCACTATGTATGTAGTGGAGTGTATTAGAATAGCGATAAATGTGACAAGCCTTCTAGTCTCCTAGTGGGAGAAAAAAAAAGTAAAAACAAGTTAAAATGTTATAAAAAAAATACAAAAAAGTTTAAAGTCCAAAAACCAAAATTTGCCTTTTTTACCCCCAAAATAAGGGTTTGTGCACACGCTTACTAAAAAAACGTCTGAAAATACAGAGCTGTTTTTAAGGGAAAACCGCTCCTGATTTTTAGACGGTTTTTTAGCAACTCGCGTTTTTCGCAGCGTTTTTGGAGCCGTTTTTCATTCACTCTATACAAAAACGGCTCCAAAAACGGCTCAAGAAGTAACATGCACTTTTTTTTCGCGCCTGTTTTTTTTATGCAGCCGTTTTGAAAAACGGCCACGTAAAAAATTCCGTTGGAACAGAACGCCGTTTTTCCCACTGAAATCAATGAGCAGATGTTTGGAGGCGTTCTGCTTCCAATTTTTCAGCCGTTTTTCAGGGCGTTTACGGCTCGAAAAACGGCCGAAAAGAGGTCGTGTGCACATACCCTTATACTTTTATAATTGGAAAAAAACAAAAACAAAAAACGATACATAATTAGTATTGCTGCAGCTGTAACGACCCAAACGATAAAACTATTACGTAATTTATTCCACATGGTGAACACCATAACAAAAAAAACAAAAACAATGCCAGAATCACTGTTTTTAGGTCCCATCTCCTCCCAAAAAATTGATTAAAAAGTGATCAAAAAGTCACATTTACCCCAAAATAGTACCAAAATCACAGACGCAGCTTTGTCCATGCAAAAAATAAAAAAGTTATGGGTCTTAGAATATGGCAACACAGGAAACAAAAATAATTTAAAAAAAAAGTTATTTTATTATGCAAAAGCTGCAATACACGAAAAAAAACTATATAAAACTATATAAATTTGGTATAAACCAAATTTTAACACTAACATAAATTCCAATGTGTCACGAGAAAACCGTCTCAGAATCGCTTGAATAGGTAAAGGCATTCCAATGTTATTACAACAAAAAGTGACACGTCAGATTTAAAAAATGAGGCTCTGCAGGAATGTCAAAACTGGCTGCAGTGGGAAGGGGTTAAGGAGAATGCTACTGCTCCTCACGACTTGTTGGACATTTTAATGTTACTATTTAAAGAAACACTCCAGTCAAAAAATTAAACAATTAGCAAACACATCAATTTTATAAGTGTTCCTTACGTTTACCTTGTAAAGTCTTTGCTTCCTGTTATTGGCTATAACTACATATGTTCTACATTGTACTTTGCGGTATTTACCCATGCATTTTTTTGTATAGGAGGTTTTTAGTATTTATGTGTGGGGATCTTTGCCTCATGGGTTTGTCGTTCAATTTTATATTCTGTATTATATTTTGTATCTTGCATTATACTTGTTATCCTGCCTGTATTTTGTGATAGGAGTATTATATTTCCTACATTGCAGAATCAAGTGGCTGCCATCCTCCATGACTAAATTAATTTCAGGCCAGTAATTGAGTGACCCTTATGTTCATTTTCTCTTCTTACATAGATATCAGAGGGCAGGTAAACACAACTAAAATCCTCCCAGACTAGGAAAATATAAAACTGTCATTTAAAAACAAAGCGTGATGGAGTCTGACTGACAGAAAAATTTGGTATTTATACATCTTTACATTATCCAAGCCCCAGAATCACTGGTATACTATTGGTATTCTGTAGGGGGTAGTTATCGTTGTAAAATTATGTTTGGATATATTTAATCTACTGACTCCCAAGCAGCGGATCAGGACAGCCAAGCTCTATTGTTATGGTTAACACAGGCTTCAGCGGCGGTCTAGTTGGAAACACTCGGGAAACTCTGTAATGGCACCATTCAAATAAATAAAACTTTGGGGGCTTGTTGAGCTTTCTGACTGACCAGTAGCAGAATTTTTAATGTTTGACTGGAGTGGCCCTTTAATTGTTTGAACTGGATGCTAACTCTTATTCTACACAACTGCAAAATAATTAGGCTCCATTCTTTCTATTTCTCTAACTGATATTTGAAGTTAACAAAAACTGTTAAGAATTTATTTGAGAAGTAAAAATATATACATTTAAAAGCTAAAAGGACCATGTTGTGTATAGAAAACCATATCACAATGATAAAGATTAAAACTGTTTTCTGCTAATTGACTGTATTGGAGAGGGTCATCCTATATAATAAACATAAAATATCCACTCCTATTTAAAATGCAGCAAACATCTGATAATGTTAATCTCTCTCTCTATATGAGATGCTAAGTGAAGTCAAAGCCAAGATAGACCTTGGACTTGGGGGTGTTTCACAGTCTGAAAAATATTGTGATTGATTAATATAATGGAAGAAAAGGTGGAAAAATTCTCTACAGCTTATAAATTAATTAGTGGAAAATTAAAACAATTATAGGTGTAAATTATTGGATTAAAGACAACGATTTGGAAAAATATTATAAAATTGATATCAATGGAATTAAAATAAACCAGTATCAAGAGTGGACTGGGAAGGGTATACAATATTTGCAACAATTATATAAAGATTCACTTTTTGTATATTAAATTGAGATGGATATTAACAATGATAAAGATTAAAACCGTTTTCTGCTAATTGACTGTTTTATAGAGGTCAATTCAGACATAAATAATGATGTACTAATCGGAAACTTTTACTTTGTCTTATGACTACTAGCGTAGGCCTTAATGGATTTAAAGAACGCCAAAGAGAAAATCCCTGTGTAATGCACTGCCACACCAGGCCTTGCACAAGACAAATTTGTTGTACAGATTATAAAGAATTGGACACATCCCTTTGCATGGCACAGTGATTAAACGAAAACCCAGAGAGAATTACCGTGCCATACACGGCTACCTTAAAAGGATTCGCCGCTTTCAACAACCCCTAATTGTTAGAAGGGTCATCTGACATTAAGCAAATTACATAGCATTCTCGAGCAATCCGCTTTAATATGTGGGCAAACCTGGCAGTGTTTAATTTCCCTGCAGCGCCACCACAGGGAAAAATAAAGCATTACACAGTGCTCATTCATATCATTGGGTTGGACAGGACAGGCCTTCATCTGATCACTGCTCATTATAACTGCTCTCCACTCTGTCTGAAATGAGGATCCTGAATAGTGGATACTCTTCTATTAACTGATAATTCCTTAAAAGGGTTTTATGAAATGGGATTTAGGAACAGGATAATCCTATAAGCCTTGCACTAGGCATAAGGGCACGTTCAGACGTGGCAGAATATTTCCGCTGCAAAGGTTGGTGCAGATTTGGGGCAATTACGCAACAAATCTGCACCAACATTTGCATATTTGACAGGTAATTCAGACGTTGCAGAAAACACAGTGGACTTGCCACAGATTTCAGTTTTTGCATTGCAAAGGCTGAAATACGCAGTGAAATTCCGCTTCTTCTCCGCAACAGACAGTGCATGCTGCGGACTGAAAATTCCTCACCGCAGCCTATGGTCTGCAGCGGGGTTTTCCGCAACGTCTGAACTAACTTTCCTAAAAATGTATAGAAACAAATGTAAAAAACGGCCCTGGAGAATTCCACTGCGGACTGTCCGCCGCGGAATTCCACAGCAATTCCGCCACGTCTGAACCTGTCCTTAGGGTTTCTGGAATGTTGCTTTAAATATATCCTTGAAAAAACATGAAGCATGATTGGTAGACAAGATTTCTGCCATTTATTCCAGTTGCCAAAGATACTCATCCAAGTATCGGAAACATCCAAGTGTGTGGTGGAAACACTACGGTTCAGTTCCAATCACCAGACACTTCATCCTTGTAATACAATGGATTTACTCGTCTAATAATTTATGACGCAGAATGATGGGGTGATCACTGAGAATATGAAGTGGTGACGACAATAAATGCAGCAAGGGCAATTTGGTTTAAAAGAAGAATTTAAACAGCTGAATTTCAGATAAGAAAATAAGAGATCAAAACTGTATTTGAGTGGACAGTTTAAAAAATGTGGGCTGTAAATAAAATTATAGCTGTGTTATAATCACATATTTGTACTTTTCTGGGTTATCCTTGGGTAATAAACATTAAATATCCACTCTTATTTAAGATGCAGCAATTATCTGATACTGTTAACATCTCATATAGAGAGAGGGATTAAGTGAAGCTCTTAATGAGATCGAGGTGACTTTACAGCCTTCTCTTTTACGTGTTTTCGAGTCTTCTCTGTGGATGAAACTAGCTCAACTTTGGATTGAGATCTTTTCCTGAAAAATACCCAGGGAGTCTGCCTTTACCATTTCATGCAACAGAAGTGTAAATCAAACCGCGCAAATGTTAAATCCATAATTCCAGGAAACAAAAGAACGATTAACAGCCTCTTCAAAGTAAAACTAAAACTTAAATGTTAACATTATTATTATCTACTCAAAGTTGACATTTTCATAATTTTGCAGTGTAGGTGTATAATTGTGTATTGTTGATGCTAAGGAAATTAAACCACACAATCCCTTCAGAATATCCAGGACTAGAATTGTGCTCGTAATAATGCAGATCAACAGTACAATCAGATATAAAAGACCACTAAGCTGAAAGTACAATATGCCATATAGAAAAGGACTACTACTGACATTCACAAACAGGGGCTTAAGTAAATTATTGGAACTGAAATATTGTACTTCGATCACACTCTTCAGGGGGGATGCAAAAAGATGGCAATGAGTGATCAAGATCTTTCCTATCCTGCCTTCCACTGATGTTAATGGCTACAATAGCAAGAATAAGTAAAAAAAAATATTTACAGTGTCCGGTGAGTGAAGGAGGACAATCCTTACACAATTGGAAACTCTATTTTATCGCTGCTCAAAATTTGATACCTATATCTGCTAAGTTTAAAGAGTTCTTTAATATATTTGCTTATTTCAGTCAAAGCCAAGATAAAACCTTGGACTTGGGGTCTCTCATAGCCTGAGAAAATATTCAGATTTTCTACAGCTTATTTGTTAATTGGTGGAAAATGAAAACAATTATGGGTGTACATTTTTGGATTAAAGACAAAGTTTTGGAAAAATATAATATTTATATCAATGGAATTAAAATAAAACGGTATCAAGAGTGGACTGGGAAGGGTATACAATATTTGCACCAATTATATTAGGGACTTAGATTTAAATCATTTTCAAGTTTATGAAGGGAATTTGGATTAACAAACGAGAATCACTTTTTGTACATTAAATTAAGATGGATATGAAAAAATATTAAAGAAAAGTAACGTTTTCCGGTAGAGGAAGGAGGTTTAGAGTGTATGTTAAGCAAAGCCAAACAAAAAGGCTTGTTGTCACAATTATAAAAACACTTGAAAGATATATGGGTAAGTAAGATACACTTCAATCAGAAGACACAATGGGAAGAGGAAATAAGAGAAAATCAGTGAAGTAGAATGGAATAAAGTATTGAATTTGATTCAAAGAGTCTCAAAGCATTTGTCATATAAAATCTCACAATATTTTATAGTATTTTGTGTGCATAAAACTTCGGAGTTTTTGCATAAGTGTAGAGTAGATGACAAATGTTTAATGGGTAACTATACATTTAAAAAAACTTTTGACATGTCATAGTGATGTCAGAAGTTTTGATTGGTGGGGGTCCGAGCAATGAGATCCTCACTAATCGGTGTTAGAGACACGCAGGACCCAATCTCAGTTGGAACGTCAGTTAAGCTGAACTAACAGAATCGGCTGATAGAGAACGACACAGCGGTTATATATACATGATATATAGCAGCTGTATTGTAAAAAATAAAAGTCAATTTGAAACATCTAAAACATTGATTTATTTAAAAATATCCTTTTAAAGATGTACATAGCCTTTAAATATTACTTAAGACTCGAGCAACAAACGTATCAATTTAAAGGCCAAAACTTTATAACAATTGCATTTATTTGTTCCATTGTCTGGAAGACATGCAGAAAAGATCAAGGAGATCTGCAGAGAAATGGTATCTAAAAGGTACTTCGCATTAATTGTGTCCAATGCATGACCACAGAAATGTCGACACCTATGGCATGTTGCCATGCCAACATTTCGAAGTGCCATCAAAGATGCCAAAAGCAATAAGACAACTGTCAGCTGGACATATTGTATTACCTTAAAAGTTTATTGGTCCTACAACGTACTCAGAGGCCTGTGCAAAGTAGTTCAAAACACAACTGTGAAGGAATGGCATCAACGAGTGAGACATACACATTCAGATCAAGGAATCACTGAAGAAGCGGGTATTGTTGGCGTGAAGAATCATAAAACAGCCACACGGCAAGTGGCCACTTTTGCACCAACAGAAGAATAAATGGGGTTCACTGTAGATTATGAAAAATCTGTGTCGTCGCCCCCCCCCCATTTTCCCAGAGTGCTCCCAAAAATACTTTATTTTTGTCATATTCCGCAATGAAAATTTGCAATGTTTCGGATGATCTTCAAAGATACCAGACAAAAAAAATGAATTGCCAAATATCACTAGCAAGACAAAAAGACATAAATGTGAAACATGGACAGTGTCAAAATATACACACTCTGAGAGGTGCCTGGTGGCCAAATATCTAGCACACTGATGCAAAAGTCATCTGAGTAAAAGTCCATCAAGAAGAAGGAACTCAGCTAACCACTTTAAGAAAGGAACCCCATCCTGAAGACAACCAAACTCAAAAGGAGAGAGAGCTGAAGGGATCATCTAGGCACAAAAAATGACAACCAAACATTTCAAGGGATGAAACTCAGGATGAACGCAGCCTAAGAAGAAGATGAATACAGAGATTTTCAGATCAACAAGGCATTTCAAGGGAGGTAAACCACTATTATGAGGCTCATCAAATCTGCAGGAGAATAATGCAGAAAACATCTACACATGAAAGAGATCAACTAATTACTTCAAGTGAGGGACAAAATTGTGAAGCACATGAAAACCAAAAGGGAAAGATGCAACAGGATGGTCAAAAATCAATTGAAGGGAACTAAAGGAGTAGTTAAGATAAGTAGCTGTGGTTTGCCTGGATATGATTGACAATAAATATGAAGCGTATAGAAGACAAAGACCAGGTCAAACAACTGCAACAAGTGAAATACTGTAAAACGAGAGAAGAATATGGTGAAAGTTCCTGTACTGTGCCTCAAAAGGATTGACAAAATAGAAAAGGAGCGAAGATGGAAAACTCATATAGAAACAGAACTCAAATGAAGCCGGAGCACTTATGGAATGTTTATCAGTGTTCAATAAGCCTGGGCATCAAGGACTCGGCACTAGGCATACATATGTAGCAAGCTTTAACTTGACTGTTTGGCCATGTTCAGACGTGGCAGAATTTTTCCACTGCAAATGTTGCTGCAGATTTGGGGCAATTACGCAACGAATCTGCACCAACATTTGCATATTTGACAGGTATTTCAGACGTTGCGGATATCACAGCGGACTTGCCACAGATTTCAGTTTTTGCATTGCAAAGGCTGAAATCAGCAGTGAAATTCCGCTTCTTCTCCGCAATGTAATGAGCATGCTGCGGAGGGAAAATTCTGCACCGCAGCTTAATTTCCGCACAGTTATTTTCTGCAACGTCTGAACTAAGTTTCCTAAAAATGTACGGAAAGAAATGTAAAAAACGGCAGCTGCAGAATGCCACTGCGGACTGTCCGCAGCGGAATTCAACAGCAATTCCGCCACGTCTGAATGTGCCCTTTCAATGGTTTTTCAATACCTTTTGTTTTTTCATATCAGACTGCAGCAATTTGTCATAGTCAAGTTAAATGTTGCCACATCTGTAGTATATCCATATATCATCAGTTAATTGTAACGGGTCTATTGTATATGCTATATACCAGTGCTTACTACTATGTAACTGGACATTTGGCTTTTTTTCTCTCAAATTTTGATAGAAAACTTATTTTAGATCTATTTTTACAAAACTTGTTTTCATCTTGCAGCAAGACATAGAAAGGTGTAGTTCAAGTCCTGCCAAGCTTCCTTGCCCCTTCTTTGCTCTCAGCTCAGTGTCAATTCTCTGCACGGTTTACTTTGTGATGTTCTTTGATCACATTTCTTTGGCCTATTCACTACACTGTATACTTCTAGAGCTACATAATAATAATAATAATAACTAAGATGTGTGAAGTGTGCCTAATATGATTCTTAATGGAACCCTATTGACAAAAATGATACACTGTTGTTTGAGGAAGCGGTTCATGGCATACAGATTCTATCCCTTTAAATGGCTGAGACATGGAATGCCCTGTAATAAGCATAACACAGTGGGTTTGCCGTGTTGTCAAATGACATGCAGCCAATTGTAGCAGAAGTCTACTTGCTCTTTCAAAATCGTACTTTTATATCCACCCGAAAGAACATCTTATATTACTGTACATGGATTGAGAGGTTGCTTAGAACATAGGAAATCACAACATACACATACACACACGCACACACACACACTAAGCACACACTAAGTACACACTAAGCACACACTAAGCACATCGTAAATGATGATGTTATTGAGCACAATTACAATTTTCTGGTATTACGGGAACACTTTGGGCAAAACTGATTTACTCTAGTGCACAGCCTAAGGCCTCATGCACATGACTCTAGTTTTCATCCATAATTACGGATCAGGTAATTACGGATGAAATTGGAGACCCATTCATTTCTACAGGCTACGGACACTTTCAGGAATATTTACGGATGTGTGTCTGGGTCGTAGAAATAAGCTGCAAAATATAGAACATGTATTATTCTTGTCTGCAATTGCGGCACAGACTTGCCCATAGAAGTCTATTGGCGCTCCCGCAATTGCGGACGCCTGCAGATGTGCATCCGTGTTTGCGGATCCATATTTGCAGTCAGTAAAAACCCTTACGGGTTGTGTGCATGAGACCTAAGAAAGTGGTGCATGATACAATGATTTAACACCAAAGAGATAATCCCTGTGTCATACATCACCCCTCAGACCCTGCACTAAGCATAACACAATGTATCAGGTTTGCAAAGAGTGTTCCTTCAATCCAGGACGATACCATGCAATGGTCATAGTGGAAGCTTCATGATGGAAAATAGTGTAATCTAAGGCTTCATTCACATCGTGCTTCCGTTCATGGTTTATGTCAGACCTTTCCGTCAGGGGAACCCATGAACGGAAACCAAACGGAAACCATAGCTGCCTTTTACATAACCATTGATTTCAATGGTAATGCTTCCGTTGCTGCTGGTTTCCGTTCCGTAAGGTTTCGGTTTTTTTGCAAAATCAATAGCGTAGTCGACTGCACTATTGATTCCGCCCAAAAGAAACGGAAACCTTACAGAACGGAGACAAACGGAAACCATTTGCAACGGAAGCATTACCATTGAAATAAATGGTAATACAAACGGAAAGCTATGGTTTCTGTTTGGTTTCCATTCATGGGTTCAGGGGCGTAACTAGGGAAGACTGGGCCCCATAGCAAACTTTTGACTGGGGCCCTCCCTCCCCTGGGTGTCACACAACCCCCCCTCCTTGTAGATAGTGCCTTTTTTACAGCCCCCCCTGTAGATAACGGCATACAGCCCCCACTCTGTAGATAGCGCCATACATCCCCCTGTAGAGAACGCCATACAGCCCCCTGTAGATAACGCCATACAGCCCCCCTGTAGATAACGCCATACAGCCTGCAGAGAACGCCATACAGCCCCCCCTGTAGAGAACGCCATACAGCCCCCCCTGTAGGGAACGCCATACAGCCACCCCCCCCTGTAGGGAACGCCATACAGCGTTCCCCCCCCTGTAGGGAACGCCATACAGCGTCCCCCCTCCCAAAAAAATGTGACCTACAGTGTGTCCTACAAAATACATGTATCCCCTCTCCACAGGATCTCCACAGGATAGGGGATACATGAGTGATCGCTGGCAGCGATAGGGAGAACGGGGGACCGAAAGTCCCCTGAACTTCTCCATGACAAACCTCTGACTTCCGTCGTCTGCGCAGCTCAATAAAAATGAAAGGAGCGCTGGTCACGCATGCGCACAAGCACGACTGGCGCTCCATTAATTTCTACGGAGCTGCCGACACAGACCCCGGAAGTCCGAGGTTTGTGATGGAGAACTTCAGGGGACTTTCAGTCCCCCGTTCTCCCTATCGCTGCCAGCGATCACACATGTATCCCCTGTCCTGTGGAGATCCTGTGGAGAGGGGATACATGTCCTGTGGAGAGGGGATACATGTCCTGTGGAGATCCTGTGGAGAGGGGATACATGTATTTTGCGCCTTCAGGACCAGACACCGTTTAGCCATTTTTAGAACGTGTTAGTTAAATGGCTATAACTTTTTTATTTGTTGGGCTAACGACGTGATTTTTGCGACGTTTTTTCCGTAGACAATGCAGGTTTCTTTTTTTTTATCGTTTTTATACACACCTTTTTTGCTATTTTAGAATTTTTATTCATAAAGTTTGAAAATAATAGTAAAAAAATAAGCTTTTTTACATTTCAGCTATTTATTTTTTTTGGTAATAACATAGTTTTACCCTAAAATAGACCTTTTATTTGTGATCGTCATTGTCTACCGTAAATGTTTATATATTACATGTCTATATTAGGGTAATTGGGTCAGCGCTAGCGTTACAACAATGATTGGCAGGGGGAACGTTTTTTTTTGGGGTGGGTATTTTATGTGTATTTATTATTTACATTTTTTTTGCACTTTACTTTATTATTTTTTTATTACTATGTTCTGTCCCCCAAAGGTCAAAGAAGACCTTTGGGGAACTTTATATATATTTTTTCTTTCTTTTACACCATGTTTTTCCACTGTAACTGGAGCTGCACAGCAGCCCCAGTTACAGGGGAAATCAGCCCTCGCATAGTGACGATTGTCACTAATAGGGCTGTGCTGGGTCTAGTAAGACCCAGTAACAGTCTGCCACTAACGGCACCCGGCGATCATGTGACCAGTCACATGATCACCGGGAGGAATAGAGACAGCGCCGCTGCTGCTGTCTCTATTCCAGTACACAGCGTGCATTCAGCGCTGTGTACAAGTGATTGGAGAAGACAGAAGCAGCGAAAGCTGCTTCTATCCTCTCATCAGGGTCCCCGGCAGTCACTGACAACCGGAGACCCGACATTCAGCTGCCCGATCGCGCGGGCAGCAAGTTAAAACCCGAGCCGTAGAAAGTCTATGGCTCGGGTTTTAAGGACCCTGACCGCTGGCCGTAAAAATACAGTCAGCGATCGGGAACCAGTTAATGGCAGAGCGGGGAGATACCTCCCTGCTCTGCCATAGTGTTCAGTGGCGTCCCGCTGTAGCAGCCATAGCGGCTGCTAGCGGAGCCTCCGGCCATGGTGGGGGCCCGTGCCGGCGGGCGACACGGGCCCCTTCATGCCTTGGGCCCCGTAGCAGCCGCTACTGCTGCTACGGAGGTAGTTACGCCACTGCATGGGTGCCCCTGACAGAAAGATCTGACGGTACCTATGAACGGAAGCCCGACGCAGATGTGAACGAAGCCTAAGCTTATAAGTTGCAAAGACAACTCACCATACTAAAACCATTCCGCTAAAATTAGTCCATAGAAATCATTACTTATATTTTTCTTTTATCATATTCCCCAAAAGTATGAAAGATCTGAATTCAATAGTGTAAGAAGCATTTTTTCCAAATAAACATTCTCCAAACCTTTTAGCCATCTTGATAAAACCCAGTCAACTGCATTGTTGTTGTTGTTGTTATTATTATATAGTGGCACAATGACCCATGAGTGGTGGGATATCCTGGATAACAGGCGATGGGCAATGGCTCTATGTGGTGTACAGCTATAAGAGATGTCAGTTCTTCTGCACCCCCTCCAACCAAAGTTTTCTACCTTTTTAGTTGGGCTCAAACTTGCATCATGTCTCCTGCTTCTTGTATCCATAATCTGCTTGACAAAACCACTGATTTGTTTAGGGTAATGCCATGTGTTGTTATGGTCTTATATGCCAATGGCTATTTGACACATGGTTATCTCACACCCTATTTAATAAAATATGTTCCAGATGATATTAAGTCCCATGTATCATTTCATAAATGTTGCTGTTTAGCTGGAGGACTTATGTGCTACCATATCACCCATTCTGCTAGTGAATAATCTAATGGCCTCATTTGTTCAGTCTTCCCATCTGTCTAATATTCTGCTGTTCGTGTAAACAGTACATACATTCCACTCTATGTCACCGCATTAGACTCACTTTCTCCTACGGATTATTAGAGCTCAGCGTGTAGTCATTTATTGGTATTAAAGGAATGCTACATAAACATGTACAAAGTAAAGGAAGCCCCTCTATCATTTTGGATAGTGTAATTATTGCTGAGCAGTGGAGCAGACACTTTGATATAAATGGAATCTGAAAAGACAATGAAAAACTAATACAAAAGGCATTAATATTTCTCAACATGGTACTGAGTTCATACACGGCTAAGAAGCTCTTAAGGTTCAAAGTCATTTGAATATGTTCAAGAAGATGACAGAAACATAATTTGTTGCTTTGTAAACGTAATGATCAGTAATCGTAATATATAAAGTGAGATTTCCCTGAATTAAAAGCTATTACAACACATATGTAGAAATTCACATATAGTAAGCAATTGCAGGTAAATTAAGGCTGGGTTCACACGACCTATTTTCAGACGTATTGGAGGCGTTTTACACCTCGAAATACGTCTAAAAACAAACCTCGAATACGTCGGCAAACATCTGCCCATTCATTTCAATGGGCTTTACGATGTTCTGTGCCAACGACCTGTAGTTTTACGCGTCGCTGTCAGAAGACGGCGCGTAAAATAACAGCCTCGTCAAAGAAGTGCAGGACACTTCTTGGGACGTAATTTGAGCCATTTTTCATTGACTTCAATGAAGAACAGCTCCAAATTACGTCCGTAATGGACGCCTCGCAAAACGCGAGTACGAGCAATTACGTCTGAAATGCAGGAACTGTTTTCTCCTGAAAACAGCTCCGTAATTTCAGCTGTAATTGACGTTATCGTGTGCACATACCCTTAAAGTGAATGTTAAAAGAAAATGTGAAAATTACGCTGTGAAGTGGCAAGCGGACTTATACAGTTTCATCAAAATTTGATCTAAGAAACTCAATGTTCATATTTACAAATTGCTGATCTCATTCATTTTAACATGTAATAAAAAAATTTGGAGGGTTTATTATATGTTTTATGGTTTCAAAGTTTTAGTTTGCGAGCAAGGGTCATATAAGCAAAATTCATACACAAACAGATCCTGTTGGCAAGTTTAACCTATTTGTAGTTACAGTGCCAATAGAAAGGGTATGTGCACACACACTAATTACGTCCGTAATTGACGGACGTATTTCGGCCGCAAGTACCGGACCGAACACACTGCAGGGAGCCGGGCTCCTAGCATCACAGTTATGTACGACGCTAGGAGTCCCTGCCTCGCTGCAGGACAACTGTCCCGTACTGTAATCATGTTTTCAGTACGAGACAGTTGTCCTGCAGCGAGGCAGGGACTCCTAGCATCGTACATAAGTATGATGCTAGGAGTCCGGCTCCCTGCACTGTGTTCGGTCCGATACTTGTGGCCGAAATACGTCCGTCAATTACGGACGTAATTAGTGTGTGTGCACATACCCTTAGTATAGCAAAATCAATAAAGACGTCAATTAAAAGGATGACTTTTTTCCTTTCTACATTAAAGGGATTGTTCAGAATTATAGATAAATGACTAATTTGACCAGAAACAGTCCTACTAATGTCCACAGGTTGTTTCTGGAAGTTGCAGCTCCGCTCCATTGAAATTAATAGGACTGAGCTGCAATACCACACACAACCAGTAGACAGGTGTGGCACTTTTATTTATTTTTTTAAATAAGCCATGTTTTCCTAATGATGTACAACCTCTTTAACTTATGCTTACCATGTTGTTAATACATTCGTCATGTCATACTTGACAGCTCATTGTTAGCTCATTGTTATATGGTATTGCAAATCTAGATGACAGACTAACCTACATAGTCACAGTGAAGAAGTCAAAAAAACAAAATTGTTTAAAGTGACCTGTGACTGGGTTTTGCCACTTTACATCACCACATGTATGATATCGGAAAAAAACTTCTGTAATAACCAAAAGTCAAAGCTATGAAGGAAAACAAACATATGCTCATGCTTTGTACTACACCCCCATAGAGAAATTAAGTGAAAATAGCCTTATTTACATATTTTAAACATAAAAAAAGAATTAAAAATTCAGCTTAAGCAGTAATTTATGACTATTTAGATGTTCTTTTTTGTCTTTTAAAATCAGAGTATGGATATACTTTACTTATTCTATCCTGGAGACAGATGGGAGGACAGATGGAGAGATAGACAGCCATAAAAAATATATAATCTAATATAGAGTTCATACCTAATGGGCTCAGTTTTCTGGATTCTGTTGTGGCCATCATATGGCAAGAAATCAATGACTGGAAGAGAAATCTATTTAAATACTGAACAAAGACCGAACTCTACATAATTAATTACAGCCGAAATTGGCAAAGCTCTACGACATGCAAAAACAAATACAATGCTGGAGTAATGGCTGGAATTCGTGTCCAGATTATCATCACTCTAGTATAGTCTTCTTATTGGTGATATCCTAACAGGTACTCTGTTCGCTAATAGGAAAGAGGACTCCGTTCCACATCTGCGGACATGAAATACATTATATTTGAAAGGGGAAATCATACTTGGTAAATATGTGGAAAAGAATTTAACCAAATGTTATTCAAAATGCAAAAAAAAAAGCCAAGCTTATGTTTCTCGCTATATTTCTCCAAAGGCGAGCTGCCATAATTCACATCTGATCCGTCTGCTATTCTGCATGTACAGAACATGAGTTGTCATAAAGCCAGCTGGACATTATACAGGATTTAATAAGACTCTGATAACAACTTAATACTAAAATACTAAATACTGTGGAAAGGGAAACTTACAGGCTATGTACACCTTTGACATTGCATCAGTGGGATTGGTGCAACTTCCTAAATACATTTTATTAAAAATTATTTTTACTTTTTGAGATACAGCTGCTTTGTATCCTGTATACAGAGCAGCTGTATATAGCGCTGAAACCTCTATCCGTCAGGTCAGTGGGACTGACGGGTTCAGTGTCAGCAGGTCCAGCTTGTGTCTCTGACACACAGGATCCACATTTTATCCATTACATCTACGTTATGAACTTAGATGTGATCGGTAACCGCTCGATCCTTCCGCAGGACCCCCTGACACTGAACCCGTCAGTCCCACTGACCTGACGGATAGAGCTTTCAGCGCTATATACAGCTGCTCCTGCGGTACACCTGTCAAACCTAACGCAGATGTCCTAAGGCAAGCTCAGGGAGGACAGAAACCACCCGTGGAGCAGAAGGGTAGCCTGTGACTGCAGCCAATCCCATGTGCAGCGGTCACATGTGAGGCTGAACTGCAGGACGTCAGGGGGACGCGTCGCCATGACTACGGCCAAGTAAGGGCTTTTTTTTTTACTTGCTATTTTCCACAGCGGACACTCCGACAGAAAAACTGTACCGTGCCGTGACTAGGAAGGGGCATGTCTTATAGCAATATAAATGTCCTAGATTCAGCAGGCAACATTAATAGTTTCTTCAATTCTAGCACTAAACATTGAGAGTTGGGAATACTTGTATTGGACAATGTACTCTTCTGTAGATATTTCTATCAGAAAAGTAGAAAAGCAATCAGTGTGAACATTTTTTTGTAGCTCACAGCTACCTGTAGCTATAGGAAGCGTGAAGTGGAAAATAAATTAAGCAAACACCTCTTCCATTACTATGTCTCTGCTGGCACACTCTCTATTAAATGACCTGCGTCTTGTAACTAGATGTATTACTCTATATGTGTTTCTGTTTATCCTTTGGAATGTTTGACCATGGGCTGTGCTCAAAAATGGTAAGAATGGGTCTATAAAGGAGAATATTATAGCTACTAGAACTTTCTGTTGCACCAAGCTACCATTCCAGACAGGATAAATCTTGTATTACTCTCTCCACCGAAATGTCTCCAAATGACCCTCAAATAAATTGTTATTAACCCCTTCCCGCCGCAGCCCTTTTTCAGATTTTCATTTTAGTTTTTTCCTCCCCACCTTCCAAAAGCCATTACTTCTTTATTTTTCCGTCTATATAGTCCTATGGAGGGCTTAATTTTTGCGGGACGAGTTGTAGTTTTTTGTAGCACCATTTATTTTGCCATATAATGTACTAGGAAACGGGAAAAAAATATTTGTGGGGTAGAAAATGAAAAAAACATTGATTCCTCCATGTTTTTTTGTGCACCGTTTTTACGGAATTCACTGTGCAATTAAAACAACATGTTAACTGTATTCTCTGGGTCAATACGATTACGGCGGTACCAAATATATATCGTTTTTTCTATATTTTACTACTTTTACAAGTAAAATCCTAAGTGTAAAAAAGAAGATTTATTTTGTGTTGCCAAATTCCGAGAGCCACAACTTTTTTATTTTTCCGTCGATTAAGTGGTGTGAGGGCTTATTTATTGCGGGATAAGCTGTAGTTTGTAATAATACCATTTTGGTGTAAATGCGACGGTTTGATCACTTTTTATTTCATTTTTTGTGGGAGATTAGGTGACCAAAAAAAAGAGATTCTGGCGTTTACATATTTTTTTTTTTTACGGCGTTCACCGTGCGGGTTAAATAATGATATATTGTAATAGTTCAGACTTTTACGGACGCGGCGATACCAATTTTGTTTATTTATTTCGTTTTTAACTATGCTCTAGGAAGAAAATGGGAAAAGGTATTTTTTTTTAAATTTTAATATTTTTTTTATTTTTTTTACACAAAAAAACTAATTTTTACTTTTTTTTATTAGTCCCCGTAGGGGACTTCAACCAGCGATCGTTAGATCGCTTGCACGATATACTGCAATACTAATGTATTGCAGTATATCGTCATTCTGACAGGCAACTATAGGAATGGTCTCAGAATAACTAAATGTACATTGGCTAAAGGGGTTGTCCAGGATTAGAAAAAAAGGGTCAGTTTTTTCCCCAGTAACAGCACCACTCATGTTCATGGAATGCATCTGGTATTACAGCTCAGCCCTGTTGACTTAAATGAAGATTGACCGCAATACAAGACATAGACCATGGACAAGAGTAGAATACCATTTTTTTTATATAATCCTGGACAACTTTTGTAATACTCAGGACTTGCGTGAGGGAATCAGTTATACACACACAACTTTAAATGACAACATGAATAATAATAAAAATATGATGTGATCAGACCTCTATGATCCAGACCTTGGAGTTACTGTGTCAAAGGCTTCACTAAAATTGTCTAACTGCTCAGAACATTTTAATGGTTCAATTATACCGAACATCTTCAATGCTTATGCAAAATAACTCTATCCTTCTAAATGAAACCACTCTTTCTGACACATAAAACACTGTGTTAACCAATACTAAATTCATAGAGAATAATGGTTCTATGATGTAAAATGTAAACTTTGCATATCACATACCGAATGGCCCAAAATTATAAAATTTGTAAAAAGTATTACGGGCCCATTAATTTATATGGCCGTCGGACACCTTCCCGTATGTGTACGGAAGGGTGTCCACGCCGTAGAAACCTGCCGAAAAAAATAGGACGTCCTATTTTTTTCATTTTACGGACCGTGCTCCTATACTTATAATGGGAGAACGTAAAAACGGCTGGCTGTCCGCGGCCGGCCGTGCCCGTAATTGCGGGTTGTAGTTATGGGCTTGGTTATGTGCATGAAGCCTATTATAATTAGTAATGTATATCTGACAACCCCATTGTAATTTCTGACTATTTGAATCCAGTTATATAGGAATAGACAAAAATAAATTATTAAAGATAAAAGGTAATCCATAATAACAATAGGAATGGTGAAACCCAATGTGAATTTGGCAAGTGATTTCATACAAAGTAAAAAAACATTGTCCTCATTTTAAGACACATACACACAAAATTATATATATATCCACTCCTTGCAATGTTATCCTATTGTTAGGATAGTTGAGATGACACGTTTCACCTATGTTACTGTATTGTACTATATATAATAATCAAATATAACAGATTGCAATACAACCATGCAGTTTAGGGCCATGCTGTGTAGGACTATGCTATAGGATCATGTTCTGTAGGGCCAGGCGGTGCTGTGTAGGGTAATACTGTTTAGGCCCATCCTGTGTAGGGCAATGCGGTGTATGGTCATTGGAATACCTTCTAAAATCATTTAGCTGTAATGTGAAAGTGTGCAGTGTATTCTGACTTTAATTAAACAGAAGAATGAAAATGTAAAAGCCACGTTTATAAGAAGAAATAAATCGCAGAAAGCTCTCATTAAGACAACTACACCTAGCTGGTATCATTTCCAAAGTAAGCAAGCTTAAATCCAATAATCAAACTTCTGGAAACTTTCCAAGCAGTGAAAGCCAAACTCTGCCATACCTAGCACACTTGAGCAGCAAACCTTGGATCATCATCTGCATAGACCGCCAAGAAACCTAAGCCCCAAATCCTCGATTCACAATTATGCCGTTGTGCCGCATTTATCATGCCTGAGCAATGTTAATAGCAAACAGAGGAAGGCTTTCTTGTCATCAGCGGTGCATTAACCAAATGCATTCAGTCAGCGAAATAAAACTTTGCTTCCCGTTTCTTAATATCCCAATGTTCAGGCAAGCTAGTTCATCTGCACTGTATGTATAAATATATCATGAATGCAAGGTATACGCAGCTCCCTATTCCGTAATGAGAGCAGAGTTATGAGTTGAATTTCAATATATTGAGGGTAATGCTCTGGACTGTGACCATGCCCTTGCGTGACCTAACAATGTATATGTAGGTTTATATTTCAGCATACATAAAATGTATTATGAAAGGGCACCAGATCAAACGAATGGTTACATTCATTGGCTATTTTTGGTATTTTCCGTTCAAAATGTATATCTTAGAAAACAAATATCCTGACAATATTTAAGTAGAAGAAA
Source organism: Rhinoderma darwinii (assembly GCF_050947455.1). Classification (NCBI taxonomy): domain Eukaryota; kingdom Metazoa; phylum Chordata; class Amphibia; order Anura; family Rhinodermatidae; genus Rhinoderma; species Rhinoderma darwinii. Next base: position 307,947,696 of record NC_134689.1, on the reverse strand, counting down.
GCAGAATATTCCCATGTGGGAATATACTATGCAAAGGCATAGCTTAGAGCTTCTGGGTCTGGGAGCAAACACTATACCTTCACCTGCTGATGTCACATGTTGCTATTTGTGATGTTATCACTTTATGTAAAACTTACATGACTATAAATAATGTGTTGTATTCAACTGTATAGTGGGAGCTCAATATAACCTGATTCTATCTGCAATACAGCAATTTGATATAAAAAATATGTTAAGGTAGTCTGCTTTCTACAATTCACTGACACAAGGGGAAGCAAATTGTGATTGATCATTGGAGAATGTGGACTTGGCCGCTAGTATCCCCAGGTCGCTACCCTCAGAACAGTATACGTTGGCAACGGCCAACTTGGACAGGCCAGGAACGAAAAAAGTGGATAGATGCAATGTCCAAACTAAGGTCCAAACTAAGGCGTAGGTCAGGACAGATAGCAGACGTTCCGGCCAGCCAGAAGTCACAAGATGCCACGAACTGGTGAGTACGCGGTGCTGGGAGCAGCCATTACATACAGCATATTTTCTTTTGTCTATACTAAATATCGGGTTAATCATATGTTGACTGCATTTTTTAGAATTTTCTGATTGTACATGTAGATAACATAGACAGGATGGTTGTTTTCATTGCTCCCACAGTGGGAATGTATGTAACACATATGTGATAATGAAGGAGAGAAGACAACTAACCCCAAGGACCAGGGCACTTGGTCCCGTTTAGCTTCTAACAGTAATAATTTATCCTCCGCTCTGCAATCTGAGCAGGCAGCTGACATTTAACATCCCAACTTAAAGAGCTCAAGGCCAACTCTTTGATGTGAAACAGTGTGGTTGAGGTTGCAATGTGAGGCTTGCCTCGCTCCTCTGAACTGGCAGGTCCCTTTCTGTCATATAGTCAACACGTTCACTGCGATTGTCATAAGATACCGATCTATCCAGGTCACCAAACCTACGCTGTGTCATAGTGCGCTAATACATGATCTGTTAGATAACTTTAGCAAAATGTGTTAGGCCAAGTGAGAAAATGAAGCTGACAGCAACAATAATTTTAACTTATCCACAAGGAAATATCATGTGTATTAGGGGTTAAAATGGAGGTACTTGAATTATGATAATCTTTCACAATTTACAAATTTATTCACAAATTTATTTACATGGAGATGCAATCAGAATCTCTGCCTCAACACTGCAGCAATTTACATCTATGAAGTAAGGATCCATTTTATGGAACCCAAAAACACAGAAAACAGTAAAAAAATGGACCTGTCAAGGCTATGTCTCATTATTTTAACCCCTTGGCGACATGTAACATACAGTAACGTCGGTTGTGTGCCATCACAACATGGCACGGGCTGAGGAGCTAAGCCTACACCATACGCGGTGGATGCCAGCTGTTTCAAACAGTTTACACCCATCTGCAATGACCGGGATCAGAGATAACGTCAAAATCGGTTGTTTAACTTCTCCGTCTGTCCCCCGATCGCCCCCTCACCTTAACTAAATTGCGGGATGTCGATTGCTGCCTAGGAAGCCGGAGGTCTATTGAACGCCTCCAGATCGTATTGCCGTATTATTTAGGGTATGTTCAAACAGCAGCGACCGAAACGGCCGAAATTACAGGGCTGTTTTCAGGAGAAAACAGCCACGTCATTTCAGCCGTAACGGCATGTGCAGGCACTTGAACGCCGCGTCCGTTACGGACGTAACTGGAGCTGGTTTTCCATGGAGTCCATGGAAAACGGCTCCATTTACGTCTGAAGAAGTGACATGACACTTCTTTGGCGCGGGCGTCTATTTACGCGCCGTCTTTTGACAGCGACGCGTAAATATACGTCTCGTGTGAACAGACAAACGTCAGCCCATTGCTTTCAATGGGCAGATGTGTGTCAACGCTTTCAAGCCGTAATTTCGGACGTAATTCCAGGCGTAAAACGCCCGAATTACGTCCGTAATTTGGCCGTGTGAACATACCCTAGGTCTTGCCAGATAAAGCAATATATAAGTATTTTATAGTACAAAAAAAAAGTTAAAAGTAAATAAATGTTCAATAAAAGTTAGAAACAAATATAAAAACAATAAAAAAACAAAAAGTTTATAAGCAATAAAAAAAAAGTAAGCATGATTAGTATCGCCACGTCCTTAAAAGTCAGAACTTGTAAAATATCAAGTTCTTTATACCGCAGGGTGAATGATGTTGGAAAAACATTTTTTACAATTCAAGAATTGCTGTTTTTTGGTCACCTTATTTTCCAAAGAAATGGAATAAAAAGTGATCAAAAAGTCATATGCTCTGCAAAATGGTACAAAAAACAAGCCTTCGCATCGCCATCGACGGAAAAAATGTAAAGTTATGGCTCTCAGAATATGGCAACGCAAAACACATTTTTCTCTTAGCAAATACTTAATTTTCTTAGTAAAGATAAAATAAAAAGGTAAAAAAATAATGTAAATTTGGTATTTCTGTAATTGTATTGGCCCGTAGAATAAAGTTAGTCATTTTTACCGCACGGAGGAAGCTGTAAAACTTAAACCCAAAATATAATGGGCGAATCGCTTTTTTAAAAAAATAAAATTTTCATTTCACCCAATTAATATCTTTTTTTACAGTTCCCCAGTATATTATATGGTACATTAATGGTAATATTTAAAACTACAACTCGTTCCACGAAAAACAAGCCCTTATATGACTTTGTTGATGGGGAAAAATAAAATGCGAATGCGATGTTGAAAAAATTATGGCCCCGCACCTATATCGAGAACGGGGATAACCTGAACCTTCTCTCGCATGCTGAGGCGGCTACTGAGCTGCCTATTTAATGCAGGGAGTAAGCCCTTATTCACATGACAGGCTTTCCCGGCCAGGTGACGGCCGTTCATAAAACGGCGATCACCCGGCTGCAGTAGGAACAATAAACCCCTAATGGGGCTATTCACACGACCGATTTTTTGACGGGCCGGGAAAACCGGCCGTCAAAAAATGGGGCATGCCCTATTTTTGCCCGTTCACCTGGCCGCCCGGCTCCCATAGAAGTCTATGGGGCCGGGTAATACACGGCCATTACCGGAATGTGTCACGAGTGACGGCCGTGTCTACCGTCGCTCGCTCTCTCCTCACAGCGCAGAGTGCATGTGAGGTGGAGCAGTTTATGCCATTCGGACGAATGGCTGTACGCTGGAGGTACGTTTCTACACTGTGTGGCAGGGCCCGGGTGTACAGCAGGTGGAAGGGAGCACTGCGCTGGCTCCCTTCCCCTGCTTGTTTTAAAAGCGCCATGGCCCGGCGACACCTCTCATGGCCGATGGCGCCGCTAGCAGCTGCTACTGCTGTAGCGACGCCACTATAGCAGAGAAGGGAGGTATCTCCCTGCTCTGCTATGTGCTAGCCCCACTTTAGCTCCCTGAAGGAGCGGAATCCCCGTGTGTTCGGGGATTCCACTCCTGGACAGAGCGCTTGATGTCTCTGTCCATATCTGGACAGTGACATCAGGGGAAACTCCTGAAGCGGAATCCCTGAACACTCTGTGACCGGGGATTCCACACCAGGCGAAGCCAGTAACGTTCAGTGTCCATAAATGGACACAGACGACAGGGGCTTTTCCTGAAGTGGAATCACCGGCCACATGGGGATTCCCCTTCAGGAGTTGCCCCTGATGTCACTGTCCAGATATGCCCGGTCCGGAAAGGATGCAAAACTAATGCAAACCGGCCGGGAAAAACGGCCGATTTTATCGGCCGACACTCGAGCTCGGTCGGGACCGTCGTGTGAATAAGGCATTAGAGGAGAGGTGGTCATTCTCGATATAGGTGCAGATTCTGTGGCTATGACATAAATGTCTGAATTGTGAATAACCATTTTAAGGCTATGGAAACCCTTTAGGGTCATTTTTTTTAAATGTATGTATTGATTAAAAAAAAACATATTTGTAATTGACTTTTATTAAAAATTGTGTTTACTATTCGAGATGTAGCTGCTATGCATTCACTGTGCATACAAGATGCATCTCTGCGCTAACCGTGGAATCGGTTAGTGAACTTCACTGATGGCTCAACTGTCACCGTTTACTGTGTCCCTCTGATGTCTTCTATGACATATAATTATCGATCATATTGAAGTTGATCAACTTTTTTACGGCATTCACTGTACCGTAAGAATTACATGTTGACTTTATCAATACAATTTTGCCGACACCATATTTACGGATGTAGCCATTTTTATCTTGCCTCTGATAACGTGCTGCCGCGTGATATCACACAACAAAAGCCATTGAAAAGCCATTTAAATACTCAAGATAAAGGATCTTGACATTGTGTATTTAATGCGATACCAGTTAAGATAAAGTCGGCTACGTGTGTGTGTGTGTGTGTGTGTGTGTGTGTGTGTGTGTGTGTGTGTATGTGTGTGTGTGTGTGTGTGTATATGTCTATATATTATTTATTTTTTTATTATTTTTTTATGATTACTACATTTACAAATAATGTGTTACAAATAATTTTTTTATGTGTCGCCATATTCAAAGAGCCATACATTTTTTTAGTTTTTTTTTTTCAATCGATTGAGCAGTGTGAGAGCGTGTCTTTTGCCGGGGGAGCTGTAGTTTTTATTGGTACCATTGTGGTGGACATACAAGTATTTGATCACTTTTAATTCCATTTTTTGGGGAGCTAGGGTGACCAAAAAATAGAAAGTGTTTTTTATTTACTTAGCTGTTCAACCTGCGGTTTAAATTTTTTTTATATTAGTTTGGACTTTTACTAATGCAGCAATATCAATTATGTTAATGTTTTTTAATTTTTACATTACTTTTCTGGAAAAATGGTAAAAGGGTTTTCCTTACTTTTTTTTATATAACTAAAACCTTTATTAAACTTTAACAAAAAAAATTAATCTAGACCATCTAGGGGATCTAATGATTGCTGGTACAATACCCTGCAGCATTTGTATTGTGCTATTTACTTGCTCCTAATAAACCCTGCCTCAGTAGGCCCCGAGGCTGCAATGATAACCATCAGCATCCAGCGATCATATCACGGGGGGGGGGCGATGTAGTGACGGTGACTCTTTCTAACGGCTTGGATGACGCCGTCGCTATTGTAGTTGCTAAGTAGTTAAACACCCGAGGTATCTCTAAACCCAGTCATTAGTGCAAAGTGAGACTGATCCATACTTCTTCACCTATGCCATTATGTACAGTTACATCATGGTGCTGCAAGGGGTTAAAGGAGTTTTCTCAAGAGACAGCTTTTTTGAAAATCGGAGCCGACTCAGCAATCAGATGATTGCTGCAAGCCCGGTTTCTCTAACCCCCATGATGAGCTGTTAGGGTATGTTCACATGGCAAACTAAAAACGGCTGTTAAATACAGAGCTGTTTTCAAGGGACAACAGCCTCTGATTTTCAGCCGTTTTTTATGCATCAAGCGTTTTTTAATGTGTTTATTTACTGCCGTTTTTGGAGCTGTTTTTCTATTGACCCAATGAGTGACATGCACTTCTTTTTTAAGGGGCTTTTTTAATGCCCCGTGGGAACGAAACTCTGTTTTTCCCATTGAAATCATTGGGCAAATGTTTGTAGGCATTCAGACTCCGTATTTCGAAAACGGCTGAAAATAGTCTGTGTAAACATCCCTTATTAACAGGGGAAGCTGTGTCTGCCCATACAGTTCTATTACATGCCAGGTATTGAAATGAATGGCCAACTATGTAATACATGTATGGGACGAGACCATCCGAGAGCTGCTTTTTATGAGCGGCACCTCATTCTGGCTCATAGAGGGGGATACCATACTCTATAAAGGCCATATGCCCTAGTAAGTAATAAGATTCTCATGAGACAACCCATTTCATGGTAAATGGATTATAGATTGTAGTTTGAGTGGTATTTGTAATCCTTTATCTTGTCTGCATAAAGTTTAATGGGAAACAAACCCCCAAAAAGGTGGTAGGAGGCTATTTTCTTTCTTTTATTATTTGACTGACAAATAGATTGCAAAGCAAATGAAATGTGTTATTTTATGCATCAGTTGTCCAATCAGTATGGACCTGTTGTTAAACGAATAAGCTAATAAGTGACTCTAGACACTAGTGTGAACTCAGCCCAAACCAATGTTGATCGTATAGTAGACATGCAAATTTTCATGATAGATAGATAGATAGATGGATAGAAATGGGATAGATCTATGATTCATGTTTTGCCAATGTACTATATACAGTAGCTAGCTCCAATTTAATGCATGCTGTGTTTTTGAGTTGACCTCTGTCCATAGATTCTGAAGATATGGTAAATCACAGCGGATGACAATACAAGTCTAAAATCAGAGACACTAAGATAAAAACTGCATAATAAATGGTATTCTGGAAAGTGGAGGTCACCTGTGCCGACTGCTGTTGAATACAGATGTGACTAGGCAAAAAATGACTTTTGTGCAATAAAATGTGGAAGCAGTGTGGGAATATCTGTATTCCTGCCAGCCTAGGAATTGTAGTACCAGACGGATGAGACCATTCACTATGTTCATTATTTTACACATTAGCAATATGACTCTACTGCTCCTTGTAACCCTGGATGTTAAGAGACACATTAAGTAACATTCTGCCACCATCATATAATGATATGATACATTTAAAAGCCTGCTGTATAACAGCAGAATAAACCAATAAATCACAGCAACATCTGCACTTATATCACTGTCACTAATATCACTAATATTACTGCCACCTGGACACTTGCCACGCTGCGGTCTCAGAAATATTGGTCTCATACACAAACTGATTATTCTGAATGTAAATGCTGCGTATAAGGACCCTGTATGGTGGCACACAGACCCCCTATGGGTCCTTATTCTGGACTCAGGCACTTAATTTGCTGCTGCATAGAGTCTCATTGTGATGCACTGTTTTCCCTAGAAACAATGCTTCTAAAGGTATTACCTTTGCAATACAGCATGCATTGGAGCATGCCATGTTTTTTTCCTCATTGAATCCGTATAAATCCATGAGAAAAAAAAACCCTCTGCTTGCTTCTGAATAAAATGGGCCCATGGAAGTACAGTATTATATCACTTTTTATACATATACATTAATAGAAAACCTGAATGCTTGGCACCACTTGCTCTTAAAGGGAACCTGTCACCAGCATTTCACCTATTGAACTTTACTTATCCCTCACTGGCCGCTGCTATCAAAAGTTTATTGTCGTTATCCGCTCTCCTAAACTCCTCCTCCGACTGTAAATAACGGTCAGCAAACATTTCACGCCTTTTACCGTAATAATCCGGTGTCCCTTTGTGTGCACACACCAGAAGAGGACATTAATGCACAAGCGCAGGATTTTGTGTGCTGGGGGAAGGCGAGGAGCTGTCAATCAAAAGTAAGGAGGCGGGGTAAACTCGGAAAGACTTGAGGAATGAAGATTTGACTCTTTTCAAACGAAGTTTTGACTTTTTTCAAACGAAGATATGACTCTTTTCTGCTCATTAGCATACGGTGTGGGAACACTAAAAAACTGAATACTAAAGCCACAGAGCCGACTAAGACGACAATTATAGGTTATATAGAAATGATTTTTCACCCACTACCACCTGGTATTGCTGGTTTAATAGGTGAAATGCTAATGACAGGTTCACTTTAAGAGAGTATACTGGAAATATGGTAAAGATGTGATTATCAGAAATAATATGATATTCATGGTCCATGGGGTAAGTACAATAGAACTACTATGGCCCAAAAAAAAGAGCTGTAGTAGAGAGCGAACCGAGTATTTATAATAATGCAAATGTATGTGCCAGTGATGATCTCTATGGGGACTGTCATGGTAGATGTTGTGGCTTCCAAATTCAGATATACCAGAAACCACAGAAATGAATGTATATATTAAAACACAATTGATTTTTTTTTTTTTAGGGGGATTAACAATAAGCAAATGAATCAATAAGCCATATATACATGCTAGGTGCATATATTTCTTGCTAAAAACAAGAGTGGTTCACATCAGAGAAAAGTAGGAGAAAGATATGCCCGCTGTGTTTCCCACTAAGAATGACTGATTGGGGTGTTCCAGCAGGACAGGTTTGAGACGTGTGGGGTCCAGAGATCCTTCCAACAAAAAAAAATATCTCTCCGCTAACAATCCTTTCAAATGATAAGACTTAAAACACGTACAAGCAAACGCGAAATGTAAAAAATGTCAAGCTAAAAATAATAGCAGTCAAACAGGAGAACTTCTAAAAAATAATAAAGACAAAATATTCTACTAACTTTAAACACAGACAATAAAACTTCCAAGACACAAAAGCAACAGAAGGTAAAAGAAAGAAGCACAGTAGAAATGATGGATCATGGAAGACACAAACAGATCATTGATTTCATAGTCAGGCAATTGTCTTGACAGATATGAAAAGAGCAGTATGACGGAATAAAGGCAAGTGACAGGTGTTTGAAAAGATATTTCGCAGTTCTTGTTTTGCTTTATTTAACATCAACCAGTACTTCTTCAATAGACTTAATATGTGCAGGCAAAACTTGCTAATGTATCCCCCACCCTCCACCGCCTCAAAAAGGAGCTCACTAAATGAACAAATTGACTGTCATCACTTCACGGGAGACAATACAAATACAGAACTTTCCGGATTATGTTTTCTAAAAAGTATATGAATAAATCACAGCAATACAAGTGATTAAAACCATTAACCAAGAAGAAAAAACTATAAAGGAAAATACTAAGCCAAGTAACGTGTGAGTTTCATGACTGAGGCCAAGTTACAAATGGTTTAGTTGTTCTAAGAAGCCAAGTTAAATAAGACACAATTAGGCTTAACCTAGTTCCCCGCAGGCTTAATAAAAACTCAAGACACTGAGTTAATGAGAATGTGTCTGTGTGTGGTGGAACCATTCAATGGCTTCCTCTTCACTTCACCATACATCCCTTTTCTTCAGAAATGCTGAGGTTTGCCCAACAGAGCATCACATGAGTGTTACGAGCTACAAACTCACATCCGTGTATGGATGTGGAGAGACATGGAAAGTACATTATATTCTCAGTTTCAGGAAAAAGAAAAAGAAATCTAACCTCATTGTAAAAAATATGAGATAATTGCTTAGTTGAAATGTCTAACACACCTTCGTTTTTCCATATGTCAGAGGGTGTGGGCCGACCTGTTGCCAATGACACCATTTAAACAGTACACTGGAAAATGTAAAATGAAATACAAGAAATCTAAGTTGCAGCTTCATTGTTTCTTCTTTGTATGTCTGTGTAAAGGATTATTAGTTATTTATCAATATGTATGGAATTGTATTGTGTGTAGTATTGTATGGTGTCCAATTGTTGTATGATATGACTATGTTGAACAATGTTTATTGTTGATGTGTTATGTGAGGAGTTGTGAAAAATGAGATAATTTCCCTTGTAGGATAAATAAAGGTTTTTCTCCTATCTATCGATCGATCGATCGATCTATCTCCTATCTATCTATCTATCTATCTATCTATCTATCTATCTATCTATCTATCTATCTATCTATTTATCTATGTCATATCTATCTATCTCATGTTAACTTACTTATTTAAAGGGGTTGTGTTATCTTGATGATCCCATTACATATGCCCTTTTAGAACATCATAGAAGAAGGGGCCCCTTTCTCGGGACCCACTCTATCAGAGGCATAACAATATACTGTAGATCTGGGCCCCATACCCCCAATCAGAGACCCCCCCCCCATCAGATTGGAAATAAAATAAAAATTATAATTCCTCTTTTCTTCACAATGGGCCTGTCCCAGATCTCCCTCAGACTGCCACACTAGGCCAAATTGTCAGGATGTTGTATAGTGTATCTAATATAATGCCTTGCTACTGCCCGGCATCAGGACCTTGTATGCACCATGGCACCTTTGCCAGGGCCTTATGTAGCAGTCTGCGGGGGAGCTTGGGCAGGCCCCCTTCTTACTGCACTCTATGAACCTAGAGCGGAGAGCCACTAACAAACATGTAATACTACATTTGTCCAATAACTGTGACTGCAAGGGAAAAATGCAGCCGGTGGCAACTTCCCTTGGCAAAATCAGCTGATTCCAGGTGGTCTGTGATAAACTATTTTTTTTTACTATATCCCTCTGTATACAATAGCATAGTCTACTAGAGTATTCTATACAAAAAAAAAAAGTATGCCGACGTATACAGGCCCGACAAATGCCTAAAGGACACTCTTTTGGCATTTGCCGGGTGAACGGGGGATAAGTAGGACTCTGATGTGAACAGAGCCTTAGGATTGCTACATCTGGTTTTTGTTTTCTATTTAGCAATTTCTGACTCATCCTGGTTTCCTACAAGGTCATTTATAAAGGATAACCAGTAATGGAAGCCATTACAAAGTCCTTAGAGGTTGTCACCCAACTTTTCATTATCCCTGAATTGCATATAAAATTGTATCATTCTAAAAATTTACATGCCCCTGCTTCTTCACTCCTACTGATCTTCCAATGCAAAAAATAGTTTTTACTCTAGTTTTGGCAATAAAACTGTGTCACGAAGGCCAACCAAAAGTGGTGTGAATGCGCTGTGTTGCCAAAGGAGTTGGCAACACTTAAAGGGAACCTGTCACCAGAATTTCACCTATTGAACTTTACTTCCTCCGACTGTAAATAACGGTCTACAAACATTTTGGGCCTTTTATCGTAATAATCCGGTGTCCCGTTGTACACACACACACACACACACACCAGAAGAGGACATCAATGCACAAGCGCAAGATTTTGTGTGCTGGGGGAAGACTAGGAGCTGTCAATCAAAAGTAAGGAGGCGGGGTGAACTCGGAAACACTTGAGGAATGAAGATATGACTCTTTTCAAACGATGATTTGACTCTTTTATTCTCATTAGCATACAGTGTGGGAACACTAAAAACTGAATACTAAAGCCACAGAGCCGACTAAGAAGGCAATTATAGGTTATATAGAAATGATTTTTCATCCACTACCACCTGGTATTGCTGGTTTAATAGGTGAAATTATGGTGACAGGTTCCCTTCGTCAGTTAATTAAGGTACTTAGTCTGGTAATTGAAGTCAGAGCGCCCCTTTAACAAGGACTAGAGGTACGTTGTGTAAGACTTTAACTGCCAGAAGATCATGTGGTCAATGTTTTCTGTTCAATTTCTTATCCATTTAAAAAAATGTATTCTATTCCTTTTACTATTACTATATGAAGCTCAATATAGATTTTCCTTACTGATAATTAAAGTTAGGAGCTGCCATGGGATCTTGTAACTTCTACAATATGAGACCTTTATTACAGATGGAATCTTAGGCCTCATGCAGATGACTCAAACTCTGTGCACTTCTATGAGTGCCCTATCATGGCTTCATAGAAAACAGTTGAAATATGGCCATGTGCATGAGACCTTACAAGTCTGTACATTGTCACTCTCACGCTTCTTATAAAATGTATATGTTCCTCTCAGCGAACATACCCAAGATTGCTTCTTCATTATATAATCCAGTCCTAGCATTAAGCCCTAATACACGGGGCCATCATATGTCTCTATCACCTTCCACTGCATATTCACTCGGCAGTTTGCATAGATTAGTTCACTGAATGAATCCAAGGAGGACAAATTCCCAATTTAGCGATATAATTTATCCTCATTCTCTGTGCGGCTTCCCAGTCACCGCTTAGTGTTTAAATTTCTTTTTCCCCTTTGATCCTGTCTGCAGAAAGAGACACACAGTCTTTATGTCAGTACTTTGAGCAGCAGCCATGAAATCTGGAGGCTGGTGACAAGTCCTGGAACACGGTATGTTTTATCATTATTATGACATTCAGGATGTCCCAGGTTTCGGAGCCCAAATCAATCAATCAATCAATCAATCAATCAATCAATCAATCAATCACCGACATCAGCGTAGGTCATATTGTCCATCATCTGAGGTACCTGCGCCCTCCCAGTCCAGATGTCTAGATCTTTCAAAACTGCTTGAGAATTGCTTCTGCCTATGTAATATAACATGGACAGCAAAGAAAGTCCTATTAACAGAAAATCCCAGGGTCTGTGGTTTATTACGTAGGAACATTCACACTTAGTTTAGCACAACACTCCCTGTTACGCAACAGATCAATTAACATTCAGTGCTTAATTGGGTCTGAAGTATGTACTTGAGAACTCATTTACAAACCAGGACTTCTTACTTGGCTTTCATCCCTAAGACGGATTTGCTTGAACTTTAGTAAATCTTTACAAGATATATACTGTGAGTAATGGACTTTGGTAAATCTTTCAAGGATTCATGAGGAAATTTTATGTTAAAAATACATTTTCAATTGAACCTAGTTCTAGTCTGGTTTATGCTATGATCTTTTTTAAACTTAAGGGTTAACAGGGTGGCAAGTTGAAATTGTGCACAACTCATTGTACAACTACATTGTGATTCACATAGCAATGCAAGTAGACTTTTACATGATCGGAGGGCCAATTTCAGATGGCCATAAGAAGGCTGGATATTAGTAAGCGTTGTAGGCTGTGTTAACAATGGCGTCATGGTTTCTGTTATAACGTGAACCATGATGGCGGTGCCAGATTCATCACCACCAGCGCCCGACAAACCCCATTGACTAACGGGCTCTAACGGGGATTCCATTGTGGTGTCTGATGTTTTGACACGAATATCAGTAAATGCTGACCTATTCTATCCATGGAATATGACAGAACTGAAGACCAAGGCTACATCACATGGACCTCCGATCACTACAGGGTTCTTGTCCAGTAGAATTATCTAAGTCCAGTAGAGTAGCAAAACAGGGGGTCCAGGGGTGTAGCCGTATTACCATATTATTGATGCCTGAAATTTGCCTAACTCGGGGAGTTTTCATCATGCACGGACAATGCAGTGCTAAAGAGTTAGAAACAAATTCAACATTCCTACATCTGCATAGTCTTAGTTCTGCACAAATGATAAAGCTCTACAACGTTACATGAAAAATGTAACTCTGCTACATCTGTATACACATTACCTCATCAATCTACTACGCTCCGCCACTTTTGGTCCTGCAGTTTCACCAAAGCAATTATCACCATTCCTGATATGCACTGACATATTGATTGAAAGCTAAAAAAACACACATCAGTCAATTCCTCTGCAAAATTACAGCCCATACTCTCTCAAAATACTCTGTTTATGTGACAGTTACGTAGTAAGAACTCTGCTGTCTGGTACTGGATTGATGTTGGTAGCAGATGTACATATTATATAGAGCTCCGCTTGATCCCATTATCACTATGTATTGATTGGCTCAAAATATGGACATTTTGGAAGACGCAACTGTGAGAACCCATGTAGGAGATCTGCAGTATAAATATTATCAGTAGAATTAACCAATTAAAATGTGTATTAGGCAAAGAAACAGGATACATATTTTCTCTCCTACGTCAGCATATAGTCCGTAGGAACTAGATACGATTTAAGCAAACATATTAGAAATCAAGTTAAAAATGTTTATACTGTTCATGCAAGGGCTCGTGCACACGGCCATACTATGACTTTATTACCTCTTTGTATAAAGCCATAATAAGGAACCCATCAAAGTGTATGGGATCTGTATTGTACCTCCGTATGCCTCCAATTTCATACTGAGGCAGTCAGAGGTTTTTCTGTCTGGTTTGTACCGAATAAAAAATAAATATATCCGGGTATGCTTTATTGCATGTAATACTATAGTGGGGAATATTCCCGAAATACGGTGCCATTCGAAGGCACTATATGGCAGGACAGAATGTACTTGTGTGATTGAGGCCTAAACCTAAATTTACTGCACGTGCTGCCTATGACACTATGGATGAATATGATTATTATGGGTAATAGTGCTCTTAACACCCCCTGATACCCCAATTCTGAGGAGCAAAAGCGACAACTGAAATTAGTAACAATAAATATAACCAGCAAGCTTTACTGTCTCTAAGATATTCTGCCCTGGGTACAATAAAGAAAAGCAATGGTGTAATTATATCGAAATTGTTCATGATCTTTTGGGCCATTGCCAAAATATAGCAGCTTTTGGTACAATTTCAATCAACCAAATTATATTTACAAAGCAAAATTACATGAAAATAGAATATAAATAGATTGTTTTGAATTATTAATACCCTTCACTTTGGGAATCTTGTGTCTATGGTATGTTGTTTCTTTATAAAAGTACAATTTTTAAAGTGCCTGCAAATGTATAAGAGTAAAATCATCGTCTTTCCTGTCTGTACAGTGGAGGTTGATTACTGAAGTTTATTTAGCATTTGTAATTATATGTTTATGGCAGAGATGAGACCCAGGAGTGAGGCGTCTGTATGGGTTTAATGAATCCCTGTGCTCTCAAGCAGATTTTTGCTAGATTAGAGAAAATACAGTAGTATTATCACAGATCAGATTTGTAAAATAGCAAGCTCATACCAAGTATACAGTAGTAATGCAATGCAGTACAGTAAGTGCTTTTCCTGTGCCGTGCACTGCCCTCTTGTGGACATTGCAGGATATACAGATTATCTGCATTCCATAAAAACACAAACACTTGCTAATAGTATTTTAGGCGCATCTTCTTGAATATAAATTGTATTCATGGAGACTTCATAACAAACATGTATGACCTTCTGTACTGAACTTTATTTTTTATTACCACCATAAATAGTTTCTCAAATAATAAAAACTTCAACAAGCCAAACACATGCTAAATACTATTCCATTACAAAAGATTAAGATCTGTCTGGTGTAAATAAAACACAACAGCCATTAAACTTGCTGAGACTCCGCAAACATAATCAATGTAGGTATTGTGAGTGAATTAAAAAGAAAGATGAGAAATCTACATGATTGTAAATAATGAGGGAATATTGCATATTTGTATAGGATCTGCTTCTGAATATACGGTTGGATGGGGTAGGGGACTAGTCATGACAGTTTGTGTAATTTACAATCCCTGTGAGTTAGTATTAAAAGGGTTTTCCAGTCCATAAAAATTGATGGCCTATCCTGAGGATAAGCCATCAATAGCTGATCAGTCGGAGTCTGACTGCCGGGACTCCCGCCGATCAGCTGTTTTAAAGGGGGTGCAGCTCTCATACGAGTGCTGCTTCCCCTTTATTTCTACCTGATCACTGTGAATCGTCGACACGCATTTAGCGGTCGATTCACAGTATTGTAGCCTTTTCTCCCATTCACTTCAATGGGAGAAGGCTGCAATACTATGAATCGCCGCTACATGAGTGTCGACAATTCACAGTGAGCAAGTAAAAATGAAGGGGAAGCAGTACTCCCCCTTCAAAACAGCTGATCATTGGGGGTCACGACAGTCGGACCCCGACCGATCAGCTATTGATGGCTTATCCTCAGGATAGGCCATCAATTTTTAGGGACTGGAAAACCCATTTAAAGGTAATGTGTTGCCAGAAAAACATGTTTGCTTTTTTTAAATTAAACATTTAGTGTGTGGGTGATTAAACATTGTTCAAATTTTTTTTATTTTTTTCACGAGTCAGGAAATATTATAAATTAATTCTAATTTATAATATTTCCCATTTCTGGTCACTAGATGGAGCTATTCCCAAAATTGCAGCATTGCAAAATTGGGTAAAAAGCCCTCGCTCTAGTGAGCTCTCAGCATCCCCCCCTCCTTTATCCTGGCTAGTGCCGGGATAAACGAGGGGTTTGAACGGTGTAACCTCCTACACTGTGTGTCGCCATTTTTTGAGCTAACACACAGTGTAGTAGGTTTACATACAGTAGTAAACACACACAAACACGAACATACATTGAAATCTCTTACCTGCTCCTGCCGCCGCGGCTCCCTCCGGCCCGTCCGCTCCGTCTGCTGCCGCTGGTCCAAGTGCACAAATCCGGAAGCCGCGACCGGAAGTAGTAATATTACTGTCCGGCCGCGACTTCAGGTCCACAGGAAAATGGCGCCGGACGGCGCCAATTTCGAATTGGACTGTGTGGGAGCGGCGCATGCGCAGAAGTCAATGGGACGGGAGCCGTTCGCAGTCCCTATGGGACTGTGGCTGCCGTATTCCATGTCTGTATGTGTCGTTAATCGACACATACAGAAATGGAACAAAAAATGGCAGCCCCCATAGGGAAGAAAAAGTGTAAAAATAAGAAAAAGTAAAACACAAACACACAAATAAATATAAACGTTTTTAATAAAGCACTAACATCTTTAACATATAAAAAAATAATTTGTGATGACACTGTTCCTTTAATTCTAACTTACAGGGACTGTAAATTACACAAGCTGTCATCACTAGTCCCCCACCAAAACGAGTCCCCTTTCAAAACAGCTGATCGGCGGGGGTCCCGGGAGTTGGACTCCGACCGATCGGCTATTGATGGCTTATCCTCAAGATAGGCCATAAATTTTTAGGGACTGGGAAACCCCTGTAACTGATCATAGTAGTAAACGTGTACTTGGGGCCTGTATGCAGGCACACGGTCTCTGTGGCTCTGTATCATGAAGCAGTAGGCAGTCTGGGGCAGATTCACTAAGACGGGTATTTCACACACCAGTCTTCGATTGAGCCCGCTGGAGTAACATGCAACACATTTTTTTGAGGCGCACACCACTTCATACCTCTCGCTGTTTAGGCTCCTAATTCATATACATAGTTTCCATAACCCAAGTCTTTAGTTTAAGACGATAAGATACTTGTTTGGATTCACTGACAAATGCTGTCCTATGTTCATTTCCAGAGAACAACTTCTATACTCAAGTGTTACAATACAATACATACAATACATGCATATAAAGAAATGGCCACTTGAAAAGTATAATCACAAGGGGATGTGGGTCAGAAAGTGAACCCCTATTATTTAGGCATGCTGTTATATCCAAGATGGCTTATAGTGTTTGCCATAATTTACAATTTGTGACATGACATTTGGGATGTATAAAAACTTTTCAAAGCTGTTGTATAGAGATGAGCAATTCTGAATAAATTTGCTGTGAATCGTAAGTGCTCCAATATTTGAACCCGTTAAAATAAAAATAATGGTCTCCTCAATCATAGGCTGCAGCAGTCACATGGGACAAAACATTGCCTCCGGAGGACTGCCCAACAGACACCAGCCAATGGGAGAAGGGACGCTACCGGAGACCGGGGGAGGTGAATACAATACCTTTTTACTAACGCTGCCTGCTGTATGTATTGGATAAGCACAGGAGGGGCAGGGGCACGAAGAGCCCAGAAAGGGCCGCAACAATGTAAAGTAATATGCTCTGTGTAGATTCTAGCCAGATGCATAACTTGAAGTACCTGGGCCCCAAGGCAAAATCTATAGCAGGGACCCCAGAACTAAAACACATGCTTTATAATACTGCTCATATGAGACAGAGGGCTTTTAGACCCTCTTAGGCTCCAGGGCCTAGATGCGACTACTCCTGCACACCATATAGTTATGCCCCTGATAACAGCAGTGCTTCTCCAGATAAAAAAATAAACCGGGGCCTATTTGTAATAGAGGCAGCCATATTGCTGTGCATTATTAATATATATTCACAAGGAGAAACAGTTTGTTAGTTCACCGGTATTATCCTACATCCCGCTTCTCATCTGTCACAATCTACTAGTGGCCTGATTTATTGACCGCACTTGGTACCACCTACGTTTTTTTTAAGATGACTATTAGAGGTCGCCCCTACTTATTTCTGAGCATACCAGACACATTACTATAGCTGCTGATTTATCATGGATCCCAACAGATGACACATTTTTTCCCCTCACTCTATGTTTACCAGGCAAGTTCTAATTTGATGATCCATGGTGTATAGTGTGTGAATTCCGCGGGTCCATTTATTGTGTCTCTGATAAATGAACACAGAGACATCCCATAACATTGAATAGACAGTTTACGCACTAAGCTACTCCTGTGAAAGTCTCCTCTTTGTTTTGCAGACAAAGCCATTCTCACAAGAATAATGCTGAATGTGATGGGATTTTTACATTTTACTTTTGTTTCTTTTTTATCACAATTTTACATTTAATACTGTCTCAAGAATGGATCATGTCACTTCACACTAAAAAATAAGAAAAAGTCTAAAAGATTCACTAAATAAACAAGAAATCATAAGGGGTTGAAGATAAGTAGAAGGAATTAGAGATTACAGAACTTTGATAACCTACGTAGAACTTCTCACTGTCTAAAGAATAAGCTAAACATATAGAAAAATAAGCGCACAACTTTAGGATGATGGCTAAGAGAAGGTGCATGTATTTATGAACGTATTATTTCTTTGAATATTTTAATATATTTATATTATTTTGAATACATTTTTGTTGGGTTTTATTTATTTTATAGTTGTGTGTTATTGTTTTTTTTATTATTATTATTATGCACGTCATTGATATATCGGTGGATTTTGCTCAATAGGTAAATCAGGTCATAGTAAGCGATTTTCATGAAATACTTCCTATTAAGGATAATCTGCAGGATGGTTTTAAGACATTTATGTGAGATGAGCATTAACTACACAATGTTTTACAGGTGATATTATAGTGTGCATCAATTACTGTAATAAATATATATTTATAATAGGAGCACCAAACCCATCGTGTGATCGTCACCCATGGGATTTCTCCTATCTAACTCGACCATGCAATACTGTGCACTCACCCATGATAAACCTATCAATTGTTATTACATACAAGGAGCTTTTGCATCTGTTTAAGCTGTAATTAGGAAATACCTACATAAATTAAATACTTCTTTAATTGCCTAGCTATGCACAGTCTCAGGCTCAGTGGCAGGTTCTCTACATATTCTACTTCCATTTCTAGACCTTTTGTGTAGGCGGCATTTTAAAAGAAATCTGTACAATTCATTTTTTTTGTTCAAGGGGAAAAATGGGGGGGGGGGGGGTATTATTTTTTATCATTAATCCCCCTTCACCTAACATAAGCCTTAAATTATTTTTCTTTTCAATTTCTCCTCCCAACTCTGCTCCCTCTTGAGACATTAAGACTGATCAGTAGCACTGACAAAGAACGGTGGTGACAGATTGGGAGGAAGCACACGAGACGTATGTATAGAAAATAGAAGGAATGCATATGATAACACAGTCTCCTGAGAATGTTAACTTGAAATAAATAGTAGAATGAGTAAATATATAAAACTCCTATATAGTACTAATTCTCTCATATAACCACTACTGATAAGTGTTGTTAACACAATATGAACATATATATATATATATATATATATATATATATATATATATATATATATATACATATATATATATAATCATAATAAAAATATTATTAATATGTAAACAAACAGTAACCTATCCATGGTTTAAAGGGAACCTCCACTTATGCAGAGGTTTCCTACTAAACTTCTCCTTACAAGCTGACTACAAACTACAGATTTTTTAATCTTTATGGCTTTTTTGTAATTCGTATCAGTAGCCAACAAAGCAACTGATCTAAGCACCAGTATAGGAGACCTCTGCAACAGTGGAGATTCCCTCTACAACCAGTTATGTATGCATTGCACTGTTCAAGACTGAGTTTTGCAAATAAATAGTTCTGAAGAATAGTTTGTCTACAACTGAACTACATCTTGATAGAGTTTTAGCATTTTATTTTTGAAAAGATGTAAACTTTAATTTTAGGGAATCAAGTATACATTTGGCATATGCCACATGTGGTTTGCAGCTTTGATCAACTGTTTGGTGTTTTAACAATACGCGGTCTCTATCTTCAAAAACGGAGGCCAACTTCTTTAAAAAGAGACACACACATGCGCTCTACATTCCAATAATTACCCTATCTGTTGAGTCAAGACAACAGAGAATTCCACATCGGCTGTCTAACCTAATTATATTGTATTTTATATTGAACAAATGTGTTATTCTGTTAAACCGTCTAGCGTTACAATTACAATATATGCCTCAGTTCAACATTAGTAATGGAAAGCTTGGCTCATATTGTGGTCGGAGAAGATTTATGAGAAAATAATGCCGTATCTCATATTCTTCAGTTTTCAGTCCCACGCACACAATATGTGTTGCCGCATAAAGAGACATGTACATGGTGCATTTCAGATAAATATCCCCCGCTCACTCCCACACATATATGTCGATTAAGGATCAGAACTGCTGTAAACGTATCAGTTTGTAAATCTTTCACTGCGATGTCATTCCCTCACTAGACTTTTCTGTACTGTGGTGTATACTAATTGGGTAGTTGATAGAGCTTTATGACTATCGCATTCCACATTTAATGAAGGTAGAAAAGCATAATATTTTCACCCATTATCTATTGAACATATATAATGTTTATATGTTTTATGTATTACCAGTAAATACTAAGCACCACTAATTGTTTTAAGTATGTGGATGCCTGACCATAACACCTATATGAGCTTGTTGGACATCCCATTCCAAAACCCATGGGCATGAAAATGGAGTTGGGTCCCCTTTTCAGCTATAACATCCTCTACTCCTCTGGGAAGGCTTTCCACAAGATTTTAGAGAGTATATGTGGAAATTTGTGCCCAATTACCCAAAAGAGCATTTGGTGAGGTACTGATGTGGGACAAGATGGTCTGGCTTAACATCGACATTCCAATTAATCCCAAATGTCTTCGATTGGGTTGAGTTCAGGGAACTGTGCAGGCCACTTAAGTTCCTCAACTCAAAACTCGTCAAACCATGTATGTTTTAACCTCATTTTTGGACTGGGACCTGTCATGCTGGAACAGGAAAGGGGCTTTCCAAAACTGTTGCCACCACGTTGGAAGCATACAATTGTCTAAAATGTCTTTGTATTCTGTAGAATTAATATCACGTTTTACTGGAAATAAGCGGCCTACCGAAAACTCTTAAAAACAGCCCCAGACTATTCTCTCTACTCCACCATATTTTACAATATGTACTATGCATTCCGGTAGTTAGTGTTCTGGCGATCACCAAACCCAGATTTGTCCATCAGACTGCCAGGTAGTGAAATGTGGTTTATCACTCCAGAGAACACATTTCCACTGCTCCAAAGTTAAGTGGCGATATCCTTTACACCACTCCAGCTTGGCATTGCTCATGGTGAACTTAGACTTATGTGCAGCTGCTTGGCCACGGAAACCCATTTCATGAAGCTCCCTGGTCACTGTTCTTGACTAGTGGCCACGCTCTTTGAGTTTGCGTGGTCTATTGCTTGGTGGCTCAGCTGTTGTTTCTCCTAGACACAATCCGATCACAATAATAGCACAGGAAAAAACAAATGGATCCAGCGCTGTGTCCTTGAAGTTTGTTTAAAAACGGAAACTATTTCCAAGTTTTAATGAAAAATTGGTATAAAAACAGGTAACATTACAAATAGATATTCTCAATGAATAGTGGGATTCATGGCAGTGTGAGCGGTGCCTACGCGTTTCTGACGCATGCAGCGTCCTTAGTCATGGCTTCAGAAATAGTTTCCGTTTTTAAACAAACTTCAAGGACACAGCGCTGGATCCATTTGTTTTTTCCTGTACTTCATACGTGTGCCGACACGAGGACCCGCGCGCAAGTCTACTCATGCGATAAGGTGAGCTGGAGGAATCCAATCTTTTTTTCTACACAATAATAGCACTTACAGTTGACTGGGGCAAATCTGGCCATATAGTACTAACAATAAAAACATAATTTTCATAAATGTCAAATAAAATTTCCATAGAACTTAAAGGGTGACTGTCCTGATTGTAGGGATCCTGTTCCTGAGATCCCCAGTGATTGGTAAAAGGAAGGGGCACCAGTTTGCAGCTGATCCCTGTATTCCTTCAGCTTCAATTGGCTTTTTTTTTATGGGTTCTCCTTGAAGAGCGGTGTAATATACATTAATATATATATCTTTTTAGCTGTTTGCTAAGTAATGGTCAGTATATGATCAAGCTGCTCATTAGTGGGTTTACAGGTGACCACGGCATGCAGATCTAGCATTGTCACTAAGGGCTAGAGGCACTTATTCATACACACACACACACACACAAACACACATATTATATATATATATATATATATATATATATATATATATATATATATATATATATATATGTATATATATATATATATATATATATATATATATATATATATATATCTCCATGCATTCATACCAGCACATCTTAGACAGAACATTTGATCCCTGGATTGCGGAGTACAAGATTTACATTTTTTAATCTTCTGCTTTGTCTGAGGCGTGTTGGCTAAATGCACGTCAGGTTTGGTGGGTGTATCTCATGTTTAACCTATGCCACATGCTTTATGCGCTGATTTTGGGGAAAACACGGTCTACTAATTCATCAACTTTCTCCCTTGTTGGTTTGGCGGACATTTGTCCATACTGCTTGAAACTGTATGGGATTTACAGATCTATACGACTAGAGATTGATGCATTATATATGAAATACTTGTGTCCCTTTACTGTTTGGTAGCATGGTGGTCACCCACGCTTTCATGGCTGATTTGCACTGGTAGACTGTTTTCTTTTTAACTTTTTGATAATTACAATAAAATTTGATATGTTTTGTACATGCTTGGTCCAGCACTTTTTTCTCTCTATGTGTATATTTAATCAATTTTAGTTGAACCCAACTTATTATAGTTATATAGAATAAATATTGGAATACAAAAATTGCATTTGCTGTATTATGCATGATGGATTTAACTGGTTGCCGATACAGGACGAGAATACTCGTCCTGAGCGGCGGGTGCATGACGCATAAGGACAAGCATTGTCGTCCTGTGTGACACAAAGTGTGTGAGCGAACACAAAAAATCTGTTAAATACACAGGAATGCACATTTTTTACAGTTATATTTGGTATCGTCACGACCGTAACAACCTGTACAACAAATGTATAACATTATTTATGATGACAGGTGTAATGTGTAAAAAAAAATAATGAAAACTTTAGCGAAACTGATTTTTTTCTGCATTTTTGCCAAAGTAAAAATATATATAAATTAAACGATAATGTAAACGTACCAAAAAATGCCACCTACATGAAGTACAACTGGTCCCACAAAAAACAGTGTCATACAGCTACATCGAGCAAAAAGTAAAAAAAAGTTATGATCAAAGAGGGAAATATAAAAAAAATTGTACTGTTCGCAATGCCAAAATTTGCATTATCCTTGAGGGGTTAAAGGAAATTTATATGGCAGATTTTAGATAAAAAATCCTACAGTTAACCATAATTAATTACTTAATTGTTTGGGTTATTTTCTGGGACCAATTTTAAGGATTACATTTTAAAATGCATATGTATGCAATATTTCCCTGCAAATGAGTTATCACTCAGAATTTTTCCATACTTTCCACTTCTGGATGTACAAACTAAAAGTGCTGGGCATTTGGGAGATTTTCTGCGTTTGACTATCTCAATATTTCACTATATTTTCTGGTGATGGATAAGCAAGTATTCTGTATGATCCGGTTCCAGATCACTAGAATTGAATTCCTTTACTGTGCACTATAATAAAACCCTCAGTGATGCCGCTGATGCTTAGACCCCATTTTAAGGACAACTCTCTCTTATAGGATTTGATAGCTATAACAATCATTTGTTCCATTGTGGTCACACATATATACATATAGCACTGTACAACCAAACATAATATGGCCTCTGACCATAAGCACATGCTTGAAATACTCACATTCAATAACTCTTGATCATTGCATCATACTTAGTAAGGATGGATAAGGAATTACATTCAGAAAAAGAATAGACCTATTGTGCAGAAGTCCATGCACAGAGTGTAACTACAGATTCACAAAACTGCATGTAGCATACAAAACAATGACACCATTATGTCGGGGTGGTCAAGTCAAAAGAAAGCATTGAGAGGGAGAAACACAAAACTTTAATTCCCACCCGCACCCCATTCATTCATATTTCTACAATATTGCTGCTTCAGAACATCAATTGTATTAAAATTAAAGTCATAAAAATAGTATATCAGGTTTTGAACTAAATTGTTGTTATTCCAAAAATGACGAACAAGAATGTCCTGTTTACTCATTAAAAAGAGGTTCTGCAACAGCTGGGGGGTGGAATATAAGGAAAAATGTACCACTACTATAACTGGTAAAGAATATTAGAAGTAACCTGGGTGTTTTGTGAAATTAACTTGGCCTATGGACTCATGCTTTTATAGGGACACGATGACTTCTCATATTCTTATAATTTAAAGTAGGGGAAATAAAGTTATAAAATTATAAAAGGATGACATATCGCTGCCATGACCCCCTCCAGTCCTATGTACAAATGGGGATACTGCACTGCATTCCTTCAAAATTTTCCCTTCTCGGTGGCGTTCACAGCCACCCACTTTACAGGGAGCTGCAGTATAGTCCCATTGAACTTGAATGGGCGCGTGCGGCGGTTCCCTGCACGGTGGGTGACCGAGAGCGGCGCTGTGCAGGGAATAACAATAAATGGGTGTGTAGAGCCAGATCAGAACTAAGGCACCTTCATTCTCAGGATCGGTGGGGGGTCTCAGAAATGGGACCCCACTAATCCGAAAGTGACGGCATATCTTAGCGATATGCCATTACTTCATGTGATGGTCAAAACCCCTTTAACAGCTTCTAAATAAACAAATGAATCAAGATTTTGTCTAAAATGAATCAAAATATGTACAGTTGGTATATTCATCGTAAAGCTAAGCATTTGTGACAGGACATGCTGAGATGTTTCACAAAATCTACAACCAGCTATGCATTATAGGATTGTTATATACAATGCCAACAGCAATATTATTTACAAGTATATAAGATGTATATCTGCTGTGAAAGGCATCTTTATCAAATCCATTATCTATGAGCTATTGTTATAAATGATTCAGTCAAATTATATTTATTTACTGTGTCTTTATTATGCAAGACTTGAAATATATATATGTCATTGATTTCTGTGTTTTCCCTTATGACTCGAAGAAGTGTCAAGCAAGAACTTGTGGCATGGATGGCAAGTTTTCACACCGTAAAACACTAAAAAGATAAAATTCTTGCTCTGCCCTTTGGCGTCCATTCAAATTCTTTTTTCATTATCTGTTCTGTTTTGTCACTTAATATCATTTCAGTTTGTCGCTTTCTGAGTTTTGTGTAGAAGTAAACAAGTCAGTTTGTTAAAATGTAAGATTCTTATATTTTCTGATTCTGAACTGTTCATAAAGGTCAATGATTTAGAGAAATCTTAATTTATCTAAAGCACACACTACTGATCAAAGTAGAGATTATTCTCCTTCTGGTATAATGAACAGTACTCGCAATAAATATGCTTCAAATAATATCATCAAAGTACAATTCTGGCTTACATTTTGATATTAAAAGTAATTTAAAGGGGAGCTCCAGCCATCCATCTTACTGAAGCTTCTTTGTCTCAATATATGCATAGAGATGGCCTGATAGTCCCTTTTTCCCACGGTTGTTTTAGTTATCATCCTTACTATAATTAAAATAGACTCTCCGTGCACTAACATCCAGACAAGCTGGTTGTGGGCTTGTGCTTGTACTTAGCGGTAAATCTGAATAGACGGAGCTACAGTTTAATAAGACGAAGCTGCAGCCTGAGCAAATGATGGTACAGGAGGAGAATTTTAGACTATCTTAGGTTTCGTTCACATCTGCGCCAGGGCTCCGTTCCGACGCAACATCACAGCTTTCCGTCGGAACGGAGCACTGACTGACACAAATGAAAACCATAGGTTTCAGTTTCCTTCACCATTGACTTCAATGGTGACGGATCTGGTGCTAATTTTTGTTTGTCTCAGTTGTGCAAGGGTTGTGTGTAGTCGACTGCGCTATTGATTCTGTCAAAATGACAGAACCCCTGCACAACCGAGACAAAACGGAAACCATTTGCAGTGGAACCGTCACCATTGAAATCAATGGTGATGGAAACAAAAAACTTTGGTTTCTGTTTGTGTCAGTCAGGGTCCCATTCCGACGGAAAGCTCATATGGAACGTCGGAACGGGAAACTGGCGCAGATGTGAACGAAGCCTTAAAATCCCTTTGGCCAATGCAGCTACGGTGCAGTCACTTATCATAACTTTGTTCCTATGGAGCAGAGTTAAAAAGCAGTTAGGTAGCTAACACTGACAACTATGTACAGCAGGTAAGCTTAAACCAAAGGTAGTAACTTACAAGTCCAATACTTGACACCCACTTAAAATTGGAACACAATTACAGGTGCTTCATTGTATTAAATATTCGACATAGGATTATCTAAAGATGATTGCAAGCTCCATGTACAAGTGTAAAAAAAATAAAAACACATATAAGTTGAATATCCTCATAAAACAAGAACATTTGCATATTATAATACAAAAGGTTTAATGGAATTTTCCCTATTTTTCATACTACATACTCAGGTCAGATCACCTGGGTGAGTAAATATCGGTTCTGTAATGGTCACTGTTCCCTATTCACATAGCAGATGTCACACTTGCCAACCTTGTAGTTTCAGCTCTGATAGTGTGGTGATTTTATATACTTTGCTTTATTATATTACTTTATATACTATAATGTATTAATTTCAATTGCGGCATCACTGACAAAGGATTGTGAATTGCTCATGCAAGAAAACATATCCATTCTAGAAATTCATATGTGGTAGGACACATGACACGTTATTTTGCTCTGTATCCGACACAGTGTTTCTAGTTGTATGTATAGGTTACGTGATATATAGTGTTGTATTCAACAGATGCTTGGGGCCCGCAGTGTATCTGAGTGGTATATCTTCACTCACTGGTCTACTCCCTGCCGTAGTAAACCACTGAGAATAACAACAAAGTCAGCAGCCACAGGATGAATCTCCCATACACATCTGTATGCAGCATAATCCATTAATGGACAAATCTATAGAAACTTGCTGTAAATAAACAATGCTTACACTGATAATATCCGCAACTGGAACTACGAGTGATCAGCTGGAGAAAGTATCGTTCGGCAGCTAAAATGTAGTATTACGAGCCAGCCATTCAAATAAATGGTGACCATGTCATACAGGAATAAGCCAAGTCGGCCAGAGAGGGAGCCACGCTTACATAGTGGCTCTATACTCTGACATATAGACTGGGTTCTGAGTGGGGGGACCCCACTTACAACCTCCAAATGCCCTAATAGGGGATATGGACAGGGGTTGTCATGAGGATAAAACTATCAGATCCAGAAAATAAAGTAGAATCAAAACAAGTAAACTATTAGAAGAGAGTCATATTTTTTGTACTTGAATTGATTAAGCTTTAATTACATGAATCAATTAAACACTTTAAAGATTGGCATTTTAATTCCATGTATTTGAAAATACAGCAAAAGAGTCACATGATCTAGGTATCTGGTTTAGATAGAACATGGCTTTGTTTCCAAATTCATAAACTTATTTTTACCTGTATATGTTTACTTTTATTGAAAGTTTAAGAGATATTATCAAATAAAAACAAATAAGCAAAAATGTAAATAATAATTACTGGCAGTCTCTGTATTGACATTGTGTCTGTCACATTACATTTCTTATACCCCATGTGAAATCTCCATATACGAATAGCATCCACCTCTCTACACAACATTATCATCTTAATTTAAAAGACGCTAAGATATTTGACTCCATTACTTGATTCTCCTTACAGTTATCTGTCTTGATATTGTAGATGTCATTCTTTCCCTATCAATTTAGTATGATCAGGTATAAGAAAGGAGTGCTAATCTTCACTGACATGTTCTGTTACAGGACAAATATGAATCATGTAACCTGCTGGTCTGTACAGTTCTGCACCAGACACCAGAAATAAGTCATACCTCATATAAAAGAATAAAAAAAAAATATATAAAAATGTTAGTAAATTTGAATCAAGAACATATGTTATGCCCACAATTGTGTCAAATGTCCTACAGCCATATGTTACTGTAAGTAAGTCTTTACAAGGATACTAAACTGTATTGCATAGCTGAACATTGACTAGTGGGCATCAACAAAAATGATAAAAATGTAGATCTTAGGTCTGTGAGACTAAACATAAAAATAGTTCTATTTAAAGCTTGACCTTATTTTAAAAAAAACAAAAAAACTTCCTGTTTTAAAGTATAAGACAAATACGTCAATCAATGGTTAAAACAAGGGGACAGTCAATCCTTAAAGGGTTTGTCCACTTTAGACTGTAATCAGTTGTGATCTGTGGGGGAACCCAGCAGGAAATATTTAATTTACTTTCAGCACCACTGCAATAGAAATAAAGCATTAGACAGGCATTGAAATGAATGGGCTGTCCATGTAATGCATGGACATACACAACCCTCCAGAAGGAGAAGCTCTCTTTGTAGCAGCTCTCTGTTCTGGAAATGAGGTTTCTGAACAGGGAACTCTCATCTATTAACTCAAAATTCCTTAATAGGGTATTTGCCAATAGGTTTTCTAAACCAGACAAACCCTTTAATGATCACTTGTTTAATCTATAGTCTATTCTTCAATACATATGCACCAATATGTGACCAATCAGGTCAAAATTATCGTTTATATTGAGTGTCTCTACACTTTTCACATAGCCTTAGGCACAATGTACTGTACGTGTTTAAATTCGGTTCATGTTACAAAAAAAATTCAGAAATGGCTTTGGAGGTTAATAAGACACTGGATACAATTTAGACATTTTACTAAAACACCATTCATAAAGAACATTGGTATAGACCAGATATGGGACAGGTGCAATTGGCCTTTAATTACAAGAAAATTACAATAGCTGGATAAACCTCAACCTATGAAGAAAATGTTTTATGGCTAAAAAGAGGACAATTAAAAACTCTTGGATAGAAGAAGCAGTCCTAATACTACAGTATAGAATGTGCGTGTAGTGGGTATCATGTTCAAGAGAATCTACACTGTCAGCATTGTTGATTCAGAGAGATTGTGCTAATTTGGTTCCCATTTACAATTAGCAAGTGACAGCAATGTCACTTGCTAATTATCCTATGAGCACTACATAGCATGATATGCTCCAGGAGATGCACTTTAATTAGACTTGGTTGTGTTGTGTAGTCTCCGTGTATTGTACTTAATAGAAGATAATACATTTTCACTGCACTGCTGCTCTTCCCTGCCCTGTAGTGACAATGAATGAGTGTCTCAGGCAGGGGCGTACACAGAAATCATCGGGCCCCATAGCAAAACTTAGCATGGGCGCCACCCCTTCTGAGAGCTTTGACATATTTACTGATACTTTCTTTATTAATCGGGTTGTCCACTCTATTGCCTTTTCTGCTTTTTAAAAATAAACTGTTAAGTTGTTATGTTAAAAGTATGATTATCTTGCTATCTTACATCATATGGATGCGGAAACCGCCGTTCATTGTAGATAAACGGTGCAGGTTTTAGCTGGCTGCCCGAGCGATCAGTGAGCACTGTGTATAGAATAGAGGCAGCGGCAGTGCCCGATCCCAGTGATCATGTGACTGGTCACATGATCGCCGTCATTCAGTTAGTGGCAGGCTGCTGATGGGTCATCGTTGCTATAAGAGGGCTGATTTCCCCTGTAACTTGGGCTGTTGTGCAGCCCCAATTACAGTGGAATAATAAGGTGTAAAAGAAAAATAAAGTCCTCTAAAGGACTTTTCTGACCTTTGAGTGACAGACCATAATAAAAAGAGAAAGTAAAATAAAATGCAACAAAACTAAATAATAAATATATATATATATATATATATATATATATATATATATATATATATATATATACATAAAAAATGCCCACCCAAAAAAAACATTCCCCCCGCCAATCATTGTCGTAACGCTAGCCCTGGCCCATTTACCCTAAAATAGATATATATGTAATATATCAACATTTATGATAGACAATGACGGTCACAAATAAAAGATCTATTTTAGGGTAAAACTATATTATTACCAGAAAAAAAATTGCTGAAATGTAAAAAAGCATATTTTTTTACTATTACTTTCAAACTTTAAGCCTAGAAATTCTAAAATAGCAAAAAGGATGTATATAAAAATGATTTTCAAAAAATGGAATCCTGCATGGGCTACGAAAAAAACATTGCAAATATCATGTTGCCAGCCCGACAAATAAAAAAGCTATAGCCGTTTAACTAACAAGTGCTAAAAATGGCTAAAGGGTGCCTGGTTCTGAAGTCTCAAAATAGCCCGGTCCTGAACCGGTTAAAAATGACTTTGTACTGAGGTCCCCCTAGTGGTGGCTGCAGTAAAATGCTATGGTTCTATGTCAAGAAGCACGAGGAGTTCAGAGCCGGGTCCTCTTCTCACCATTGGCCCCATTGCAATGGTGTGGTCTGTCTTTACGGTGAGTACGCCACTGGTCTCGGGGTGTCAATGAATGCCAATGTCAGCTCTCTGCTCTGGCAAATAGATGAAACTCCAAATAAGGGTGGAGATCAATTAGCTGAAATTGCCTAAAAGACATTTTAAAACGGATGTTTATATCGGACAACCCATTTAAGAACCATGTAAGGGTCTAAACCCAACCGTCACATAGTATGTCATAATTTATCAGAATAGTATTTACTTTTGTTGTAAAATATACAAATAATAATGTGTGCACTTCGTATAGGATTGTGCCGAGTTGTAGGGTGTTTGTTCTATAAGGATTATCCGTTCCAGTTATTGGTTAATATAACTTACAGTAACGGGTGATGCAGGCATTGTTTTTAGGCTCCAGCGCACCACCATCTGGGCACAATTGATTTCCTATTCAAAACATTAGTTGGCCTTATCATATTGACAAAATGGCTTCCATCTCCAGTCTTGACAAGAAATGAATGAATGCAATTTGTACATTCTCATTTACAAGGTTACGACAAAAAAATGCTAATTACATTTGCATTTGTGAAATACTAGCCTTCCGTTCTTCTATTTCTCAATCATAGATAAAGGCATTGCTGACAAATCATCACAATAAAAAAAGGAAACGAAAAACACTATGTAATTTTGTGATCTGGAATAAAAGTGTCCAACTGACTTCAAAAACCACCCATTAAATCTAATCATCCATTTCTTCAACTCTAAAAGCAGGTTCTTCAGACATGCACCTGGCATACAGCTGAGCATATAGTTATGATTGGAGTTTATACCTCGTGGGTTATTATAGTACAGGGCCATATCTACTGGCAGAAGTAACATTAACAAAGATAACGTGTCTGGGATAATAAGGTAGAAATGATATGTAACAACAAAACTGGCATTGTACAAAAAGTTAACTCTAGCAACCAATATTCGAAATCAAATGGGCATGGACTACGAAAGCTTATTGCATATTTTAATTCATAGTAATACGTGATGAAATATCATTAAAGTCCCAGAGGTAAATATAAAATGTAAAAAAAAAAGCCATCAACACAATCACCATTGAATCCTAGTCCTTCTTAAATAGATTCTGCAATGCTACAGTATGTATTACTGGTCATAGCAATGAACAAATAGCAAAATGTAAAATATACCCTATTTAATATAACCCACATAGTTTAGACCTAAAGATATCCTTCCATTTTGCAATTTGTGTCACACGCTTAGATGAACATGTACGCTTTTCATTGGCTTTATTAGTAGACAAAGGATCAATCAACAATAAATGATTTCTTTCTTCTTGATGCACTCGCTGACCTGATTAAAAATAGCAGACAACATTCAAAAGCTTTCAGCATGGAAAGCAAAATCAAAAATAAATAAAAAATAGAAATATACATAATATATCATTTCTTTACTGGTATGTATATAACTTTTTAAATAATGTATCTTTGCTTAAATATAAATATTTAATATCCTTTATATGACTGGTAGCATGGCCGAGCAGTCTGAGGCGCAGACATAATATCCTTTACAGACCGGTATGGTTCCCAACACAGAAGGTGTCCTAACCATAAGCAGTGGAAACAGTTACCAAATATTAGACAATTCCAAGTCTATTAATACTAGAAAGCCCAAGAGAAACCTAGTACAGTATTATTTTGCAGATTGTATGAATAAATTGTATACAAGAGTTGTAATTCTTGACGATAGTCAAATATATCAGTGGTTAGATACATTTAGATCCACAAAAGAAATGTAGTAAGTATCAATCTGCTATGGTAAAGCTGTCACTTAATAAGTCATGTTTCAGAATCACTTGCTGCAAATAGAGCCAGCTCAATACTCAGAAACTGAGACGTGAATGAAACCATCATGAGAGCTGTCTCAAAGATTAACGATGATCTTGGAAATCATGACCCTTAAAGAAGACTAATAAAGTGATAGGATGGCAGTTGGATGTATTGGAGAGAAGAAACTATTTTTCTGTAATATTTCTCAGACATCAAAGCAACTCTGGGTCAAAAATGTTCATGTACTGTTGAGACCGACCTATTGGTGGTGGCAAAGACATTGGCAAGTGATATGTGACACTTGAACATTGTCCACAATCACACTGGCATTACAATTCAGCTTTGACAGCTCTTAAAGGCAACTGGGTTTAGTTTTTATGGAACAATAAAGACAATGCTCAACAGTAAAATGTAACTATTTGATGTAAATAACAGATTTGTACTAGGATTGTGACTGTAACATGGGCCAAGTTGGTGCACAGTGTCAATAAGGTCTTGCCATCAGCCAACAGAAAAGAGTGGGTTCTTAGGTTGGTAACATCAATAGAGTGACACATTATAGACTTCTAAACACATAACTGAAGTGATAGGACTAATATAAGCTAGGTTTCATTATACAGATCAACAGGCCATGCCAAACCTTAGATAATGAGACACAAAATTAACTATTTGAATGAAACGTGACTTAACCTTTAAAGTGTTGTGTTACAATAAAATGATTCTATTTAAGGAGTTTCCGAGCATGCAAGTAATCCTTTGCCGTAAATAAGTTCCAATAACCTCTGCATTATGCTATCGGCAGGATGTAAAAAGTAAATTACGGTCTATCAATACTAATTACAAAACATTCAATAGTTTAATCTAGACCAACCACTCCTACAGTATGAGATTTAGGGATCTATTTATCAAAGTTTTCTACCGCTTTATGTTTGCTTTTATCCACATAGGTCACTTGGATTTTTAAAGATATTTTTACAGGTGTTCCTATAGCCGGGAATTAATAACAATAGGAACAAACGGTCAACATTTTTGAGAAAAAGTATAAATTATGCTAAAACAAGTACCAAACAACAAAGCAAAAAATGTAAAGTAGTATATAGATTTATATATGTAATTAATGTTTATGGCTCAGATGTGAACTCTTGTATACTCTGCCGGGCAGACTTTAAGGCCAATATGCAATGTTATCATTTTGTCCTGGGCCCAACATTTTTACCTATGCCTCTGCCCATAGGCTTTTTCATACTGCAGATCACTATATATATATATATATATATATATATATATATATATATATATATATTATATGTGATACAGAATCAAGTCAATGAGTTAATGCTTAGAATCATATGTATCTTATTATCTCACTGTAGCTTAGTATATATCTTATAAGCAAAATACCATAAATGCAAAATGTGAAAAAACAACATTTAATGGTATTTAAGTCAAAACACTTTATCGAAAGAGCCTTTTCAATATGGGTGTACCATGTAAAAGTTGTTCAGCAGGCTTTAAAATAAAAATTTATAAATGATGCCCAACAAAGATCAAACATTACTATACAAAATGCAGGCAGCCATATTGTCAAGTAATAAAACTATTTACATGCATCATGTACCATCACTATAAACGTCATGACTGAACAAAGCTCAACGTCTTTATCAAATCCGCCATTTGATCATCTCTATTATGAGTAGTAGAACATCATACAAACATCAACATTTTTTAATGTTGTATGTGCTAAACATGTACTAATGTATGTGCTAAACATGTACTAATGTATGTGCTAAACATGTACTAATGTATGTGCTAAACATGTACTAATGTATGTGTTAAACATGTACTAATGTATGTGCTAAACATGTATGGTTAAGACTACTTTATTTCTCATTCATTTGCTTTCTACATGACTTTTTTTCTGTGTTCATCATACACTGTGTTTATGGCACTCATAATGACTGCGACCCTGGCCTCCGTTTGCCTGTCTTAAATGAAAAGCTGTGACTTCACACATCCAGTAAAATGTATCTGTGGTTATTCTCCTTGCATTTCTACAAAGAAAGAATGAACCAGGCACTAGAAGACTAATTAACTGAGGACTTTGTAAAATTGAATTTATAAACACTCTTCATGAGCAACGGATTGGGTACATGTGCTTTGATTTTAGCAATCGAAATGTTGGTTATGCTGTATTTCAACAAAGCAGCCAGAATGTAGCTTAAAGGGATTGTCCAGCAGTAGAAAAACATGGACACCTACTTCCAGAAACAGCGCCACATCTGTCCATGGATTGTGTGTGTTATTGCAGCTCAACTTCATTGAATGCGCAATATCACACACAACCTGTGGACAGATGTGGTGCTGTTTTTTGGAATTAACCAGCCATGTTTTTATAATCATGGACAATCCCTTTAAGCAAAGTTTTTAAAATGAACCTATTTAGTCATGATGTACACAATGTATATTCATGACATTGGCAGCCATTTTTGATTACTATTGCCTCATGCCTTTATCAAACATCCACTTTGTAAATACACTGGTGCTATGTGTAGGTCACCAGACTCTTGCTTACGACATTGCAGGATATCTGCGTGATATGGGATTCATGGGGTCAATACAATACTAAATTGTTTTCTTAAAATTATTACATATTGTTCAGGCAAATCTCCAAATCTTCCTGTCACAAATGACAGTAATTACGCCAGAAAGGTATGAACACTCACTGTAGTGTGAAATAAGGTGAGAAATATGGGTATAATTGGGGATTGGGTGGCCACAAATCAGTCAGGCAGTTGCAGAGACATATTTTTGGAGATAGACATTAGTTATAGTGTGTGCAGACGTAGCATTTGCACCCAGGCCGTAGTGCCTGAGTAGGTAAGAGGGGGCCCTGTTACAGATTTCACATCAGGGCCCAGCAGCTTCAAGTTATACCTCTGCTGTAAGGCTCAGCTGGGGCCCATGGAAAAAAAATCATTCATGAGAAATGACACTGGTTGAAGCTTATTCTCTCTATCTCACTTTCCATTCATGTGCAGTGATGAAGCCCACTTCTCTTGAGAATAGAATCAGCATTCATGAGAGTACTCCTCATTTACAGCAGTACCACCTTCTGCATAAAACAAGTGACCATTGTATTAAATTCCAACAGCTACAACACACAGTTAAGGCTGAATTCAGCAGGGTATTCCTAGCCAAAGATTGGATAGAAGCCAATACTAAATCCTCCCGTTCAATCACGTGTTCTTTTCATCTAGGAATGCTTCTCGTGATTGGATTTTACATTTTCTTGGATTTTAATAGATAATTTGGATTTTATCATTTCAGTTGTGCCGTTGATCCAAGAAACTATTAGCTCATTGGGAAGTTACCATAAAACATGATTCACATTGGTCTTTAGAGTTATCCGGAGATCTCATGATAGTTCAATAGCACATTATCAAGCAAGATTCCTTATTTAATTAAATGGCAGACTTATTAGCCCCCATTTGTCATTGCAGCTGTATACTGATAAATAATCTGGTCACCTTTTTTGTATTTGGCCTAGAATACTACTCTGTACTGGATGAAAGATCTTGAAGGGTTTCCCAATTTTTCAGTGGGCCATCATAGTGAATCTTCTGATATTAGTCACACAACTAAGAACAGGCATACTTCAAGACTTGCCCCTGTAGACTCTGTTGACTTCACCATTAAGGAGTTTGGTTGATGTAAATTTCCAGGACACATTAGGTTGCCATAGTTAAAAAAAGTTTTTAAACCTTCAGTCTCATGAATGTTATTGATGTCACATGTCCTGTATGGTAGAAAATAGTGGAACGTAAAATTACATCTACTAAAATATTGTTTAGATGTGTTTGCTACTTATTGTACACAACAATGGCACAATATTTTTCAGTGTTTGGAGAGAGAACTAGAATATGAAAGAAAATATGGAATAGTTTTCAAAAATTAATTCGTATAGTCGCATGATCTAAAACATTTTCTTTTGCCTTTGTGTGGCATGGAAAGCAAAAAGTTGGGTGGCCAAGAATAAAACAAAGAGACAACGCCCTACATTGATCAAATATTTACCTCTTAGAAAAAAAAATGGTTTATCGCATGGGTGGAGTTACAATCTACTGCAGGGTGGGGATGTAGGCGGAAAGGCCCACTCCAATAACAACTGTACTGTACACTATTTTAGGATATTGTAAATTGTTGACTAGCACTATGTTTATGACTTCATTTATACAACTGTACAAAATCACTCTATTTGCCAACTGTAAATGATTTATGTAAGAATATAAATGAAGAAATTTATATTCTCAGTTTTGATTAGTGATTAAGAGCGCTATAAACTACAATAAGTCATGAGGCCTTTGAGAAAAATAGGAGACGCAACACTAAAACAGTGTTACACAATCATCACCCTCAACATCACTCCCATCAGGATCATCATTCACCCCCATCATTATCAGAGCTGTTATTTTGGCAACAGAACAGTACTTAGCAAGGATAAGAATAGATAATTTGGGGCTTTCCATTAACCGAAGCATCTAAATATCTCTTGTGTTCCTCACGCATCAGCCACTTGTTGGGACTTGGCCAGCAAAGTCATTGTCACTTCCCAGTTTTAGTGAGTTCAAGCTGGTTATACTAGAATCCAGCACATACGTTACCACATACATACATTTACAACCAACTAAAGCAAATTACTGAATGTATTACTTCATTACTTTTTTCTTACATCTCCATTAAATGTATTTTTATAGACAAAACCTACAGTCTGCTTAAAGTTTATTTTTAATCTCATTCCTGAATTCATTGTAACAAGCACAACATTCCTGGCTTCGTATTCTCCCCTCCATGTTTCCCATCTCTCACTCTGCAACCGTGTTCACAATATCTTGAGTGCCAAATGAAACAAATAGTCTTGCACAGCCCAAATGGACCTAAATGTGCTGTTCCTAAGGAATGGCAAATGTATAGACCCCGAGTAAGGAGGCATTCGACCATTTGCTCACACACCATCAAGCAAGCTGCAATACTCAAAGACAACTAATGCCTGAAAATGCAGTATATTACAATTTGGAGGCAGAGGAAGCAACAGCTGACAGATGAACTTGGATGGCACGAAGAACAACCAGGGGCCATATACTGGTGAGCCAGGATAAGTCAAGGTGGACATGAATACTGCTTTATTTCACCTCTGAACATTTAACTGGTATTTATTTATTCCCATGCTGTCCGCACACTTCCATAACGCCGTCACTTCCTAAGGATTATCTATAGTGTGTGATCTAGTTGGTGAGCTGAATATTTAAACACTATGCTGTGTTTTAAATGAGAGGGTGGAGAAGCAAATCTCCATGGCTCTTTCACAAATGCATGGTGAGAAGAATAAGAAAAAAAAAAAAAAAGAACTCCTGACGACAAGACATTCAGTAAACCTTCCTCCAACCAGAAACGGCTTTAATGCAAGAATTGTCTAGCAACCGGGTTTCAGAAAATGGGAGTTGGAACATGGAAACATTTTCTACTGTGCTGCTGTCAGTGGGTGAAAAATGCACTAATAATTCTTATCCAAAACATCAATTCTTACTGCATTTCCATGCACTATATAATGCCAGCACTAGTTGATATTTTCCTCTTAAAGAACTTTACCGCCATTACACGGTAAATTATTACAACACCATTTTTATGACGAACTCAAGAGCTTGATTTATTTTTCTTTTGAAGTGTAGATCTGCCATTATGAATGTTAACCATAGTACAGCTTTAGATAGGACATATAATAGGTTAAACACAAAAGCAGTTAACTCTTTAATCTCCACAGGGCCCTCTAGCAGCATCACACGAGTTAATTCCTTGCCACTCCACCATATGCAACAGTATAAACATGAAAATAGAAAAGAACTATCTGCATCATTACCAATCTGCCAGTCATTTTTTTTCCCATTATTAGCATCTGGATAAAGGGTACTAAACAAGAACTTTGAAGAGCTTTTTTCTATGCCTCCACAGGAGATTCAATTATTTTGGATTGGTATATAAGTTTGGAATTGCATTGCCCAAATAGTACCAGCAAGATACAAAAAAAGGCATTAAAATGGGTTCTGCTGAACAGTGTATTGTCCCCAATTCAGTTATCACTAGCTGTGGATAGGGTGGTTCTGAAGCAAAGGCACGTCCTGTCTGTCTTGGGTGTCCATCTCTTTATATAAATGAATTAAAGCAAATTTCAAGATGCACTTAGAGATTACGCATATACCCAACATAAAGCTGGCTCTGTCACTTAATGTCGATTATGTTCCACAACATGGAAAATATAAGTTGGTAACAACCTGATCCATCTCATAGTAAACCAGTTACCGCATACTCATTTTGTGCTGTTGTTATTTCCCAACTATATATGCCACTACAGCTACGATAGATATCACTTTATTGAGCGTAATATATCTCAGTTCCGAACCAATCAAGAACCAGCCCAACATAGAGCGACAATAAAGCAGAAAAATATGAGTGTTTTCCCATGGAACATAATAAGAGTTACTATCATGACGAGTATTCCCATGGCTCTAGGCAATAAAACCAGATTATGTCCATTCTAGTTAAGCAATAAGCAGATTGCTATATTGAGGTAGTGGAGGATTATTTGTGTATAGTATATAAAGATCACAGCGTAACAATTCTACTATAAACTGATAACATGGATCAATAAGGCAGGGTTATGAACCTGGTGTTGGATACAATACAATCCATGCCATCATAGAGCAAATGGCACATATGAATTTTAGGGTGGTATGAAAGACTTACATTGAGATTATGTTCTTGGAGAGGTCAGTGATGTTTAAGCTTGTGGTTGCATTAGTTGAATCCTGCATTTCCAAGAGGGGGAATATGTTCCCATTGTCCACTTTGTTGCAGAGAATTTCAATTTTGCTGCACACACAATTAACAGGGCAAGCCACAACCGAACCCATATAGTCCAGCAAAATGCTCCATAGTAAGAAAATCCTCCAAAAACTGCACTTTGTAGGGCACGGAGACACATCCATTTCAGACAGATGTTTTCAACCCCAAAAAAAGGGGGGGTGAAAAGGGGAAGCAAACCAAGATGAGGAGATATCTTCGCCTTTTCTTTTGATAAGCAATCAGATGCAAAATCCTCTTGCAGCTAAAGTCATCCTGAAATGGCTTAGACACACACTGCTTTCAGCCCACAGAGATGCATAGTGCCTGGTGCTGCTGCTGCTGCTGCTGTCTTGTTGATTCCAGATTGTTGGTATATTTTTTTTCCAGGAGATCTACAAGACTTCTGAGGAATGCAATAGAAGATGGGGGAGACAGAAAAAACGGGTGCTAAAGTCACCAAGTCCCACCTACTGGGCAGATTTCAAACTGTCACACCTGCAAAAAATAGAAAGAGAGGAGGTGGGGTGCGGGGAGAGGGAATCAGGGAAAGGGAGTGATACACATACAAGATCAGAGATCAAACAGCACCATTTGTAACCTGATGTATGCAAAAAAAAAAAAAAAAGACAAATACATTACACCTCCCCTATAAAAAAATGACAGTTTTCTCCGCAAGAGACACATTCATTCAGGATGTTCCCTGCCTCATCCCTGGATTCTGCAGAGCACAGTCAAGGCTGTACAGAAAAAAAGTTCAGGATGCTATTTCATCATTGGATATCATTACCTTGCTCGCATTTCCGTAATGAAGATGGGATACGGACGGAAGGGAGACATGGAATTTACAAATTTTGTTGCTTTTTAAAATCGAATGCTAAAAAAGACAGAGAATATTTGTCTACAGTGGACGAGGCTGCGTGGGAACTGGGGATGGGACATGATGTTTCTCAAGTAATATTAATCTGATACATCCAGATCTGCAGCAAATGTCCAAAATGATTCAAGTATCATGGAAAAAATAAGGGGAAGGAAAGGCAACAGGGGCTGTGAGAGCCTACAGCATGTTGCAATGAACTAGAGGAAGCAAATTAAGATGCATGATGCATTTTTGGCAAGCACAGCACCCTAAGTAGATCCTAGCAATGCTTAATTTGCTGTGCCCTTCATCAATGCTCCCTTGGATGCTGCTATATAAAATGTTCGGATTCTTTTGCTAGATGCAGACACACACAAAAATATAAAGACACACACAAGAATATAAAGACACACAAAGATACACACAATGATAACACAAGATGGACCTGCTAATGGGGGATACAGGTGCACGCCACTCTCAGACCCTGCAGATTGTAGCTCCAAACACGAACTGCTGTCTCTTGTCCAAAGGAAAGGGAGAAAAAAAAAGGTGGGAGTCTCAGCTGTTTACTGAGAGCCAGAGAATCAAAGCTGTGTGATCAGGATGAGGAGAGCGAGAGAGAGGGAGAGAGGGAGGAGAGTGGCAGGCACACACACACTCACACCAAAACTAATTCTCTATGCAGTATGATGAAAAGGAGGACAGCATGAAAAAAAATCCCCTTTATCTTAATCCCCTACTTCATACACACTTGTGGAATCCACCCCCCCCCCCTACAGTCTGCATTATACTCCTACTGCACCATTCGTTTTATTTATCCATAGATTGTACAGATTATATACAGTGCACAGAATATATATTCATACATTAGGAGGATGTCAATGGAAACATGATGCTCTCCTGTATCCGTGACCGTTTACTAATAGCTAATATGATTACGTCATTGATGTATCTGGTCATAGATTATTATCCAGAAATATGTATTTTAGCGTTTATTTTTTAATGCAGTTTTTGCATATTTTTCTGAATAATAAACATATCTTAGTTTTTATGAATGTAATAAACCATTATCAAGAGATAAAAGAATTGAAAAAACAGAATAGCTGAACACTCCAGACACAATGTTATTATTGTATTATTACACTTTATGGTTTGGTGCAGTTGCATATGTTCTCCATAGGGTGGCAGCGGTTAATGGGTGGTCAATCAGAACTGCTGCCTCACTTCAATTGTAAATTGGCAACATCTTAAATAAGGAGCATGAGTTGATGCTTTGTTACCCATGTTCAAGTGACAATGGCATATATAAAGTGCATTACTGGGTTGGATTATAGTAACGTTGTTGCTTATGCTTATCCTAGCTATTCAATAATATTGTTATGAGATCCCAAAACACACAGACATTTATAGTAATACTAAGTATTAGAAGAATAGTAAAAGAGATGCTATTTTGAGTAAGGTTTTTAAGGGTTTTTTCGAGCTCTGGTAAACAAATTTATTTTAGTAGTCATCAATTACAAATAATATATATATATATATATATATATATATATATATATATATATATATATATATATATATGTACGTACATCATGTTATGCTGCATTAGAGGCTCTGTTTTGAGCCTCCGTTGCAGATTCCTCCCAAAATCCTGGACATAATAGTCCAGCATGCAGTGTTATTTTGTTCGATAGAATGAAAGAAACCCAACGAAACCCATTACAGTCAATAGGTTCCATCTGGTGCCATTAGTGTCGTCATGTCACGGATCCAGCACTTTCATTATTTCCATTTTTCTGTTCCTTTGATGAGACAAAAAAAGGAGATAACAATGCAGATGTGAACAGAGTCGTACACGTCTGTAATGTTTGTTCAGTCTACTTGAGAATATATACAAACAATTCTGTGGACACTTATCCAAGGTAGATGTCCATAAATGTCTATGGTCAGAGAGTAGGATGCAGATTGTTTTTTTTCTGAATGTCTTTTGCCTACTTGCAACTTTTAATATGTGTGTTTCTGTGTGTGCCACAGTCCTGTGTCAGGAGACCACTGCACACATCCATCATATGGTTATGTTCACACAGGCAAATTGCAGGTGTAGTTCGGTGCATAATCCGCCTCGAAATACACATGCAATACGCCTATAAACAGCTCTCATTGAATTCAGTGTGAAATATGCTGCATAGTTCAGACAAGGCATTTTTTATGCCTCGGTTTTCATATACGCCGTGGAAAAATACGCCTCGTAAAAAGAAGTAGCATGTCACTATTTGAGGCGTTTTTTAAGCTGATTTTCCACTGACACTGCAAAAGAAACTCTTAAAAAATGCAGACATTTCTGTGACTTTCTATACATCTGTATGGTGTTTGTAAAAGTCCATGTACATGCTGCAAAAATAACCCCATTCAAATGTATGGAACAAATTTTCAATTACAGAAATTTCTGCGAGGTGTAAACATAGTGTTTTTGCGCTCCTATATGTCAGCGGGTTATTTTGTTTATTGTACACTAGATTACTATACAGTTCTGAACTGAACCAGCAAAGAA
This sequence comes from Rhinoderma darwinii, assembly GCF_050947455.1. Lineage (NCBI taxonomy): Eukaryota > Metazoa > Chordata > Amphibia > Anura > Rhinodermatidae > Rhinoderma > Rhinoderma darwinii. The sequence goes on along the minus strand of NC_134689.1, from coordinate 307,905,265 downwards.
TTACAAGAGAGTTCATATTTACAGCCTGCAGAATTATGAATGCAGCACTTGACTATGACACAGTGCAAAATGGTGTTAAAAGGGGAACATAAGAGCAGCAGAGCTGGATAAAGAAATATAGGTTGCCCGGTAGGAAATTTTGGGGAGTAGCTTTCACGCTACTGAAAAAACTAATTAAAAAAAATAGAATTTCCCTTTAAGGAGTTTTCCAGGATGGACCTATCCTAGTACTGCAGCTCAGCCCTATAAGGGCATGGCCACACGTGGCGGATTTCCTCCGCAACTGTCCGCATCAATGCCGCACAGAATCTGCGTTGCAGATTCTGCGGCGGATCTGCCCAAAATGTGCAGTAAATTGATGCGGACTAGCTGCTGCAGACTGCGGGAAAAGTACTTCCCTTCTCTCTATCAGTGCAGGCTAGAGAGAAGGGACAGCACTTTCACTAGTGAAAGTAAACAAATTTCATACTTACCGGCCGTTGTCTTGGTGACGCGTCCCTCTTTCGGCATCCAGCCCGACCTCCCTGGATGACGCGGCAGTCCATGTGACCGCTGCAGCCTGTGATTGGCTGCAGCCGTCACTTAGACTGAAACGTCATCCTGGGAAGCCGGACTGGAGACAGAAGCAGGGAGTTCTCGGTAAGTATGAACTTCTATTTTTTTACAGGTTGCTGTATATTGGGATCGGTAGTCACTGTCCAGGGTGCTGAAACAGTTACTGCCGATCGCTTAACTCTTTCAGCACCCTGGACAGTGACTATTTACTGACGTCTCCTAGCAACGCACCCGTAATTACGGGAGCCCCATTGACTTCCTCAGTCTGGCTGTAGACCTAGAAATACATAGGTCCAGCCAGAATGAAGAAATGTCATGTCAAAAAAGCCAGACGCATCCGCAGCACACATAACATGTGCATGACAGCTGCGGACTTCATTGCGGAACTTAGAATCTCCATTGAAGTCAATGGAGAAATTCCGCCATGAGTCCGCAACCAGTCCGCCACTGGTCCGCAACAGACAGAGCATGCTGCGGACACCAAATTCCGCTCCGCAGCCTATGCTCCGCAGCGGAATTTTACGCATCGTCTAAACGAACACTTCTAAATAGAAGTGGAAGTCAATGGACAAACGGCTCCGCTGCGGATTAACGCTGCGGAGTGTCCGCAGCGGAATTCAAGTGAAATTCCGCCACGTGTGAACCCAGCCTTAAAGTAAAAGGGGCTGAGTTGCAGTACCAGATATAGCCACATATGCGGGAGCAGGTAATGCAATGTCAGGTACTTCATTGAAGGTGTTGTGCCACTTAAGCTAGTGCCACTGCCCCCATTTTCTGCTAAATGGTCGGGATATTGGGTATTGGACTCTCATCGATTGGACATTGATGGCCTATTCAAAGGGTAGTCCATCAAAGTTAGATGTTAGGAAGCCCAATTTAGTTATTTTCAACTTATTACGGTATATTTATTCACTACTGTAATATTCATAAACACAGCAACATTGTCCTAGTTTTTCTATTACGGATATGTCACTTGGGCTGGGTTAGTTTAATGGTGCATCCGCTGACTACTGGTGGTCATTATGGCAAAAAAAAATACCCCACTGCAACATACGTTATTATTTGACATTACAAATCTGAATTTCAGGAGTAAAGTAGTGATTTACAATAGTGACAGCAAGATCAACAAAGGGAAATCATGCAGCTAGAGCAGAAGAGAGCGATGAAGCAGAGGTAACAGCAGCAGTGAATACAGTGAGTGCATACAATGCAGCAGAAGTGTTGTGGTGCCTGTAGTGTGATCGGCTGGTCTCATCACCCGCTTATCAAATCTAAGGCGATTTCACACATCGCCTAAATATTACCCTGTTGAACCAACCTAGAAATACGCACCAAACTCTGCATGTGTTACAGGCGGACTTCACTGCAGATTTAGCCATGGATTTCACCAATTGCATTGCAATGGATGAAATCTTTTGCATGAATTGAAAATCCACAACATATCTAACATCCGCTGCAGATTTTTTTATGCTGTTAGTGAATGGGGTTCGCTAAAAATTCTCTTACATTGATTGTACTGTGTCTTGTTGCTGAATTTCAGTCCAGATTCTGCAAACGAAATTCCACAAGAAATATGCAATGTGTGAACCCAGCCTAATGCTCCCAAATCTCCAAGATGGGCTCGTCTCCTCCACCTCCAATCAAATTCAAAGATCCTAGGATCCTAAGTAATGCTGAAATACAGTAATAATAAATAATGTCACCTCCCTGTACACATTCATTTTAATCATGTATTCGTTAAGCTAGGGCCAAAATAGTGCATGGCTGACGGATGTTTGTGTTTGCATTGTCAGGTTGTGTTACTTCAATGTGCTGCAATTAAACTTTGAATGCTTGAAACGCTAACTGTTTACAGACCTGTAGGATGGCCCGTGCACAATGCATCATTTCTTTTAATTATTTTTTTTCAGTGAAGGCACTATTAATAATTGGGGTCCTCTGCTGGCCCTACTAATTATAGGGACAATCTGCTGGAACTATTAATAATAGGGGAAATCTGGCAATATTAAAAATATGGGCAGCTCTGTTTGGACTATTAACAATGGGGCCACTCTGCTAGCGCTATTGATAATGTGGGCACTCCACTAGAACTATTAATAATTGGGGCACTCTGCCGGCACTATTAAAAATGGGGGCCTTCTGCCAGAACTATTAATAATGGACAGGACTGTGCTGGCAAAGAGGCTTTCTGCAATAAAAACATTTTAACCTCTGGCCCCTTCCGATGTTGGCCATCCAACCTCCTGTCTGAGAATGAGCTTTTTCTTGCACTACAGAGGGAAGCGCTCATTGTTTAATACGAGTGCCTGTCACACAGTTACAGGTTATGTCTATGTGACAGGCACTCTTCAGTAGGGCTGCTATAAAGAATTTTTGGGCTCCATACAACTGAAATTCTGTGACCCTTCCCCACCCCCAAGAGTGAGGTAGGCAATTTTAAGGTGAGTACCAGGTAGGGACAAAAGGTCAAGGACTCTGTGGTGGGAGGAATCGGGTAGAACAGAAGATGGCAGAGGCTTTGCAAATAGGGCAGGAAGGACACCGAGTGGCAGAGGCTCTGTGGTGGATGAGGGTCAGGAGCCTGTAATACCCAATAAGCGCATTCACCTTCAGTAAAGGAAAGCGCTCATGGTTTACTTAGCAGCACTCCAGTGCTCAGACCCAGCGATGTTCATACAAAGACAGCTCAATGAACAGGCAGATGTGTTACTGTCCAGCAGAGACGGGACCGGTACTAGCCGCCGTGAGTTGTGTACCCCTGGTTTAATGCATACGTCATGAAAAGGTCATGAGAGTTCATGACATATACGGTAAACATATCCCATAATAGTCTATGGGTACCAGATGCCACTGTCAGGCATCCATCACAGCCTATGTTTATCATATATGTTCCAAGCATTTCCCATTAAACGTAGGCAAAAAACGTGATGTGAATGGGGATTAAATAATGGCTAATGAATAATACCGCCAACCTTTAAACATATAAAAAAATTATACCATCCTGTACACATAAATACTGCCATACAGTGCTAATGCATAATACCACCACCCTGCATGCATAAATAATGCCACCATACAGTATACATAAATAATTCTGCCGTATACACTAGATAGAAATAGTGTTGACATATAGCACTAATAAATAACCATCAATGCTGCATAAAATAAATACACTTCAATATAAAAATGGACACGGGGCTAATTGATGTCTCAACTCTGGTAACACAGAGTAGAAATTGAATGGTTTGATCGTATGAACCTCTCACCATGTCACTAGATTGTATAGTCTTCCTGTCTTCTACCCGTTCGAGGTGTCTTCCTGTCTACTCCGTTGCTACTTGTAAGGATGCCCTCAGGGGTCAAGATTCAAACTCCTTTGCTGTTCTTAACTTTTTGTCACTTCCAGTGCGCCAAAGGTAATGCGCCGCAGCGCCTGTGCACAATTATCCTGCTTTGGAATTGTCTCAGCAGCTCTATACAGAGAATATCAGGAAATAAATACAAGAAGACTGCATGGAACCAGATATTTAAAACCTCTCCATATCAAACTTACAAGACAAAAACTTCTCATGGAGTGCGATTGGTACCCAGATGGTTTCACCTTGCCAACTTCCTAAAGGGGCCATCATTCCATACTCAATTCCATGATTTTACATTATTCTCAATCAGTGTTTCCAGGTCAAAACAGGGTCAGCAATAAAAAAAACTTACGTCACATTAATAAAATGTATTTTCATTCATATTGCAATAAAGCAGTTAATATCTTATTCTATATTTCACCCATCTGGGTGCATTGTATTAAAAAGGTAAATATATTCTGTCTATTTTTTAGATAAACACCTCTCATCCAATTCCTTTGCCAGCAGCATATGCCCATTGCTTTCAAACCAGCAGGGTATTTTTTGTGTTTTTAATAAAAATGTGCCGATATAATATAGGACAATAGTCCTTTTTGATATTATGCTAATTCAATCTTGTTTTTAATTTTCTGCCGGCCCGTCCAACATATTGGTATCCACAACTGCATTATAATATCTATCATAAATAATACTACCATAAAACAATGATTATTGCCAACACCCTGTCCACATGAATAATGCTACCATATAGTATACATACAAAAGGTGCCATATACAGTAGATGTAAATAATGTTGACATACAGTACTAATCATATGCCATAATGCACATAATAAAAAAAGTTTTAGAATACAACACCCTTCATACTCAAAAAATATGACACACATTATACAACTGTGCATAATACACACATACATTATATACACAGACACTACGCACAAATACAAATTGTATGCACATATAACACAAAACACACACAGACACAATATAAATAGGTATTACACACATATACACAATGTTTACAGATATTATACACAAATACACAATTTATAAAGACCTTACACATGCATACACATATTACATGCACCTACACATACACACACAAATACAATATATACAGATATTACACACATACGAAATATATACAGATATTACACACACATACAAAATATATACAGATATTACACACACTTACACAATATATACAGCTATTACACACACATTCACAATATATACAGATATTACACACACGTACACAATATATACAGATATTACACACATACAAAATATATATAGATATTACACACAGAAACATAATATATACAGCTATTACACACACTTACACAATATATACAGATATTACACACACATGAACAATATATACAGATATTACACACACATTCACAATATATACCGATATTACATGCAATGTATACAGATATTACACACACACATACACATTTTATGCACAGATTACACACATACACAATGGGTTAGATTTACAGCATAACCTTAAATCAGGCAGTCAGAAGAGTGTGGTGCACACTGTATGGCAAATTTTGCACATCTTGCTAGACATTCTAGATACTTTGCTTTTACCAGCTCTAGGTTGGCTTAGCTTTCAAATGTTTTTTTTTGCGCAAATTTTTAGCACAATTTTAATGCACTTTAGTGCATTTTACTTCACACCCCTTTCTAGACACTTTTCACAGATTCCCCCCCCCCCTTGTCCCGACTACTGAGTAGCCTGTATGTACTGCAGCTGGAGGAGTACTGCTGAACTGTACTGCTGTGAAGGCAGAAGAGGAGCAGGGATGCAAGGGAGAGGTTTCAATTTTCATAACCCCCTCCCCTTGTGTAGTGTACCCCATGACTATGCCAAGAAAAACACATCAAATAACACCCCAGTCCCCATAAACTTACTGCATGAGTGATGTGATTAGACAGTGACGCTTCTGCAGTGCTCCTCTCTCTCCTCTCAAGCTCTGTGATTGGTGGAGCAGCAGTCAGCAGGGGCTCCAATTATCAGCGGCACGGACTATCCCCGGAGCTTCAGTGCCAGGCAGGCGTGCTCCCATCTGCACCCAGCCTGCTCTGCTCACAACAGAAAGGTACCCCACCCCCCAAAAGTGGGAGAGGGGAGATTTTTAAAAATAAATAAATTGTAGATAGTTAGGAGCCTGCTGCCACCCCCTCTGCACGGAGCAGGGACAGCAAGGGGGACAGTGAGCAGCAGAACTGGCAGCAACTCCATGAAACTGTAGAAAAGCTTCTAGAAACATGAACCAAACAGCAAGAATAAAGTGTCTTACAGGAAGCTCATTGGAATATTGACTTACAGCATTGTCAATTATCAGAAAGTTACACAATACTGTGAAGTAAATCTACTATGTAGCCAGAGAAGAGATTCTCATTACAGAGCGTTTCACTTACCAGTAATATGGACGGCATTACTGTCCCCATAGAGAACTTACATTCAGCTTTTCCCCTGTATAACAAATCTGCTTAGTAGATAGTGAATCCCCCTACTCTTATATCATTAGGTAGATGTGGTGCTCAGGAGTCAGGGATGCTGGAGGAAAACCCCTGCGGGAGATGGAACTGCAGCCATCGGGTAGTCGCAAGGCTCTCCCATAAACTTGCTTACAATTTCCTTGCTGTAAGAGGACTGAACAACTCTTATTACTGGTATATATGTATGTGTATATGTATGTATATATATATATGTGTATATGTATGTATATATGTATGTATATATATGTGTATATATACATGTATGTATGTATGTATATATATATATATATATATATATATATATATGTATATATGATATTTTAGCACTTCATAATGACATTCTAACTACACTTCAGGGAGAGATGTGGTTTAGTTCAGAGTTTTTTCATACAAATTAGGTTATTGATCTGTTGTACTGTTCGATGCCTTCTACATACAGAACCCTATTGTAAAATTTTGGTTCCTACTTCTTTTTTCTTGCTATGCACTATGACTTTGTCAAAAGTGTGTGTTGTAAAAAACAACAACTAGGTATCACATGCTTTGCAAGATCTAGCCACATTTCTGAATAACCATATGTCTAGCAATTTACACAATTACATATATGAATATCCATACTGGTTATAGCAACAACTTAAGAGCAAGCTTAATTTACAAAGGAGTTGTAAATTTGTACAACATAATGCGTGTAGCATCATTGTTAATAATGTTATTAAACAGCATGTTATTACATTCTACACCACTAGGGACATTGCAGCAAAGATTATATTGACATTTCGCCTCCTTGCTATTTTTTTTTTTTATAGATCACAGTTATATATATATATAATATACATATTAATAAGGAAAATGTCGTAAATAAATCACATTGTTTACAAATTAAGGAAGTGACATGTTTAAGATAAACATAAGACGGCATTAAAGAGGCCATCAATCATAATGACTCTTGTATACTTCAACATAAGATCTAGAAGATTCACACAATTTATTTGACCATGTACCCATATGGCAATGGGGATTTCAAAAGCCAGAGTAGATGCCAAGTAAAACAGTAATAATGTATTTGTGCTTTCACACATTTTTTGTCTCCTTTTTTTTTTTTACATGTGGTAATGGTGCAGTTTCCTACCACTATGTAGTGTGTGAACCCAGCCTTATCAAAAATAATCAGTAACTGTCACTTCACATAGGTTATAGACTAGTAAATACCATGGTCCAATGATCATACACAATTTTACTAATATCTGAATGTTTCTGCTAATTTTACACCCTCATTAATTTTAATAACTTCCTTCTAAAGGCCAGTAGTGAAATAGAAGTGCTGTTGTGGTATTAAAAACTGATACCAATAAGAGAAAAAAAAAAGACATTTCACACAACAAATTTTTACAGTACTAATCCATAAATTTCACAGTACCTCATGGCAACAAATGCCACCACAACTAAGTACCCTCAGGGGATCAACTTAGCGGCCTGGCAGCATAATCTCCCATGACCAGCTTATTGTCGGGGGACTTCTGATCTGAAGAGAGTCGTCAGAAGCTGAAAAACCTATCAATGATCACAAAAATCCTATCAAAACGTGATCATAAAACATAAATCCTTCTATACAACAACTAGAAATATTGAAACATAAGAAAAGTGTGAACTTGTTATCATTGAGCGACCAAATGATGCATTTCATCTCTTAATTATTAATTTTTTTTATTACAAGAGCTGAAAAGTTTTCCACATTCATCAGACAACTGGATGAGGAATTCTGTGACAAACAAGGTAAAAGTATTTATCAATAGACCACAACCTTGTGGTATTGCTGAGTCTTGGAAGATCAATTCATAGGTATCTATAAAGATTAAAATAGAGATTTAAAGGGGTTGTCCCATGAAAATCAAAAACCGCCACAACAAAATCTGCAGCATGTGACTGTCTCCTTAGGCCTTGTTCGCACAGTGCAGATTTTCTGCAGATTTTGCATGTATTTTTTAAGCCGAAACAAGGAACAAAACCTAAACAGAAGAAATATATAAAGGAAGGCCTTATACCTTTGCTCTCCTGGATCCAATTCCTGGTTTGGGCTTAAAAAAATGCATGCAAAATCTGCAGCAGATCTGCACTATGTGAGCAAGGCCTTACTTGGCTGACTTGGTGGCAACACTTTTAGATCATTGATTCTTGGCTTTGTCTGAGAGCAATAGTGGCAAACCATAGTCTCTAATGACTGATAGTGTGCAGTAGGTTAGGGGCGTAGCTTGGGAAGGGTTAGTGAGAAGTGTACTCCTTGTGTTGGGTGTGTAAGGCGCTACTGGTACCAGCAGCAAGAGTCGACAATAAAGTTTAACCGGTTCCTGACAGGTGGCTGTGTATTTACGGCCAGTGGTCAGGGCCCTTAACTCTAAGTGACGTACTATTCCGTCATGGAAACCATCCCATTCGCGCTCCATGACGGAATAGTACGTCACGGGAGTAACGGCCATTTCGGCCGTCTTCCCGTCACATGCAGGAGCTGTGACAGCTGCTGTCTCGTACAGCAGTTGCCGTAGCTCCTATAGCCGGGACCGATCGCTGTGTCCCCGCTGATTAACCCCTTAAAAGCCGCGTTCAATAGAGATCGTGGCTTTTTAGGGGTTAAGCTTCCATCGCCGGCCTGCTACACGATAGCGGCCGGCGATGGTGACTATGGCAGTCGGACACCTAACAATGGCGTCCGGCTATGCCATAGACGGAAGCCTAGTGGGTCCTGACAAAGTCAGGACCCACTATGCTTGCTGTCAGTGAGTAGCTGACAGTTCTAATACACTGCACTATGCATGTAGTGCAGTGTATTAGAATTGTGATCAGGGCCTCCTGCCCTCAAGTCCCCTAGTGGGACAAAGTAATAAAGTAAAAAAAAAGTATAAAAAAGATGTGTAAAAATAAGAAAATAAAAGTTTTAAAAGTAATAAAAGTAAAAATCCCCCTTTTTCACTTATCAGTCCGTTATTATTAATAAAAATAAATCAATAAACAAACTATACATAATTGGTAACGGCCTGAACTACAAAATTATTTCATTATTTATCCCGCGCGGTGAACGCTGTAAAAGAAAATAATAATAAACCGTATTACAATCACAATTGTTTGGTCACTTCACCTCGCAAAAAATGGAATAAAAAGAGATCAAAAAGTCGCATGTACCTAAAAATGGTACTGATCGAAACTACAGTTCGTTATGCAAAAAATAAGTCCTGGCTCCCAGAATAAGGCAACACAAAAAGTACACTTAAAAATAGAATAAAAACTGATCAAAAAGCTGCATGCACCCCATGAAGACTACAATGAATTCCTCAAGGGGTCTAGTTTCCAAAATGGGGTCACTTTTGGGGGGTTTCCACTGTTTTGGCACCACAAGACCTCTTCAAACCGGACATGGTGCCTAATAAAAAGGAGGCCTCAAAATCCACTAGGTGCTCCTTTGCTTCTGAGGCCGGTGCTTCAGTCCATTACCGCAGTAGGGCCACATGTGGGATATTTCTCAAAACTGCAGAATCTGGGCAATAAATATTAAGTTGCGTTTCTCTGGTAAAACCTTTTGTGTTATAGAAAAACATGAAATAAATAGGATTTTCTGAAAAAAATAAATAAATATGTAAATTTCACCTATACATTGCTCTAAATTCCCGTGAAACACCTAAAGGGTTCATAAACTTTCAAAATGCTGTTGTGAATACTTTGAGGGGTCTAGTTTCTAAAATGGGGTCTTTCATAGGGGTGTCTAATATATAGGTCCCACAAAGCAACTTCAGAACTGAACTGGAACCTAAAAAAAATAAATTAGCCAATACTTCGCTTCTTACATTATACTGATAATGAGCAGTTATGGTACAAGTAGGGTAAGGCTGGGTTCACACGTGGCGGAATTTCACTTAAATTCCGCTGCGGACACTCCGCAGCGTTAATCCGCAGCGGAGCCGTTTGTCCATTGACTTACACTTTAATTTAGCAGTGTTCGTTTAGACGAGGCGTAAAATTCCGCTGCGGAGCATAGGCTGCGGAGCGGAATTTGGTGTCCGCAGCATGCTCTGTCTGTTGCGGAGCAGTGGCGGACTCATGGCGGAATTTCTCCATTGACTTCAATGGAGATTCTAATTTCCGCAATGAAGTCCGCAGCTGTCATGCACATGTTATGTGTGCTGCGGATCCGTCTTGCTTTTTTAACTTGACATTTCTTCATTCTGGCTGGACCTATGTATTTCTAGGTCTACAGCCAGACTGAGGAAGTCAATGGGGCTCCCGTAATGACGGGAGCGTTGCTAGGAGACGTCAGTAAATAGTCACTGTCCAGGGTGCTGAAAGAGTTAAGCGATCGGCAGTAACTGTTTCTGCACCCGGGACAGTGACTACCGATCCCAATATACATCTATCTGTAAAAAAAAATGAAGTTCATACTTACCGAGAACTCCCTGCTTCTGTCTCCAGTCCGGCCTCCCAGGATGACGTTTCAGTCTAAGTGACGGCTGCAGCCAATCACAGGCTAATAACAGGCTGCAGCGGTCACATGGACTGCCGCGTCATCCAGGGAGGTCGGGCTGGATGCCGAAGGAGGGACGCGTCACCAAGACAACGGGCGGTAAGTATGAATTTCTTTGACTTTCACAAGGGAAAGTGCTGTCCCTTCTCTCTATCCTGCACTGATAGGGAGAAGGGAAGTACTTTTACCGCAGTCCGCAGCAGCTAGTCCGCATCAATTTACTGCACATTTTGTGCAGATCCGCAGCAGAATCTGCAACGCAGATTCTGTGCGGCATTGATGCGGACAGTTGCGGAGGAAATCCGCCACGTGTGGTCATGCCCTAACAATGCTACCAGATATCTGATCATATTATATATTCATGTAAAAGGTTCCCCTTTAAATAATTGAAGATTCATTGAAAGGTATAAACAATCAATGTGAAGATAAAGAAGCTAAGGAAAACCGATAGTATTCATAAAGTGCTAGTGCAAAAAGTATACTAAATGAAGCAGATGGCAGCAGCTTACCCATAAGTATAAGAGAGTGATGGTCAGTGCTCGCTCCAGCACATAAGCCCCAATGCGCGTTTCGCTGACAAGGTGCTTCCTATATTTATTTATTTTTGTCAGAAAATCTTATTTATTTCATGTTTTTCTATAACACAAAAGATTTTACCGGTGTGGCTGGTCACATGATCGCCGGGATGCCGTTAGTGGCAGACTGCTGCTGGGTCTTACTAGACCCAGCACAGCCCTATTAGTGACAATAGTGACTGTGAGAGGGCTGATTTCCCCTGTAACTGGGCTGATGTGCATCCCCAGTTAGGGCATGACCACACGTGGCGGATTTCCTCCGCAACTGTCCGCATCAATGCCGCACAGAATCTGCGTTGCAGATTCTGCTGCGGATCTGCACAAAATGTGCAGTAAATTTATGCGGACTAGCTGCTGCGGACTGCGGGAAAAGTGCTTCCCTTCTCCCTATCAGTGCAGGATAGAGAGAAGGGACAGCACTTTCCCTAGTGAAAGTAAACGAATTTCATACTTACCGGCCGTTGTCTTGGTGACGCGTCCCTCTTTCGGCATCCAGCCCGACCTCCCTGGATGACACGGCAGTCCATGTGACCGCTGCAGCCTGTTATTGGCCTGTGATTGGCTGCAGCCGTCACTTAGACTGAAACGTCATCCTGGGAAGCCGGACTGGAGACAGAAGCAGGGAGTTCTCGGTAAGTATGAACTTATATTTTTTTACAGGTTGCTGTATATTGTGATCGGTAGTCACTGTCCAGGGTGCAGAAACAGTTACTGCCGATCGCTTAACTCTTTCAGCACCCTGGACAGTGACTATTTACTGACGTCTCCTAGCAACGCTCCCGTCATTACGGGAGCCCCATTGACTTCCTCAGTCTGGCTGTAGACCTAGAAATACATAGGTCCAGCCAGAATGAAGAAATGTCAATTTTAAAAAAGCAAGACGCATCCGCAGCACACATAACATGTGCATGACAGCTGCGGACTTCATTGCGGAAATTAGAATCTCCATTGAAGTCAATGGAGAAATTCCGCCATGAGTCCGCCACTGCTCCGCAACAGACAGAGCATGCTGCGGACACCAAATTCCGCTCCGCAGCCTATGCTCCGCAGCAGAATTTTACGCCTCGTCTAAACGAACACTGCTAAATTAAAGTGTAAGTCAATGGACAAACGGCTCCGCTGCGGATTAACGCTGCGGAGTGTCAGCAGCGGAATTTAAGTGAAATTCCGCCACGTGTGAACCCAGCCTTACAGTGGGAGAACATGGTGTGAAAGAAAGAACAAAAAAAATAAAGTCCCCCAAAGGTCTTTTCTGACCTTTGAGGGACAGGCCATAATAATAATTAAAAAAAAGTAAAATAAGGTGCAAAACAAATTAATAATAAATACACATAAAATACCCACCCCCAAAAAAAGTTCCCCCCGCCAATCATTGTCGTAACACTAGCCCACAGCCAATTACCCTAAAATAGACATGTAACATATTAAAATTTACGGTAGACAATGACGATCACAAATAAAAGGTCTATTTTAGGGTAAAACTAGGTTATTACCAAAAAAGAATAGCTGAAAGTAAAAATACTTATTTTTTTACTACTATTTTCAAACTTTAAGCCTAAAAATTCTAAAATAGCAAAAAGGATGTGTATAAAAATGATTTAAAAAAAAGAAACCTGCATTGTCTACGGAAATTTATTTTTAAAAAAATGTAAAAAAAATAAAAAAAAAAATTGCAAAAATCATGTCGCTAACACAACAAATAAAAGAGTTATAGCCATTTAACTAACGAGTGCTAAACAGGGCTAAACGGTGCCTGGTCCTGAAAGCTCAAAATAGCCTGGTCCTGAACAGGTTAATTATTTAATTATTATTAACGGGAGATTCACACTATTTTGTCAGCAGACTTACTTTGCATGGTAAAGGAGAGCAGGGCAAGCTGATAAAATAAAAATCAGGATTCAGACATTTGTATGTATGAGCCCTAATTCCCACTTTCATATTTTCATCTTTATTTATAAGCTAAAACCAGGAGTGGGGCCTACACAGAAAAAAAATTGAATGGAAAGATTTGCACTCCTTTTGTATTTTTCATATCCATTCCTGGGTTTGGCTTCAAAATACTTATGCAATATACGCAAGTCTGAATAAGTTCCTTACTTTATGGAGGAGGGGCAACAAACAAAATCTTTTTTCCAGGTGAAGAAAAGGCTAGATTTATTCTTATGATGCAAAGAATAGCTCCCCAGTCACTTTGTTAGGCCGAATTCAGACGACCGTGGTATACGTCCGTGTGGCGGCCGTTAAAATGACGGCCGTCACACGGAAGCATGTATTTCAATGGGGCCATTCACACGCCCGTTGTTTCAATGGACCGTGTGAAGGGTCCATTAAAAAATAGAACATATCCTATTTTGTTCCATTTTCACGGATCCCTCGATAGACGGGAGCAACTCCGACGTTAAAAACTGGAGTTTTTCATTTTCGAGTTTCCACACGTTCGTCTGAGTTCGGCCAAATAGTGATTAACTGTTTTAATGTTTTGGCTTGAGAAAGGCCCCATTGAGCAGGGCTGAAACGTTGCATGTGGTGATTAAAAAGATCCATTTTTTTACTGAACCTGGAGTGCTGACCTGTATATTGGATTTTGCTGTGTATTTGGGACATTGGTCGTGTGTCTGAACAGGTACTTGTGCACCCTACACTGGAGGAACGGTGCTGCTTTTGCTTTGCTTTTTTTTTTTGTATATATATGCATACAAGTTATTTTCGATTAACAAGATTCAATGTTGAAATCAATGGAGATACATATTTGTTGTTTTTATCTCCGCCTTATCAGCCGTGTAACTAGTCAATTCCTTCTACATGTATATATTTTTAGTTATATGATGTTTGGATCCTCTTTAAATACAGTTATAATATTACATCTGAGTTCTAATGTGGAGGATAATGATCGCAAGTGGAAGAGTGCCATAAAGCATTTTACAGTATAATGACTGCTGCAATTTACTTTTCTGCTCAACAAAGTATTTTGATGTTTGTTTGGCTCATTATAATAGCCAGAGAGATGTAGTGCCTGAAATCTTTCTTTTCTTTTTAATACTAGTGTAGAGATAGTGTGACAAATAATACACTGCTTTTACACGGTATGGCCATGTTTACCATGGTTTTGTTAGTTCAATGGAAAAAGAACATTACCCTGAGCACAATGCACAATATAAGATAAATTAATAGTTACGGCAAGTCACAAGATGAAAAGCATAAAAGACGAATACTTACTAACTTCAAGTCATCGGTCACTGATTTTTTTGCTTTTCATTGCGCTGCAAATTACTGTAATAATTTTCTGTATTAAGATCAATAGGCTGTATTGAATGTTGTAGATATGCAATGTTTTATGTCAGTCTGAATTATGCCTCTTTACGTTCTCTTATATCTATCCTAATGTCAGGGTTTAAGATTGCAGTCTAAGATCACTGATTGTGTTAGGGTATGTTCACACGAGGGCGTCCGTTACGGCTGAAATTACGGGGATGTTTCAGCCTGAAAACATCCCCGTAATTTCAGCCATACCGGCATGTGCAGGCGCTTGAACGCCGCGTCCATTACGGGCGTAATTAGCGCTGCTATTCATTGGAGTCAATGAATAACGGCTCCAATTACGGCCAAAGAAGTGACAGGTCACTTCTTTGACGCGGGCGTCTATTTACGCGCCGTCATTTGACAGTGGCGCGTAAATTACGCCTCGTGTGAACAGACAAACGTCTGCCCATTGCTTTCAATGGGCAGATGTTTGTCAGCGCTATTGAGGCGCTATTTTCAGACGTAATTCGGGGCAAAAACGCCCGAATTACGTCCGTAAATAGGCCGTGTGAACATACCCTTACTCTTATTATTGTACAGTTTGTATACAAGTTCACGTTATGATATGTGGACGGGCACAATGCAATATTGTTTAGGTCATTTAACATAATTTCACTGACTCTAAGAACACAAACTATTGGAGAATGAATAATCTGTGCTCTAGTCATTTAAAACATGCAAATAAGTACTGTACTATGCTTTATGTACCTCCATTTGGCCAAACGGCTTATGACATTTCAGTGCACAATTGTGGCAATGAAACATTGCAATATATAGCTAAGTGGTGAAAGCAAATCGCATTACGTGACATGTAAATATACGTCATTGTCTTCTATGGTTTTATTTTAATTTCTAATTGGATTCGATTTTTTTTTCATTCCCTTAAACCCTTAACTGTACAGGCCTTCAAGTCAAAATCCTGCCTTCAAACCGCATGATCACCATTTACTGCCTATACTATTTACAAGTTTAACAATAAATTATCCTTTTATAGATGGATGAGATTGTAGATCAGTGTATGTAAAGTATTTTAAAGTGAATGTTCACCCTTGAACACCATTTTTGGTTATCTACATAGGTCCAAAATTCTCTGCTGATCATTTCGTGCAATATATCTTTATAGTATTCTATTTTTATGAAGATGCTTAGGCCCTGTTCACATCATCGGGATGTACGTTTAGCGTGTACATCAGAAATGTTCCCGGCATACATGCTAAATGTGTCCATATTATTCCAAAGTCCGATGGAGGCCAAAAAGGTGCCATTTTTTCCTCCGTCATACATCACAGGCAGAGCTGGACTTAGGATAGATGGCGCCGAGTGCAAAATTTTCTTTCGTCACCCCACATAATCATAAAAAAAATCCCCGATAAAAAAGCATAATGCCCCCCCACAGTATAATGCCCTTTATAATGCCCCCACACAGCATAATGCCCTTTATAGTGCTTCCACACAGTATAATGCTCCCTTTAGCGCCCCCACATAGTATGTCTCCTAAGTGCCACACACACAGTATGTTGCCCCTGTAGTGCCCCTACACAGTATATATAGCAATATATATATATATATATATATATATATATGTAACCTACCCTTTTCCATTTATTTGTTTTACTTGGTACCAGCACTCCACACATTTGAAAAAAACCCCAGCTGATTTTAATCCAGGAATGACCTCATAAGTGTTTCTGCTCTTGCTTGTGTTCTCAGTCAGCCACTTATTCCATCTGTTCACATGTTGTGGTGCTGTATGGTGGTGTCTGTTGCTGTACTTCTGCATTTGTGGGGGGACGTAGCCCAGAGCCAAGGAGGCTTGGCACGGTCTGATGGCATGTGTGCTTTTGGGCCCCTGGGTTGCTCCCTCTGCAGGAGCGGTGCTGCGGTGATGGTGGCCGCCATGCAGTTCTGCAACCGCTAGAGTAGGGACCCACTTTAAAAGAGGTCGCCATGTAATGTCAAGTGGGCTTATACAGTTTGATCAAAATGTTAACTAAGAACCTCATGTTCATGTTTAGAAATTATGCCTAGCGGCCCAGATCAACGTATACATTGTGGATTGTGCGGTCCATGTCTTTTTCCTCCAAATATTGCAAAATATATATATATATATATATATATATATATATATATATATATATATATATATATAAAAAATCTACCCTTTTCCATTTATTGGTTTTACTTGGTACCAGCACCCCACACATTTAAAAAAAAAAAAACAGCTGATTTTAATCCAGGAATGAACTCATAAGGCTGGGTTCACACGTGGCGGAATTTCACTTAAATTCCGCTGCGGACACTCCGCAGCGTTAATCCGCAGCGGAGCCGTTTCTCCATTGACTTCCACTTTAATTTAGCAGTGTTCGTTTAGACGATTCGTAAAATTCCGCTGCGGAGCATAGGCTGCGGAGCGGAATTTGGTGTCCGCAGCATGCTCTGTCTGTTGCGGAGCAGTGGCGGACTCATGGCGGAATTTCTCCATTGACTTCAATGGAGATTCTAATTTCCGCAATGAAGTCCGCAGCTGTCATGCACATGTGTGCTGCGGATGCGTCTTGCTTTTTTAAAATTGACATTTCTTCATTCTGGCTGGACCTATGTATTTCTAGGTCTACAGCCAGACTGAGGAAGTCAATGGGGCTCCCGTAATGACGGGAGCGTTGCTAGGAGACGTCTGTAAATAGTCACTGTCCAGGGTGCTGAAAGAGTTAAGCGATCGGCAGTAACTGTTTCTGCACCCGGGACAGTGACTACCGATCCCAATATACAGCAACCTGTAAAAAAATATAAGTTCATACTTACCGAGAACTCCCTGCTTCTGTCTCCAGTCCGGCCTCCCAGGATGACGTTTCAGTCTAAGTGACGGCTGCAGCCAATCACAGGCCAAGCACAGGCTGCAGCGGTCACATGGACTGGCGCGTCATCCAGGGAGGTCGGGCTGGATGCCGAAAGAGGGACGCGTCACCAAGACAACGGCCGGTAAGTATGAAATTCGTTTACTTTCACTAGGGAAAGTGCTGTCCCTTCTCTCTATCCTGCACTTATAGGGAGAAGGGAAGCACTTTTCCCGCAGTCCGCAGCAGCTAGTCCGCATCAATTTTCTGCACATTTTGGGCAGATCCGCAGCCGTAATCCGCAACCCGGATTAGGTGCGGCATTGATGCGGACAGTTGCGGAGGAAATCCGCCACGTGTGGCCATGCCCTAAGTGTTTCTGCTCTTGCTTGTGCTCTCATTTAACGTAAAGGCTATGTCATTTTTAATATTTTTTCATGACATATACGTTAAATGGATACCATAATAGTCTATGGGTGATGGATGCCTGTGACGGATGCCTAACTGTAGCAACCATCACCCATAGGGTATAATGGAATGTGTTTAAGTATGCATCATGAATAGGGACATGAAAGTTTATGACATATATGTTTAACATATGCCATAATAGTCTACAGTGACAGATGCCACTGTTAGGCATCCGTCACAGCCTCCGTTTACGTATACGTCGGGAAATTTTCCCAGTTTATACCTTAAACGTAGGCTGAAAGAGGGTGTGAATGGGGCCTAATGTGATACAATTTATTCATTAAACTCAATAATAAAACTGTATGCAGTAATGCTAGTGGCAGCTGCAGGCAACCAAAATTTTATCATTTAACTCTATGCAGGGGATTTGGAGCGTTGTATCAGAAAAATGGAGCTTTGACCACTATATACTGTAGATATATCAAGAAATGAATCAGCACAGACCTTTGGACCTCAAAAGACGATATAGGTTAAATGTGGACATTTACTTTAAGGCCTTATTTCCGCGAACGTGTGCTTTTTGTGCGCGCAAAAAAATGCATCGTTTTGCGCACGTTGCAGTTCCGTGTGTCATCAGTGAATGGTGCGTGGCTGCTTGATTTTCACGCATATGCCATCCTTATGACACGCGGTTTGATGCTTATAAACTGCAAAGAATGTGGTGCTTTTTTTTTACTTGATTTCTTTAACAACTGTAGCGCGAATCACGTGCGGCACACGGAAGTGCATCTGTGTGAAGGGCGTGCTTTTCATGCACTCATTGACTTCAATGGGTGCGTGATGTGTCAAAAACGGCCAAGTATAGAACATTTAGTGAGTTTTATGCAGCGGACACACGCTGCGTGAAAATCACAGAATGTCTGAACGGTCCCATTGACTAACATAGGTCCGTGTGACGCGCGTGATTTTCACGCTCGTGTAAATAAGGCCTAATGCTGAGTTTACACTTGCATTATTTTTTTTTTGCAACTTTGATGCTCATTTTGATATGTCGTTTTTTTATGTAATAGACAGATGTTTCACTGTAATTTTTAGGTAAAATCTTTAATAATCGCTGAAAAAACATGACAAAAATGGCACATGTGATCCCGGCCTTAAGTAACTGCTTTTGTTATTCATGAAGATACTTTTTGCAATGTGGCACTTCATTGATGTTTTGTATACCTGTCTACTTTTAAGAAATTACATCATGGAGATGGTGAATTTGGTGCATGTAGTACATGTAAATATTTCACACATAATCACCATTTCCCAAATACTTTGCACAAACGTTCGTCATGATTCTTTGGCAGTGTCCCTATAACAGCAGCAGTGTCCCCATTATGACATCCACAGTTACATCATAATGACAGATAGAATACCACAATGACAGCCACATTACCCCTTAGCAATAATAGCCACATTGCCTTTCTATAGACGTGTGCAAATTTTCAAAGGAGAAAAAAAACAAAGCTGCCTCTTCCATGCTCCCATCCTGCTCTCTTCCACTGTCAGAAAATGACATATGAATAGCTGTTCACGTAATTTCCTCGTCTGGGGCTGATTAGGCATTTACATGGGAAAAGGATTAAATATCCAATAGAAGAGGTCCTTGCCCAGGGACTCCAGCAGGTCACTTTTTATTCCTGAAGTCTGTCCGTTTTGCTATTTAGTTATTTGCAGGGGTGTACCCAGGCATTCTGCTGCCTAAGGCAAATAGTAAAATAACGTCACCCTCCCACCCATGTTGATGCGTTGCAGATTTCCAATAGGGAAAATTCACATTTCAGAAATTCCTCCCACACAAGTGAATTGAACTTACACAAATCCTATTCATATAAAAAAATCGAAAAAATAAAATAAAAAATCCACAGCGTAATGTTCATCCCGTATATGTCACATAATTTTGCTGCAGATCTGGCCTCAAGTTTCACTCTTTGCAATGTAAAGGGTGAAATCTGTGGTCAAATTTGGGGAAAAGCTATGTCAAAACCTGCACGTAACTCATTCGCGTGTTGCCACAGATTTTTGGGGTTTGTCCTCAGCAGAAAACGTCTGTTACATATGATACTATCTTTGGTTATCATTGGTAGTGAAACTGTTAATGGGAGCATCCGTGATGTAAGTGAATGGGTTAATAGTCATATTTCTGAGTCAAGCACAGGGTATCCATGTGTTGTTTATTCACCTCAGGCTCCAGTGCTATCTGGTGCCCCAATCACTGGTCCATAAGTAGGCAGGCATGCCATTCCGACAGCCATGGACAGGTGTGTGGTTACTAACACTCATACGGACAGTCAGGGATCGGCGTACTCCCATTCTTGTCACACTGTCACTAACAATCATAGGGGAACTTATGGGCATGCGTACGGACACTAATACTCATACGGACAGTCATGTACAGGTGTGTGGTTACTAACACTCATACGGACAGTCAGGGATCGGCGTACTCCCATGCTTGTCACACTGTCATTACCAATCATAGGGGAACTTATGGGCATGTGTATGGCCACTAATACTCATACGGACAGTCATGTACAGGTGTACAGTTACTAACAATCATATGAACAGTTAGGCACAGGCTTACACAAAATCAGGGAGATTCTGTGTGATAAGTGATGCACAGAATTGTTTTACATATGCCTTCCATTACATTGTGCATTACATAACCTATTGCTGTTAGGGATCTGCCAGGTACTTCATCTAGGTATACTCCTGGGATTAATCAATCCACACCTGAGGCCAGACCTGTTCGACTGACACCATCTCCCACCAACCAGGGTGGCAGGCTCAGGAGTGGGAGAGCCTATCGCGGCCTGGTCTGTCGGAGTTAGCTCCGCCCCCTGTCCTTTATTACCTGCCCTGTTCTCTCCCTCAGTGCTTGTAATTCTTTTGGATTCCTGGCCCCACTGCTGCTTGCTCCAGCCTGCTTCTGCCGTGCTTCTGCCTTGCTGCAGTTCTGCTTAAACCTGCTTTGCTTTGCCCCTGGCTTGCTTCTGTCTCCTTGCCCGCTTGGGTGTACTCACTCCGTCCTGGTCCTGACTGTCCGTTCGCCGCTCCGTTTCCTCGTGGCGTTCCGTGGCTACTGCCCCTTCCCTTGCATGTTCCCTGTTTGTTTTCCTGTGCACTTAGACAGCGTAGGGACCGCCGCCCAGTTGTACCTCGTCGCCTAGGGCGAGTCGTTGCAAGTAGGCAGGGACAGGGCGGTGGGTAGATTAGGGCTCACTTTCCCTTCACCTCCTTCCGGCCATTACATAATTACAAGCCCTTACCTAGTCTACCATTTCTCCTACGCTGACGCTATCATGGACCCCCTTGAGACCCTGGCCCAGCAGATGCAGGGCCTCTCCCTACAGGTCCAGGCCCTGGCCCAAAGGGTCAATCAGGGTGACGCTGCTTTAGTAGTACCCCTCACCTCACCTCTAGAACCCGACCTCAAGTTACCTGACCGGTTCTCAGGGGACCGTAAGACGTTTCTCTCCTTCCGGGAGAGTTGCAGACTGTATTTCCGCCTAAAGCCCCACTCCTCAGGTTCCGAGAACCAGCGGGTGGGTATCATCATATCCCGACTCCAGGAAGGGCCCCAAGAGTGGGCCTTCTCCTTGGCTCCTGACGCCCCTGAACTTTCCTCTGTTGATCGTTTTTTCTCTGCCCTCGGACTCATTTACGACGAGACTGACAGGACTGCCTTAGCCGAGAGTCAGCTGGTGACCTTACGTCAGGGTAGGAGACCGGTTGAGGAATACTGTTCTGATTTTAGGAAGTGGTGCGTAGCTTCTCAGTGGAACGATCCGGCCCTAAGGTGCCAGTTTAGGTTAGGATTATCTGACGCCCTGAAGGATCTGCTGGTTAGCTACCCCTCATCTGACTCCCTTGACCAGGTTATGGCCCTAGCAGTACGACTTGACCGACGTCTCAGGGAACGTCAGCTAGAACGCTTCAGTGTGCTCCCCTCTGACTTTTCTGCGATCCCCCCCGAGGTCCCGTCTCCTCGCCCCTCCACGGAGGACTCGGAGGTACCTATGCAACTCGGGGCCTCCATGTCCCCTCGACAACGTAGGGAGTTTCGCAGAATGAATGGTCTCTGCTTCTACTGTGGGGACGACAAGCATCTACTGAACACCTGTCCCAGGCGCAAGAATAAGAAGCCGGAAAACTTCCGCGCCTAAGTGATCATCGGGGAGGTCACTTGGGCGCACAGGTATTTCCCGTTAATACTAAACGCAATAAAATTTTGCTTCCCTTTCAGGTCTCGTTTGCTGGCCGGTCTGCCACTGGCAGTGCTTTCGTGGATTCAGGGTCATCTGCTAATATCATGTCTGCGGAATTTGCTATGTCTCTAAAGATGCCTTGTATTGATTTACCTTATCCTATCCCTGTAGTAGGAATCGACTCAACTCCCCTTGCTAATGGTTTTTTTACTGAGCATACTCCTGTTTTTGAACTCCTTGTTGGCTCCATGCATTTGGAGCAGTGCTCTGTACTGGTGATGCAGGGATTATCGTCTGATCTGGTATTAGGTCTTCCCTGGTTGCAGTTGCATAATCCCACGTTTGATTGGAATACTGGGGATCTCACCAAATGGGGTAATGAATGTCTTATGTCATGTCTTTCTGTTAACTCTATTTCTCCACGGGAGGAGGTAAACACGCTTCCTGAGTTTGTTCAGGACTTCGCCGATGTGTTTTCTAAGGAGGCCTCCGAGGTGTTGCCCCCCCATAGAGATTACGATTGCGCTATCGATTTGGTGCCTGGTGCCAAGCTTCCTAAGGGGAGGATATTTAATCTTTCATGTCCTGAACGTAAAGCTATGAGGGAATATATCCAAGAATGCCTGGCCAAGGGTTTCATTCGCCCCTCGACTTCTCCTGTAGGTGCTGGCTTCTTCTTCGTGGGGAAGAAGGATGGTGGTCTTAGGCCGTGCATTGATTATCGTAACCTGAATAAGGTCACCGTAAGGAACCAGTACCCACTTCCTTTGATTCCGGATCTTTTTAATCAGGTTCAGGGAGCCCAATGGTTTTCTAAGTTCGATCTACGGGGGGCATATAACCTTATCCGCATCAAAGAGGGGGATGAGTGGAAAACTGCGTTCAACACACCCGAGGGTCATTTCGAATACCTGGTCATGCCCTTTGGGTTGTGTAATGCCCCTGCTGTCTTCCAGAATTTTATTAATGAAATCCTGAGAGAGTACCTGGGTAATTTTCTTGTTGTGTACCTTGATGACATACTGGTGTTTTCCAAGGACTGGTCCTCCCACGTGGAGCATGTCAGGAAGGTGCTCCAGGTCCTTCGGGAGAATAATCTGTTTGCTAAGACTGAAAAATGTGTCTTTGGGGTACAGGAGATACCATTTTTAGGGCAAATCCTCACTCCTCATGAATTCCGCATGGACCCTGCCAAGGTTCAGGCTGTGGCGGAATGGGTCCAACCTGCCTCCCTTAAGGCGTTACAGTGTTTTTTAGGGTTCGCCAACTATTACAGGAGATTTATTGCCAACTTCTCGGTCGTCGCTAAGCCTCTTACGGACCTTACCCGCAAGGGTGCTGATGTCCTCCATTGGCCCCCTGAGGCCGTCCAGGCCTTTGAGACCCTCAAGAAGTGCTTTATCTCGGCCCCCGTGCTGATTCAGCCCAACCAAGAGGAGCCATTTATTGTGGAGGTTGACACTTCCGAGGTGGGAGTGGGGGCCGTCTTGTCCCAGGGTACCAGCTCCCTCACCCATCTCCGCCCCTGTGCTTACTTCTCTAGGAAGTTTTCGCCCACGGAGAGTAACTATGATATTGGCAACCGCGAACTTCTAGCCATTAAATGGGCTTTTGAGGAGTGGCGGCACTTCCTGGAGGGGGCCAGACACCAGGTAACGGTCCTTACGGATCACAAGAATCTGGTTTTCCTAGAATCGGCCCAGAGGCTTAATCCTAGACAAGCTCGGTGGGCACTATTCTTTACCAGATTTAATTTCTTGGTTACCTATAGGGCTGGGTCCAAGAATATTAAGGCTGATGCTCTGTCACGTAGTTTCATGGCCAATCCTCCTTCTGAGAAGGATCCTGCTTGTATTTTACCCCCTGGTATAATCGTCTCTGCCACGGATTCTGATTTAGCTTCTGATATCGCGGCTGATCAGGGTGCAGCTCCCGGGAACGTTCCTGGGGACAAACTGTTTGTTCCCCTGCAATACCGGCTGAGGGTACTCAGGGAAAACCATGACTCCGCTCTATCTGGTCATCCTGGCATCTTGGGCACCAAACACCTCATTACCAGAAACTATTGGTGGCCTGGGTTGCCTAAAGACGTTAGGGCTTACGTCGCCGCTTGTGAGGTTTGCGCTAGGTCCAAAACCCCTAGGTCCCGACCTGCGGGCCTACTACGTTCCTTGCCCATTCCCCAGAGACCTTGGACCCATATCTCCATGGATTTTATCACCGATTTGCCTCCATCTCAGGGCAAGTCGGTGGTGTGGGTGGTAGTCGACCGCTTCAGCAAGATGTGCCACTTTGTGCCCCTTAAGAAGCTACCTAACGCCAAGACGTTAGCTTCTTTGTTTGTGAAACACATCCTGCGTCTCCATGGGGCCCCAGTCAATATCGTTTCTGACAGAGGGGTACAATTTGTTTCCTTATTTTGGAGAGCATTTTGTAAAAAGTTGGAGATTGATCTGTCCTTCTCCTCCGCCTTCCATCCCGAAACTAATGGCCAAACGGAAAGGACCAACCAATCCCTGGAACAATATTTAAGGTGTTTCATCTCTGACTGTCAATTCGATTGGGTCTCATTCCTTCCCCTTGCTGAATTTTCCTTGAATAACCGGGTCAGTAACTCGTCAGGGGTCTCCCCGTTTTTCTGTAATTTCGGGTTTAACCCAAGATTCTCCTCCGTCTCCCCTGGTTGTTCCAATAATCCTGAGGTAGAGGATGTTCATCGGGAACTGTGCACCGTCTGGGCCCAGGTTCAGAAGAACCTAGAGGCGTCCCAGAGCGCACAAAAGATTCAGGCGGATAGTAGACGTTCTGCTAACCCCCGGTTTGTCGTCGGGGATTTGGTCTGGTTGTCGTCCAGGAACTTGCGCCTTAAGGTCCCGTCCAGGAAGTTTGCTCCCCGATTTATTGGACCTTATAAGATCATTGAAGTCCTCAACCCTGTATCCTTCCGTCTGGAGCTCCCCCCATCATTTCGCATACATGACGTCTTCCATGCCTCCCTCCTTAAACGCTGCTCCCCGTCCTGGTCCCCCTCGAGGATACCTCCTGTTCCCGTTCTCACGCCTGAGGGGGTGGAACTCGAGGTGGCCAAGATTATGGACAGTAGGATGGTCCAGGGCTCCCTCCAGTACCTGGTCCATTGGAGAGGATACGGGCCGGAGGAGAGGACTTGGGTACCTGCCCGTGATGTTCACGCTGGGGTATTGATCAGGAGGTTCCACCTTCTCTTCCCCACTAAACCGGGTCCCCTTAGTAAGGGTCCGGTGGCCCCTCATAAAAGGGGGAGTACTGTTAGGGATCTGCCAGGTACTTCATCTAGGTATACTCCTGGGATTAATCAATCCACACCTGAGGCCAGACCTGTTCGACTGACACCATCTCCCACCAACCAGGGTGGCAGGCTCAGGAGTGGGAGAGCCTATCGCGGCCTGGTCTGTCGGAGTTAGCTCCGCCCCCTGTCCTTTATTACCTGCCCTGTTCTCTCCCTCAGTGCTTGTAATTCTTTTGGATTCCTGGCCCCACTGCTGCTTGCTCCAGCCTGCTTCTGCCGTGCTTCTGCCTTGCTGCAGTTCTGCTTAAACCTGCTTTGCTTTGCCCCTGGCTTGCTTCTGTCTCCTTGCCCGCTTGGGTGTACTCACTTCGTCCTGGTCCTGACTGTCCGTTCGCCGCTCCGTTTCCTCGTGGCGTTCCGTGGCTACTGCCCCTTCCCTTGCATGTTCCCTGTTTGTTTTCCTGTGCACTTAGACAGCGTAGGGACCGCCGCCCAGTTGTACCTCGTCGCCTAGGGCGAGTCGTTGCAAGTAGGCAGGGACAGGGCGGTGGGTAGATTAGGGCTCACTTTCCCTTCACCTCCTTCCGGCCATTACAATTGCATTTAAATCACAAGTGGTGCATAAGAAGAGGCTGGACACAGCCTGCAAGGCTTAGGAGGGAAGCCTCCATGACAGACCTAGTAGGGAAGGGTTAACTATGAGGGAGAGGTGGATTAGAGGCAGGGTGGAGTTAGGGGCCGTTACCAAGCTTCGCGCTGTTTTCGACATTGAGCCGGAAGCAGCGGGAGGAGTAACATATACCTGCATAAGCTCCCACCCTCCCGCCCTTTGTTTGTTGATCCCTTGTGGTCTTTATGTGAGTTCGTCTATGAGTGTTTTGCTTTTACTGTGTGCTTATCTAACATGTTGTTTTTATTTTCATTCGGAGCAGGTCCAGGTGTCATAGCAGCTGGCGGGTGGAGTCCTTGAGGTCAGTCAGTACAAAATGGTGGGGGGGTCGCATCGGGGGTATGCGTCCCCCAAAAAAGGTACATGATTGAAGACTTCATCGGGTGTTATCCCTTTGAAGTGGTCTTCTGGTGGTTGGAGCCATCTGCAGAGGTGAGCGGTGCCTCCGAGCTGGTTTACGGCTGAAGGTAATTACTTGGTGGTGGTTGCAGATGGCTAACTCGGGGTGTTTAAAAAGGAATATCTAAAATGGCTTCAAGGACTTCCCCTGCTCGGATTAATGTTAACGTTAAATTGTTATTTATGATTCTGACCCATGTTGGGTCATGTGAATTATTAGGAGGAATTCTCTGGTTGGATTCCTAATTAGTTATCCGAATGTTTCGGATTTAAATTGTATTTTATAAAACGGTGAAATTAATAAACGGCTGCTGTGGCCATTTCACATCCAACCTCGGTGTCACGTGTCTTTTCTAAAGGTGGGTGTGGAGGGATAGGAAGGGATAAGTGAAGGTTCACTAACACACGACTCTACTTAGGCAGGTCATGACTCCTTCATCAAAACCCAAAATAAATATATACCCTAGACTCACACCCCAAAGTATATTCAGACTTTAAAATAAATTGAGGCTTCCGATCAAAGCCCAGAATATATTCAGACCTGCTTATTTTTTTTAATGCTGGTCATTTGCAACCATTAAAAAAAATGTACGAACCCGGATAAGCCCTCTTTACCCCAGATAACTGGCATAAATGCATCGATAATTCTCCCCCAATTAGCTCTAAATTCCCTACTTCATTCTACACACTACATGATAAAACACACTCCGCACAGGTAGCCGCAGGGAGTTCCACCTGAAAAACCGCACTAAATTTTGGTGCGGTTTTTCGGGCGGCATGTCCGCTGTGGATATACTGCAGAAATAAAAAAAAAAAAGTTTATACTTTCCCAGCCGTAGTCATGGCTGCGCTCAGAAGGGAGGATCGCCTCTGTAGGACTAAGTATGAACTTTATTGTTAATTTCAAATTAAAAATAATTTTTCTTTTTCATTTGCGATTTTGCGGTGAATTTGCAGTGTTTCCGCCACAAAATTTGCAACACATAGCTTTTTGTTGCGGGTTTTACCTCCCCAATGAATTTAATAGTGAAAACCTTCAACTGAAGAGCATCAATTCCGCAGCATAAATTCACATCCTGTGGCTTAAAAACCCTGTTTTTTTTCAAAGCTAGTTATCCTGCGCCCCACATCTTAGAATATGATGAGATGAGAGAACATTGTTCATTTGTCTTGATTACTTGTCATTTCACTTGTTTGTTGTTGCAGAGTATGGTGGCGCTATATAAGTAAAGATTATTATCAGTGGCGTAACTACCGCTGTAGCAGCCATAGCGGCTGCTGCGGGGCACGTGGCATGAAGGGGCCCCGCCATGGCTTGGAGGCTCCGCTAGCAGCCGCTATGGCAGCTACAGAGCGACGCCACTGAACACTACGGCGGAGCAGAGAGATATCTCTTCGCTCTGTCATTAAAGGGGTTGTTCCTACAAAACACATGTATCCCCTATCAACAGGATAGGGAATACATGTGTGATCGCTGGAACCCCCAGCGATAAGAACAGGGGACCGAATGTCCCTCGAAGTTCTCCATGAGAAACCTCGGAATTCCGGGGTCTGTGTCATGCAGCTCCTTAGAAATTAATGGAGCGCCTGTCGCGCTTGTGCGCATGTGTGATCGTCACTCCTTTCATTCTTATTGAGCTGTCGGACGCAGACCCCGGAAGTCCAAGGTTTCTCATGGAGAACTTCGGGGGACTTTCGGTTCCCCGTTCTCCTTATCGCTGGAAGTCCCAGCGATTACATATGTATCCCCTATCCTGTGGATAGGTGATACATGTCTTTTGTGGGACAAATCATAAGCTACAGGCAGTTTTTTTTTTTTGGGGGGGGGGGGGTTGGGGCTGTATGGCGTTATATACAGTGGGGGTGTATGGTGCTATATACAGGGGGGCTGTATGGTGCCATACACAGGGGGGCTGTATGGTAATATATACAGGGGGGCTGTATGGTGCCATACACAGGGGGGCTGTATGGTGCTATATACAGGGGGGCTGTATGGTGCTATATACAGGGGGGCTATATGGTGCTATATACAGGGGGGCTGTATGGTGCTATATACAGGGGGCTGTATGGCGCTATATACAGGGGGCTGTATGGTGCTATCTACAGGGGGCTGTATTGTGGAATCTACAGGGAGGCACTAAATGAATGTTCTAAAATATATTTGACATTTTGTGGTAAAATGTAGCCACTGTAGCTTACCCATACCCAGTTTTGAGTTGTATGTAAAAAAAAAAAGATAAAAAATACAAATAAACTGCCTCATGTGTAGTCTCCTATTGAAGTTCAGATATGACCATGATCAAGGCTCTTACAATGGCATATTTTACTAAGATTGTTTAGTTAAAGTGCTTGCAAAGAAAAAAAAACTCTGTTGGATCTTCATAGAAATTCTAAATCAATAAACATAACCTGACATTATTCTTTGTAGAATGCTACGTTCAAA
This sequence comes from Rhinoderma darwinii, assembly GCF_050947455.1. Classification (NCBI taxonomy): domain Eukaryota; kingdom Metazoa; phylum Chordata; class Amphibia; order Anura; family Rhinodermatidae; genus Rhinoderma; species Rhinoderma darwinii. The sequence continues at coordinate 307,876,184 of NC_134689.1, read as the reverse complement.
CATTCTGAACAAAAAATATTGCATTATTACAGTGAAGTACAGTACAAGGACACTGCAGATGTATGGACAATCTCCAGTATATTATACACAAAAATCTGCATGTGATGGAGTTATGATATTAAAAATAAATACAGGCAAATAGTAACCTGCAGACTAGGGCATAAATAGTGGAATGAGCAGTGTCAAAGTGCTGGTGGTGGTCATGCGAGTCTTCTGACCTACTGTACTGCAGGAACACTTTGGGGAAGATTAATGGGGACTGGCGTTTTATATGTCATTCTTAATCTGAAGTGCTTCGGAGAGCACACCTCTTAATAAATTTGGCGCATCTTGGACCAAATGTTGACCACACCCCTTCCAGCTGAATCCCACCCACTTTTCTCTCCACTTTCAGGAGTGGCGAGAGGAAAGAGAAGTTGCAAATTATACAATCCCCACCCACTTTTCTATGCCAGAATTCTGGCACAAAAATCTATTGATAAATTCCCCCTTTGAATGAAGCTTCATCCCTCCAAAACTCATACACATGTGTCCACCCTTAACGTTTCTTGAATTGTGTTGTTATACAATTTGTCATTATACCAATTCAATAAATATAGCACCAGTAAAAAAATATATATACTTATTTTAACATGGCAAAATCTGGGCAACGAATGGTATCTGTATGTGAACATCATGGTTCTAGTCTTAGCACACATACTATCAAACTACTTTATAGGTTTTACTAGACCTCGTTAATACAATTATGCCCTGACGGAAGCCAAAAGAATGTCATTTAGGACTCCGTCATCTTGGTATACGTCAGTATACCGCAAAAAAAGAATTATATTCCATACAACTGTATACAGTAAAAAGTGGGATAGGTTGCAACCTCCCACTGGAGGTATACGTCGGGAGCTTTTCCTGGCATATACGTCAAATGGAGGGCCATAGCGTGATGTGAACGTATCCTTAATTTGCTAGCAATTCTCCTCAAGACGTGTATAGATGAGTTATTTTGTTGGATTAGTTGTTGTAGAATTTTTTTTCAAACACCTATATAGTCATTTTCATTTCAAATAATAGCAAGAAGAGAAAATGACGTGCTGACAGGTTTTTATTTTGGTCCATAACAACACATCAAGTTTATTTCAACAACCATTGAAGTATTTTGAACAGTGACAAACTATAAAATAAAACCTGCATTATGGGATCATAGCATCTCTCTCTGACACGTACAGTAGTGTTCAAATATTAAAAAAGCCTTGGCAAGGTACACGATAAACATAACCTTATATATTAAATAATTAATCATCACAACTTTTAATATGAAAGTCGTATTTTTTATGAATACTAATCCTATCCAAGCTCCTAAATTTTGGATTTTTAGAACATTTGAAGATGTTCTATTGTAAAAATGGCCTTACATGTTCAATGTGCGCCTCTATATTTGCTCGATAACCGCTCTCAAGGAACCTTTTAATGTATCCCTTTTGTTTATTCCTTATCTGTTAGGATTATGCCCATAATTTTTTTTAACTTTTTGAATATCAAAAGCCCCTTTTTGAAATAAACACCTGTATCTCCAAATTATGGAGTAAAGTTTTAATGACATGTTTTCCAGCGTAATGAATCCACCTTCCTTTAAATCATTGTAGCTCTAACTACAGATGCTTAATGACATATTTTATTTGAATAAACCAAAGTCTCCCTTTGTGCAGGTGCCAAGAAAACCTGTTGAGTTAGGCCAAGGGATCCCACACCGCCAATTACACGTGGGCCCACCTGACCCACTTCACCATAAACCCATTAATTTAACGTTAAAGTATTTTAACATTCTCAAAAAAAGAATAAAAAAAGTCTATTACATGTATATCATTTGTCTTTTTACTTTGTGATTGCTTTCAAACCTAATGATGGATTTGGTTTGGTTTTGGACTTGAGTGAACATAAAAAAATAAAAAAAAAGGTTTTGCAGGAAATACAAAAATCAGTAAATCTCATACCTTGATATGCTCTACCAGTGAATCGCAATGCCTGAAAGGAGTTGTTCTATTCATACCCATCTGATACTAGAGCAGTGTTAGAAAAATCTTTAGCACCCTCTTATGCCTATGTTTTCTAGCTTTTTTTTAGAAATAATGTAACAAGCTGCCTTCCCTTGAGTCACTAAAGCCCTAACTATAGGTGAGTGGCTGATAGTCAGATGCCCATTGTCACAAGTAATATTCAGTAGAAATTGAATGGATAGACTTCTTCAAAACAAATGACATGAGGCAAGGCTGGCTCCAAGTGTTTAGGATGCTAGGGCAACAAGGTCACAGTGGGCTTCTTATCTACCTCACCCTGAGCTACACAAGCATAGATAATGTCAAGCTTAGGGTGGGGTAGATAGGAGGCCCATGGCAATCCATTTACCCAAATCAGCATGGGTCCCGCAAGCCCAGTGAGTCTTGGCATCCACCCAGGTTTGCTTACTGCTAATACAGGTCTCGACATTAGACAAGGTTTTGAAAGACTATTACAGGATATTCAGATCCATAATCCATTTTGTTATCTAAATGCAGCTTGTTTTTATACCCATACATCTGTTAATACTAACTGCATATAGCATCTGGAGCCATTTAAACAAAGTGACACACACCATTGGTTTTCTAGCAGGTATTGGCAGTTAAAGCTTTATTCTATGCTTTGCCATTTACTGCAGTTTGGCAACTGACGAAAACACTTACTGCAATAAAAAGTTATATAATTGTTATAAAGAAAAATTAACTAAAGGAAAGGCAATGTTCATCATTTGTTACATTATTTTACATTAATGTATATCTATTTCTTGTGTAAAAAAAAAAAAGTTAAAAAACGACAAGTATTAAAGGCATTCAATCAAACATAAATTGGGTTCAGAAATGCAAATTATATCTTCTAGGTAAAGGGGTTGGCCAGGAAAAAAATATTTTCTAAAAAGTGTCCCCTGGCCTTGGTTTGCCTTCCCTAAAACCCCTACTAGCCTTCTAATCAGTTTCTGTTTGATCTCAATCGTCACTGCTGCTCTTTCTGTATGTTTACATCCCTTGCTTCTGTTCCTGTCTGTTTCCTGTCTTGTAACCCACCATACCCATGATCCCCTGCTGCATCTGGGGAGACTGCTTACATTACCCCCTCTTCCTCAACAGCATCTCAGCTATTTGCATACTGCCACGCCCCTCTATGTTCACAGGTCATTCCCTGCTCTAATTACAGTCCTTCAGCTCCCTGCACTGTCACAAACACCCATTAGTAATCATACAGGGGGATGGGGGTTATATGCAGGGATGATAGGGGTTATATACAAGGATGGTAGGGGTTATATACAGAGATGTTAGGGTCATACACACGAATGATGGGGTTATAAACAGGGATGATGATGTAATGTACAGGGATGATATAACACCATCTTCCCAGTATATAACCTGTATGTAACTTACATCATCCCTGAGTATTTCTTCATTATCCCTGTGTATTACCCCCATCATCCCTGTGTATTACATCATCATCCCTGTATAAAACCCTCATCATCCTATATGGGGATGAAGGCGGTTACACACAGCGATGATGGGGTTATATACAGTGTTGATGGGGAAATACACAGGGATGATGGGAGTTATATAAAGGGATGATGACCCCATCATTCCTGTATATAACCCCATCATCCCTGTGGGTGATGAGAGGAGACGGGCAGACAGTGAGAGAACGCCGAGAGAGAGGAGGAGGGGGCGTGTACTAGCAGAGACGACATTCTCTGTCTTTGCTCAGCCAGCACTTCCAGGAGATCAGAGCCATGGCGCGTCATCAACTAGGTTTACAGGCAGTGGGCCGGGCGGATTTTTTCATGAGCTCTTCAGAGCTCTGCCTCTGGTCCCACTGCCTGTATACCTAGTTGATAACGCGCCGTGCATCAGCTCAGCCAGAAGTGCTGGCTGAGCAAAGACACTAAACGGCAGAGGAAGTGAAAATTTTACTCTCGGTGCGGTCACGTTAACGCACATTAGAAGTAAGTAACACCACAAGATATAAACAGACATTATATTATGAAGTTAATAGTACATGTCATATTAAGTTAAAATAGAAATAAAATGTATTCCTGGACAACCGCTTTAAGGCTGGGTTCACACTGTGCGTTTTTGTTGCATTTTTAGCATCCTTTTTTTTGCTCTGGTTGATGAACTCCCATTGAGAGACATTACCCAAACAAAAACAAAAAAACACATGCTTAAAACACAACAAAAACGGACAGTGTGAACTCGGCTTAATAGGATAGCCAAGTAAGTTTGTTTTCCAAAACCTGTTGTAGTTGTCTGTGCCTTTGCCTGGTATGAAGATTCTTAATTGAAAACACTGGTTGTTTACCGAACCTTGACGTTGACGGAGTGAGCATATTTAACAGCAGTGGCCCGGATTCATTAAAGATTGCTAAGCCTTTGCTTGGCTTAGTCAAAGTGTAGAAAAGCTTAGTATACTTTAATGAATCCTGTCCAAAAGAAAAGAGAACAAATTCTCATATGGAAACTCTTGTACAACATGCAAAAAGTTTTGTGCTACAAGAAAGCAATTAAGACAAAACAGAATAAAAAAGAAGCGCAATGAATGTGTGATTGACTAAAGCTGTAGTTTGACTGACATAGGTCATTTTTCTCCAGCAGAACCACTGAATATTCCACATAATATAATCTACACTTAATGAAACAGAAATGTGCAAAATTTATGCATTTGGTTTTGCCGTTGTCATTTTTCATACAGAAGATGAATGAAGTGGCTCGGTGTATTTTTAAATCTTTTTAATTTTGGCAGCTCCTGCTCTTTAATCTTAAGAATTGAAGCAAACAGAATGTTAGAAATGACAGAGAATTTGCAAATGAATGTTTGTTAAAGATTCATGTTACCTCTGTTGACATACAAGTTAAATGTTATAATTCTGAGGAAACTAGGGACTGATGATGAAAGATGATTTTTAAGATCATGTTCCTTGATTAGTATAATTGCAAGAGACTGTAAAGTGAAGTTGTCAAATTGCATCAACCAGTAATACATTTAAACAAATTCATCCAAGATAAAAGCACCAGATACGGCATTAAGATTCATCGCCATAATGTTGTGGTCACATTAGGACACGGCTTTCAATATCTCTTTATGACATATTTTCTAAGGCTCTGTTCAGACGTGTCGGCTTTGCCAGTATTTACTGGAGGATCCGCGGCAGAAATCCAAGGATGATTTTCGGATTTCTGGAAAGGATGTTTGATGTGCCACGGATCCACACGACTTGGGTTTATCTGCGTGGGGCTAATCCGAAGACTTTTCTGTGCGGAATCCGCAAAAATAAGCGCATGTGAACGGGGTTACAAAAATTCCATTCACATGCATTGGATACGGAATCTTAACGGATTTGATGAGGATTTTAGAGCAGAATCCATGCCACAATACTCATCAAATCCTGAACGTGTGAATGGCGCTAAACAGTTTAGTGACAGGCAGTTTTACTTTTTTCATTGAACATGCCAAAATCTAATGGTATGTTCACACGCAGAGTTTTCAGGTGTATTTCGGGCCGTAAACGCCTTGAAAAACACTAGCTAAACGCCTACAAACATCTGCCCGTTGAATTAATTGGGAAAAACGACGTTTAATTCAGACGGAGCGTTTTTTTACGCCACCGTTTTAAAAAATGGCACGTAAAAAGACACCCTGTAAAAAGAAGGAGCACGTTATTTCCTGAGCTGTTTTCGGAGCTGTTTTTCATTTTCCAAGAAACGCCACAAAAAACATTTTCGCTGTCTTCCAGTGAATACAGCTCCGTCATTGTCAGCCGTTTTTGATTCTGTGTGTGAACATACCCTTAGACTCGAATTCATCACCCAGTTTTTACTGGTTTTTAACTAATACTGGTGAGAAATTATGTTGGATAAGAAATAAGCCCATGTACTCAACCATCAGATAGAAGAAAAAATCCTCTTATTGATTTGTGCTGCTGGTCATCCTAAAATACTCAATTTGATAATCTACTTTTCTGTATCTGTTAGCTACAGGCTATTTGTGGTCAGGATAACAATGTATAATATAAGGGCATGACCACACGTGGCGGATTTCGTCCGCAACTGTCCGCATCAATGCCGCACAGAATCTGCGTTGCAGATTCTGCTGCGGATCTGCACAAAATGTGCAGTAAATTGATGCGGACTAGCTGCTGCGGACTGCGGGAAAAGTGCTTCCCTTCTCCCTATCAGTGCAGGATAGAGAGAAGGGACAGCACTTTCCCTAGTGAAAGTAAACGAATTTCATACTTACCGGCCGTTGTCTTGGTGACGCGTCCCTCTTTCGGCATCCAGCCCGACCTCCCTGGATGACGCGCCAGTCCATGTGACCGCTGCAGCCTGTGCTTGGCCTGTGATTGGCTGCAGCCGTCACTTAGACTGAAACGTCATCCTGGGAGGCCGGACTGGAGACAGAAGCAGGGAGTTCTCGGTAAGTATGAACTTATATTTTTTTACAGGTTGCTGTATATTGTGATCGGTAGTCACTGTCCAGGGTGCAGAAACAGTTACTGCCGATCGCTTAACTCTTTCAGCACCCTGGACAGTGACTATTTACAGACGTCTCCTAGCAACGCTCCCGTCATTACGGGAGCCCCATTGACTTCCTCAGTCTGGCTGTAGACCTAGAAATACATAGGTCCAGCCAGAATGAAGAAATGTCATGGCAAAAAAGCAAGACGCATCCGCAGCACACATAACATGTGCATGACAGCTGCGGACTTCATTGCGGAACTTAGAATCTCCATTGAAGTCAATGGAGAAATTCCGCCATGAGTCCGCCACTGCTCCGCAACAGACAGAGCATGCTGCGGACACCAAATTCCGCTCCGCAGCCTATGCTCCGCAGCGGAATGTTACGCATCGTCTAAACGAACACTTCTAAATAGAAGTGGAAGTCAATGCAGAAACGGCTCCGCTGCGGATTAACGCTGCGGAGTGTCTGCAGCGGAATTTAAGTGAAATTCCGCCACGTGTGAACCCAGCCTAAGGCTTACTGTGTCCACAAATATTTACTTTCATATAATTCTTAATTTTATCATTAGGGCTTATGCATATGACCGCAGAAAGCTATAGCAGTGCAGAGGTAGCAGTTCCTCCCAGGACTTGGCACTTGAGGGGGCACAAAAGCCCCTCTCCCACATAAGAGTTCACCAGTATTATAAATGACATATGGTAGATGCAGACCCTGTTACAGATTTTGAGTTGGGGTCCAGGAGCTTCAAATTACACATTTGGTCTGAAAGATTGCACATTTTGGGAGAGATTTATTAAAACTAGTGCAACGGAAAAAGTTTTGGAGCGGCGCATAGCAACCAATCAGATTGCATTTTTCAATTTCAAAAAATCTTCTAAAAAATGGGACTTGGAATCTGCTGGGTTTCTATGGACAATTATTTCACTTCCCACCTGTTTTGATAAATCCCCCCTGTTTGGCCAACCAGAAACATTGAGGCGAAGGCTCATATAATTTCTGTTCTGGCTGCACAGACTGTCATAGATGTCCTACTAAAAAAATGGTCTGTCTGATGATAGATGTCTGTAAATTGATTTTGGCTATATGAATAGTATTTTTTCAGAATATTATTTTTTCTCTTTGGGTCTTAATGTCTTCTAAATGTCATGTTCACGATTTCTTCCATAGTATCTATTATTATTATTATTATTATTATTAATTATTATTTACCCTCTGTATCCTTGTTTTTCAACGCTTCTATAAAATATTCTTCATAACCATCAGATTTATTTTTGTAGGTAACTGCATGATTTCTTTGTATTTATGACTACATTAGCATACAAGTTGTGTCTGAGCAGTGGAAACTAGTGGAAAAAGTATTTTTAGGATATCACTAAAAGAATGTTGATATTGATTTTTAGGAGGTTTTGTTATGTCCAGTTTACACAGTATTCAGTCTATTGGGAGAAACAGAAGATGTTGCCCTGTCTCTCTGTATAAATGTGCTTCTCTCAATGTATGTTGTATATACAATAATTGCTCATTTTAATGGAACAGTAAGGGTATGTTCACACGGCGGGGGTCCGTTACGGCTGAAATTACGGGGATGTTTCAGCCTGAAAACATCCCCGTAATTTCAGCCGTACCGGCATGTGCAGGCGCTTGAACGCCGCGTCAATTACGGCCGTAATTAGCGCTTCTATTCATTGGAGTCAATGAATAGCGGCTCCAATTACGGCCAAAGAAGTGACAGGTCACTTCTTTGACGCGGGCGTCTATTTGCGCGCCGTCATTTGACAGCGGCGCGTAAATATACGCCTCGTGTGAACAGACAAACGTCTGCCCATTGCTTTCAATGGGCAGATGTTTGTCAGCGCTATTGAGGCGCTATTTTCAGACGTAATTCGGGGGAAAAACGCCCGATTTACGTCCGTAAATAGGCCGTGTGAACATACCCTAAAGAGAAATCTATACTAGGATAAGGAAAAAATGCACCTTTCAAATTATTTTCTTAAAAGTTTCTTACTAAACAGCAGATTGTAAAAGAGCGACTTGAATTTATTTAGAAATGATACTAATGATCATATTTTCGGTAGTAAAAACATTATTCGTTTTTACATCAGGGCAGTGTGAAAGCAATTGTACGTTTCTTTCAAGATAAAATAAAGCATACCTTTCTTTATATAAAAATAAATCCTTCCTTAGGCAGCTTTAGATGTGTATAAGATGTATAGCAGCCAGCAATTATGTGACTAACCTGCATACAGTCATTTTTATTTGTTTTTATCCCTTTGCATGGCTTCTTTAAATGTATTAATTTTCCTTGTGTGTTTTATGAGTGGTATGTTCTTCTGAGGGTATGTTCACACGGCGGGGGTCCGTAACGGCTGAAATTACGGGGATGTTTCAGCCTGAAAACATCCCCGTAATTTCAGCCGTACCGGCATGTGCAGGCGCTTGAACGCCGCGTCAATTACGGCCGTAATTAGCGCTGCTATTCATTGGAGTCAATGAATAGCGGCTCCAATTACGGCCAAAGAAGTGACAGGTCACTTCTTCTACGCGGGCGTCTATTTACGCGCCGTCATTTGACAGCGGCGCGTAAATATACGCCTCGTGTGAACAGACAAACGTCTGCCCATTGCTTTCAATGGGCAGATGTTTGTCAGCGCTATTGAGGCGCTATTTTCAGACGTAATTCGGGGCAAAAACGACCGAATTACGTCCGTAAATAGGCCGTGTGAACATACCCTTACTATCATGTCTATCCTTACTATCGTCGGCTCTGACACACTGGAAAGGGTTGTCCAAGATTAGAAAAAATATAGTTTTTTTCTGAAACAGTGGCACACTTTTCCATAGTCAATGTTTGGTACTCCAGCTCAGTCCCATTCAGGCTTGAATAAGGCTGAGCTGCAAAATCAAACACTAAAAGAATTGGGGATGGAAACAAACACAAAATGTTTATAAACTCAATGTCACTGTGCAACTTATTAGGCTAAGTTCACACTAGTTAACATTAGTATACGTTTACCTCTCTTCCGTCAGAGGAAGTGAGGTTCAAAACATTAAACGGAAAGCAACGGTTCTGTTAGAATTACCATTGATTTCAATGGTAATTCTTTTGTTTCAGTTGCTTTCCGTTTGTCTCCGTTCGCTGGGTTTACGTTTTTTTGAACGGAAACAAAAGTGCAGTCTGCAGAACTTTTGTTTTCGTTAAAAAAAAGGGAAACCTACCGAACGGATACAAACAGACAGCAACTAAAACAAAACCATAACAATTGAAATCAATGGTAATGCTAACAGAACTGTTCCGTTTAATCTTTCAATCCTCTCTTCCTCCGACGGAAAAGAGTTAAACGTATACTAACGCTACTGTGTACGAAGCCTTCGATAGTTTACATCAGGGGCCATCATACCATATGTGCAACCTGGGCAACTCAGGAGGTAAGGGGGCCACTGTCACATTAAAAAGATCTTCCCACACTATATTATATTGCATTTAATGGCTTGAGCTTATTCACTCGTGGCTTACAATTACCGGTGGATTGTTAGTATTGAAGTGAATGTTATGACCGATAACAGGTTTTTAGATTGTATTTTAAGATTGGAAGAGTAGAGGAGTGTCGGAAGGCCTGTGCCTAGTAATAGAGATGGTAGAATAGATTACATTTTGGATAATCAGTGAAGAATAAAATTTTTCAACATTTGCTCATCCATGAAGATGGTAAAACATTTTTTCCCAGGTCCAAGATTCACAGTTTTATGAAGTGAATTCAGTTTGTATGGATTCACGCATAGTAAAGTAAAGCATTTCACAGGAGTGGAGAGTCATGGGAAAAGTGAGAGTAACAAATGGGTGATTAGAATAGGCGAGAGAAGAGATCATATGTAGAGCAAAGCTTGCTATTGGGTTGACATCTGGAGAATTATGAAGAAATGTATGTGACATATGTGGTGGACAATTTTCTCCTCTTATTCAGCACTCCTGGGATTTAATAAGAGAATGTAGTTAATCCAACTAGTAAAACGTTGATAAGCCATCCCAAAAATAGTAGAATGTTAATGGGACTTATCATTAAAAATTCAAAGGACATTAACCCCTTAACGACCAAGGACGAAAATGAACGTCATGGTCGGGTGCTAGTTCCCGCACCATGACGTTCATTTTCGTCCGCATTTCAAACTGTCACTCTGTGTAAACACAGAGTGACAGACCCGCGTTGACAGCTGTCCTAGACAGCTGAGACATCAGTCTCGCCGGACAGCGGACCATCGCCGCTGCTTTCGGCAGTTAACCCCTTAAGTGCGGCGACGGATTGCCGTCGCCGCATTTAAGTGGTTTGAAGCACATCAGCAGCCCCCACGAAGTGATCGTGGGGGCTACCGATGCTTGTCACGGCAATCGGAGGTCAGATAATGACCTCCGGGTTGCCATGTACGGAAGCCTCGGAGGAACAGCCTCCGGCCGTTCCTCCTCTGCTTCCTGTCAGTGTGACAGTCACGTCACAATGACAGTTAGAGTACATCACACTACGTGTGTAGTGTAATGTACTCTAGCAGCGATCAAAGCTGCAAGACTAAGTGTCCCCTAGTGGGACAAGTTAAAAAGGTAAAAAAAATTAATAAAAATGTTTTAAAAAAAGTGTAAAAATAAAAGTTATAAGTGATATAAACACAAAATGCTTTTTTTCCCTATAATAAGACTTTTATTATAGAAAAAAAATGAACACGTTAAAAAAGTACACATATTTGGTATCACCGCGTTCGTAACGACCCCAATTATAAAACTATAATGTTATTTTTCCCGCACGATGAACACCCCAAAAAAAATCAATAAAAAACTACGACAGAATCGCAATTTTTTTGGTCACCACCGCTCCCTAAATAAAGAATAAAAAGTGATCAAAAAGTCGCATGTACCCGAAAATAGTACCAATAAAAACTTCTATCCGTCCCGCAAAAAAAAAGCCCTTACACAGCTTTTTTGACTAAAAAATTAAAAAATTACGGCTCTCAGAATATGGTGACACAGAATTTTTTTTTTTTATAAATAAGTCATTTTATTGTGCAAACGCTAAAAAAAAGGACCAAACCTATATACATATGGTATCGCCGTAATCGTACCAACCCGCAGAATAAAGTAAAAATGTCATTTATAGCGTACGGTGAGCGCCGCAAAAAGAAAACCTAAAAAAACGGTGTCAGAATTCCTGTTTTTTGCTCAGGATTGCAAAAAAATTTAATAAAAAGTAATCAAAAAAAATTGCATGTACCCCAAAATGGTACCAATGAAAACGACAGATTGTCCCGCAACAAATAAGCCCTCACACGGCTCCGGTGGTGAAAAAACAAAGAAGTTCTGGCTTTCAGAATATGGCGATGCAAAATGTGCAGAGTGTTCCAAAAGCGGATAAGATCGGGCGCCATTTATCAGTGCGACACCGGCCACATATCTATGAAATATTATTTATTTACCCCATTATTATACCCTCTTATTATGCCCTGATGTACTCCGCACAGTTTACATATACCCCCAAATTATAAACTGAAATACCAGCGAAACCCAAAACAGAAACCTACCAAGCAAAATCTGCGCTCCGAAAGCAAAATGGCGCTCCCTCCCTTCTGAGTCCTGCAGCGTGCCCAAGCAGCAGTTTGCGCCCACACATATGGCGTCGCCATACCTGAGAGAACCCGCTTAACGTTTTATGAAGTATTTGTCTTCTGTGGCACAAACTGGGCACAACATATTATGCACTTAAATGGCGTATCAGTGGAAAATTGCAATTTTCACTTTGAACCATCCGCTGCGCATTAACCCCTTTGCGCACTATGACTTAATTGCCCGTCATGATGCGGCGGTTGATGTATGGAGCCGGCTCACGTGCTGAGCCCGCTCCATACGCTGCGGGTGTCGGCTGTGTATTACAGCAGGCCCCCTCGGTACTAACGGACAGGTACAGCGATCGCTCTGTTACAGAAGCCTATAAGAATAACAATATACTGCAATACATTAGTATTGCAGTGTATTGTACCAGCGATCCAATGATCGCTGGATCAAGTCCCCTAAGGGGATTGATTAATAAAATGTGTAGAAGAATTATAGTTATTAGTAGTGAGAATTTTTTTTTTTTAAAGTTAAAAAAACAAAACACCTTTTCACATTTTTCTTCTAAAGTAATGTAAAAAAATGAACAAAATTGGTATCGCTACGTCCGTAAAAGTCCGAACTATTACAATATACCATTATTTAATTTGCACAGTGAACACCTTAAAAAAATGTAATAATTGAAACCGCCAAAATCGCTATTTATTTTTTTTGTCACCTTCGCTCTAAAAAAAAAATGTAATACAACTTTTGAATCACTTTTTATGTACCAAAAAATTGTACCAATAAAAACTGCAGCTCCTCCCGCAAGAAATAAGCCCTCACACCGCACTATTGATGGAAAAATAAAAAAGTTATGGCTCTTGGAAAGCGGGGAGTGAAAATCTAAAATAAGGGCGGGTTCACACGTGGCGGAATTTCACTTAAATTCCGCTGCGGACACTCCGCAGCGTTAATCCGCAGCGGAGCCGTTTCTCCATTGACTTTCACTTTAATTTAGCAGTGTTCGTTTAGACGCTGCGTACAATTCCGCTGCGGAGCATAGGCTGCGGAGCGGAATGTGGTGTCCGCAGCATGCTCTGTCTGTTGCGGAGCAGTGGCGGACTGGTTGCGGACTCATTGCGGAAGTTCTCCATTCACTTCAATGGAGAATCGAAATTCCGCAATGAAGTCCGCAGATGTTATGTGTGGTGCGGAGCGTATTGGTTTTACTACCATGACATTTCTTCATTCTGGCTGGACCTATGTATTTCTAGGTCTACAGCCAGACTGAGGAAGTCAATGGGGCTCCCGTAATGACGGGAGCGTTGCTAGGAGACGTCTGTAAATAGTCACTGTCCATGGTGCTGAAAGAGTTAAGCGATCGGCAGTAACTGTTTCTGCACCCGGGACAGTGACTACCGATCTCAATATACATGTATCTGTAAAAAAACATATAAGTTCATACTTACCGAGAACTCCCTGCGTCTGTCTCCAGTCCGGCCTCCCAGGATGACGTTTCAGTGTAAGTGACGGCTGCAGCCAATCACAGGCCAAGCACAGGCTGCAGCGGTCACATGGACTGGCGCGTCATCCAGGGAGGTCGGGCTGGATGCCGAAAGAAGGACGCGTCACCAAGACAACGGCCGGTAAGTATGAAAATCGTTTACTTTCACTAGGGAAAGTGCTGTCCCTTCTCTCTATCCTGCACTGATAGGGAGAAGGGAAGTACTTTTACCGCAGTCCGCAGCAGCTAGTCCGCATCAATTTACTGCACATTTTGTGCAGATCCGCAGCAGAATCTGCAACGCAGATTCTGTGCGGCATTGATGCGGACAGTTGCGGAGGAATTCCGCCACGTCTGGCCGTGCCCTAAGAAGGCAAAAAATGGATCAGTCCTGAAAGGGTTAATTAATTTCTAATGAAAAAACTTTTGACCACATGTGGGGTATTTCCGTACTCGGGAGAAATTGCTTTATAAAAAATGGTTGTTTTTTTCCTCCTGCATCCCTTGTGAAAATGAGAAAATGCAACAATTTAGTGGAAAAAAATGTTGATATTAATTTTCGCGCCCTAATTCCAGTAAACTCTGCAAAAGACCCGTGGGGTGTAAATGCTCACTATACCCCTAGAAAAATTCCTTGAAGGTTTTTCCAAAATGGGGTCACTTTTGGTGGGTTTCCACTGTTTTGGTCCCTCCAGTGCATTGCAAATGCGACATGGCACCGAAAACCATTCCAGCAAAATCATAAATCCAAATGGCACTCCTTCCCTTCTGAGCCTTGCTGTTGGTCCAAACAGCAGTTTATTACCACATATGGGGTATTGTCGTAATCGGGAGACATTGCTTTACAAATGTTGGGGTGCATTTTCTTCGTTATTCCTTGTAAATAATAAAAATTTCTATGTTGTTTCAGAAAAAAAGTACATTTTAATTTTTACAGACTAATTCCAATATATTTAGCGAAAAACCTGTGTGGTCAAAATGCTAACTATACCCCTAGATAAATACCTTAAGGGGTCTAGTTTTCGAAATGGGGTCGTTTATGGGGAGTTTCTATCGTTCTGGCAGCTCAAAGCCTCTCCAAATGTACAGTGGGGCCTAAAACATTTTCAAGCAAAATATGAGTCCTGAAAGCCTCCGGGTGTTCCCTTCCTTTGGGGCCCTGCCGTGTGTCCAAACAACGCATTAGGGCCACAATGTGGGTATTTTTGAAAACAGGAGAAAGAAGGTGATAGATTTTGGGGTGTGTTTCTTCATTTTCATGTTCGCTTTACAAAGAAATCGGTCTTCAAACAAATACTTTTATGAAAAAAGTGAAATTATTATTTTTTTCACCTGATATGCATTGAATTTAGCAAAGAACTGTGGGGTCAAAATAATTACTATACCCCTAAATAAATACCTTATGGGGTCTAGTTTTCTAAATGGGGTCGTTTATGGGGAGTTTCTATCGTTCTGGCAGCTCAAAGCCTCTCCAAATGTACAGTGGGGTCTAAACATTTTCAAGCAAAATATGAGTCCTGAAAGCCTCCGGGTGTTCCCTTCCTTTTGGGTCCTGCCGTGTGTCCAGGCAGCGCATTAGGGCCACAATGTGTGTATTTTTGAAAACAGGAGAAAGAGGGTGATAGATTTTGGGGTGTGTTTCTTCATTTTCATGTTCGCTTTACAAAGAAATCGGTCTTCAAACTAATACTTTTATGAAAAAAGTGAATTTTTTTTTTTTTCACCTGATATGCATTAAATTTAGCAAAGAACTGTGGGGTCAAAACACTTACTATACACCTAAATAATTACGTTATGGGGTCTAGTTTTCTAAATGGGGTCGTTTATGGGGAGTTTCTATCGTTCCGGCAGCTCAAAGACTCTCCAAATGTACAGTGGGGCCTAAAACATTTTCAAGCAAAATATGAGTCCTGAAAGCCTCTGGGTGCTCCCTTCCTTTTGGGTCCTGTCGTGTGTCCAGGCAGCGCATTAGGGCCACAATGTTGGTATTTTTGAAAACAGGAGAAACAGGGTGATAGAATTTGTGGTGTGTTTCTTCATTCTCATGGTCGCTTTACAAAGAAATTGGTCTTCAAACTGATACTTTTATGAAAAAAAGTGAAATTATTTTTTTTTTACCTGCTATGTATTCAATTTAGCAAAGAACTGTGGGGTCAAAATACTTACTATACCCTTAAGTAAATACCTTAAGGGGTCTAGTTTTCTAAATGGGGTCATTTGTGGGGGTTTCCATCACTCTGAGACCTATGAGCCTCTGAAAACCTGGTTTGGTGCAGGAAAACAAAATGTACTTCAAAATTTATAAAATTATTATTCAATTTGTAAGTCCTCTAAATTGCTGACAATTTATTTTATTTTTTCAAAAGTGCTGCCAAAATAAAGTAAAGAGATAGAAATATATATTTAATTAAAAAAATTGTACAGTATGTGTGTACATATGTGACATATTGCAGTTAAAAATAGGGGAAAATGGTAATTTTTACAAAATTTCTTCCATTTTTCTATTTTTTAATTAATTTCCGCAAATCGTATCAGTCTACTTTTACCACTAAAATAAAGTACAACATGTGACGAAAAAACAATGTCAGAATTACTTGGATATTCAAAACTTTAACAGAGTTATTCTCTGATAAAGTCAGACATACCAGATTTGACAAATCTGGCTTGGTCATTAAGGTACAAACATGCCGGTCATTAAGGGGTTAAAAACCAAATGACACAGCTCTTAAAAGTTCATGTCAGAAATTTATTTTCTCCAGTGATATATCTGTAGGGCACATTGCTACATATGAAGGGCAGAGTAGGATGGATATGGGTAGGGGATTATAGAAAAGCAAGTATAGTCAGGCTTGTAGTATCTTCCATGTTACTGCTATTGGTTTGAAAGATAATGCCATAACGATATATCGGTTCATCGTTTGAAATTGCTTAAATGTAATTGTTCCTAATTAACCTAAAGGAGTTGTCCAAGACTAGACTTTTTTTTTTCTTTTACTATAAAAGCTTGGTTTTAATGTTTTAATTAATAAGAGAGTAAGAGAGGAACATTTTTAAACACGTGATTGGAAATGTTAAGCATTGAAGTCAAGTTTATTATAGTAAAAAATGTCTTGGAGAACCCTTTTACATTGTCTCAAAAGCTCACAATCTACTCTGACTATGGTCTGTAAATAATACATTTAATCTGAATATATATCATCACATGAAAGGATTCATTTTCTTAAAATTTAGTTCCCACTATTGAGTTTAAATTCTTAAGGATTTGACAGCTCAAGCAGATCTTTGATAAAAGAAGAAAGAAAACATAGAACTTGTTAAATTTAGAGGACAGATTTAATTTATTTTATTCATTTATATAGCACCAACATACGGTATTCCACAGGGCTTCACGGAGATTGTCATCACTTATATTGGTCCCTGTTCCCATTGCGGCTCAGTCTGAATTCTAGATTAACCTATCAGTATGTTTTTGGAGGAAACTGGAGAACCAGAAGGGAACCCACACAAAATATACAAACGCAATGCAGATGTTGCTCTTGGTCAGAATTAAACTTCGGACCCCAGTGCTGCAAGGCAAGAGTGCTAACCACTGAGCCTTAGTGCTGACAGATAACCTCTTGTATTAAAAATGGCAGAAAAGCTAGCCTGGCAGGAGGAAGAAGTGAAAAAGTATTAGTAGGATATCAGATTTACATTATTATATTATAATGTGGGGGATATAGGTTATTACATAATGTATTCCCTGCTTCAAAATATATTTGAATATTTATATTATAATAATATCTTTAGACTGTAAGAGGACGTAATATATTTGAATAATACATTTTGTACGATTTGAAAATGATACATATATATTTGCATGTGTCCCAATGTGTATAATATTGAAAGTAAAGTTTCCCCTATTAAAACATATAAGGATATTACATGCTTTCAATGATTTTCATGATCATATAAAAGCATGAGGCCAAAGGGCTTGTTTGGGAATAAATGTAATCATGTGATGACTACTGAGATGTTAATGCGATGATGCATTCTCTTGTATTCTGCTCTATTTTATTTTCTAACAAATCAAATCCTCTACATTTTTATATTTAAAGTGCAGCTTAACCCTTCACTAAATATTTGGTATTTGCTTTTATGGTAAATTGGGTTTTCTGATAATCAAATAATTAAAAACAGTCAGAGGCCCAATATCTAACTTACAGGTTACTGTAAAACTAATGTAGGTAGAGAAAATCCACGGCACTCACCATTGAGTCAGGTTATTCGTATTTTATTCAGGCAAAAACGAATTAGGGCAGCATGGATGTGGAGCACAAGCCTATGGCTGTTTCGCATGTACCCACGCTTTGTCAAGGCCTTGGCGTTATTACAGACCACGCCCCCTTATATACACATAAGAAAACTTTAATATAACGTACAAAAGGTATAAAAATTATTAAAAACAATTCAGTTGTTGCGTGTGGTCTGGACTTTGCACAGAAAATTTACAATGTTGCATTCAAAACGTCATTACAATGACTGGATACTATGCTCAAAACAAACATATACAAATCATGGTAATAGATAAGACCAAGCGGTCCTAAAGTCAGCCGCTAATCCTTCACTTTCTAAATAGAGTAACACATCCTGAGCATTTGAGACAGACTATCACAGGACATGTACCATTAATGTTGTGGTCTACAATTTCCCTGTATGGGGACATATCACATGTAATATATCACTACATCTCTATAGTGATATATATTTAGATTAGAAATTAACTCAAATCATTGCAGCCATTCAAGCCCAATGTGCCAAGAGCCTCTGCTCATAAGATTAATTCTGCTTCTGCCTGGAGGAACATATTATGTTTGTTCCCTCCAGATGAACTTTGATACATTTAAGGCCCGCAATGGACATTGTTTTAGGATTATCGTTATGATTAGAGATGAGCGAACCGGGACAACCGAACCCGGTTTCGGTCCGAACTTCCGGTAAAGTTCGGTTCGCAGCGAATCCGAACTTCACCGGGTTCGGCCGAACCCGTTTTGACCGAACCCGGTCAAAAACATTATACAAATCGGCAGCCACTTATCTCTATCAATCACTGATAGAGAAAAGAGGCTGCTGATTAAAAATAAAATAAAAAGCATTTCATACGTACCCGGTCGTTGTCTTGTTGACGAGTCCCTCTTCTTCCTCCAGTCCGACCTTTTCTGACGCGGCAGCCTGTGATTGGCTGCAGAGGCCTCTGCAGCCTGTGATTGGCTGCAGAGGCCGCGGCAGCCTGTGATTGGCTGCAGCGCTCACAAGGCTGCATCGTCATCAAGGAATGTCGGGCCGGATGTCGAGAGGGACGCGTCACCAAGGCAACGGCCAGGAGACCGGACTGGAGGAAGCAGAAAGTTCTCGGTAAGTATGAACGTCTTTTTTTTTACAGGTACTGTGATCGGTAGTCACTGTCCAGGGTACTGAAACAGTTACTGCCGATCAGTTAACTCTTTCAGCACCCTGAACAGTGACTATTTAGTGTATGTGCACACACACTAATTACGTCCGTAAATGACGGACGTATTTCGGCCGCAAGTACCGGACCGAACACAGTGCAGGGAGCCGGGCTCCTAGCATCATACTTATGTACGATGCTAGGAGTCCCTGCCTCTCTGCAGGACAACTGTCCCGTACTGTAATCATGTTTTCAGTACGGGACAGTAGTTCCACGGAGAGGCAGGGACTCCTAGCATCGTATATAAATATGATGCTAGGAGCCCGGCTCCCTGCACTGTGTTCGGTCCGGTACTTGCGGCCGAAATACGTCCGTCAATTACGGACGTAATTAGTGTGTGTGCACATACCCTTACTGACGTCGCCTAGCAACGCTGCCGTAATGACGGGTGCACACATGTAGCCACCCGTCATTACGGGGCCTCATGCACACGACCATAAAAACACCCGTTATCACGGGTCGTAATTACGACCCGAAATAGCGGGCCCATAGACTTCTGTTAGCCACGGGTACCTTCCCGTTTTCTCACGGGAAGGTGCCCGTGCCGTTAAAAAGATAGAACATGTTCTATTTTTTTATTTTACGGGCCGTGCTCGTAATTACGACTCGTAACTACGAGCACGGCCGGCCGGCCACGGGCAGCCGGCCGCTTTTGCGAACCGTGCTGTCATTATAATTATAGCAGCACGGCCCGTAAAATAGAAAAATAGAACATGTTCTATTTTTTTAACGGCACGGGCACCTTCCCGTGAGAATACGGAAAGGTACCCGTGGGTAACAGAAGTCTATGAGCCCGTTATTGCGGGTCGTAATTACGACCCGCAATAACGGGTGTTTTTACGGTCGTGTGCATGATGGGAGCACGGCTCGGAAAAACGAACGGCTGCCCGTGCTCATCTCCTGAAATAATCTGTGCTGCCTTAAACTCTGTGGACAGGTCAGGATCCTGTTTCTTTTAAATGCTGCTGGGGAACCCGCTCGATCCACTATATAAGGCTGCGCTACAGTGCAGCATTTAAAAGAAACAGGATCCTGACCTGTCCACAGAGTTTAAGGCAGCACAGAGTATTTCAGGAGATGAGCGTGCAGATTCAGTGCTGTTGTGAACTCTGCTCTTACCATTACGTAGCTCTCAGTCTGTTATCTCTCCTCCACTCCTGTCCTCAAGAACACCTTCACATGATTGGCAAGTCACCACGTAATGGTAAGAGCAGAGTTCACAGCAGCACAGAGTATTTCAGGAGATGAGCGTGCGGATCTTGTGCGTGGTGGTGACTTGCCAATCATGTGAACGTGTTATAGAGGACAGGAGTGGAGGAGATGTAACAGACTGAGCTACGTAATGGTAAGAACAGAGTTCACAGCAGCACAGAGTATTTCAGGAGAGGAGCGTGCAGATTCAGTGCTGCTGTGAACTCTGCTCTTACCATTACGTAGCTCAGTCTGTTACCTCTCCTCCACTCCTGTCCTCAATAACACCTTCACATGATTGGCAAGTCACCACCCCGCACAAGATCCGCACGCTCATCTCCTGAAATACTCTGTGCTGCTGTGAACTCTGCTCTTACCATTACGTGGTGACTTGCCAATCATGTGAAGGTGTTCTGGAGGACAGGAGTGGAGGAGAGGTAACAGACTGAGAGCTACGTAATGGTAAGAGCAGAGTTCGCAGCAGCACTGAATCTGCACGCTCATCTCCTGAAATACTCTGTGCTGCCTTAAACTCTATGGACAGGTCAGGATCCTGTTTCTTTTAAATGCTGCACTGTAGCGCAGCCTTATATAGTGGATCGAGCGGGTTCCCCAGCAGCATTTAAAAGAAACCGTGTTTGTGTATGTGTGTGTTTGTGTATATATGTGTGTTTGGGTATGTGACTGTCTGTTTTTGTTTTTATATGTGTGTGTGTATATATGGGTGTGTTTGTGTATATGTGTTTTGTGTATATATGGGTGTATTTGTGTATATGTTTGTGTGTAGATGTTTGTGTGTGTTTTTGTATATGTGTATATGTGTGTATATGGGTGTGTGTTTGTGTGTATATATGGGTGTGTTTGTGTATATGTGTTTGTGTATATGTGTGTTTGGGTATGTGTGTTTTTGTTTGTATATGTGTTTGTGTATATGTGTTCGTGTATGTGTGTATAACTGTGTGTGTGTGTGTTTGGATATGTGTGTTTTTGTTTGTATATGTGTGAGTTCGTGTATATGTGTGTGTTTGTCTGTTTATGTGTGTGTGTATATCTTGTTGTGTTTGTGTATATATGTGTGTGTCTGTGTATGGTTGTTTGTTTGTGTGTGCGTGTATATATGTGTGTAGGTGAGTAGAAGTATTGGTATTGTTCACATTGATAACTGTTTTTTTATGTTGTTGCAGATTTTGATGTACCGATTGGACTACATCTTCGATTCGTTGGACTACTGCATAGATCTGCGTTTTTTCAAATTTTAATAAAATGGTTAACGAGGGTTTTGTTGGGGATTTCTTATTTCAATAAAAAATAATTGTCTTTGTGTTTTTTTTTCAAACTTTATTAGTGCCTAGATAATGGCAGTTGGCTGATTGACAGCGTCCATTATTAAGGCGGTACTTAGTGTTAGCCGGTGCAGAGGCTAGCACTAACCACCCATTATTACCCCGGTACCCACCACCACCAGGGGTGCCGGGAAGAGCTTGGTACGATCCAGTACCCGACCATCTGTTGTGATGGTCGGGTACTGGGGCGGCCGTAGGCTGGTATTATGAGGCTGGGAAGGGCCAAAATCAGTGGACCTTCCCACCCTTGTAATGCTAGGCTGCTGCTGCTGTGTTGTATCGGGCTGGTTATAAAAATGGGGGGGACCCCCACGTCGTTTTTTTTTTGGAATTTAACAAATTTAGCAATAGACGGGTCCCCCACATTTTTAATAACCAGCCATATACAAGGCCGCAGCAGTCTGGCATTACATGGGTGGGAAGGGCCACTGGTTTTGTCCATTCCCAGGCTAATAACACTGTTGTATGTGGCTGGTTATGATAAATTGGGTGGAACCCCATGTCTTTTTAAAAAAAAAAATGTAAATAAATAAATAATTTAAAAAAATTACGTGGGGTCCCCCCCACTTTTATAACCAGCCAGATACAACACAGCAGCAGCAGCCTAGCATTACAAGGGTGGGAAGGTCCACTGTTTTTGGCCCTTCCCAGCCTCATAATACCAGCCTGCGGCCGCCCCAGGGCCCGACCATCACAACAGATGGTCGGGTACTGGATCGTACCTGGCTCTTCCCGGCACCCCTGGTGGTTTTGGGTACCGGGGTAATAATGGTGGTTAGTGTTAGCCTCTGCACCGGCTAACACTAAGCCTCGCATTAGTAATGGATGTTGTCACTCAGACAGCGGCCATTACTAAAGTGGTAATAATAAAATTTGAAAATAAAAAGACAAAGATATAGATAAAATATTTTATTGAAATAAAGCACCCCCAACACAACCCTCATTAACCATTTTATTGTAGAAAAAAAACCGTCATCGAAGTAGTCCTCGAAACCGACGTAGTCCAAACACCAAACCTGTGGAAAAAAAAAATAATGAAATAAAACATGTCGTAGGCTTAGATTCAGTTTAATGTGTGATACTGACTGTTATACCATGTATAGAAGCCTGCCGTGAAGTTGACTTAGATACAGGGCGCCAGCAGACAGTATCATACATGGCCATACATACATATATACAAATATACATACATATATACAAACATACATACATATATACAAGCATGCACATATATACATGCAAATATACATACATGCAAACATACACACATATATACATGCAAACTATCATACATACATGCATACACACACACATGAAAACATACATACATACAAACAAACATGCAAAGATACATACATATATACAAGCATGCACAAATATACATGCAAACATAAATACATGCAAACATAATTACAAACATGCACATATATATATAAACATACATGCAAACATACATCCAAAAATAAAAACATGCAAACATACATACATGCACATCTATACATACATACATACATGACAACATACATACAAACATACATGACAACATACATACATGCAAACATACATACATGCAAACATACATACACACATGCAAACATATATACATGCAAATATACATACAAACATGCACATGTATACATACATGCCAACATACATGCAAACATACATGCACATATATACATACATACATGACAACATACATACATACATGCAAATATACATACATACACACACACATGCACATATATACATACATGCCAACATACATGCACATATATACATACATGACAACATACATACATACATACATACATACATGACAACATACATACATATATATATACACACATGCAAATATACATACAAACATGCATACATACATGCAAACATACATTCATGCAAACATACATGCAAACATACATACATACATACAAATATACATACACACATGCACATATATACATACATGACAACATACATACATACATACATGACAACATACATGCAAAAATACATACATGCAAACATACATACATACATGCAAATATACATACAAACATGCACATATATACATACATGCCAACATACATGCAAACATACATGCACAGATATACATACATACATGCCAACATACATACATGCCAAAAAATAATAATAATACGTTCATACTTACTTTCCTCCTGTCCGGCCTCCAGCGATGACGTTTCATCCATGTCGCCGCTGCAGCCTGTGATTGGCTGCAGAGGCGGTCACGTGGGATGAAGCGTCATCCTGACGTGCGTGACCGCCACTACAGCCTGTGATTGGCTGCAGCAGCGAAAGGGATGAAACGTCATCGCTGGAGGCCGGACAGGAGGAAAGTAAGTACGAACGTATAATTTTTATTTTTTTATTACATTTAAATGGTATTTTCCGCGCGCCGAGCATGTACTGTCAAGGTTGCTGAAAGAGTTAGTGCAGCCCATTAACTCTATCAGCACCCTGGACAGTAGCATGCTCGGCGCACGTAAGTGACAGGTTCGGTCAGAACTAGTTCGGTCCGAACCGAACTTTTTTGTGAAATTCGGCGAACTAGCCGAACCGAACTTTTGATAAGTTCGCTCATCTCTAGTTATGATAGTCAGAATATGTTCAATGAGACGCGGAGGTCTCTGCCCTGTGACAATTTCCTGTATGTGTTCCCTCTTATATATCAGGGGAATAGTCTTCCCGATATTGAAGAGGCCGCAGGAACACAGAACAACATATACCACAAATTTGGTTTTACAAGTAATAATACTGTTTACAGGCATGGTCAAACCCCCTAAACTTCGGTATCTTGACCGCCGAATTTGGTTACAAAACATACAATAGCAAAACTTATAATTCCCTCTCGGGAAGTCTTCACTGAGCCATGTTTTCTTGGGAGGATTTTGTGTGAAGCGCCCTTTCACAAGAATGTCTCTCAAATTTGTGCACCTTCTAAATTAAATAATAGGTTGTCTTGCCGTGACTTCAGAAAGAAGAGGATAATTTTTTAACATATACCAATTTTCCCTAATTGCCGAGCTTATAATGTTTCTCATAGGGCCATGACAGAATGAAAAGATAAATCTTTTATCTATTTTGGTATTTTTGCTCCTGTTTTTAATTTAAATATCCTGTTTAATTCCCAATAGGGACTACCTGTTTTGATTTTTTGTTTTTACTAAGCATTACAAAGAATTGCATTTGTATAACCTCTAGATGTTAGTTTCTCAAATAGCTCTTCAGTTTGAAGTTCAAATACAGTCTCATCACTATTGATTCTCCTAAGTTTCAAAAACTGTCCATAGGGCAGAGACCTTTTGACATTAAATGAATGGTGACTGTCAAATCTCAATAGAGAATTTGTGGTAGTTCTATAGAGAATTTGTGTAGTAGGTTTATGATAACAGTTAGTCATGAGTTCACCCCTTACTGCTGTGTCTAAGACGTCCAAGAATTCAAGAGAGTGGCCACCGAATTTACTGGTAAATTTCATATTCACCTGGTTGTCATTAATATATTGTACAAAATCTACAAATTTCTGAAGGGTACCAGACCAAACAATTAAAATATCATCAATATAACGCAGGTATAGTTGTAAACACTTAAGGTAGGGGTTATAGACATTGTAGATCTTATTTTGTTCGAATTCCGCAAGAAAGATATTGGCAAAGGTCAGGGCGACAGGGGTACCCATTGCCGTACCCGACCTCTGCTGATATCAAACCGCGTTGAACTAGAAATAATTGTGATTAAGTACAAATTTAAGTTCTTCACAAGTAAAGTTTCCAAAATTGGCCTTCTCAGAATCCAACAGTTAATGTCTTACGACCTGTACACCCGCATTTTGAGGAATGCGGGTGTATAGGCTCTCGACATCAACTGAGGCTAAACTGAAACATTCTTTCCAGCCAAAATCATGCAATATAGTTAGAAAGTCAGTAGTGTCACTTATAAATGATGGGACAGTTTTCAAAATAGGCGTCAAGACCCAATCAAGATAGCTGGAGAGTGGCTCAGTAACTGACCTAGGAAAGACTGGGCCCCATAGCATACTCTTGACCAGCCCCCCCCCCCCCCCGGTGCCACAAGCAGCCCCCTTATAAATAGTGCCCCCTGTAGAATGTGCCATACAGCCCCCCTGTAGACAGTGCTATATAGCCCCGCCGATAGACAGTGGCACACCCCATTTGTAGATAGCGCCCCCACCTCCCCTTGTAGATAGTGCCATACAGCCCCCTGTAGATATTGCCATAAAACCCCCACTGTATATAGCGCTATACAGCTCCCACTGTATATAGTACCACACAGCCCACCTCCCTTGTATATAGTGCCACACAGCCCCCCCTTAGTAGAAAGTGCCACACACAGACCCCTGTAGATTGCGCCACACTCAGCCCCCTGTAGATAGAGTCACAGCCCCCCCCCCTTGTAAATAGTGCCATAGAGTTCCCCCTTGTGTATAGTGCCACACAGCCCCCCCCCTTGTGTACAAGGCAATGTCGCATCCGAGAAAGTTGCATCAGCCAGGGAGATGTCACTCAAACATGGAAAGTTGGGTTTGGATTCAGGACTATGTTACTCTTCAGGATAGCGGCACCGCCCCGTGACCCTCTAAAGAGTAATTAGCATATAGTGTGTGTCGTTTTAAAAGTGGATTTTAAGAATTTTGCTTTGCATCTGAAAAAAACATACAAGGGAATGTTTGGAAATATTGTCAGGTCATGTATTACCGCATGGTGGCGGTTCAAGGGGTTAAAACTACCTGACAGATTCCAATTAAATATACAATGAATTTAGAACAATTCCATCTGCCCTGCAATTTTGTTATTATAAATATATCCTATATAACTACAGATCCAGAACCAAGATCTGACATATATACAGTACCACAACCAAGCTCAGTACATAAATACAGCACTAGAACCAAGCTCTGACATATATACAGCACTAGAACCAAGCTCAGTACATAAATACATTACCACAACCAAGATTAGTATATAAATACAGCACTAGAACCAAGCTAAGTACATAAATACAGCACCAGAACCGACCTCAGTACATAAATATATCCCCAGAACCAAGTTCAGTACATATATACAGCACCAGAACAAAACTCATTACATATATACACAGCACCAAAACCAATCTCATACGTATATACAGCACCAGAACGAAGCTCAGTACGTACATACAGCATCAGAACAAAGTTCAGTACATATATACAGCACCAGAACAAATACAGCTCAATTTAGTGCCACCCTGCCGTATAGGTTTGTACGGCGTAAAACTACAGCTCCCAGTATGGCCCGAACAATGGTGAAGATATGCTGGGAGATGCTGTTTCACAAAAAAAAATCATATCATAATCATACCACCCATCATCTCACTGCAGATCACACAGTGACTACAATACTGATTAGAGGCAGAATAAACATTTACATTAAGTGACTCACCGGTGACGACTCAGATTCTAGTTCTTTTCTTCTCCCTCCGGTCCAGACCTCTATGATGGATTTCAACCGGCCATGACCCATTTCTGCAGTTTTCCGCTCAGATGTCTTCAGCTTCTCACTTTTAAAACATTTCTGCACCTATAAACAAAGTTAAGATTCTCAACACCTCTTGCACCTCTAACTATAATAGCACCATAGACGGTGTCCCTGATTATAATAGTACACTGTCACACACACACACACACACACCATGCCCCCTGTAGATGGTTCCCCATAGCCACCGTGATGCCCTGCATATAGCTTCCCCTATAGGTAGTGCTCCACGTATAGCCCACCTCTGTAGACAGTGCCCTACATATAGCCACCCTGTTGCTAGTGCCCCACAGGTAACCCACCCCTGTATATAGTGTGCCACATTTAACCCACCCCTATAGATAGTGCCCTAAAAAATATATCCCCTGTAGATAGGGCTCTACATATAGCCCACCCCTGTATAGTGTCTCACATATAGCTCCCCCTGTATATAGTGCCCCACATATAGACCACCCTGTAGATAGTGCCCCACATATAGACCTCCCTGTATAAAGTGGCCCACATCCCCACATATAGACCCCCCTGTAGATTGTGCCCCACATCCCCACATACAGACCCCCCCTGTAGCTAGTGCCCTACATCCCCACATATAGACCCCCCCTGTATATAGTGGCCCACATATAAACGAGCCCCCTGTAGATAGAGCCCCCACTATAAATAATGCCATTAACAGTTTTATGAGAAAAAAACGAAACATACTCATATGATCCCATTCCTGTTCGCTGGCGATGCAGATCTGCTCTCCTGTAAGCGGGTCTGCAGGAGTTGAATGAGCATCGTCCAATGACGCTAATTGGCGGGGCAGAATGGCTTGCCCCGTCAATCAGCGCCTTTCAAGCGTGGAAGCGGCGTGATAACGTCATCGCGCCGCTAGCCAATCAGCATCATTGTAAAGCGCTGAATGGTCAGACACGGAACATGCCCGGCTATTCAGCGCTAATGCATGTATTTGGCTGTCGCTAGCACCGAGGCCCCCTCCGGTGCTAGCGACGCCTACAGGCATGAGAGGGCCTGTGTCGCCTGGCCCATACTTGTTGGAGGCTCGGCGGCGCGGGCTTCATAGTAGCGGCGCTACTGCTGTAGCAGCCATAACGGCTGCTTGCAGCGCTACCGAGTATATGGGGGCGTGTCGGCTGGCGGCACGGGCCCCTTCAAGCCACTGGCCAACAGCTGTTAACGCGGTAATTACGCCACTGAACTGACCCAATCCCTGCTATAATAGGGTGACCGGGAGGACTTTGCATGGATTTATGGATCTTGGGCAGGAAGTACCAATACGGTTTCTTGGGGAATTAAAAAAATAGCTTCTCAGCAAATTTATCAGTAATAATGCCATTATCTACCCAGTCAGTGAATTTTGATATATCAGTGTAGGATCTTTAGACAATGTCTCATACACACCCTCATCATTTAACTCACACATAGATTTTGTAACATAATATTCTTTTGGGAGTACAACGATGTTACCTCCCTTGTCTGCTAGTTTTACCACAATATCTTTGTGGTTACTAAGCTATTTGAGGGCTTTTGATTCACGTTGGGATAAATTCGAGTTGGACTTTTGGAAAAATCAGGGCCCGAACATCCCTTAGTACTTGTAGTGAAAAGATTTTCAATGGTGAACCAGCAGGTAAGGGAGGGGACCAAGTGGACGCAACGGCACCCACAAATCCCTAATCTGAACTGGACATGTCTGTTGTGTCATTAGTTCTTTCTGGAACATCAAGAAGTATATTTAAACATCTTCGATCCTTATGTGTGAGGTTTGTATTAAGCATAAAATTTCCACATCCTATATTTAGCTGTCTTTCACCAATACATTTCTGTGAAATCTGAGTATTGCATACCTCCCAACCGTCCTGGATCCGGCGGGACAGTCCCGGTTTCTCACCGCTGTCCCACCGTCCCGGGCGGTCTGCAAAATGTCCCGCTGGGCGCTGCAGCTGTTTCAAAACAGCTGATCGCTGCTAACAGGCGCACTGCATGCCAGACGACTGCAGCAGCTATCAAAAGAAGGCAGGAATCTTGCGGCGGTGTTCTCACTGGGATCGATGCCGGCACGGGAGTGGACCAGTCCAGTCACCTGACCTGTCATCTGACCTCACTGGTCAGGTGACTGGACTGGTCCACTCCCGGGCCGGCATCGACACCAGTGAGAATGCCGCCGCAAGACTCCTGCCTTCTTCTGACGGTGAGTGAAAGCAGAGCGGAGAGTGGCAGCAGTAGGGCCGGCTACCTCTTATAAGGGGGTTGTGTTGCGCTACCTACAGGGAGCTATCTACAGGGGGGCTGTGTCTGGCGCTATGTACAGGGGGGCTGTGTGTGGAGCTATTTACAGGGGGGCTATGTGTGGACCTATCTACAGGGGGGCTGTATCTGGAGCGATCTACAGGGGGCTGTGTGTGGAGCTATCTACAGGGGGGCTGTATCTAGAGCTATCTACAGGGGGGCTGTGACTGGCGCTATGTACAGGGGGGCTGTGTGGAGCAATCTACAGGGGGGGCTGTGTCTGGCGCTATGTACATGGGGGCTGTGTCTGGCACTATTTACAGGGGGCTGTGTGGAGCAATCAACAGGGGGCTGTGTCTGGCGCTATGTACATGGGGGCTGTGTGTGGCGCTATCTACAGGGGGGGCTGTGTGTGGAGCGATCTACAGGGGGGGCTGTGTGTGGAGCTATCTACAGGGGAGCTGTGTCTGGTGCTATCTACAGGGGGACTGTGTCTGGCGCTATGTACAGGGGGGCTGTGTCTGGCGCTATGTACAGTGGGCTATGTCTGGCGCCTTGTACAGGGGGGCTGTGTGTGGAGCTATCTACAGGGGGCTGTGTGTGGAGCTATCTACAGGGAGGCTGTGTGTGGCGCTATCTACAGGGAGGCTGTGTGTGGCGCTATGTACAGGGGGGCTGTGTCTGGCGCTATGTACAGGGGGCTGTGTGTTGAGCAATCTACAGGGGGGCAGTGTGTGGAGCTATCTACAGGGGGCTGTATCTGGAGCTATCTACAGGGGGCTGTGTGTGGCGCTATGTACAGGGGGGCAGTGTGTGGAGCAATCTACAGGGGGGCTGTGTGTGGAGCGATCTACAGGGGGGCTGTGTGTGGAGCTATCTACAGGGGGCTGTGGCTGGCGCTATGTACAGGGGGGCTGTGTGTGGAGAAATCTACAGGGGGGCTCTGGTGAATGATTTTTCCATTGACCGGTAGCAGAGTTACACAACTGGAAAAAAAATCCCCATCATGTAACTCTGCTACCTGTCAATTGAAAGGTCATCAACCACAGGGTCTCCCTCTTGACTTTCATTGTTCTCAGCCTTTTGGTTTGTCATGCAGCTGCTGCTGCCGTGATGAGCAAATGTTATACCCAAGATAGGAAAAGTAACAGAAAGACGATATAACCGGATTCATAATATCTGTGATATCCAGTCAGTCCAGAGATCCGCAGTGGGAATGCGCGCGTGCTATTTGCAGAAGGATCTGGCCGTGATTTGATGTGTTGATGCGGGATATTGGGCGTGGTTAGGGGCGTGGCTTAAAATGCCCCTATTTTCCTAATTCAAAAGTTGGGAGGTATGGTATTGCTATCCGAGAATAACTTATGCAATTTAATTTTCCTAATGACTCTATAAAGATTAATCTCAAACTCGCTAAATTTAAAATCATCTTTTAAGCCAAAATTAAGGCCCTTACATAGTTACATAGTTACATAGTTAGTACGGCTGAAAAAAGACACATGTCCATCAAGTTCAACCAACCTTAGATAGTACCGAGTAGGAATCCTCAGATAGGGCCACATCACTCAGGTTAACAACGGAAGTGCTGAATCTTTAATGCTAGGGTTACTGTAAAACTACCATGTTGTATATTTAGAAAATTAAAGGCACCTCATTTTAATTTGATGATGATGCTTAAGGTTAAGGCCACACGGAGCAGCACAGACCTAACCGCGATGTGGCCAACAACCATGCTGGCATCATGTTCAGTGCGGCTGTCAAATAGCCTATTAATGACAGTGCATTGTTGCGGGTAAAACGGCCCTTTACCTGCAAAATCGGGCAGCCATGAATGAATACATCCTTTATGGCCGCACAATTTTGCAGGTAAAAGACAGTTTTACCCGCAACAATGTGCAGCCAATAACAGGCTATTTGATAACTGCACAGAACATGGTGCCGGTGCAGTTGTTAGCTGCATCGCGGTCGGGTCAGTGCCACTCCATGTGGCCGTACCCCTATGGTGAATCCACACATAGCCGTTTCGTCGTGATTTTGAAGTGATTTGTTAATATAGTGTGCATTACATTTCTGTATGCACAAACCTGCAAACTTTTTTTATGCAACACTGGAGATACTTTTAACTTTCCTAAAATTGTGTGTGTCTTCGTCCTATCAAAACCCACCCTAATTTAACAGGTTGATAGAACAAATAGGTTGAATATAATATCATAATACAGCTGCCAAATAATACTTCGTACTGTACCCACATAATAGTGGCACTCACCATACCAGCTACAGTACTCCATAACTCTGTTATTGTCATTTAACCCCTTACTGCCCAATCACGTAACTGGTGCTTTGCCGCCATCTCACGTACAGTTACGCGACGACAATAAACTGTCACCATGTCAAATGACATGGTGACAAGGGGAAGATCGCGGCGGCGAGTGACTACAGACATTCACCACTCACCGGCAAAGGACCAATGAGAGCGGTCCTGTGACGTCGATCACTGTGATTGGTCATTCAAAACTGAATGACCAATCACAGCATAGGTAAACAAAAGAGGCAGGATTCTTCTCATCATCGGCTCTGACAAGCTCATTTCTGTCAAAGAGCTTGTGAGAGTTCGTGTATGAAGCCCTGTCAGAAAGTAAAAGAATCGTGAATAAAGATCTCTTCTAGATCTCCCCAGATCCTCCCAGATCTCTCCAGAGCTCTCCTGCCTCAGTAATGATAAAATAATCCCCAAATCGCTTACACATTACCACAGTTAAATTACTGCACCATATTCCTTTAGGTGATACCCTAACTACCCCCAGATCGTCCCTTCACTGACCAGTGAGAGAACATTGAGCCAAGTCAGTGTCCAGTACGATCCACCCAGTTAGCCACCCTTCAGGGTATGTTCACACGGTAGCAGGTTTTACGTCTGAAATGACAGACTGTTTTCAGGAGAAAACAGCTGCCTCGTTTCAGACGTAAATGCTCCTCCTCGCTTTTTGCGAGGCTTCTCTGACAGCCGTAAATTTTGAGCTGTGCTTCATTGAGTTCAATGAAGAACGGCTCAAATTACGTCTGAAAGAAGTGTCCTGCACTTCTTTTGACGAGGCTGTATTTTTACGCGTCGTCGTTTGACAGCTGTCAAACGACGACACGTAAATGACAGGTTGTCTGCACAGTACGTCGGCAAACCCATTCAAATGAATGGGCAGATGTTTGCCGACGTATTGTAGCCTTATTTTCAGATGTAAAACGAGGCATAATACGCCTCGTTTACGTCTGAAAATAGGTCGTGTGAACCCAGCCTTACTGTTGCCGTGACACATACAGTGACAGTTTTATGCAGTGATCCAGTCAGTTCCCCCCTGCTCCTACATTTTTGAGAGTGCCAGTTTTTTTTCTAGTTCATAAAAAATATAACAAAAAATATTTAAAAATATATATATACATTTTTTTTTATAAATAATGTTTTTTTTCTTAGGGACAGTTGCGTTTTAGGGTTACGATAAAATTATATCTGTTACATTGTAATGTACATTACTGCAATATGGCGCAGACATTTTATAGCCCAGAGGAGGCATACGCTATGCTGTACTCAGATACAGACTCTGCTAGTGAGGATGAAATGCAGTTCGTGCTGACATCATCTTCGTCTAGCTAGTCTGATAAACCCCCCCAGCAGCGCAGAAGAGTTGCTGGTTCTGACCAGCTCCCCCGATGGGGAAGCGATATGGATGCCTGC
Organism: Rhinoderma darwinii; assembly: GCF_050947455.1. Classification (NCBI taxonomy): domain Eukaryota; kingdom Metazoa; phylum Chordata; class Amphibia; order Anura; family Rhinodermatidae; genus Rhinoderma; species Rhinoderma darwinii. The sequence goes on along the minus strand of NC_134689.1, from coordinate 307,843,053 downwards.
TACAAATTATGCCCCCCAGGTTCCTGACATTACCGCATCCTCGGGAATCCAAGTAGAGACCACAGGGTTTAGAGAGTTTGATTTTTTTAAATTATTTTTCTCCGCTAAATATATTAATGTAATGGTTGTATAGACTAATTTCTATGCGGAACAATTTCTCGCCCGCAATCCCACGTCCTACTATTTCAAAGGCCAAATTTGGACCCCCACAAAACCAGAAGAGCTTTGCAAATTTTTGGGCCTGTTAATGAATATGGGCCACATTAAGAAACCCAGAATTAGGGACTACTGGTCATCTGATGTCCTATGTAATACCCCCCTTTATGGCACCATTATGACCAGAAAAAGATTTGAGGTCATCCTTAAATTCCTGCACTACACAGATAATACCTGCTGCCCGCCCCCGATGATCCAAATTGTGACAGGTTATATAAAATTAGGCCTGTCAATAAACATTTTAATTTAAAATTTGACCAAATTTACTCCCCAGGTAAAAAGATTGCGGTCGACGAGTCTCTTCAGTTTTAAATTAAAGGAAGGCTCCACTTCCGTCAATAACTCCCAAATAAAAGGGCCCGGCATGGAATAAAACTATATATGATCTGTGAAAGTTCCAACGGGTACACGCATTGCTTCAGGATTTATGAGGGAAAGGATTCCAAAATTGATCGCCCAGAGTGCCCCCCTTCCCTTAGTGTCAGAGGAAAAATTGTCTTGGATCTTATACATCTTCTACTTGGCCAGGGATATCACGTCTATATAGACAATTTTTAGAACCACATCCCTCTCCAAATGTGCCTTTTAGAAAGAGCGACAGTGGTCTATGGCACGATAAAATAAAATTCTAAGGGCCTCCTCAAAACCCTCCTGGGCAGACATTGCCAAAAGGAGAATTTAAAGCAGGGGTCTCAAACTCGGCCGGGTAAGTGGGCCGCATATAGAAAAAATGGGAAGTTGACGGGCCGCATTACTTTCAAATTTGATACAATACAAAATTATTGTTAATCAATTAGTTATTTGAACTACTATAATACTACATTACTATAATAATAGCGCTAGGTTTAAAATTTGAGATATTTCTCCACGTGCTTATTTCAACAATCCAGCTTTCCAGTTTAAGTGTCGCTAAATGCAGTCCGACGGCTTAGTTAGCACACATGTCAAGATTGGGCAGCCCCTTTTTAGATAGTGCCGCAGTGCCCTCTGTGGATGCTGACGCAGTGCCCTCTGTGGATGCTGCCGCAGTGCCCTCTGTGGATGCTGCCGCAGTGCCCTCTGTGGATAATGCAACACACCCCTAGATAAGGCCACAGTGCCCTCTGTAGATAAGGCCACAGTGCCCTCTGTAGATAAGGCCATAGTGCCCTCTGTAGATAAGGCCACAGTGCCCTCTGTAGATAAGGCCACAGTGCCCTCTGTAGAGAAGGCCACAGTGCCCTCTGTAGAGAAGGCCACAGAGCCCCCTGTAGAGAAGGCCACAGTGCTCTCTGTAGAGAAGGCCACAGTGCCCTCTGTAGAGAAGGCCACAGTGCCCTCTGTAGATAATGCAACACACCCCTAGATAATGCCAGTGTCCTCTTCAGATACTGCCACACACCCACTTGTAGATAATGCCACAGTGCCCTCTGTAGAGGCTGCCACAGTGCCCTCTGTAGAGGCTGCCCCAGTGCCCTCTGTAGAGGCTGCCCCAGTGCCCTCTGTAGAGGCTGCCCCAGTGCCCTCTGTAGAGGCTGCCCCAGTGCCCTCTGTAGAGGCTGCCCCAGTGCCCTCTGTAGAGGCTGCCCCAGTGCCCTCTGTAGAGGCTGCCCCAGTGCCCTCTGTAGAGGCTGCCCCAGTGATGTCAGGGGCTTGCTCAGAACTGGAGTCCCGGAGCAGAGCCGCTTCTGGCACTCTGCCTGGGATTCCAGCTCTGCTCCTGACATCACTGTCCATATATGGACAGAGATGTCAGGGGCAACCCCAGAGCTGGAGTCCCAGGCAGAGCGCTAGTAGGCTCTTCCTGGGACTCCAGCTGTGCTCCTGACATCACTGGGACTCCTGCTCTGGGGAAGCCCCTGACATCATTGTCGATGTATGGACAGCAATGTCAGAGGCTTCCCCAGAGTCCCGGAGCAGAGCCGATAATAGCGCTCTGCCCGGGACGACCCTGACACACTGTCCATATATGGGCAGCGATGTCAGGGAATTCCACAGAGTCCCGGAGCAGAGCCGACACCAGCGCTCTGCTCGGGACTCCGGCTCTGGGGAAGCCCCAGACATCGCTGTTCATATGTGGACAGCGATGTCAGGGAATTCCACAGAGTCCAGGAGCAGAGCCGACACCAGCGCTCTCCTCCGCTCTGGGCAGGACCCTGACACACTGTCCATATATGGGCAGCGATGTTAGGGAATTCCACAGAGTCCCGGAGCAGAGCCGACACCAGCGCTCTGCTCGGGACTCCGGCTCTGGGGAAGCCCCAGACATCGCTGTTCATATGTGGACAGCGATGTCAGGGAATTCCACAGAGTCCAGGAGCAGAGCCGACACAAGCGCTCTGCTCGGGACTCCGGCTCTGGGGAAGCCCCAGACATCGCTGTTCATATGTGGACAGCGATGTCAGGGAATTCCACAGAGTCCAGGAGCAGAGCCGACACCAGCGCTCTGCTCCGCTCTGGGCAAGACCCTGACACACTGTCCATATATGGGCAGCGATGTCAGGGAATTCCACAGAGTCCCGGAGCAGAGCCGACACCAGCGCTCTGCTCGGGACTCCGGCTCTGGGGAAGCCCCAGACATCGCTGTTCATATGTGGACAGCGATGTCAGGGAATTCCACAGAGTCCAGGAGCAGAGCCGACACCAGCGCTCTGCTCCGCTCTGGGCAGGACCCTGACACACTGTCAATATATGGGCAGCGATGTTAGGGAATTCCACGTAGTCCCGGAGCAGAGCCGACACCAGCGCTCTGCTCGGGACTCCGGCTCTGGGGAAGCCCCAGACATCGCTGTTCATATGTGGACAGCGATGTCAGGGAATTCCAGAGTCTCGGAGCAGAGCCGATACTAGCGGCTCTGTGTCCCGCGGGCCGCAGATGACAGCCCCAGGGGCCGCATGCAGCCCGCGGGCCGCGTGCTTGAGACCCCTGATTTAAAGCAATGTGCAGTGAGAATATGCTGCTAGTGAAATATAAGGACAAGAAATATGTCCACATTTTGTTTAGTGTCCATAAGGCTAGCATAATCCACGTTCCACTTCGTGGCTCCAGCACCACAACTGCCAAGCCTGCCTGCGTACTGGATTATAACCGCTTTATGGGTGGCAGAAAAGATGCCGGGTGTGTTCCAAAAAAGGCATCATGTAGCGTCCATGGCCGTGGGCCGTCGGGTTTACTCACCTCCGGACGCCCGCAGCCATGGATCTGTGAGCGTTGGTCCCCATCTCCATCCTAGGAGACGCCAGCGCTCACTTACGCTCCGGTCCACTGTGTCCCGTAGGGTGCGCGCGCACGCTCGTGCCCGCTCTTAAAGGGCCAGCACGCACACATGAAGACAATCATCATCATCAACTCACATGATTTCCTGGACTATAAGAAGGCCCCAGCCCTTCTGATCTTTGCCTGAGAGTTGTTAGTATATCCCAAGTCTGTTTTGCAAATGGTCCCTTAGTGTTTCCCGTTCCAGTTGTTACCTGTGCCCTGTTACCTGTTCCTGTATCCCGTGCTGTGTTCTTGTTCCTGTGCCTACTAGTTGGAGTCGTGTGTACTGCACCTGCTGTTGTTCTCCACGTCCGGAGTCATCTGCCACGTCCAGTGGGATTCGCCACATCAGGCGTGACCTGCTGTCATCCGCCATGTCTGGCATTACCTGCTACACCTACCTCCATCCGTGCCTGAGCTGTGGCCACTGTCTGGACTATCCAGGTACCCTTGTGCAGGAGTTTTTATTGCTGGGGTTCCCTGTTGTTTGGCCAGCTGCCTCCCTGCTACGGCGGTGCGGCCTAGTGGGTCCACATACCCACACACAGTGACACATCAGAAGAGACACTATCCACCAATGCGAGACATTCCCCACAAAGCCAGGCCTATTCATCATGCAAGAAAATTCTCACTATACGCCTAGATGAATACTTTGAAGTGTAGAGTTTTCAAATTAAGGTCAGTTGGAATCACTGAAATAGCATACTTGAGATAAAAATTAAATTATTTATTTGACGGCATCAATTCATATAAATGAAATATGCCTTCAATACATATATTTTTTAATAATTTTACTGCGTTTGCCTATTATTATAACTATGTCCTGCCATATAAAACTGTTATATCAATTCTTATCAACTGTTTGGCGATATGGGCATAGTTCTTTATGTTTGGAAGTTACTCAATTTATGAGATGTTCCTAAACAATACATTATGGTTTTTTTTGTTGTTTTGTTCAGGTTTTGCACAACCTGTTAAACCCGAAAATACTTCCAGGAAAACTGACAGTATCTTAGGGGATAGGTGATCCTTTACTGTCCATAAAGATGGTGTTGGACACTGCCTGTAGGTGATTGGTTGTTTTTGCGGTTCCTACTTTGCCGGTCATTGACCTGTAATGGTGTGCCAACGTCCCTTGGCACGTTCGTCTCTCATATAGAGATTGATGGGGCTAAAGAGACGTTGTATGACCAGTCCCTTTGAAAAAAAGAAGTGACATTATAAAGCCCTGTTCTTTCATTCTGTGACCATGATCAAGTTCTAAACTTTTTCCTCCAGTTCTCAAAAATATTGTCCTTCAGTCCAATACAGTTTTAATTTTAATTCTTCCTGCTTTAACTGTTCTGAACAGCTTTGGACTGAAACATTTGTTGGTCATCTGCCTTGTTAGCATGACATAGTTACATACACTGGCAAATGCACTTTCACAGGTTAATATGCTGTGGAAGGCAACCATACCCCAAAAATAATAGATTTGGTAAAAAAATTACCACCTAAATACCATGATTCCGGCTATGAAAACCTAGCGGTCCAAACACTCCTTAACCCCTTCCCGCTCCTGGACGTACTATTAGGTCATGGTAGCTAAAAAAAAACTATAAACATCTGGTATCGCCGTAATCGTATCGCCGCACAGAATAAAGTGGATATGTAATTTATAGCGCATAGTGAACGCTGTAAAAAAATACTATAAAAAACAATAGTAGAATTGCTGTTTTTTAGTCACCACGCCACCTAAAAATAGAATAAAAACTGATCAAAAAGTCGCATGCACCCCATGAAAACTACAATGAATTCCTCAAGGGGTCTAGTTTCCAAAATAGGGGGTTTCCATTTTTGGGGGGTTTCCATTGTTTTGGCACCACAAGACCTCTTGCTGTACCCAGGAGAACCCAAGTTACAGTTTATGGGGTGTATATCTCCGGTGGCGCATGCTGAGCACAATATATTGGACACTGAAATGACATAGATATATAGAAAATTGCAAATCTCACACTGCACCATCTGCTTCGCATTACCTTTTACACAATACTTGTGGGGTCAAAATGCTCACTACACCTCTAGATGAATGTCTTAAGGGGTGTAGTTTTTAAAATGGGGTCACTTCTCGGGAGTTTCAACTGTACTGGTACCTCAGGGGCTTCTGCATACATGACTTAGCACCATAAAAGCTCCAGTAGGCCAAATGGTGGTCCTTTCTTTCTGAGCCTTCCCATGAGCCCAAATGTCAGTTTATCACCACAAATGGGGTATTGCCGCACTCCGGACAAATTGGGCAACAAAATGGGGTATTTTGTTTCCCGTTAAAATAAGAAATTTTGATCAAAAATGACATCTTATTGGAAAAGATTATTTTTTTTAAATTTCACAGCCCAGTTCAAATACGTGCTGTGAAAAAACAGTGCACTCAAAATGGTAACAACAACCACAAATCAATTCCTTGAGGGGTGTTGTAATGATGGGGGTAAGGAAACAGACAAGTGAGCCCTAATCTACCCGCCACTCAGTCCCTACCTACTTGCAACGACCCGCCCTAGGAGACGGGGTACAACTGTGTGACGGTCCCTACGCTCAATAAGTGCACGACAGACAAACAGACAAGGGTACACTGAAGCAAGGGAAAAGGGGCAGTTGCCCATGGCAACACCGTGAGCAACAAGAGTGGTGAACGAGCCGAGTCAAACCAGGAGTGTACGAAGTACCAAACGCAGAGCAGGAGAGTAGTGAACAAGCCGAGTCAAACCAGGAGTGTACGTGGTACCAAACACAGAGCAGGAGAGTAGTCAGTAAGCCAGGGTCAATATGAAGCAGGGTCAAATATATCAAGAAGCTGCAGCAGGGCCAGGAAACCACACGAGAAGAATCACAAGCAAGGAGGAACGGGAAAGGCAGGTATAAATAGACAGAGGGCGGGAGCTAGCTCCGTCTGGCCAGGCTGTGATAGGCTCTCCCACTACTAAGCCTGCCATCCTGAGTGGTGGAAGATGGAGTCAGTCTCACCGACATAGAAGCAGGTGCAGACTGATTACCTATGGGCGTAGATACAGAAGCTGTGCCTGGCAGATCCTTTACAGTACCCCCCCTTTTATGAGGGGTCACCGGACCCTTCTAGATGGACCTGGTTTATTGGGGAAACGAAGGTGGAACCTCCTGACCAATACCCCAGCGTGAACATACCGGGCGGGTACCCAAGTCCTCCCCTCAGGCCCGTATCCTCTCCAATGGACCAGGTACTGGAGGGAGCCTTGGACCATCTTGCTGTCCACAATCTTGGCCACCTCGAATTCTACCCCCTCAGGGGTGAGAACGGGGACAGGAGGTTTCCTCGAGGGAGCCAAGGACGGGGAGCAGTGTTTAAGGAGGGAGGCATGAAACACGTCGTGTACTCGAAAAGATGGGGGCAACTCCAGTCGGAAGGAAACAGGATTGAGGACTTCAATGACCTTGTACTGCCCTATAAACCTGGGAGCAAACTTCTTGGACGGGACTTTAAGGCGCAAGTTCTTTGACGATAGCCACACCAGATCCCCGACCATAAACAAGGGATTAGCAGAACGTCTTCTATCTGCCTGAGTTTTTTGTATGCTCTGGGACGCCTCTAGGTTCTTCTGAACCTGGGCCCAGACTGTGCACAGTTCCTGATGAACTACATCTACCTCGGGATTGTTGGAACTACCAGGTGAAACGGAGGAGAACCGTGGACTAAACCCAAAATTACAGAAAAAGGGGGAGACCCCCGACGAGTTACTGACCCAGTTATTAAGGGAAAATTCGGCGAGGGGGATGAATGAGACCCAATCATATTGACAGTCAGAGATAAAACACCTTAAATATTGTTCTAGAGACTGATTAGTCCTCTCAGTTTGGCCATTAGTTTCTGGATGGAAGGCAGAGGAGAAGGACAGATCAATCTCCAACTTTTTACAGAAGGCTCTCCAAAACAAAGAAACAAATTGTACCCCTCTGTCATAAACAATATTGACAGGGAACCCATGGAGACGCAGGATGTGTTTGACAAACAAGGTAGCTAACGTCTTAGCATTGGGTAGCTTTTTAAAGGGGCACAAAGTGGCACATCTTACTGAAGCGGTCCACTACAACCCACACCACCGACTTGCCTTGAGATGGAGGCAAATCGGTGATAAAATCCATGGAGATATGGGTCCAAGGTCTCTGGGGAATGGGCAAAGAACGTAGTAAGCCCGCTGGTCGGGACCTGGGAGTCTTGGACCTAGCACAAATCTCACAAGCGGCGACGTAGGCCTTAACGTCTTTAGACAACCCAGGCCACCAATAGTTTCTGGCAATGAGGTGCTTGGTACCCAGGATGCCGGGATGACCAGATAGGAAAAATCATGACTCCGCACTAAGTACCCTTAGCCGGAATTTCAGGGGAACAAACAGCTTGTTCTCAGGAAGGTTCCCGGGAGCTGAACCTTGATCAGCAGCAATTCCAGAAACTAAATCAGAATCAATAGAGGAAATGATTATACCTGGAGGAAAAATACAAGCAGGATTTTCCTCCGAAGGAGGGCTGGCCATGAAGCTACGCGACAGTGCATCAGCCTTAATATTTTTAGACCCAGCCCTATAGGTAACCAAATAGTTGAATCTGGTAAAAAATAAGGCCCATCGAGCTTGTCTCGGGTTTAGCCTCCGGGCAGATTCTAGGAAAACCAGATTCTTGTGGTCGGTAAGGACCGTTACCTGGTGCCTAGCCCCCTCCAGGAAGTGGCGCCACTCTTCAAATGCCCATTTAATGGCTAAGAGTTCGCTGTTGCCAATATCATAATTACTCTCAGTGGGCGAAAACCTCCTGGAGAAGTAGGCACAGGCACGGAGATGGGTGAGGGACTTGGTACCCTGGGACAAGACAGCCCCCACTCCCACCTCGGACGCGTCAACCTCCACGATAAATGGCTCCATTTGGTTGGGCTGAACCAACACCGGGGCCGAGATAAAGCACTTCTTAAGGACCTCAAATGCCTGGACAGCCTCAGGAGGCCAGCGGAGGAGATCAGCACCCTTGCGAGTGAGATCCGTAAGAGGCTTAGCGATGACCGAGAAGTTAGCAATAAATCTCCTGTAATAATTAGCGAACCCCAAGAAGCACTGTAACACCTTCAGGGAGGCAGGTTGGACCCATTCCGCCACAGCCTGGTCTTGGTGGGGTCCATGCGGAATTCATGAGGAGTGAGGATTTAACCCAAAAATGGTATCTCCTGCACCCCAAACATACATTTTTCGGTCTTCGCAAACAGTTTGTTTTCCCGAAGGACCTGGAGGACCTTCCTGACATGCTCAATGTGGGAGGACCAGTTCTTGGAAAACACAAGTATGTCATCATAGTACACTACAAGAAATACCCCCAGGTAATCTCTTAAAATCCCATTTATGAAATTCTGGAAGACCGCGGGAGCATTACACAACCCAAAGGGCATGACGAGGTATTCGAAATGACCTTCGGGCATGTTAAACGCAGTCTTCCACTCATCCCCCTCTTTGATGCGAATAAGGTTATACGCCCCCCGTAGATCAAACTTAGAGAACCATTGGGCCCCCTGAACCTGATTAAAGAGATCAGGATTCAAAGGAAGGGGATACTGATTCCTTACAGTGACCTTATTCAAGTTACGGTAGTCAATGCATGGCTTAAGACCACCATCCTTCTTCCCTACGAAGAAGAAGCCAGCACAAACCGGAGAAGTAGAGGGGTGAATGTAACCCTTGGCCAGGCATTCCTGGATATACTTTCTCATTGCTTCAAGTTCTGGACAAGAGAGATTAAATATCCTACCCTTAGGGAGCTTAGCTCCTGGTACCAAATCGATAGCGCAATCGTATTCTCTATGAGGAGGTAACACTTCGGAGGCCTACTTAGATAAAACATCAGCGAAGTCCTGAACAAACTCAGGTAGCGTGTTCCCCTCCTCAGGGGGAGAAATAGAATTAACAGAAAAACATGACGTCAAGCATTCATTACCCCATTTGGTAAGATCCCCAGTATTCCAGTCAAACGTGGGATTATGCAACTGCAACCAGGGAAGGCCTAAAACCAAATCGGACGATAATCCCTGCATCAACAGTACAGAGCACTGCTCCAAATGCATGGAGCCAACAAGGAGTTCAAAAACAGGGGTATGCTGTGTAAAATAACCATTAGCAAGAGGAGTGGAGTCGATACCCACTACCGGGACAGGTTTAGGCAAATCAATTAGAGGCATAGCTAGAGACATAGCAAATTCCACAGACATTATATTAGCAGACGACCATGAATCCACGAAGGCACTGCCGGTAGCAGACCTACCACCAAAAGAGACCTGAAAGGGAAGCAAGATTTTATTACGTTTCATATTTACGGGAAATACCTGTGCGCCCAAGTGACCTCCCCGATGATCACTTAGGCGCGGAAGTTTTCCGGCTGCTTATTCTTACGCCTAGGACAGGTGTTCACGTGCTGCTTGTCATCCCCACAATAGAAGCAGAGACCATTCTTCCTGCGGAACTCTCTACGTTGTTGGGGGGACACGGAGGCCCCGAGTTGCATAGGTACCTCCGAGTCTTCCGTGGAAGAACGAAGCAACGGAACCTCGGGAGGCATCATGGGGGAGTCAGAGGAGAAAACACAAAAACTTTCACGTTGTCGTTCCCTGAGACGTCGGTCAAGTCGTACCGCTAAAGCCATAACCTGGTCTAGGGAGTCAGAAGAGGGATAGCTAACTAGCAGGTCTTTCAGGGCGTTCGACAGGCCCAACCTAAACTGGCACCTTAAGGCAGGGTCATTCCACCGAGAAGCTACGCACCACTTCCTAAAGTCAGAGCAATACTCCTCCACAGATCTCTTACCCTGACGTAAGGTCACCAGCTGACTCTCGGCAAAGGCAGTCCTGTCAGTCTCGTCATAAATGAGTCCGAGAGCAGAAAAGAAAAGATCAACGGAGGAAAGTTCAGGGGCGCCAGGAGCCAAGGAGAAGGCCCATTCTTGGGGCGCTTCCTGGAGCCGGGACATAATTATACCCACCCGCTGACTCTCAGAACCTGAGAAGTGGGGCTTTAAGCCAAAATAGAGCTTACAACTCTCCCAAAAGGAGAGAAAAGTCCCCTGAGAACCGGTCAGGCAACTTGAGGTGGGGTTCAAGAGGTGAGGTGAGGGGCACTACCATGGTAGCGTCAGGCTGGTTGACCCTCTGAGCCAGGGCCTGGACCTGTAAGGAGAGACCCTGCATTTGCTGAACCAGGGTCTCAAGGGGGTCCATAGTAGTGTGAGGGACCAGGGTAGACGAGGTATAAGGGCTTGTGATTATGTAATGATGGGGGTAAGGAAACAGACAAGTGAGCCCTAATCTACCCGCCACTCAGTCCCTGCCTACTTGCAACGACCCGCCCTAGGCGACGGGGTACAACTGGGCGACGGTCCCTACGCTCAATAAGTGCACGACAGACAAACAGACAAGGGTACACAGAAGCAAGGGAAAAGGGGCAGTTGCCCACGGCAACACCGTGAGCAACAAGAGTGGTGAACGAGCCGAGTCAAACCAGGAGTGTACGAGGTACCAAATGCTGAGCAGGAGAGTAGTGAACAAGCCGAGTCAAACCAGGAGTGTACGAGGTACCAAACACAGAGCAGGAGAGTAGTCAGTAAGCCAGGGTCAATATGAAGCAGGGTCAAATATATCAAGAAGCTTCAGCAGGGCCAGGAAACCACACGAGAAGAATCACAAGCAAGGAGGAACAGGAAAGGCAGGTATAAATAGACAGAGGGCGGGAGCTAGCTCCGTCTGGCCAGGCTGTGATAGGCTCTCCCACTCCTAAGCCTGCCATCCTGAGTGGTGGAAGATGGAGTCAGTCTCACCGACATAGAAGCAGGTGCAGACTGATTACCTATGGGCGTAGATACAGAAGCTGTGCCTGGCAGAACCTTAACAGGTGTAGTTTCCAAAATGGGGTCACTTCTGGTGGGTTTCCATTGCTTTGATACCTCTGGAGCTCTGCAAATGCGAAATGGCACCCGAAAACCAATCCAGCAAAATCTGGACTCCAACAAACACATAGATGTCCTTTCCTTCTGAGCCCTCCCATGGGCCCAAACGGCAGTTTATCACCACAAATGGGGTATTACTGCACTCAGGACAAATTGTGCAACAAAATTGAGTTATTTTGTTCTGTGAAAATAAGAAATTTTGATAAAAAAATTACATCTTATTGGAAAAAATTTCATTTTTTAAATTTCACAGCCCAATTCAAATACGTGCTGTGAAAAAACTGTGGTCAAAATGGTAACAACAACCATACATGAATTCCTTGAGGGGTGTAGTTTCCAAAATGGGGTAACTTTTGGGGGATTCTTACTGTTTTGGCACCTCAACACCTCTTCAAACCTGGCATGCTGCCTAAAATATATTCTAATAAAAAAGAGGCCCCAAAATGCACTAGGTGCTTCTTTGCTTCTGGGGCTTGTGTTTTAGTCCACGAGCACACTAGAGCCACATGTGGGACATTTCTAAAAACTGAAGAGTCTGAGCAATACATATTTAGTAGTGTTTCTCTGGTAAAACCTTCTGTGTTACAGAAAAAAATTGAATAAAATTGAAATTCAGCAAGAAAAATGAAATTTGCAAATTTCGCCTCCACTTTGCTTTAATTCCTGTGAAATGCCTAAAGCGTTAAAAAAACTTTCTAAATGCTGTTTTGAATACTTTGAGGGTCTAGTTTTTAAAATGGGGTTTTTTATGGGGGTTTCTAATACATAGACCCCTCAAAGCCACTTCAGAACTGAACAGGTACCTTAAAATAAAGGCTTTTGAAATTTTCTTAAAAATATGAGAAATTGCTGTTTATGTTCTAGGTCTTGTAACATCCAAGAAAAAAATATATATTTTTTAAAAAACAATGACAATCTAAAGTAGACATATGGGAAATGTGAACTAGTAACTATTTTGGGGGTTATAACCTTCTGTTTTACAAGCAGATGCATTTAAATTCAGAAAAATTCAATTTTTTCAAAATTTTCTCTAAATATTTTAATTTTTCACAAATATACACTGAATATATCGAAGAAATTTTACCACTAACATAAATCCCAATGTGTCACGAGAAAACAATTTCAGAATCGCTTGGATAGGTTTAAGCATTCTGACGTTATTACCACATAAAGTGAAATATGTCAGATTTAAAAAATGGGCTCTGAGCCTTAAAGCCAAAATAAGGCTGCGTCCTTAAGGGGTTAAACCACTAGATGATTACCTTAGTGGTGCAGTTTTTAAAATTGGGTCACTTCTAGGGATGCAACATCTCTCTGCCAGCTCAAATCCTTTACAGGCATAGAATGGGGCCTATCAAGTCATTCAAGCTAAAATTATGTCCTGAAAAGCCAAAGGGTTCTCCTTTGCTTTGTGGCCACACTGTGTGCAAGCAGCAGATTATGGCCTAAGTGGGGGTATTTCTGAACACAGGAGAAACTGGGTAATTAATGTTGAGGTGCGTTTCATCAGTTACATGTACTATGTTGGAAAAAATATGTCCTAGAAATTGCACATTTGTGAAAAAAAATGAAAATGTTATATTTCATGCCAGAATTCCACAAGAATCTGCAAAATCAATATTGGGTTAAAAAAGTGACCACACCCCTATAAAAACTCCTTGAGGGGTGTAGTTTCCAAAATGGGGTAACTTTTGGGGGATTCTTACTGTTTTGGCACCTCAACACCTCTTCAAACCTGGCATGCTGCCTAAAATATATTCTAATAAAAAAGAGGCCCCAAAATGCACTAGGTGCTTCTTTGCTTCTGGGGCTTGTGTTTTAGTCCACGAGCACACTAGAGCCACATGTGGGACATTTCTAAAAACTGAAGAGTCTGAGCAATACATATTTAGTAGTGTTTCTCTGGTAAAACCTTCTGTGTTACAGAAAAAAATTGAATAAAATTGAAATTCAGCAAGAAAAATGAAATTTGCAAATTTCGCCTCCACTTTGCTTTAATTCCTGTGAAATGCCTAAAGCGTTAAAAAAAACTTTCTAAATGCTGTTTTGAATACTTTGAGGGTCTAGTTTTTAAAATGGGGTGTTTTATGGGGGTTTCTAATACATAGACCCCTCAAAGCCACTTCAGAACTGAACAGGTACCTTAAAAAAAAGGCTTTTGAAATTTTCTTAAAAATATGAGAAATTGCTGTTTATGTTCTAGGTCTTGTAACATCCAAGAAAAATATATATATTTTTTAAAAAACAATGACAATCTAAAGTAGACATATGGGAAATGTGAACTAGTAACTATTTTGGGGGTTATAACCTTCTGTTTTACAAGCAGATGCATTTAAATTCAGAAAAATGCAATTTTTTAAAAATTTTCTCTAAATATTTTAATTTTTCACAAATATACACTGAATATATCGAAGAAATTTTACCACTAACATAAATCCCAATGTGTCACGAGAAAACAGTTTCAGAATCGCTTGGATAGGTTTAAGCATTCTGACGTTATTACCACATAAAGTGAAATATGTCAGATTTAAAAAATGGGCTCTGAGCCTTAAAGCCAAAATAAGGCTGCGTCCTTAAGGGGTTAAACCACTAGATGATTACCTTAGTGGTGCAGTTTTTAAAATTGGGTCACTTCTAGGGATGCAACATCTCTCTGCCAGCTCAAATCCTTTACAGGCATAGAATGGGGCCTATCAAGTCATTCAAGCTAAAATTATGTCCTGAAAAGCCAAAGGGTTCTCCTTTGCTTTGGGGCCACACTGTGTGCAAGCAGCAGATTATGGCCTAAGTGGGGGTATTTCTGAACACAGGAGAAACTGGGTAATTAATGTTGAGGTGCGTTTCATCAGTTACATGTACTATGTTGGAAAAAATATGTCCTAGAAATTGCACATTTGTGAAAAAAAATGAAAATGTTATATTTCATGCCAGAATTCCACAAGAATCTGCAAAATCAATATTGGGTTAAAAAAGTGACCACACCCCTAGAAAAACTCCTTGAGGGGTGTAGGTTCCAAAATGGGGTAATTTCTGGGGGGTTTCCACTCTTTTGGTCCTTCCAGTGCGTTGCAAATGTGACATGGCACCAAAAACCATTCCAGCAAAATCTGTGCTCCAAAATCCAAATGGCGCTCCTTCCCTTCTGAGCTCTGGCATGGGTCTAAACAGCAGTTTATTACCACATATTGGGTATTGTCGTAATCGGGAGAAATTGCTTTGCAAATGTTGGGGTGCTTTTTCTCTTTTATTCTTAGTAAAAATGTGAAAATTCTATGTTTTTTCAGAAAAAAAGTAGAATCTTTAATACTTTAATTCCTGTGAAATGGTTAAAAGGGTTAAAACACTTTCTGAATGCTGTTTTTACTACTTTGAGGGGTGCAGTTTTCAATATGGGGTGATTTATGGGGACTTTCTATTATATAAGGCCGTCAAAGCCACTTCAGAACTGAACTGGTCCCTGAAAAAATAGCCTTTTGAAATTTTCTTGAAAATGTGAGAAATTGCTGCGAAAGTTTTAAGCCTTGTAACGTTGTAGAAAAATAAAAGAATGTTCAAACAATGATGCAAACATAAAGTAGACATACGGGATATGTGAAATAGTAACTATTTTGTGTGGTATTACAATCTGTTTTACAAGCAGATACATTTAAATTTAGAAAAATGCTAATTTTTGTAAAATTTTTGTAAAATGTTGGTGTTTTTCACAAATAAGCAATGAATTTATCGACCAAATTTTTCACTAACATAAAGTCCAATATGTCATGAGAAAACATTCTCAGAATCACTTGGATACGTAAAAGCATTCCAGAGATATTATCACATTCAGTGACACATTCAGTGACACATGTCAGTTTTGAAAAAATGGGGCTGATCCTGAAGGCCAAAATTAGCTTGGTCATAAAGGGGTTAAAGTGTACTATCATTAAGGCCTCATTTACACGAGCGTATTATACGCGCGTGCGACGCGCGTGCTTTTCACGCGTGTCGTACGCACCTATAATAGTCTATGGGGCTGTTTAGACGATGCGTGAATTTTGCGCAGCGTGAGTGCGTTGCGTAAAACTCACGACATGTTCTATATTCTTGCGTTTTTCACGCAACACGCACCCATTGACTTCAATGGGTGCGTGAAAACAACGCATGCCACACTGACGGTCCTGCGTTGCATGCGCGAAAATCACGCAAGAGCTGTCAAAAGGATGAATGTAAACAGAAAAGCACCACGTGCTTTTCTGGTTACAAACATCCAAACGGAGTGTCAAATTAGAGATGAGCGCACCGAACTTCACCGGGTTCGGCCGAACTCGTTTTAACCGAACCCGGCAAAAAATGTTCGGGTACGCGACGTCAGGAGACAGTCACTGCCCACGGTGCTGAAAGACTTAAACTGTTTCAGCACCATGGACAGTGACTTTCGATCACAATATACATATACGTGTAAAAAAAAAAAGAAGTTCTGACTTACCGATAACTCCCGGCTTCTTCCTCCAGTCCGACCTTCCGGGATGACAATTCAGGCCAAGTGACAGCTGCAGCCAATCACAGGCCAAGCACAGGCTGCAGCCAATCACAGGCTGCAGCGGTCTCATGGCCTGCCGCGTCATCCTGGGAGGTGGGGCCGGATGACAAGAGAGGGACGCGTCACCAAGGCAACGGCCGGGAGACCGGACTGGAGGAAGCAGGCAGTTCATGGTAAGTGTGAACGTCTTTTTTTATTCACAGGTTGGTGTAGATTGTGATCGGCATTCACTGTCGAGGGTGCTGAAAGAGTTACTGCCGATCAGTTAGCTCTTTCAGCACCTTGGACAGTGACGGCCGTCGACTACCTCATCTCTATGATGGCGGCTGCGCGAAAATCACGCAGCCGCGCATCATACACGGATGACACACGGAGCTGTCAATTGCCTTTTGCGCACGCAAAACGCAGCGTTTTTTTGCGTGCGCAAAACGCACACGCTCGTGTAAATGAGGCCTTAAGAGAAAGAAACAATCATCCTTATTAGATGTTTTCGTAAGATGTAGTGAAGAAATATTGTGTGTAACCTGTAACCTTTGGGTCTTTTCCTCCTTTGGAATCTGTGAGAAAATGTTATCCCTGGTATTTAAAGGGAATGTGTTGTGAATGAAACCTTTTTTTTTGTAAGTAAGTTACTTATTTCTCTTATATTTTTTTATTTTTTTGCTGTATTTTTTTTCTTCCACATGGTGGGATGTATTAAAAATTAGGTAATAATTTTACATGTTTTCCTATGTTGGCCACCAGAGGGAGCACTTCCCAGAATTACAGCAAGGTGAATAAGGCAAAGCAAGCTGACTCACAGCTGGTAAATGTGGGAGGGAATCTCACCCCCCCTCCCTATTTTTGGCTACAAGCCGGGAAAAGGTGTCTTCAAATTGCTAAGCAGTGTACAGCTCCCATTTTGGGAATGATTTTACAAATGGCAGCTGGCAGAAGCTATAGGACACACCAAAAGGCTAAGGGTATGTTTACACGCTTACTAAAAAAAAGTCTGAAAATATGGAGCTGTATTTTAATCAAACTCGCGTTTTTCACGGCTGTTTTTGGAGCTGTTTTTCTATAGAGTCAATGAAAACGGCTCCAAAAAAGTCCCAAGAAGTGACATGCACTTCTTTTCGCAGGCGTCTTTTTATGTGCCGTTTTTTGAAAATGAGGTATAAAAAAACGCCCGGAAAACAGAACGCTGTATTTACCATTGAATTCAATGGGCAGATGTTTATAGGCATTCTGCTTCCAATTTTTCAACCATTTTTCGGGACGCTTACAACCCGAAAAACGGCTGAAAACACTACGTGTGCACATACCCTAAGGGTATTTTCACACGGCTTATTTTCGACTGTTTTTCGGGCCGCAAACGACTACAAATATCTGCCCATTGCGTTTTTTTGCGCATTTTACGTGCCAAAAACCGCATAAAAAAATGCTTGATTACGCTTTTCATTTACATAATTGGTAAAGTGCGCTGTTAGTACATACAACGCTCTTTTTTACACACGCGTTTTAAAAAAAATAGGACACAGCTCTTTTGTGCACACTACACACACACAGCTCTCCTACGCACTCTCCTACGCGCGCACACACACAGCTCTGCTGTGCGCGCACACACACATGCACACAGCTTTGAGCGCGCACACGCGCACACAGCTTTGCTGTGCGCGCGCACACACACACACAGCTCTTCTATACGCGCACACATAGCACTGCTACACACAGACACACACGCACACACACACACAGTTACAGCAGGTGTGCGGGGGGGGTCGCGAGGGGGCCTCCAAAATGTGGGCTGTGAGAGAGGGAGAGGGACAGACAGAGACACATACACCTTACCTGCAGTGCGGCCGGTCTTCACAATGGTGCCGGCTTTCCCCCTACAAACCAGCTTCTCTGCTGAGACCCTCTGAACTGCACTTGCACAGTACAGAGCCAGATGGCAGAGGCAATGGACGGCAGCCATTCATTGTGTCCTATTTCCTGTAGCTGCCGTATTCCATCTGTGTATGTGTCGTTAAGAGACACATACACAGATGAAATAAAACATGGCAGCCCCCAGTACCGTAAGAAAGTGTTAATAAAAAAAAAACATTGTGCGTGAAAAAATAAATAAAGTCAATATAATATTTTATTAAATAAAAACACATAAATTAATAATAATAATAAAAAAAATCATGACACTGTACCTTTAAATTCAGTTCGGATGACTAAATTCTCAGTGTTTAGATAAATGTTGGTGTAAAGTAAGGTACAGGTAAGAATTTAAGGGGGACCTATTCCATATCTGGTGGGGGGGGGGGGGGTTTGTCTGTTTATTAGTTCACTTTGAAAACAAGTGCAATAAATAATGAATTGTTTAGAAGCTACGATACACAAAGTATCACATTTATGTAGGCAACAATAGCTAAACTTTTGAGGACTGGCAGGATTCAATCTTTAAAACAATAACTCTACCATAGAATATGTGATAGCAATTATTAATGGATAAAGACAAGATTATGTGAGGCACGGAAGAAATGGAATCTGTCTCTCGAAAGACAATAGTTAGAAATGTATTCCTGATCATTGCAGGGAAAGGGTGAAGCATAGTTATAACTGTCCTCCTCCTTTTCTTTCGCTCTTTTTGACTTTATCGGCATACTATCGGGAGGGAGTTATTTTGGACTGTTTGGTTGTTGTAGTGTTTGATTAGATCTAGTAAAATCTTCAGCAAATACATACAAATATCAATAGTAGTAATAAAGATAAATTGATCGATATTTGATAGATTAAGTTTACAATACCAAATAAATTTTTTACTCTTTTAACATGATGTGCATGTGACATTTACATTTACAAGGCAATACTTTTTTTTCATCTTATTATATTGCTTATTAAGCTCTATATTGGGTTTCTTGGCCTTTCTTTTCTTTCAGATCCTTCATCGCCTTCTCTGTTTTCCCTGAATTCTCTACAGAATTCCTATTAAACAGCTTTCACTTCAAGATTCTGTCTTTTCATGACGTCCTTTCAATGCCCTGTTCCTTTACATATCTCAGCTCTCACAATACCCCATTCATACACAATGTTCTTCTCATGCCTGACTTTTTACTAACCCCATCCTCACTAAAACTCCATGATATATCTATAACACTTTGAATAAACTATATAGTGCGTGTATAAAACGATATAACATCTATTAGAAGGAGGACAGACTATTACAGTGGAGGACAGACAGTATGAGATAGAAACATATTCTACCCGCAATGTGAAAACTGAAAAAACGATTCAGAAAGAAAAAAAGAGAAGGTGCAGACCCTAAAATGAACAAATATAATGGATTTATAAACCTCCCTTGACTATCACCTTGAGGTGTGTATCCCTCTATGCAGGTAGACTACTTTTGAGAAGATTCAACAGTGTTCGAAGACTGCTCCATTTGGATCAAATGGAGGAGATAAATAATAAGTAGAGCAACATTCGCCCCACCAGTCCCTCCCAAAGTGCAGTGTATGCAATATTCATTAGCAATGTACAACTAAACAGTGGCAGAAAAGATTCACTCTTCCCTTTTCCGACACCGGCACACACGTGTTGGAATGAGTGGCGCAGTGGCTTCTTAAAACTGTCATAAATACATTGATCAATCTGCCCCAATATCACTCCATGGGGTTTTATGGAACCCCAGAGCCAGACAAAGGGCGTAGTAACCTTGACATTTTTCCCGACTGATATTTTTTAACAACTTTATTTCTTGAGAACCTGAAAGAAGTTGTTTAAATTAAAGTAGTTCTGCAAAGACAAGTGGGCTAATATCCCTAAACAATGATCTGAAAGACTGATAAGTAATTATAGGAGGAATTTGGTTATAGTGAGACAAACTTTACACCATGTTTGTGGACTAATTTAAAACAGTCCACCGAACATACAGTATACCCTGACATATACAACAGTATGACTATACAGTAGCATACGACTTCCATGCAGATTTTTTTTTACATACAATTTTAATAAAGAATGGAGCTAACTGCACTTTTCAATAAAGTTGACGCAAGGTATCCTTTTTTGGTATATGTTTGGCTATTGAAGTGTATAAGACATATATGTTGGGAGAGTTTTCCACCATATGCGCCAGAGTTCGCCACAGTCAGTGATGCAACTAGTTATTATGTTTAAGGGAGTAATTTGATTTCACATGGGTCATAGGGGTATTGGAAAACATTATATGCAACAAAGGGGTTTTTCAGTTTTAACATTGATGATCGTATTCATTGAGATATTGACGACTTGAACTGTGGGGAAACCTTTCAGCAGGTCTAGACTGTCTTTTTCATGTACCATTTATTTGTATCTATTGTACATACGGTATTCTGCTGTACTGCAGATGTCTATTCACTCCCTTGAAAAACTGTCAGAGCCATAAATATTTGTGGAAAATGGGACAATGTATGGATAAGTCATTTTTTTTCAACTTGTGCCATGTACACTGTAACGAAAGTACCTGAACCCCACTGTGCTCACAGTTGAAATGTTGCAACCTACATTAGGTCCATCAGCTAGATCAAGGTTTGCTTTAGATAAAAAACATACAAAAAAATGCAAAAATGCATGTGATGGCAGTGAACAGCTTTCTAGAAATTGACTATGCACATTTAACAAATAGGTCACTTTTGGTATTAGTCTATAAAATATTTCCTTAGGACTCAAAAGACATAATAGAGAGCACATCAAATAATCTCATAAATAAGAGTATTAGGAGTGGTTTATTTTCATTGAATAATCCATGTTGATTACCATGTCAATAGCCTGAATCAATTGCATATGCAGTCTGGTTTTCACGTTAAGGTTTCTCAAATGTGCTGAAAAGAGATTTTGCTGAATGCTGTATTACTATACAGGAACCCATATTATACTATTGGTTTTAATTAAGGAGCTCCGTCATATAATTATTTTACATTTTCAAGTAAGATCCAGCAAATTCCCTGATGCAGAAATTAGTATGATATGTATTAAAGGGCATTGTATTCCATCACGTCCCCTTCTCAGTGCCTATAGCAAAACCAGCTCAGACTCTTTCATAGTAAAGGACAGCATCATTAATTTTAATCTATAGACACAGAAAAATGTGCCATGCATTCAAGGAAAAAATGAGATGGGGCTTCCTAAGTCTAACTAGTTGTAGCGCATCTCCCGTCCTTTACCAAATCCCTTGTTTTCATAACCTCTCCCCCTTTTTATAACACTTGCAATATCTATCTGTTGCCTTTGAGTACAAGATGAAAAAGTAACATTATAAAAACAATATTTCAGTCACTTATAAACATTATCTTATCCATTATTAGGTTTATATAATTGATTCTGTATTTATCCAAAGATCAAGAAATTACCAGATGAGTTTATAAAGAAAAGAATGATGTGAAGACTTTACCTATGACCCCTTATATCTGAAAATTGAAATAGTAAAAGGCATTAGCCTGATTTCCACTCAGATGTGTATTACTTCCAGACTATTCATTTATTATCTTGAGCATTGATCACTACACAAATTATATTTTCCTATTGAGGAACTTATGGGTATCACCAAATGATATTACATCTCTGCACAAAAAGTTTGACCTTTCCTATCATTTTTCTTTTTTAGTTAAAGGGGTTATCAGGGAATAAATTTCATTTAAATTTTTACTTAATTAGTCATATTTAATAACATTTCTAATATAGTGTCTGCTTACCTGTGCCAGTGTTACCGTGTTCCGATCTGCTGTCACATGACCGCTCCCAGGGTAAATCTTTTATTTCCTGTGAGGTACCGTGTCTTTGCTCAGCCAGCACTTCCGGCTGGGAAAGGCACGGTGCGTCATCAATTACATTTACAGGCAGTGGGCCGGGCGGATGTTTCATGAGCTCTTCAGAGCTCCGCCTCCTCTGGTCCCGCCGCCTGTAGATGTAATTGATGACGCGCCGTGTCTTTACACAGCAGGAAGTGCTGGCTGAGCAAAGACACGGAGCGTCATCAATCATAGTACACGCCCCCTCCTCCTCCTGTCTCGTCGTCCACTCCTCCTCCTCCTCCTTCTTCACTCTTGGAGCTCCCGCACTGAAGTGCATGTGAGAAGGAGGAGGAGCGGAATCCCTAAACCGTTGCCGAAACTGTGGCCGGGGATTACGCTGCAGGAGAAGTCCATGACTTTTCCTGGAGCTGTCCCTTACTCCTGAAACTGAATCCCCGGACACAGCGGCCGGAGATTCCTCTCCAGGAGAAGTCCCTGACTTCACTGTCCATATATGGACAGTGAAGTTAGGGACTGTTCCTAAAGCGGAATCCCCGGCCACAGCAGCCGATGATGTGGCCGAGGATTCCGCTCCAGGAGAAGTCCCTGCCTTCACACAAAGGGTAATGATGATTATTACTGTGTAAGACAGTGTGCAGGGAGGGAGCTGCCTGGAATTAGAGCAGGGAAGGACCTGTGAACATAGAGGGGAGTGGCAGTATGCAAATAGCTGAGATGCTTTGGAGGAAGTGGGGTGCAACTGTCTCCTCAGATGCAGCAGGAGATCATGGGTATGGTGGGTTACAAGACAGGAAACAGACAGGAACAGAAGCAAGGGATGTAAACAAACAGAAAGAGCAGCAGTGATGATGGAGATCAAACAGAAACTGGTTAGAATTTAAATAGGGGGTATTAGGGAAGGCAAACCAAGGCAGGGGGACATTTGTTAGAATTTTTTTTCCTGGACAACACCTTTAATCATAATCAATCCATACTCGCTCTATCACGTTTGGTTCACAAGGGTATTTATATTGCATTTTCTGAATCATTAAAATGTTGAGGAACAACAAACAAGTCTGGGCTCACTAAACTGTATACATTATCCTGGTTTAAAGGAATTATAGGGTTTCATGGAAAAAAAACTTCTAAACTTCTATATAAACTATATAATATAATGTGCACCTCCTTACTTTATTCTTAAATGGTAGATGGAACTAAAATTATACTTAGGACTTAATATTCACTGGGATGATGTTCCTTACATTGTTCCTCCCACACTGACATTTTCAAAGTACTCAGTAAAAACCCATGCAGCTAAACCCATTGTTCCTTCATATTGAAATTCAACATCCTCAAATTGAAACAAACTTTGGTATATAAAATCTCCCAAACTCAAAGATTGATGGAATTATCTAATCCCACAAACCGAGAATCATATGGAACCTTGATGTTCTGCACATAAAATAATCGTTTTTACAAATTGTTACTATATACTTTGCATTATTGAAGTGAACTACCCATGTTCATTTAAATATGCAAATAAATCCTACAAAGGAGCAGACTTTTAAGATAAAAAATAAAAATATTTAAGATCACTCTCAGGGTATGTTCACACGGCCTATTTACGGACGTAATTCGGGCGTTTTTGCCCCGAATTACGTCTGAAAATAGCGCCTCAATAGCGCTGACAAACATCTGCCCATTGAAAGCAATGGGCAGACGTTTGTCTGTTCACACGAGGCGTAAATTTACGCGCCGCTGTCAAATGACGGCGCGTAAATAGACGCCCGCGTCAAAGAAGTGACCTGTCACTTCTTTGGCCGTAATTGAAGCCGTTATTCATTGACTCCAATGAATAGCAGCGCTAATTACGGCCGTAATTGACGCGGCGTTCAAGCGCCTGCACATGCCGGTACGGCTGAAATTACGGGGATGTTTTCAGGCTGAAACATCCCCGTAATTTCAGCCGTAACGGACGCCCTCGTGTGAACATACCCTCAAAGTTGATTTTTACACTACCCTTTTACTAACTATTTAACATCTTACAATAAGAGAGACTACAAATCCTATCATGATTATGACTGTAACATACATGAGGTAACCATTGACCAACAGCACACTATTTTAACCGCAAAATAATACGTTTCTTAGGGTTAAGTTAAATACTGTTGGTAAAGTGTCCACTCTAATGTGACCTGAACACAGATTTGACGCTGCCCGCATCATGCAGGTTGACCATTGTACAGGTCCATGATTGCCAAGTACGTCAGTCAGTTAAAACTTTGTGTCTGATGTATGAAAACAATGCCAAATGTTTCATTTTTGGGCATGGTTTAAAAGACTGCTGGCTATGGTGGAACAAGGCACGTCATGATACTGTCCTTATATTTACACAGTACTGTGCACAACCAGATCAGGAGGTAGCTGGAATATGATAGCCAATCATTCCTAATTTAACCCCTTAATGACCAGACCTATTTTGGCCTTAAAGACCAAGCATTCTTTTTTATTTTTCTCATCTTCACATTCCAAGAGTTATAACTTTTTTATTTTTCCGTCAACATAGGCGTGTGAGGGCTTGTTTTTTTGCGGGACGAGTTGTGTTTTTCAATGGCAGTATTTTTTGGTGCATATATTATATTGATTAACTTTTATTAACTTTTTGGGGGAAAAGAATTGGAAAAAAACGCTATTCCTGCATATTTTTTATATTGATGCCGTTCACTATGCGGTATAAATACCATGTTACCTTTATTCTATGGGTCAGTACTATTACGACGATACCACATATGTATAGGTTTTTTTTATGTTTTACTACGTTTGCACAATAAAAAACCTTTTAAACAAAAATAATAAATTTTTGCATAACCGCATTCCAAGAACCGTAACTTTATTATTTTTCCGTTGATATCGCCAAATGAGGGCTTGTTTTCTGCGGGACAAGGTGCAGTTTTCATCGTTACTATTTTGGGGTGCACGGGACTTATTGATTAACTTTTATTATATTTGTTTGGTTGGGGAATGGAAAAAAAAAGCAATTTTGCCGTTGTTTTTTTTGTACGGCGTTCACTATACAGTTGAATAAATGTGTTAACATTATTCTTTGTGTCGTTACAATCACAGTGATACCATTTATGTGTTATTTTCATGTTTTTATACACTTTTATTAAATAAAACCACTTGTTATGAAAAATAATGGTTTTATTTTATTTTTACTGTTCACATTTTTTATATATTTTCAAAAACTTTATTTGACTGTTTTTAATTATTTTTTTAAGTCCCAATAGGGGACATCACCTTGCGATCTTCTGATCGCAGATATAATGCTTTGGTATACTTAGTATACCAAAGCATTATTGCCTGTCAGTGTAAGGGTATGTTTACACGCTGAGTCAAAAATGTCTCAAAATACGGATCTGTTTTCAGAGAAAACAGCTCCTGAATTTCAGATGATTTTTGTGCCACTTGCGATTTTCGCTGCATTTTTCGCTGTGTTTTTACGTAAAAAACGCCGCAAAAAACGATCCGTCAGAACAGAACACCGTTTTCCCATTCAAATTAATGGGCAGATGTTTGGAGGCGTTCTGCTTCCGATATTTCGGCCGGAAAAACGGCTGAAAATAGGCCGTGTGAACATACCCTAAAATTGACAGGCAACCTATTAGGCCTGATAGGCATACAGAAAGAGCAGGCCTGGGAGTCTTTGTTAGACACCCGGCTAACATGGCAACCCATTGGCGGCCGGCGATCACATTCGCGGGCCGCCGATGGGTGACAGAGGGAGCTCCCTCCCTTTGTCAATAGATTTAAATGTCGCAGTTGCTATTGACCGTGGCATTTGATGGGTTAAACGGCTGAGATTGAAGGTTTCTTCAATCTCAGCCGTTGCAGCGGGATCTTGGCTGTCAGTCACAGCTGGGCTCTCGCGGCGATTACCATCACGTACATGCACGTGGGAATGCGCGAACAGACTGCATTCCCCGACGTGCATGTACGTGAAAATGCGGGAAGGGGTTAAGAAACTGATTACCCGGTAGATGACATCGATATCATAATTTCTTGCACTCATAAAACATACAACTGGCACAGGCACCAGGATCTAGGGCTCCAAACCGGTAGACTTGACATCAAATTTCTGGTAACAAGTAACAGTCTGGGGCATCAAACCATTTGATACCAGTAAATTATGTGCCAAGGAAGAGGCATCAAAACCACTGAATTCTAGGATAAACATGAAAACCACTGAACATCGAGGGATAGAACAATAAATCTCTGGACACCGGGGTGTAGGTATTGTACTAGAAAAGTCACTGGTACAGCATACTGAGAAATTTATACAATGGACAGGCATTTGGACAATAAACCAATGGACCCCATAGCCTTAGACAGTAAATCATGGGGCGCTAGGTAAATTTACATAATAGCTTGAGCCATTGAATGCCTAGTTTGGTTATCCTTGCTGCTTTACAAACCTTGAGAAACAGTTTTAATAATAACTAGTGCTCTTGATGCATGGTGCTTGAGGATGAGCTCAAATCTGCCAGGCACTTATGGCATATCTTGTGGCTATGTCATAAATGCCAAAGACGGGAATCCCTATTACTGCACAATAAAATAAAATAATGTTTAGAAAAAATAGCTAAAAAAACATTATGTATTTATATATTTAACAATGGCATCATGCTTCAATGGACTAGTTGAATAGTGTGAATGCCACACAAACAGTATGTGGTACCCAGTAACATGCCAGCCCCGGCTTAAAGTACAACCAAATTATTGTGTTCATACTGTACAGGTATAGTCTAAGGAGTATGTTATAAATGATTACTCTTGACTTATGTCCTCAGGGAGCTGACAGTTAGTACTTAAGGTACATGCACTTGAATATCCTTTTATTAAAATAGAAAAGGAACATGTGTTAAAGAAATGGCAGGAATGTTGAGTGCATTATGTCTGAAAAACAAAGGTTCTTGGAAACTATTCTAATTTTGGAAATATTACATGACCTGCATTTTGCCAGCAGTACTTTTATAATTTAGAGCAGAAAACACATGTAAAATGGAATTTTCCATTTGAAAACAACAAGCATAATTCAAATAATTATTTTTCAGGCATAAAAGTCAACTTTACAATAAACATAAAGGAAAATTATTAAAAAAACATTGCTTGTCTTGGGGAATGATATATGATGGCCTTAGTCTTTCCCTCTTCCAGCCACTATAAAGGAAAGTAAAATCTAAAATTTTTGTATAACTGCAGCTTTAAATGTAAAGGTACAAAGGTTCAAATCTCTGGTGTCAGGGCAGGGTGAAGGCAAAGGTCTCTAGATGGTATATTATGTATAATATAAAATGTATAATAGTATGAATAACATAAAATGACGTTAGCATTTATCCTATCTTTCATTTAATAGATGCTACAAGGAGCACTGTTTTAGTTCATGGAATAGATCATTTGAAGTGGCCTTTTCCCCTGTGTCTCATTTTTTTATTAGGGATAGCTATAGATCTGTACCACTAGTACTAGAGTGATGTTAGAAGCAATATTTTCCTATAGCCAGCCAATCCTTACAGTAAAACTGCCTTTCACTCAACTCATAAGAAAATGGGTGAGAATTACAAAGCAAAATGTCACAGAATTCTTTGAAAAAGCACCAAATTTACTATATGTCTTTTAGACAATATTTACACCTCCCTCGCCAATTTGAAAAAGGGGTGTTGCTAAGGGGAGTCGTAAAATGTGCAAGATTTATTAAAGGGGTGCACCATTCTTTTGGTACAAAATGTTGGTGTACAGCACGCCAGCCATAAGGTGGCTTAAGGAGGAGAAAGGTGTCTAACATGTCTAGCAAGATACGGAAAATTTATTATACAACATGCGCCAATGTGATTAATTTGGTGAAGTTTCTGCCTGTCTGGTCTAATTTTATCCTGTCTAAGTTTAAGAAAGTATTAATAAGTCTGCCCCATTATACACAGTTTTTAGCTATAAAATAAGTCATACCCAAACAGTGTCGGACTGGCCCAGAGGAGGATCAGAGGATCCTCTAGTGGTCCCAGGCACCGAGAAGCTACTTTCCAGCAGCAGAGCAAAGATCCGTTGGCTCCCTGCCCCGCCCCTTATTCTTGTAGCCAGGGGCGTAACTAGGAAAGACTGAGCCCCATAGCAAACTTTTGACTGGGGGCCCCCCCCTCCACTGGGTATCACACAACCCCCTTTTGTAGATAGTGACTCCCTGTAGATTCTGCTACACAGCGCCCCCTGTAGATAGCACCATACAGCCACCCTGTAGATAACGCCTTACAGTGCCCCGTAGATAAAGCCGTACATCCCCCCTGTAGATAACGGCATACAGCCCCCTGTAGATAACGCCACACAGCCCCAAACCCCCCTGTAGATAACACCTTACTGCGGCCCTGTAGATAACACCATACAGCCCCCCTGTAGATAACGGGATACAGCCCCCTGAAGATAACGCCACACAGCCACATACCCCCCTGTAGATAACGCCACACAGCCACAAACCCCCCTGTAGATAACACCATACAGCCCCCTGTAGAAAACGGCATACAGCCCCCTGTAGATAACACCATACAGCCCCAAACCCCCCCTGTAGATAACACCATACAGCGGCCCTGAAGATAACGCCATACAGCCCCCCTGTAGATAACGCCACACAGCCACATACCCCCCTGTAGATAACGCCACACAGCCACAAACCCCCCCTGTAGATAACACCATACAGCCCCCTGTAGAAAATGGCATACAGCCCCCTGTAGATAACACCATACAGCCCCAAACCCCCCCTGTAGATAACACCATACAGCGGCCCTGAAGATAACGCCATACAGCCCCCCTGTAGAAAACGCCACACAGCCATAAACCCCCCTGTAGATAACGCTGCACAGCCACAAACCCCCCTGTAGATAACGGCATACAGCCCCCCAGTAGATAACGGCATACAGCCCCCCTGTAGGTAACGCCATACAGCCCCCAACCCCCCCTAAAAAATGGCCTATAGTTTGTCATACAAAAGAGATGTGTCCCCTATCCACAGGATAGGGGACACGTGTGATCGCTGGCAGCAATAAGGAGAACAGGGGACTGAAAGTCCCCCCGAAGTTCTCCATGACAAAACTAGGACTTCCGGAGTCTGCACAGTTCAATAAAAATGAAAGGAGCGCTGGTCATGCATGCGCACAGGCGCGACCGCTGCACAATTCATTTCTATGGAGCTGCCGACAGACCCCGGAAGTCCGAGGTTTGTCATGGAGAATTTCAGGGGACTTTCGGTCCCCCGTTCTCCTTATCGCTACCAGCGATCACACATGTGTCCCCTATCCTGTGGATAGGGGATGCATGTATTTTGTAGGAACAACCCCTTCAGTGGCGTCGCGCTGTAGCAGCCATAGCGGCTGCTAGTGGAGCCTCCGGCCATGTGGGGGGGGCCATGCCGGCGTTCTGGGCGGGCTTCCTCATGCTGCGGGCCCCGTAGCAGCCACTACGGCTGCTACAGCGGTAGTTACGCAACTGCTTGTAGCCCACAGGTTGTTAAAGGCCTGTGGTCTACTAAAGGACGCAGAGGATGTTGGGGTCCCGCGCAGGTGACGTGATGACGTCACCGCGCTGGGGCAAAGACACAGCAAAGGACCTCATCGCTCATTGTGGGAATGGGGTCAGGTGAGTTTTTGTTCTTTGTTTTTTTAATTGGCGCAAATGGGAACCTAACTTTATGGGGGGGGGCAAAGGGGTCATAACAACTACATCGGTGGCACAAAGGGGGCCTAACAACTATATAGTCTAACTACTATGGGGGCAGCACAAAGAGGGCCTGACTACTATATGGGGTGCACAAAGGGGACCTAACTAACATGGGGACACAAAGGTGACCTATCTACTATATGGGGACACAAAGGGACCTAACTGCTATAAAGCGGCACTAAGGGGGCCTAACTAATATATAGGGGCACAAAAGGGACCTAACTACTATATGGAACAAATCACTGAAAAATAACTATTTTAGTTTAAAATCACTGAATAGGCTATACTTACTCATGAGGGAGATCACACAGGTGCAATATACTGATGAAACACCCACTCACACTTCCACTATTCAAGAGGGGGGTGGCTGCTTAGTATTATCATTGCACAAATGTAGCTTTTATGAGTGTGTCAGTAACATGGGTGCATACAGTGCACCATACTAGCTTACAGCCTATTAACTACTATATAGGGGGTGAATGGGAGCCAAACTGCTATATGGGGCAAAGGGGGCCCAAGTACTATATGGGGGTACAAAGGGGACCTAACTACTATAGGGGGCACAAATGGGACCTCACTACTGTATGGGGCAAAAAGGGGGACATTGCTACTGTGTGGGATCACATACGGAGGCATTCCTTTGTAAGGAGTACAAAAGGTCACTATTACTGTGTGAGGCCAAAAGGGGGCACTGTTACTTTTTAGGGGCACTATTGCAGGGTGCGGCACATAGAGGAGCACTATTACTCTGAGGGGCCTAAAGGGTGGTGCTATTAGTGTGAGGCACCAAGAGGGGATATTATTTCTATCTGGGGCACTATAAATGTTTTTTATTGAGGGTGGGATATAAGTGGGAGGGTACTGGAAAAGCCAAGAGACAAAGATGTTTGTGTTGCAAATTCTGCAGAGGTGATTTGTGGCTGGAAGAAGGCGTTATGACCTTCCGAGCTAGATGAAGAAGAAAATAAAAAAGTGAACGACTCTAATCTGAGATGTCACTAGTGAGTCAGTGGATATAACTTTACTGTTTTAACCTATATGGTCTGCAGAGCCCCTGTGTAGGACTGGTATATACCACTATATGTTCACTGAATGGTGGTAATATTGGTCTTTGTTTTACTGGAGGTTTTACTACACAAGTGGTCGCATAATTTCTATATAGCTGAAGGGTGGGCCTCAAAAAAGATTTCCTCTGATTGGCCCAAGGTACTCCAGTCCGATACTGCACTCAAATGGCAAGTTTTCAGTCTCAGAGTACTATGTTCATAACACTACAGATGCCCGACCAAGGCGTAGTCCATCCCACCACCAAACAGCACCCGATCAACCACGGGGGAATGGGTCATTTGATCTCCAGCACTATATGCAGATTATTGTTTCTGAACCCTCTTGGCAAATCACATGTGTCCAGAGAGTTCACAATACTCTTCCAGTGTAGATTGGTAAAATGTCTGGCTCTGTCTGGTATTGCCTCTGGTATTGTGGTTGTGTATCTGGACGATATTCTTGTGTTTTCTTCCGATTGGTCCTCTCATGTTCAACATTTAAGGTTCGTCCTTCAAGTCAGGGAAAATTGTCTTTATGCGAAATTTGAAAAATGCCTTTTTGGAGTTCAGGAAGTTAATTTCTTGGAATATGTGTTGTCCTCATGATTTTCTTATGGACTCCACTAAGGTTCAGGCAATTCTTGATTGGGTCCAACCCACTTCGCAAAAAGCTCTGCAGGGGTTTTTGGGTTTTGCTAATTATTACCAAAAATGTATTCATAATTTTTCCTCCATTGCCAAACCTTTGACAGATTTTATGAAAGTGGGTTCTGATCTTGTAAATTGGAAACCTAGTGCGGTCTCTGCCTTTGAAACCCTAAAACAGTATTTCATGGAAGCACCTGTACTTGTTCAATCTGAACTTTCTAGTCCTTTTATTGTTGGCAGTGGCGTAGCTAGGGGTTTAGCACAGGGAGGGCTTAAAATATCTGAGTGGGCCCCAACCCAGTTGGCCCCCCAATGCATATTTACAAATGCAGAGGCGCATCCTAATCATAGTGGTTATCATTCTGAATGAGCAGGAGTGATGTACTGTATGCGGTGCTATATTATCCATGATAATTAAAAGTTTGAGAGCAGTATAAAAAGCTGTCTTAAGTAAATTACACATGTATAGCCTAGTTTAACTAGTTGCCGACTGCTGGCTGTGTTTTTACGGCCAGCGGTCAGGGTCCTTAAAACCCGAGCCATAGAGTTTTTACTGCTCGGGTTTTAACTTGCTGCCCCAGCGATTGGGCAGCTGGATGTCGGGTCTCCGGCTGTCAGTGACTGCCGGGGACCCTGAGGAGAGGATAGAAGCAGCTTTCGTTGCTTCTGTATTCTCCAATCTCTTTTATACAGCGCTCAATGAACGCTGTGTATAGGAATAGAGACAGCAGCAGCGGCGCTGTCTCTATTCCTCCCGGTGATCATGTGACTGGTCACATGATCGCCGGGTGCCGTTACTGACAGACTGCTGCTGGGTCTTACTAGACCCAGCACAGCCCTATTAGTGACAATCGTCACTATGAGAGGGCTGATTTCCCCTGTAACTGGGGCTGCTATGCAGCACCAGTTACAGTGGAAAAGCATGGTGTAAAAGAAAGAAAAAAATATATGAAGTTCCCCAAAGGTCCTTTTTGACCTTTGAGGGACAGACCATATTAATAAAAAAATAGTAAAGTAAAGCGCAATTTAAAAAAAATAATAAATACACATAAAATACCCACGCCCAAAAAAAACTTCTGCCCCACCAATCATTGTTGTAACGCTAGCGCTGACTCAATTACCCTAATATAGACATGTAATATATTAAAATTTACGGTTGACAATGACGATCACAAATAAAAGGTCTATTTTGAGGTAAAACTATGTTATTACCCCAAAAAATAGCTGAAACTTAAAATAGCTTATTTTTTTACTATTATTTTTAAACTTTATGAATAAAAATTCTAAAATAGCAAAAAGGATGTGTATTAAAATGATAAAAAAAGAAACCTGCATTGTCTACGGAAAAAACATTGCAAAAATCACGTCGTTAGCCCAACAAATAAATAAGTTATAGCCATTTAACCCCTTAGTGACCACTAATACGCCTTTTTACGTCGGTCACTAATGGGCTTTAGGCTAGGCTGACGCCTTTTCACGTCAGCCTAGTCTAAGTCCTGCACGGGTCTCCCGTGCAGGCAGGAGCCGGGGCTCTGCTGTCTGATGACAGCTGAGCTCCTGCTCCAACGCCCGCGATCGAAGTTTACTTTGATCGCGGCCGTTTAACCTGTTAAATGCCACCGTCAATAGCGACCGCGGCATTTAACTTTGTTTACAGAGGGAGTGCGCTCCCTCTGTCACCGATCGGCGGCCCGCGAATGCAATCGCGGGTCTCCGATGGGGTGTCATGGCAGCCGGGGGCCTGATAAAAGCCCCCAGGTCTGCCTTGGACATATGCCTGTTAGGACGCGCCGGAGGCACGTCCTAACAGATTGCCTGTCAGATTTACACTGACAGGCAATAATGCTCTGGTATACGAAGTATACCAGAGCATTATATCAGCGATTTGAAGATCGCACAGTAAAGTCCCCTAGTGGGACTAATAAAATAAGTCATCAAAGTGAATTAAAGATTATTAATAAAAAGTACAGTTAAAAAAATAAATAAAACCATTTTTTTCCATAAAAAGTGGTTTTATTTAGTAAAAGTGTAAAAAAAAAAAAAAAGTACACATATGTGGTATCGCCGCGACCGTAATGACTCCATTAATAAAGTTAATATGTAATTTAAACCGCAAAGTGAACACCGTAAAAAAAAAAACGCAAAAAACCATGGCGAAATTGCAATTTTTTTCCATTGCCCCCCAAAAAAGTCATAATAAAAATGAATCAATAAGTCCCATGCACCCCAAAACAGAACCATTCAAAACTACGTCTCGTCCCGCAAAAAACAAGCCCAAAAAATCACTACATTGATGGAAAAAGAAAAAAATCACGGCTCTTGGAAAGCGACGATGAAAAAGCAAATAATTTTAGTTCAAAAGTGTTTTTATTGTGCAAAAGTCGTAAAACATAAAAAAAACTCTACATATGTGGTATCGCCGTAATCGTACCGACCCATAGAATAAAGGTAACATGTTATTTACGTCGCATAGTGAACGGCGTCAATTTAAAAACGCATAGAACAATGGCGGAATTTCAGGTTTTTTTTATAATCCCCCCCAAAAAGGTTAATAAAAGTTAATAAAAAAATTATATGTACCCAAAAATGGTGCTATTAAAAAGCACAACTAATCCCGCAAAAAACAAGTCCTCATACAGCTATGTAGACGAAAAAATAAAAACGTTATAGCTCTTTGAATGCGACTATAGAAAAACGAATAAAATAGCTTGGTCATTAGGGCCTAAAATGGGCTGGTCACTAAGTTAACTAACACGTGCTAAAAAGGGCTAAACGGTGTCTGGTCCTGAAGGCTCAAAATAGCCCGGTCCTGAACTGGTTAAAGGTTATCTCCTGCATTATCCAAAACAGTAGAAAAGAAGGGGACTATTACATTAAGAATGATTAACAGGAGAAGACATGGCAGCCATCTCAATATCAGAGACACATCCTAATCTATAGAAGTTTAATAGCAGACTATAATAACAGTTCAGCGGTATATCAAAAGGAGATACACTTCCAAACCAACTTGATACTTGAAAGCAGTAGACTAGCCAAATATAACCAAGGAGAACATTGGCTCTAATCCATCACATAAACCTTATCATATACAAATCCCAGAAGCAGAGCAGGTGAGCGGCTAGAAGTACATTCAGAATTAGGTCTACAGCATGCAACTATTATAATTCAGATAGAAAAACACTTTAATATATTCATAGAAAATACATTTAAAAAACATGTTACTCGGTATATACATGGATGATAGGGGGTTGTGTACAGGGATGATGGGGTTATATACAGGGATGATAGGGGGTATTGTACAGGGATAATGGGGGTTATATACATGGATGATGGCTGCTTCAGCTTTCATCGGCATATATAAACCCCATGATAGGGATGATAGGGGGTTGTGTACAGGGATGATGGGGGTTATATACCTTTATATACAGGGATGATAGGGGGTATTGTACAGTGATGTTGGGGGTTATATACAGGGATATTGGCTGGTATATACAGGAATGATAGGGGGTTGTGTACAGAGATGATGGGGGTATATACATAGATGATGGCTGCTCCAGCTATCATTCCCATATATAACTCCCATAATCTCTGTATATATCAACCATCATCCCTGTATATACCAGCCATAATTCCTGTATATAACTGTATATAACCCCCGTCATCCCTGTATATATCAACCATCATCCCTGTATATACCAGCCATCATTCCTGTATATAACCTCCATCATCCCTGTATATAGCAGCCAGGCTGGTATATACAGGGATGATAGAGGTTACATACAGTGATGATAGAGGTTATATACAGTTATATAAAGGGATGATGTCTGGTATATACAGGGATGATAGGGGGTTGTGTACAGAGATGATGATGGCTATATACATGGATGATGGCTGCTCCAGCTATCATCCCCATATATAACCCCCATCATCCCTGTATATATCAACTATCATCCCTGTATATAACACCATCATTCCTGTATATAACCTCCATCATCCTTGTATATACCAGCCAGGCTTATATATACAGGTATGATGGGGGTTATATACAGTGATGAAGGGAGTTATATACAGTTATACACAAGGATGATAGTTGATATATACAGGAATGTTGGGGGTTATATACAGGCATGATAGGTAGTCCAGCCATCATCCCTGTTTTAATCCCCATCATCCCTGTTTAAGGCAGCCATTATCCATGTATAATTTCAGAACGAGATACATCGGGGAGGAATGCTTGCGCACCCTCTCCTCACACGCAGGCAGGCTTCTTCTGTTCCTTGCGGGCAGCGTTAGAAGCGTGCCTAGCATGCACACACGTCTGCTAGTTTGAATGACTGAGTGACCGCGCACAGTCATAGTGAGAGTGACGGGAGCAGCGAGAGAAGAGCGGAGTGGCGGGAGAAGAGCCGAGTGGAGGGCCCCACCATCGCAGTGAGTGGGCCCCACCATCTCAGTGGGCCCAGGGCCACCGCCTCCCTGTCCCGCCTTAGCTACGCTACTGATTGTTGAGGTTGATGCCTCAGAAATAGGTGTGGGGGCTGTGTTGTCCCAAAGATCTTCTATATTGACTAATTTGCGTCCCTGTGCTCGCAAATTTTCTACCACTGAAAAAAAATTATGATATAGGCAATCGAGAGTTTCTTGAAATTAAGTGGCCGTTTGAAGAGTGACACCACTTTCTAGAGGGAGCTAGACATCAAATTACAGTACTTACTGACCATAAAAACTGGACCTTTTTTTTAGAATCAGCCAAAAGACTCAATCCCAGATAGGCTAGGATGGCCTTGTCTTTTTTTTTTTTTTACCAGGTTTGACTTTATTGTAACCTACAGACCCGGGTCTAAAAATGCCATGGCCGACGTATTATCTCAAAGTTTCTGTTCCTCACAGGTCCCTGACGTTCATCCTGAACCTATTTTATCTAAAGGGATAGTGGTTTCTGCAATATCACCTGATCTTGCAACTGAGATTAAACAATGTCAGCAACTCGCTCCGCATACCATTCCTGCTGGGAAGTTGTTTGTACCTCCTCAGATCAAATTTAGTTTGCTCAATGAGTTACATGATTCTGTTTTGTGTGGCCATCCAGGGATAACGGGTACTAAAAAATTTATCTCGTGGCTCTATTGGTGGCCGTCTTTGCCTGATGTCAGTTCCTATGTCTTTGCTTGTGATGTCCTCAAACTTGAACTCCTCGAACCTGTTCTATGGGTGGACTGCTGCCATTGTCTGTCCCATAGAAACCTTGGTCTCATCTGTCTATGGATTTTATCATCGATTCTGAAGGGAAAACGGTCATTTGGGTTGTGGTGGACTGTTTCAGTAAAATGTGTAATTTCGTCTCGTTGCCTCAACTCCCTGATTCCAAAACATTGTCTAAATTATTTATTGATCAAGTGGTTTGTCTGCATGGTATTCCGGAAAATATTGTCTCTGATAGAGGTGTACAATTTATGGCTAACTTCTGGAGAGCTTTCTGTAAGAAACTTGGTATACAGTTATCGTTCTTTTCTGTATTTCACCCTCAGACTAATGGTCAAACTGAACGCTTTAATCAAACCATAGAACAGTATCGTAGGTGTTATATTGCTGATAACCAGGTTGAAAGGGTCTCATATCTTCCATTAGCGGAATTTGCTATAAATAATCGCCACCATGTTTCTCTTGATACCTCACCGTTTTTCTGTAATTATGGTTTTCATCCTCGTTTTGGTTAATTTTCCACCTCTTCTAGTGATAACCCTGAGGTACAAGTTGAATCAAATAAACTGTGCACAGTTTGGGCTCAGGTTCAATTGAACCTGAAAGTCTCGCAAGTTATTCAAAAGAAAAATGCTAACAAAAAACGTACGTTGGGTCCTGTGTTTAGTGTGGGTCAAAAGGTGTGGCTTTCTACTAAGAATCTGCGGCTGAAAGTGCCGTCTCATAAGTTTGCCCCTAGGTTTATTGGTCCATATTAAATTGTTGATGTCATCAACCCTGTATCTTTATGTCTGGCTCTTCCTCCGTCATTTAAAATTCATGATGTTTTTCACAAATCTCTCCATAAAAAAAAAATTCCGCCATCTAATCCTCTCAAGAAACCTCCTCCTTCAGTTTAGGTAGAAGGAGATATGGAGTTTGAGGTTCAGAGGATTGTGGATTCTAGAAGGGTCAGGGGTACTCTCTACTACTTGGTGCACTGGAAAGAGTATGGGCCAGAAGAACAAACGTGGGTTCCTGCCCATTCAGTGCATGCAAGTCGGTTGGTTAAGATCTTTCATTTAAAGTTTCCTTTAAAACCTAGGCCGAGGTTTAATGGTCCGGTGGCCCCTTGTAGAAAGGGGGGTACTGTTAGGGAATACCTATTCCTTTAATGACCTCCATGACTACTGTTCTGGTTTCTGGGTGGTTCTGTTTTTTCCTTGAGCCTATCTCTTTTCTCTATCTTTCTGCCTGTCAGATTTGGTTTAATATTTATACCTGTCCTTCTCACTCAGTCTTTGCTTGTGATTTTCCTTACCTTCAGGTGTTTTGATCAAGTTTCTGACTAAACCCCATACCTCTGACTTTTGGTCTTCTTGGAATACTGACCTCGGCTTGTCTCTCGTTAACCCCTTATTTGCTGATTTGGATTATCTGCTCCCGGCTGACTCTAACCTCTGCTTTACCTGGTATCCACTTGCTTATGGATTTGGACTTTCTATTTTACCTCTGGCTGTCTGGTTATCCTGTTTAGATTTGCCTGCATTGCACCTCTTATCCAACATTGAACTCTGCTAAAACCACCTTGGTTCTATGCAGCAAAAACCATCCCGCATTGCGGTGCGCTCTGGCGAATACCATGGAGTAGCCGTAGACTCTGTTGATCAAAGTTGTGGCGGATTTTAGGTTGCGGATTTATATGCACATTCTCTCCCTTTAATTTCCAGCGGCCTTTGGGGAATCGCTCTCCTAGTAATTCCATAACATGTGATGTCCCCAGGATTACCTTGTCCCCAATAAGTATAGGCTCACCTGGATACGTTGTGCTCATATAAATACATCTCTAAATAGTAGCATAGATAGGCGCATCTGCTTCAAGGCCTCCTCAGCCCTCATATCCAAAACAACTGTTGAAGAAACATGTAGGAGAAGACAAAAGGCTGTACTGAAAATGGCTAATTCTAGGCATAGGAGAAATTGTGATTGGAAGCAACCCGGCTCGAGAATAGTACTTATGACACTTATTTCAATAAACGTTTCAAAAGGACCTCTCTTGAGTCTGGTTGCCTTCAATCACAATCTCTTCTAATATCGCCTACTTTTGCAAAAATATATATTGATAGGTCATTTACTGTTGTTGCTCATGAAAATTGGTCCTTGCGGTTATGTTTGATAAAGAGAAATTAGTACATTAAAGCATTGTGGAATGTGTTGCTCCTATGTAAATGACAGATAATTATATTGCATACATTTGTATAAATATTTTTGAGGTGGAAATTCTCAACTTAAAGGGGTTTTCCCATCTTGGAAATTTATGGTATATCCACCGGATGTGCCATAAATGTTTGATAGATGAGGGTCCCACCACCTAGCCCTAGAACGGGACCCCTTAAACCCTGTTCTACCTTGCTCAGCTCCCGCTGCCTCCTGGCCACTTTCTGATTCGGTGGTCGGAGTTACAGAAACAGCCGAGCTCGCTGAGCTTCGTTGTTTCCATAACTCCCATATAAGTGAAGGGGGTTATGTAAACAGTGTAGCACAGCAATCTTTGGTGTTTCTGTAGCTCCCGAGTTCCGGAAAAAGCATAGCTCGTTATGCTACGCTGTTTCCGTAACTCCCATTCACTTCTATAGGATTTCCGTGCTTAGACTTATAAAAATGTAAGTTTACTTACTTGTACTTATTGCATCTTTTCTGAAATGTCATAAATAACCCTAGTTAGAAAAAGTCTGCTATTTGAATAATGTTTAATTGATGTTTATGTATAAACACTACAGGTGACACATTGGCTTTGGCCAGCATCTACTGTTGGATATTGATTTAATTAATTCCTTTGGAAATACCTGATTTACGTTGAGCATGAGACATAAAATGGCAATTTGTTTCCGTTGGAATCTTCTTCTGTTTTTACAACAATCTCTTTGTTGCATCTGGCGTTTACATGTGTGTATTTAGTTATTGGACTACAACTATTGTTATACTGTCCAAGGTTAAAAAAAGGACAGACAAATTACAAAACCTGCTGCAGTGTGTTGTAGAGTAGTTAAAGATTATTAGTTTGGCAAATGGGTAAGCAAGTTATTCGATGAATGTAAAATCTCCTGAAACAGGGTCACCATTGCTATCACTCTAAAACAAGATATTCCCTAGTGACAATATGCAAACACATAAACCTAATCCGGGAGCAGTCACTTCTCGTAGTGCCATTTTCAGAACGTCACACTTTGTCAACACTTTCTACTCATAAGGGAAATCAGTACTTGTAACACTTTGTCATGCCTATTGACCTTAGAGCAATAACTACCCAATCCATAGACTTGTTTGTTACGTTGGTGTATTTATTCTGCATGTCATTGGAAACTGACCCACTCCACTGCTGCTAGTTGTTTTGTATGTCCTCAACAGTGCTTACTGTAGAGTTTCTGTAGCCCATATTCATTTCAAAGGAGAGTGATAGCACATTCTTGCCCATCTCTCAACCAAGAACATGGACTAGGCGCACGTATTCCCGGGTTTCATGGGGGTTACAGCAGTTGAATCCCCACTGGTTACTCTTTTATGACATATGTAATTTTAGTCCATAAGTTGAATAGCTTCTTTCATCACAACTACCTTGGTTAAAATGCAATAGTGTTTTAACTATGCTTCCTATTCTGATTTGGAAAAGGCAAATAATGGATATTTTTTTCCCATATTCAATTTATAAACATTACATGGCTTGTATACAGTAAAAATAAAAAAAATAAAAAGGTGAATCTTCACCTTTTAATACCTTCTCATTTTGAGGTCAAAAATTTTTTTTTTTTATACTGTATATCTTTATAATTGTTAAAGCTTTGTTTTTTTTCTGATACAGAGCTCCAAATCTCCTGCCTACAGTTAAATGATAAAATCCCACAGGCTGAGATGCCGTTGTATGAATGCTAGGTGCAGTAAGTTCCTAGGCTCCCTGTAGTGGTGGCTGTAGGTAGCCAGGAGTTTATCATTCAAATCTATGGGGGGGAGTTATCTAGCGTAGAAATGTCCCAAAAGTATACTCACTACACCGCTCCTATTCTCCCCTTCCGGTCACCTCAGGCTCCTTCAGCATTCTGGACCTATTTAAGGGTACATATTGAATTTAAGGCTTTCATTCTCCCTCCAGAGAATAATATGCTCTGAGCAGGTAACTGATTTTAATGTAGAGGCATAAAGAGGAAAGCAACTTTCAGGTATTAATAGTAATTGTAAAAGTCAAGAATCTTGATCAGATATAAGTAATGTACTCCCCTGTATACAAAGCATAACCAATAGTAGGGGATGTTTCATCAATTGTCTTCTACCATGGCAGCCAGGGGCCTAACAAAGGCCTCCAGGTCTGCCTTCAGTAACTGTCTATTAGGCCATGCCAGATGCATGGCCTAAAAGATTGTCTGTCAGTTTTACATTGACAGGCAATAATGCTTTGGTATACTAAGTATACCAAAGCATTATATCTGCGATCAGAAGATCGCATTGTCAAATCCATTAGTGGGACTAAAAAAAAATAATTCAAAACAGTTAAATGTAGTTTAAACCCCTCCCGCATTTTCACGTGATGGTATATGATGTACGTGATGGTGATCGCGTGGACACAGAAGCTGTGCCCACACAATCACTGTGGGAGCCCAGCCGTGACTGACAGCTGGACTTCCACTGCAACGGCTGAGATTGGAGAAACCTTCAATCTCAGCCGTTTAACCCATTAAATGCCATGGTCAATAGTGAATGCCGGCCGCCGAAGGGTCTGCCATGGCAGCCGGGGGCCTAACAAAGGCCCCCAGGTCTCACCTGGCTATATGCCTATTAGGCCATACCGGAGGCATGGCCTAATAGATTGCCTGTCAGTTTTACACTGACAGGCAATAATGCTTTGGTATACTAAGTATACCAAATCATTATATAAGCGATCAGAAGATTGCATTGCGAAGTCCCCTAGTGGGATAAAACACATACATTTAAAACAGTTAAATGAAGTTTATGAAAAAATAAAAAAAAGGTGAACAGAAAAAATTAACTAAAATCATATATTTCCATAAAAAATGGTTTTATTTAATAAAGGTATAAAAACAAAACTTGAAAAATATGTATATATGGTATCGCCACGTTTATAACGACAAAAAGTTAATACATTAATTCAACCACATGGTGAACTCTGTACAGAAAAAAATGCAAAAACAACGGCCAAATCACTTTTTTCTCTACCGCCCCCAAAAAATATGTACCCCAAAATGCTAGCGATGAAACCTACACCTCGTCCCGCAAAAAACAAGCCCTCATATGGCAACATCAACAGAAAAGCAATAAAGTTACGACTCTTGGAATGTCGTGATGCAAAGATGTATTATTTTTGTTTAACTCCTTAACGCCGAAGGACGGATATATCCGTCCTCAGCAGCTGCTAGTTGGCGCAGGAGGACGGATATATCCGTCCTGTGATGGCGCGGGTACTGACACTGTACCGACGCGATCAGCGGCAGGAGCACGGCTGTTATACACAGCCTGGCTCCTGCTGCAACTGCCGGAATCGAAGCGCGCTCCGATTCCGGCAGTTTAACCCATTAAATGCCGCTGTCAATAGTGACAGCGGCATCTAATGTGTTTGACAGAGGGAGGGAGCTCCCTCTGTCACCCCATCGGCGCCCCCGCAAACAAATCGTGGGTTGCAGTCGGGTTTCCAGGACAGCCGGGGGTCTAACAAACACCCCCAGGTCTGTCTTCCGCAACTGCCTGTTAGGCGATGCCGGAGGCATGACCTAACAGTTTGCCTGTCAGTTTTACACTGACAGGCAATAATGCTTTGGTATACTAAGTATACCAAAGCATTATATATGCGATCGGCAATCGCATAGTGAAGTCCCCTGGTGGGACTTAAAAAAAAAATGTCAATTAGTTAAATAAAGTTT
Organism: Rhinoderma darwinii; assembly: GCF_050947455.1. Classification (NCBI taxonomy): domain Eukaryota; kingdom Metazoa; phylum Chordata; class Amphibia; order Anura; family Rhinodermatidae; genus Rhinoderma; species Rhinoderma darwinii. The sequence continues at coordinate 307,800,795 of NC_134689.1, read as the reverse complement.
GTGGAAAAAAAATAAAAATAATTACAGTCAAAATCAAATAAAACTACTTTTTTTGCCCAAAAAGTGGTTTTATTCAGTAAAAGTGTCAAAACAAATAACACATACACATATATGGTATCCCCGGGATCATAACAACTTGACCAATAAAATGAACACATTAATTAAACCGCCGGATGAACGGCGTCGAAAAAAAACGCAAAAAACAACGGCAAAATTCTCTCTTTTCTCCCATTCCCCCCATAAAAAATAAAATAAAACTTAATCTATAAGTCCTATGTAAAATAGTACTAATGAAAACTATACCTTGGCCCACAAAAATCAAGCCCACATACGGCCACATCGACGGAAAAATAAAAAAATGACGGCTCTTGGAACGCGGCGATGCAAAAGCAAGTAATTTTTTTCTAAAAGGGTTTTTATTGTGCAAACGTAGAAAAAACATATAAAACCTTTACATATTTGGTATCCCCGTAATCGTGCCGACCCATAGAATAAAGTTAACATGTTATTTACGCTGCATAGTAAACGGCGTAAATTTATAAAGTGAAAATGAATGCTGGAATAGCGGCTTATTTTCAATTGTCTCCTAAAATAAAGTTAATAAAAGTTAATCAATATATTGTAAGCATCTAAAAATGGTACAATTACAAAATACAACTCGTCCCGCAAAAAACAAGCCCTTATACGGCTATATAGACGGAATACAAAAACTGTTACGACTCTTGGAATGCGACCGTGAAAAAACAAAAAATAATCCTTGGTCATTAACATGCAAAATGGCCCGGTCATTAAGGTTTTTTATTGTGCAAACGCAGTAAAACGTAAACAACCTAAACATATTTTGTATCGCCGTAATTGAACCGACCCATAGAATAAAGGTAACATGTTATTTATGCCGCATAGTGAACGGTGTAAATTTAAAACACAAAAAAAAATAAAAAAAATACTGGAATAGCTGTTTTTTTCAAGTTAATAAAAGTTAATCAATATATTATATGCACCGAAAAAAAGCAAGCGCTCATATGAGTATTACAACAGAAAAATAAAAAAAGTTATATATCTTGGAATTCAAAGATAAAAAAAGAAAAAAGAATGCTTTGTCATTAAGGCCAAAATAGGCCTGGTAATTTTATTTTTTTTTCCGACTCACCCCCCCAAAAAAAATAAGTTAATCAATAATGTCTCATGTACCCCAAAATAGTACGAAAGAAAATTACACATATTCCCGCAAAAAAAATCTAGCCCACATATGTCTATATTGATGGAAAAATTAAAAAAAGTTATAGTTCTAGGAATGCAGCGACGCAAAAACAAATATATATTTTTTTTATTGTGCAAACATAGCAAAACATTAAAAAAAAACTATACATATTTGGTATCGCCTTACGGCTTTTACGGCTATGTCGACGGAAAAATAAAAAAGTTATGATTTTTGGAATGCGATGGTGAAAAAACAAAAAAAATGCCAGGTCGTTAAGGCCAAAATAGGCCTGGTCGTTAAGAAGTTAACAATAACACATTTTCATGAGTGCATCAATACAACTGTGGATTGTCATCAGCTATTTAACCCATTCATCACATCTTCATTTTGTCAGCTACATCAAGTGCCTTATATCATAGACTTTCAGGAGGAAGCGTGCCATGATAGGTCAATAAAAGAGTAGATCATACTTTTCCCAGTTTTGTATACGCCTGATACATTGACTAGTAAAAGAGTTTAATGTGGCATTACCATTCAATTCAAAGCTTTTGCTGAAGTACAGGTTAGTAAATACACATCAGCCACATATATTGAAATATCTGTCATTTTTCTGACTACTTTTACAAGACAAGTTTCTATTTTAGAACGAGTAAAACAGCAATTTGTCTAAAATGATGAAAATCCCATTAGAGTTAGCACAGCCTCAGTTATAAAATGGTTACAGTCACCTTGCTCGTAATAATTCTCTAAAGTGCATGCGGCCATAGTCATAAAAAAGGCTGAAATTTAAAAAAAGAGGGAAGAATCAAAGCTGAATAATAGTTATTATCCAGTAAAACATCCTGTGGGTTTTATGTAACTGGAGTCAATGGTATTTGGTTCAATGTGTCTAGGTTTGATGTTCTGCAACATGACTTCTGGGATGTTGCAAGATATATAAAGGATTTTGTGGCTTGGCACAGGTTTCCTGCATCAATCATTGCAAACTCACTCCAGAACATTAGAAGCCTGTTTTATGATTAGCAATAGTAATGCACTAATATCTTAATATGTGACAGCATTTACCGGTCTGAGTCGGTGTTTATCAGAACCAGGTCACTACATCAGCATTTAAGGTCTGTGGTTTGGTCATAAGCCATGTGGACCTGATCTGTACATCCTAATGAAGACTCTGCATGTTTTCTATTTCTAAATTGTCATTTTAGAGATGCTGCAGAGCTGAACTTCCCTATTTATTTTTTGTTCATCAGGCTAACAATTAGAGAAAACCACATATAAAACATGAGAAACTGTGGAAGGATTTCTTCCTTATCAATTTTAATTGGAATATATGGATTCAAATATTTAATCAGTTTTTAATCAGGTTAGCAAATAGATGTGATAAACCAGTAAATAATCTGATTATGATTAAAGCTATGTAAATCTTTGAAAGGCATTTTTTTTTATTTATTTTTTTTAATGAAAAGGTTAATCAGTGTGATTGGTACAACTTTATAGTTTTTAATAGAACTTATTTTTACTTTTTGAGATACAGCTGCTCTGTATTCTGTATACAGAGCTGCTGCATCTTTCGCTAAATCCTGTTCCCGTCAGGTCTGCGGGACTGACGGGTTCAGTGTTAGCGGGTCCTGCGTGTCGTTGGCACGCAGGATCCACCTGTTATCCATCACATCTAAGTTCAGAGACACGCAGGACCCTCTGACACTAAACCCGTCAGGTCCGTGGGATTCAGGTCATAGCAAACAATACAGTTGCTCTGTATAGAGAATACAGAGCAGCTGTATCTAAAAAAATTAAATATTTTTTAATAAAAACGAATTATAAAGTTGCAACAATCACACAGATTTTTATTTTAAAAGTATGCCTTTCAAAGTTTTACATAGCCTTTAAATTATATGTTAAATATGAATACCATAAATTATCAGCAATAGCTGTATATAGAAGAAAGGGCCACTTATATAAAAAATAAAAAAAGGCTCCTGACTTCTATGCTATTTCATACTACCCTATCCCACCCCATTCCGGAAACTGAGGGTCTAGAAGAAGGTACATAAGAGAGATGAGCAGTGTGACTATTCTCCCTCTCCCTTGTTTGCTAATGTTGTGGCACCAACATTATGGATTGGTGGAGCACTTCACAAGTTCTCAGCGCCCATTAAAATGAGACTATTCAGTCACAAGTGGCAAAATGGAAAATAAAATCGAAACTAGACACCATTACTCAATTGCAAAATGGATAAGATAGCACAGGTATGTGTAAAGCGATGCAAGCTATAAGAAAATACCTTCCAACGGGACAATGAGGCAGATGATATTGGATGAAGGTAAAGTGGGGACAGTAGAACTAGAGGCAGCCGGTTGTACAGGTTAGCCAAGTCGGGATTATATGGAAATCATATAGCAGTAAAGCAATTTAAGACTACAGGATTCTCAGTGAGATGGTTCCTCTAACTGGTATATCTATTTCACTGTTGCTAGCCATAGGTGGTGTAGTGGTATCTTTCAGTGTGACCTATAGGAATGTTTGCAAGCTTGGTATAAATGGTAATACATCAGTACTGCAATCAAGCATGCAGACTGGAGCTAAGGTCCAGAAACCCCTGTGACTGATCTTTAATGTACGCTTACACATTTCATGCTATGTCATTGTATGCCAATTCACATTTTAAGATGTTCATTAAAATAGGATAGATAGATAGATAGATAGATAGATAGATAGATAGATAGATAGATAGATAGATAGATAGATAGATAGATAGATAGATAGATAGATAGATAGATAGATAGATAGATAGCAGAAAGATCATTTAATTGCACAATATTATTTGCCCCCTTTCATGTAAAAATAGACATAGAACTAAATATTTCCCCCGTGAGTACTTATGCTACGCTGCGCCTCAAGTCATTTTCTGTGTAAACTATACCAGCCAATTGACAAGGGCATACTGTATTGTGCAGATTTACTGCAGGGACAAGTACCCAAACCAAAATAATTACATCACAGAATTATTATATGTGTTGAACTGTGGAGTTGGTTAAAACTTCTAAGGGCTATTTCACACTGAGTTTTCTGGAACTGTTTTTGACACAGAAACCGCGTCAGAAACCGTGCCAAGAAGCATCCGAAATCACCTCCTGTTGACTTGAATGGGAGGCAGAGGCGTTTTTTTTTCTGCGAGCGGGAAACACCGCTCGCGGGGAAAAAAAACCTCAACATGCTCTTTCTTCCCGCAGTTCCTTCACTGACCATTGATTTCAATAGGTGGCAGAGAAAGCACTTTTTTCACTGTGTTTTTTGCCCGCGGCGCTCAATGGCCGTGGCAAAAAAAAATCAGCAAAGAATGTGGCAAAGAAAGTGCAGGCAGGTCAAAATCTACCCCAATATTTTCTGAAGGAATTTTGAGGCAGATGTTTCTGCCTGCAAAAAAACTCTGTGTGAACATGACCTAAGAGTACCGTGGACAGAAAAGAAAACAGATGGATCATCAACCAAATCAGGCCTAACTTTATCTTGAAGCACAAGTGTCCAGACTGATGCTGTCTTATTCTGGACATATCATAGGAGCACCAATTTAACTAGAAAAGACAATAATGCTAGGAAAAGTTGAAGGGAAAAGAGAAAGAGAATGACCATCAACAATGTATACTAGTCCTTCTCAATGAATTAGAATATTATCAAAAAGTTAATTTATTTCAGTAATTCAATTCAAAAAGTGAAACTCATATATTATATAAATTCATTACACACAGAGTGATCTATTTCCAGCATTTTTTTCTTTTAATGTTGATGATTATGGCTAACAGTTAATGAAAACCCAAAATTTAGTGTCTCAGAAAATTAGAATATTGGGTAAAAGTTGAAGATTGTAGACTCATGGTTTCACACTCTAATCAGCGAATCAACACAAAACACCTGCAAAAGTTTCCTAAGCTTTTAAATGGTCCAACAGTCTGGTTTAGTAGGCTACACAATCACGGGGGAAGATTGCTGACTTGACAGTTGTCCAGAAGACAGTCATTGACAAAAGGATATTGCTAAAGAAGCTGTCTGTTCACAGAGTGCTGTATCCAAGAGTATTGATGGAAAGTTGAGAGGAAGGAAAAAGTGTGGTAGTAAAAGGTGCACAAGCAAAAGGGATAACCGCAGCCTTGAAAGGATTGTCAAGAAAAGGCCATTCAAGAATCTGGGAGAAATTCACAAGGCGTGGACTGTGTCACCACACACAGACATATCAAGGACATGGGCTACAACTGTCGCATTCCTCGAGACAATGTCAGAAGCGTATTACCTGGGCTAAGGAGAAAAAGAACTAGTCTGTTGCTCAGTGGTCCAAAGTCCTGTTTTCAGATGAAAGTACGTTTTGCATATCATTTGGAAATCAAGGTCTCCAGAGTCTGGAGGAAGAGTGGAGAGGCATCAATCAAAGTTGCTTGCGGTCCATAGTTACATAGTTTGTACGGTTGAAAAAAGACACATGTCCATCAATTTCAACCAAGGGATGGGAAAGGGAAGGTAAAAAATGTCTACACATAAGAGCTTATATTTTTTTGTTCTAGAAAATTATCTAAGCCTTTTTTAAAACCATCTACTGTCCCTGCTGTGACCAGCTCCTGCGGTAGACTATTCCATAAATTCACAGTTCTCACAGTAAAGAAGCCTTGTCGTCTCTGCAGATTGAACCTTTTTTTCTCAAGACGGAGGCAGTGCACCCTTGTTTTTTTAGGGGGTTTTACATGGAAAAGGATTTCACCATATTTTTTTGTATGTGCCATTAATATATTTATATAAGTTAATCATGTCCCCCCTTACTCGTCTCTTTTCAAGGCTAAATAAGTTTAGTTCTTTTAATCTTTCCTCATAACTTAGATTCTCCATGCCCCTTATTAGCTTCGCTGTTCTTCTTTGTATTTTTTTCTAACTCCAGAGCATCCTTTCTATGAACTGGAGCCCAGAACTGGACTGCATATTCTGGATGAGGCCTCACTAATGCTTTGTAAAGTGGTAATATTATATCCCTGTCCCGCGAGTCCATGCCTCTTTTAATACTTATATCTTGCTGGCCCTTGAAGCAGCTGATTGACATTGCATGCTGTTATTTAGTTTATAATTTACAAGTACACCCAGATCCTTTTCAGTTTGTTTAAATCTGCTTGCAATTCACCAACATCTTCCATAGACTGAACATTACTACATAGCTTGGTGTCATCTGCAAAAATAGAAATAGTGCTATTAATCCCATCCTCTATATCATTAATAAATAAGTTGAATAATAGTGGTCCCAGCACTGAACCCTGGGGTACACCATTTATAACCGGGGACCATTCAGAGTAGGAATCATTGACCACAACTCTCTGGATACGGTCCTTGAGCCAATTCTCAATCCAATTACAAACTATACTTTCTAAACCTATAGTCCTTAATTTACCCATTAGACATCTATGAGGGACAGTGTCAAATGCCTTTGCAAAGTCCAAAAACACTATATCCACAGCGGCCCCTCTGTCTAGGCTTCTGCTCACCTCTTCATAAAAACAAATCAGGTTGGTTTGACAGCTTCTGTCCTTGGTAAAACCATGCTGGCTTTCACTTATAATACTATTTTTTGTCACATAATTCTGTATATGGTCCCTCAGTAGCCCCTCAAACATTTTCCCCACAATGGATGTTAAAGGGGTTGTCTGAGATTATTTTTTTTGTACATTTAAAACCACATTGCACATATTTACAATTGCATACTATACTTACCCGTGCAATCTTGCTTCTGTTCTCCGCTCTGTCTGCTTTTTCCTTCTGCTCACATGAGCTCTGACATCACCTTTTCAGCCTCCTCCACTGTCATGTCATTCCCGATCACACGGTCTCGTACCAGAGAGACCTCGGATGGTATACGATGCGTCACTTGTCACGTGGTGTATATCGGCTTGTTCTGCTTCACAGCCCGTAACGCGCATGCGCTGTCACTGCTGTTCTCGCGGTCCCTGCTGTTCTCGAGATAACAGCAGGGGCCGCGCATGCGCGTTACAACAGAACAAGCCGATATACACCACGTCACAAGTGACGTGTCGTATACCCGGCAAAGAATTCAAGATCAGCAAAGCGGCAGAGCCAGAGCAGAGAGTGACGTTGCCAGTCAAGTTCCCCACGGCAGGATCTGGAATCGTGGCCGCTTTGGAAAACGTAACTATATTACAAATGTATTTACATTTATAACTTACATGCATTAACCCCTTCAGGACTGAGCCTGTTTTGGCCTTCAGGACGAAGCCAATTGTTCAAATCTGACATGTGTAATTTTATGTGGTAATAACTCCGGAATGCTTTTACCTATCCAAGTGATTCTGAGGTTGTTTTCTCGTGACATATTGTACTTTATGTTAGTGAAAAAATTTGGTCGATAAATTCAATATTTATTTGTAAAAAATACCAAGATTTAGAGAAAATTTGAAAAAATGTGCATTTTTCTAAATTTAAATGTATTTACTTGTAAAACAGATAATAATACCACACAAAATACTTTGTAGTTTATATTTCCCATATGTCTACTTTATGTTTGCATCATTTTTTGAATGTCCTTTTATTTTTCTAGGACCTTACAAGGCTTAGAACTTTAGCAGCAATTTCTCATATTTTCAAGAAAATTTCAAAAGGTCATTTTTTCAGGGACCTGTTCAGTTCTGTAGTAGCTTTGAGGGCCTTATATATTAGAAAATCCCCATAAATCACCCCATTTTGAAAACTGCACCCCTCAAGGTATTCAAAACAGCATTCAGAAAGTGTTTTAACCCTTCAGGCGTTTCACAGGAATTAAAGCAATGTAGAGATAAAATTGTAAATTTTTTTTTTTAACAAAATTTATTTGTAATACATTTTTTTCAGTACCACAGAAGGTTTTACCCAAGAAACGCAAGTCAATACTTATTGCCCAGATTCTGAAGTTTTTAGAAATATCACATGTGACCCTAGCGTGCTAATGGACTGAAATACCGGTCTCAGAAGCAAAGGAGCACCTAGAGAATTTTGGGGCCTCATTTTTTTAGAATATACTTTAGGCACCATGTCAGGTTTGAATAGGTCTTGTGGTGCCAAAACAGTAAAGACCCCCCAAAAGTGACCCCATTTTGGAAATTACACCCCTCAAGGAATTTATCTAGGGGTATAGTTAGCATTTTGAACCCACAGTTTTTTTGCTAAATTTATTTGAATTAGTATGTGAAGATGAAAATCTACTTTTTTTCTGAAAAAACATAGACATTTTTAATTTTTACAAGGAATAAAGTATAAAAAGCACCCCAACATATAATAAGCAATTTCTTCCAAATATAGCAATACCCCATATGAGGTAATAAACTGCTGTTTGGACCCACAGCAGGGCTCAAAAGGGAAGGAGCGCCATTTGGATTTTCTGATTTTGCTGGAATAGTTTTCAGTTCCGTGTCGCGTTTGCAATGCACTGGAGGAACCAAAATAGTGGAAACCCCTCAAAAGTGACCCCATTTTGGAAACTATTGTTATTTTTACATTTTACAGCGTTTGTGCAATAAAAGAACTTATTTATAAAAGAAACTATTTTTTGTGTCACCATATTCTGAGAGCCATAACTTTTTTATTTTTCAGTCAAAAAAGCTGTGTAAGGGCTTGTTTTTTGTGGGACGGAATGTAGTTTGTATTGGTACCATTTTGGCGTACATGCGACTTTTTGATCACTTTTTATTGTATATTTTGTGAGAGGTGGTGACCAAAAAATAGTGGTTCTAGCATAGTTTTTCATTTATTTTATTTGCGGTGTTCACCGTGCGGGAAAAATAACATTATAGTTTTATAGTTTTGGTTGTTATGAATGCGGCGATACCAAATATGTGTACTTTTTTTTTACGTGTCATTTTTTTTCCTATAATAAAAGACTTACTATAGGAAAAAAAGCAATTCTTGTTTATGTCACTTATAACTTTTATTTTTACACTTTTTTTTAAACATTTTCATTCTTTTTTTAACTTTTTTTTACTTGTCCTACCTACGTAGTGTAATGCATTCCAACTGTCATTGTGACGTGACAGTCACACTGATAGGAAGCCTACGACGACCACCCTCCGGCTGGTCCTCATAGGCTTCTGTACATGGCAGCCCGGGAGCCATTGTCTGGCATCCGGTTGCCAGACCCCGTGATTTCAAGTGGGGGCTGCCGATCTCCGCTAAACTCCTAAGATGTGGCGATCGGAATCGACCGCCACATCGAAGGGGTTAGCTGCCGAAATCAGCGGCGATGGGCCGCTGATCGGCAACACGGAATGCAGGGCAGACACCCTGCACAGTTAACCACCGCTGCGGTGTAGCGAAGCGCGGCGGTTAACTGTCAAAGCACTGACGTAACTGCACGTCAAGGGGCGCGAATTTACTGCTCACCTCGACATGCATTAATGGCAAGGTGCGGGAAGGGGTTATAGGGGTTATTGAAAATATGATGGTATCTTGGACAACCCCTTTAAGCTTACTGGTCTATAATTACCCGGGGAAGACCTAGAGCCCTTTTTGAAAATAGGCACCTCATTTGCCGTGCGCCAGTCCCTTGGCACTATACCAGTCACTAGACAATCTCTAAATATTATGAAGAGGGGGACAGAAATAACTGGACTAAGCTCTTTAAGAAATCTAGGGTGTTACCCATCTGGTCCTGGGGCCTTGTGTACATTTATTTTATTTAATTTAGCTTGGACCATATCTACATTCATCCAATTCAGTATATCAACGGATATATTAACAGCACTGGCACCGGCTACATCAGCTGCTCTTTCTTCTGTTGTATATACAAAGCTGAAGAGCCCATTTAGTAACTCTGCCTCAGTGTGAAGTTTCCACAGTCAGTGGTGGTTTGGGGAGCCATGTCATCTGCTGGTGTTGATCCACTGTGATATATCAAGTCCAGAGTCAACACAGGCGTCTACCAGGACATTTTAGAGCACTTCATGCTTCCCTCTGCTGAAAAGCTTTATGGAGATGCTGATTTCATTTTCCAGCAGGACTTGGCACCTGCCCACCCTTCCAAAAGTACCAATACCTGGTTTAATAACCACAGTATCACTGTGCTTGATTGGCAAGCAAACTCGCCTGACCTAAGCTCCATAGAGAATCCATGGGGTATTGTCAAGAGGAAGATGAGAGACACCAGACCCAACAATGCAGACGAGCTGAAGGCCGCTATCAAAGCAACCTGGGCTTCCATAACACCTCAGCAGTGCCACAGGCTGACCACCCCCATGCCATGCCGCATTGATGCAGTAATTCATGCAAAAGGAGCCCGACCAAGTATTCAGTGCATATACTGTACATGCTTTTCAGTAGGCCAACATTTCGGTATTAAAAAAACATTTTTTAAATTGGGCTTATTTAATATTCTAATTTTCTGAGAGACTACATTTTGGGTTTTCATTAACTGTTGGCCATAATCATCAACATTAAAAGAAAAAAATGCTGGAAATAAATCACTCTGTGTATAATGAATCTATATAATATGAGTTTCACTTTTTGAATTGAATTACTGAAATAAATAAACTTTTTGATGATATTCTAATTCATAAATTCATTCTCATTCATTCATTTTCATTCTCTTAATATATGTGTAAAGGAGAAAAATTACCATAACACTTGTAAAGCAACTTCTTCAGAGTAGGGAAATACCCCACACGTGGTCATAAACTGATATTTCGACACACAGCAGGGCTCTAAAGGGAAGGAGCGCCATTTGGCTTTTGGAGCGCAGATTTTGCTGGATTGATACCTGGGCACCATGTTGCATTTACAGCGCCCCTGAGGTACGAGTACAGTGAAAACCCATAAAGGGTGACTCCATTTGGTAAACTACACCCCTTGAGGAATTACTTTAGGGATATAGTGAGGATTTTGCACCCACGAGTTTTTGCAGAATTTATTAGAATTGGGACGTGAAAAAAAAAAGACATTTTTTCCAATAATATGTAGTTCTAGCTCAAAATTTTTCACTTTCACAGGGACTATAGGAAAAAAAGCACCTAAACGTTTGTAACACGTTTTCTCTGGAGTACAGCAATACCCCATATGCGATCGCAAACTGCTGTTTGGACACATAGCAGGGCTCAGAAGAGAAGGAGCGCCATTTGGCTTTTTGCGCGCATATTTTGCTGAATTGCATTTCGAATTGGGTGACACATTTGCAGAACTTCCTGAGGTACCAGTACAGTCCCCAAATGTGACCCCATTTTTGAGACTTTACCCCTCAAGGAATTAAAGTAGGGTTGTAGTGGGCATTTTAACACCACAGGTGTTTTATAGATTTATTAGAGCTGGGCCTTGAAAATTTAAATCTACATTTTTTCTAATAAGATGTAGCTTTAGCACAACATTTTTCATTTTTACAAGGACTACAGGAAAAAAGGCAACACAAAATTTGTTACGTAATGGCAATACCCCATATGTGGTTAAAACTGCTATTTGGACATACAGGAAGGCTCTAAATTGAAGGAGCGCAATTTGGTTTTTGGAGTGGAGATTTTTAAAGATTAGTTTCTGGACACCATGTTGCATTGGGCTGAGGTACCTGTGCAGTGGAAACCCCCGAAAAATTACCCCATTTTGGAAACAACATCCCTCAAGAAATTCATCTCGAGGTGTTGTGAGCATTTTGACTATTTCCACAGATATGCCATTTCAATGCCCAATATGTTGTGCCCAGCTTGTGCCACTGGAGACACACACCCCATAAATTGTTAAGCGGGTTCTCCAGAGTACAGTAATACCCCATATGTGGTCATAAACTGCTGTTTGGACACACTGCCTGGCTCAGACGAACCGCCATTTGGCTCTTGGAGCGCAGCTTTTGCTTAGTAGTAGTTTTGTTTTCGATTTTACTGGTATTTTAGCTTATAATGTGGGGGGCATATGTAACTGTGAGGAGTACATCAGGTTATATGTAAGCTGGGGGGAGTACATCAGGGTATATGTAAGCTGTGCGGAGTACATCAGGGTATATGTAAGCTGTGCGGAGTACATCAGGGTATATGTAAGCTGGGCGGAGTACATCAGGGTATATGTAAGCTGGGAGGAGTACATCAGGTTATATGTAAGCTGGGCGGAGTACATCAGGGTATATGTAAACTGGGCAGTGTACATCAGGGTATATATAAACTGGGCGGTGTACATCAGGGTATATGTAAGCTGGGCAGAGTACATCAGGGCAAAAAAGGATGATGTAATAATGGGGTGAATGAATAATAAATTATTAATCCATGGATTGGTGTGGTACTCTTTGAATTAATCCTGCATGCACAGGCCGGGTTTTTGGGGTATTATACTAAATATCTGCACTCCAGTATTGCCTAATATTTGACTTCTTCACTAGCCTTATAAGCAGCACAAGGCCCTAAAGTGTCCTCATCTTTGCTGCATCTACGGCGTCTACCTGCGGGGTCTAGCGGGTTTTTTAGTGAAAAACTACTGGACCTAAAAAAAATTGTCTGGGCTATCATTTAGCATCATTGCGTTCTGAGAGTCATAACGTTTTCTTTTTCCATTGAGCTGTGTAAGGGCTTGGTTTTTGTGGAAGGAGCTGTAATTTTTCTTGGTTCCATTTTGGGGTACATGCGATATTTTTTTTTTTTTTATCACTATTTATTCAATTTTTTCGGAGACGAGGAAACCAAAAAACAGTATTTAAAGCACTATTTTGTTTTTTTCTTTTTAAGGGTATCTGCACACACAAAATCAAAAACGTCTAAAAATACAGAGCTGTTTTCAAGGGAAAACGGCTCCTAATTTTTAGACGTTTTTCAAGCTACTCGCGATTTTCTCTGCGTTTTTTACGGCCGTTTTTGGAGCTGTTTTTTCTATAGAGTCAATAAAAAACGGCTCCAAAAACGGGTCAAGAAGTGACATGCACTTCTTTTTCACGGGCGTTTTTTTACACGGCCGTTTTGAAAAACAGCGGCGTAAAAAACGTCTTGTCGGAACAGGATGCCATTTTCCCATTCAAATCAATGGGCAGATGTTTGGAGGCGTTCTGCTTCTGATTTTTAGGCTGTTTTTCGGGCTGTTTACAGCCCGAAAAACGGCTGAAAACACTACTCAGAGTGTTCACCATGCAGTATAAACTACTTGAACTTAGTGATCACTTTTCTTAAAAATTTTTTTAGACAAGGTGACCAAAAAAATTCATTCTGGAATTGTTCTTTCATTTTTTTATGGTGTTCACCATGCAGTAAAAATAACATGATAGTTTTATAGTTCAGGCCGTTCCGAGTACGTCGATTATTATATATAGTTGTTTTCATTTTTTGACAATTCTAAAGGACTTGATCAGGGAAACAGGGTGATTATTGTTTTTATTACATAAAACTTTTATTTATTTATTTTTCTTAAACATTTTTTGCTTTCCTTTTTTTAACTTTTTTTTTTACACTTACTTGGGGACTTCAAGGCCTGATCTTCTGTTCCCCTGTAAAATACCCTGCACTTTTTATGTAGTGCAGTGTATCACAACTGTCATCTTTCAATGACAAGCTTCCGTTCATGGTTGCCATAGCAAACATCAGCACCCTGCCATCGCTCACAGGTCAGTGGGGACGCGGGGGTACAGAGGAAGCCCCCTCCCTCTGTCAACCACTTAAATGCAGCGGTTGCTATTGACCGCCGCATTGAAGGGCTTAAACAGCTGTGATCGGAGGTAACTGTGATTTCCGCCATTGCAGCTGACACCCACTGAAGATAAAGCCAGCACAGCTTCTGTGCCCGCTTCATCTTCAGGACGTGCCTGGAACGTCGGATTGCACTAAGTTACTTGCAATCCTGACGTACCAGACACGTCATTTTGCCGGAAGGGGTTAATAATAATAATAATAATAATAATAATACTAGAATGTACGGTATACTACTGACAGGGTAGCTCCTCTTCTCATTTATATATTTTGATTGAAGATGTGTATAGACTGTTGTGTGTTGGTTTTGGCTTTGGCCCTGTTCGCACAGAGTTTTTTTGCAGGTAGAAAAAATGTGGCTCAGAATTTCTTCCTCCATTGAATCTAATGCCAGGACTGCAGGCCAAAAAATGCTGTGAAAAACGCTCAGAAACTAGCGCAGCACCGTTTTTATATCTCCCATTGCTTGATTTCTGCCTCCCAGAGGGAGGTCAAGTAAGAACATGCAGTTTTTTTTCTCGAAAGTGGAAAAAAAACACCCGGGAAAAGAGACGCCTCTGCATCCCATTGAAATCAATGTCGGCCAATTCAGCTGTTTTTTGCCACTGATTCTGAAGTGGTTAAATTGTCAAAATCAGCCACAAAGAACTCCTTTTGAACTGACGCTTTATGTTCTGAACCCACGTTCTGTTTTGGTGAAAGCTCAGATTTTTCGCTTCTCATTTCAGAAATCATTTTACAACTTATGTGAGAGACCTCATCACTCCATTTATGTTTGTATGTTTGAACAACATGACATTCAAATGCACAATTTGTTCCAGCTCATTTAAAGGACATAACAACCATGCTTTGAGGAGTCCTTATTTATTTCATAGTCCATAAATCAGGATCACTGAATTTCAAAATTGTTTCAAAATATTTGTGTTTGGTGTTTCACTCAGTTACCTGTCCTCAGACTCTAACATTTAGGCTGGGTTCACATGACCATGTTACGTCCGTAATGGACGGAACGTATTTCGGCCGCAAGTCCTGGACCGAACACAGTGCAGGGAGCCGGGCTCCTAGCATCATAGTTATGTACGATGCTAGGATTCCCTGCCTCTCCATGGAACTACTGTCCCGTACTGAAAACATGATTACAGTACGGGACAGTTGTCCTGCAGCGAAGCATGGACTCCTTGCATCGTCCATAACTATGATGCTAGGAGCCTGGCTCCCTGCACTGTGTTCGGTTCAGGACTTCCGGCCGAAATACGTTCTGTCCATTATGGACGTAACATGGTGTTGTGAACCCAGCCTCATAGTAATATATAATGCTAAGATTGTTCCATAAGCGAATAGATAAATCAATCATTGACTACGACAGCCTGACAGACCTAGCCACACAACTAGTAATTGTGTTGTTCAACATTATAAACACTTGAAAGGATCAGAGAACTATTTTTTCATATTTAAAAGGTAAATCTATTCAGATTTTTTTCTATCATTAATGACCATGTGTAAATGATCATACTGAAGATTATTATTATTATTATTGTTATTATTATTGTTATTATTATTATTATTATTGTTATTATTATCATCCAGAGTCCATGAACCACAGCTAAATTTAACTTACTAGCATGGCTTAAACAACTGACCATAGAAAATGCTCCGATTTACCCATATAACCTTTGTTATAAATTGGTTCCAAAGGAGTGATCTCTGGCTCATGGATCAATTAACCTTAACGACCGGTGTATAATGTTTCTACGTCGGCCGTTAGGGGTAGTTCTTCTGAAGCACCGCCTTTTCACGTCGGCACTTCAGAAGAAGTTTTCCCGCAACAGCCTCGGACTTCAGGGCATCGATCGGAGACCACTAGCAGTGGTTTTCGATCATGTTTAACCACTCAGATGTGGCGCTCAATAGTGACCACCGTATCTGAGTGGTTTTAGAGGGAGGGGGCTCCCTCTTTCACCCCACCAACATCCCGTGATGCAATAGCGGAGTGCGGATGGTTTCTATGGCAGCCTGGGGGCCTAACAAAGGCCCCCCAGGTCTGCCTTTAGTAAATGACTGTTAGGCCATAAAAGAGAGTTTTACACTGACAGGCATAGTTATAAGGGCTTATTCAGACGAACGTGTAATATGTCCGTGCTATGTGCGTGATTTTCACGTGCGTCGCACGGACCTATGTTAGTCAATGGGGCCATTCAGACTGTCAGTGATTTTCATGCAGCGGACATGTCCGCTGCGTAAAACTCACGACATGTCCTATTTTTGCCGGTTTTTCGCGCATCACGCACCCATTGAATTCAATGGGCGCGTGAAAACCGTGTACGGCACACTGAAGCTCTTCCGTGTGCCGCGCGCGATGTGCGCTACAGTAGTCAAAACTATGAATGAAAACAGAAAAGTACCACATGCTTTTCTGTTTACAAACATGCAAACAGAGTGTCATAATGATGGCAGCTGCGCGAAAATCACGCAGCCACGCATCATATGCTGCTGACACACGAGCTGTTATGGACCTTTTGCACGTGCAAAACGCCGCATTTTTTGCAAGTTACACATATTTGGTATCGCCGCGTCCATAACGACCCCAACTACAAAATGATTGCATTTAAGCCGCACGGTGAGTGCCATCAAGAATAAAAAAAAAAAGCAATGCCAGAATTGCTGTTTTCTGATCATCCTGCCTTCAAATTTTTTTTATAAAAAGTGATCAAAAAGTCGCATGTACTCCAAAATTGTACCAATAAAATCTAAAAATCGTCTTGCAAAAAAAAAAGCCCTAATACAGCAGAAAAAGAAAAAAGCTTTGGCTCTTAAAATATGATGACACAAAGAACATAATTTAGGAAAAAAAAGTGTTTTTACTGTGTAAAAGTAGTAAAACATTAAAAAACTATATAAATATGGTATTGTTGCAATCTTAACGACACACTGAATAGAGTTATTATGTTATTTATACCACACGGTAAACAACGTAAATGTAAGACACAAAAAAGTTGTGACATTTCAGAGTTTTTTTTCCTATTACCACCAAAAAAGTTAATAAAAATTCATCAATAAATTTCATGTACCCCAAAATTGTGCTAGTAAAAAATACAACTTGTCCGGCAAAAAAACAAGTCCTTATACAGCTATGTTGACGTAAAACTAAAAATGTTATAGCTCTTTGAGTGCGACAATGGAAAAACGTAAAAAAATTGCTTGGTCATTAAGGCTTAAAATACCTTCGATATTAACCCCTTCCGGACATTTGACATATGGGTACGCCATGGAAAGACAGTGCTTCCCGCATTTTGCCGTATCCATACGCCAAATGCATGGCAAAGGCTCAGAAGCTGAGCCGGTGCCATCATCGCCGCATGTCAGCGGTATCTTACAGCTGATATCCGGCTGTAATGGCGGGGACCGAAATTAGCTTCGATCCCTGCCATTAACCCCTTAAATGCAGCGCTCAAACGCGATCGCTGCATCTAAGGTGTTTGCAGCTCATCGGAACCGCGGCAATTAAATTGCCGGGGCTCTGGTGGCTGCAATGGCAACCAGACGCCTAATACTGGCCTCCTGGTCTGCCTAGCATGTAAGTCGTTCAGGACCCACCTGGCGGCGGAGCCTGAACGGCTTCTGTAGCCGCCGGCAAGATGGCGCCGGCTCAGGAGCTGATCCGACGTCATCAGCGGTGGATGTCAGCTATATGTTACACCTGTAGTGGCAGGAACCGGAGCAAGCTCCGATCCCTGCCATTAACCCCTTCGATGCAGCGATCGAAAGTGATCACTGCATCTTAGCGGTTGCTAGCAGATCGCCAACCCTAACATGCAATCAGGGCTGCCGACTGCTGCTATGGCAACAGGAGACACAATGGCCTCCTGCTCTGCCACTACGGAAGCTAATTAGGCCCTGCCGGGAGGCGAAGCCTAATCGGCTTGCTGTCAGTGAATAACTGACAGATCTAATACATTGCACTAAGTAGGTAGTGCTATGTGTTAGAAAAAAAAAATCAAGCAGCTGGACCTTCAAGTCCCCTACTGGGACTTGAAAAAAAGTGTAAAAAAAAGTGAAAAAAGTAAACGTTTGAAAACATAATAAAAGTTTCCAGTAATAAAATAAAACACAAGCGCCCTTTTCCCTTATCAAGTCCTTTATTATTGAAAAATAATAATAAACCATACGTATTTGGTATCCCCGCGACCGTAACGGCCTGAGCTATACAAATATTATATTATTTATTGCACGTGGTGAACAGCGTAAAAAAAAAATGTAAAAAACTACACTAGTTTTTTTTTTAGTTTTTTGGTCAATTTGCCCTACAAATATTGGAATAAAAACTAATCAAAAAGTTGCACGTATCCAAAAATGGTACCTATAAAAACTATAGCTCGTCTCGCAAAAAACAAGCCCTCATACCGCTCCATCGAGGAAAAAGTTAAAAGTTATGGTCCTCACAACTTGGCGACAGAAAAAATACATTCTTTTTACAAAAGTAATTTTATTTTGCAAAACGTTGTAAAACATAAAGTGCTATAAATTAGGTATCACCGGAATTGTACTCACCCACAGAATAAAGTTAACATGTAATTTATAACGCATGGTGAACGCTGTATAAAAGCTTTTAAAAAAATTATGCCACAATTGAGTTTTTTTGGTTACCTGGCCTCCCAAAAAATAGGATCAAAATTTATCAAAAAGTCGCATGTACCCCAAAATGGTATTAGTAAAAATAAAATTAGTTAAGGCTCCAAAAAGTCAGGAAATAAAAAATACGCAGTTGTGCAGGTCCAAAGGGAACATTTCTTATGTTTCAAGAGGCGATTTATCAAGGCTCTAAAATTAGGGAACCAGGAAGGGTAGGGCCCAAACATATCTGCTGGAAGCGAGGGTGCCCGTATTATACCAGCACAACACTTCCCAGCAAAATTCCCCAAACTGCAAAGGTGCGGAGTGTGGACCAAAAGGGGGATAAGAAAGGACACCATTTATCAGTGCGACACCGGCCTGTGCAGAAAGGATTGCTCCACAGCGTAACACACATCTATGGATTGTTTTATTGTTTTTTTACCCCATTATTATACCACCTGATGTACTCTGCCGAGCTTACATATGCCACCACATTATAAACGGAAACACGAGCAATACTACTACCAAGCAAAATACGCCCTCCAAAAGCCAAATGGCGCTCCCTCCCCTCTGAACCCTACAGCGTGCCCGAACAGCAGTTGACTTCCACATATATGGCATCGCCATACCCGGGAGAACCCTTTTAACAATTTTGGGTTATGTGTCTCCAGTGGCACAACCTGGGCACGACATATTTGCCACTGAAATGTCATATATATGGGAAAATATTAATTTTTAATTTGCACCATCCGCAGCGCATTCATTTATGAAAAAGACCTGTGGGGTGGAAATGCTCACTACACCCCTTAATAAATGCCTTTAGGGGTGTAGTTTCCAAAATGGGGTCACTTTCTTTTTATTATTTCACATCTGAGCTCTGCAATTGAGAACCAATACTTTGTAAATCGCCAAATTAAGCCTCAATTTTACATGGTACTCTTTCACTCCTGAGCCCTGTCAAATGTCCAGGCAAAAGATTAGGGTCATATGTAGGGTGTTTATAAAACTGGGAAACACCGCATAATAATTAGAGAGCTGACTTGTTATGGTGGCACAAGCTGGGCACCACATATTGGCATATCTATGGAAAAAAATTAAATTTTCACTCTGCAACATCAAGTGCACACTAATTTCTACAAAACACTTGTGGGGTTAACATGCTCACTACACCCCTAGGTGAATGCATTAAGGGGTGCAGTTTCCAAAATGTGATCACTTCTTTGGTCCTTCTGTTTTGGTCCCACAGGCACCCTGAAACCAATGCAGCAAAATCTGCACTCCAAAAGCCAAATGCCGCTCCTTCCCTTCAGAGCCCTGCTAAATTTGAGCTTAAAATACAAAATGGCACCCTATCCCTTCTAAGCCCTGCCAGGTGTCCAAACAGCAATTTATGATAACATATGGGATATTGTTTTACTTGGGAGAAATTGCTTTACAAATTTTGTGGTGCTTTTTCTCCTTTAGTCTTTGTGGAAATTAGCAAAAATTTGCTAAACCTACATTTTCTTTGAAAAAATGTAGGTTTTCATTTTCATGGCCTAATTCCAATAATTTCTGCAAAAAACCTGTTGCGTCAAAATGCTCACTATACCTCTAGATAATTTCCTCAATGGGTGTAGTTTCCAAAATGGGGACACTTGCGGGGGGTTTCCACTATTTTGTCCCCTCAGGGCCTTTGCAAATGTGACATGGCCTCCGTAAACCATTCCTGCTAAATTTGAGCTCCAAAAGCCAAATAGCGCTCTTTCTCTTCTCAGCCCTGCTGTGTGTCCAAACAGCCGTTTATGACCACATGTGGGGTATTGATTTACTCGGAAGAAATTGATTTTCAAATTTAGCTTTTTCTCCTTTAGTCCTTTATGGAAATGAGAAAAAAAAAATCGCTAAACCTACATTTTCTTTGAAAAAATGTAGATTTTCATTTTAACGGCCTACTTCCAATAATTTCTATAAAAAAACCTGTGCGGTCAAAATGCTCACTATACCCCTAGATAATTTCCTTGAGGTGTAGTTTCCCAAATGGGGTCACTTTTGGGGGATTTCCACTGTTTTGGCACCGCAAGAGCCCTTCAATTCTGACATGGTGCCTAAAATATATTCTAATAAAAAAAAGGCCCCAAAATCCTCTAGGTGCTCCTTTGATTCTGAGGCTGATGCTTCAGTCCAGTAGCACGCTAGGGCCACATGTGGGATATTTCCTAAAACTGCAGAACCTGGGCAATAAATATTGAGTTGCATTTCTGTGGTAAAACTTTCTGTGTTACAAATAAAATGGATTAAAAATTAATTTCTGCCCAAAAAAAATTTAATTTGTACATTTCACCTCTACTTTGCTTTAATCCCTGTGAAACGTCTAAAGGGTTAAGAAACTTTCTAGGTGAAGTTTTTAAAATAGGTGAATTTTTTGGGATTTATAATATATAAGGTTCTCAAAGTCACTTCACAACTGAACTGGACCCTGTAAAAATAGCCTTTTGAAATTTTCTTGAAAATGTGAGAAAGTGCTGCTAAAGTACAAAGCCTTGTAACGTCCTAGAAAAATAAAAGTATGTTCAAAAAACGATGCCAATCTAAAGTAGACATATGGGGATGTAAATTAGCAACAATTTTGTGGGGTATATCTGCCTGTCTTACAAGCAGATACATTTAAATTGAGAAAAATGCAAAATTTTGCTATTTTTCGCTAAATTTTGTTTTTCACAATTAAATACTGAACATATCTAGAAAATTTTGCCAGTAACATAAAGTCCAATGTGTCACAAGAAAACAATCTCAGAATCGCTTAGACAGGTAAAAGCATTTCGAAGTTATTACCACATAAAGTGAAACATTTCAAATTTAAAAAATAAGGCTCTGTCAAGAAGGTCAAAAGTGGCCAAAGCGGGAAGGGGTTAAGGGGTTACATATTTTATTTTTGTTTACTGTAGGCCTCATCTATAGAGAAATAATATGTTTATATATCCGTATATATGTCCGTGAACAAGATTACGTAGACCAACTTTCACTCTCTTTCCCCACCATGGTCAAAGGAATAGGTTTTGATAACCAACAGGCAACTATCTTAGGAAATTAGAACATACTTAGATAAACATAATTAGAACAACTAAGGGCTAGTTTATTTAATCTTTGATAATGCTCTCCCAAGCTCTGTTTACATTAGTGCTGGGTTCATTGGCTTTTTAACAGCAAGAATAGTGTAGCCTGCAGCAGGAAAACAGATCCCAAAAGAAACCTGACCGCCCATTATCAGTCAATGGTACCCATCATGGTTTGCTATGTTACATTTAAAAATGGTCCCATCAAAGCTGTCAAGTTTCTGCTAAGAGCATAAGTCTTGATGCTAATGTCAACAGACCCAAAGCCCTTTCATCTTTGGGGATCTTACACAAGCAGATTTCACCCATGTTTAGGGCCTGTTCACATCAGCGTTGGTTTCCGTTGAGGGGTTTCGTCAAACCTTTCTGTCAGAGCAACCCTTCAACGGAAAGGCAGTTGACTGCGCTATTAATTCCGTCAAAACAAACGTAAACCTTACACAACGGTAACAAACGGAAACCATAAGAAACAGAAGCATTACTATTGAAATCAATGGTAATGCAAACAGAAACCTATGGTTTCCGTTTGCCTTTCTGTTGAGAGGTTCCTCCGACGGAAAGGTTCGACGGAACCCCTCAACGGAAACCAAAGCTGATGCGAACACATCCTTACACCGTTAAAACGAGTGACAATTGACTATACAGCTTGTTGATCGCCAATCGCTTGGTTGCTATTGTGATGTCACACTGGTCGCTATTGTCATTTCAGAGTGGTCGCTATTGCGATGTCACTGTGTCCGCTATTGTGATATCGCAATTGCCACTATTGTGATGTTACAATGGTCTCTATAGTGATTTTGCAATGGTCACTCTTGTGATATCGCAATGGTCGCTCTTGTGATGTCGCAATTGTCGCTAGTGTGATGTCATAATGTTATAATGGCCGCTATTGTGATTTTACAATGGTCGTTCTTGTGATGTCACAATGTTCACTATTGTGATGTCACATTGTTTGCTATTGTGATATCACAATGGTCGCTATTGTGATGTCACAATGGTTGCTATTGTGATGTCCCCATGGTCGCTATTGTACAGTTGCAATGATCTCTATAGTGATGACACTATTGTGATGTCTTAATATTCGCTATTGTAATGGAACATTGGTCGCTAATGGGATCTCCCAAAGGCGGCTATTGTGATGTCACAATGGTCGCTATTGTGATGTCACAGTGGTCGATATTGTGATTTTGCAATGGTCGCTCTTCTAATTTTGCAATTGTCGCTCATGTAATGTCGCAATGGTCGCTATAGTTACATAGTTAGTATGGTTTGAAAAAGACATATGTACATCAAGTACAACCAAGGGTTTTGGGAAAAGGGAAGGGATGAAACAAAAATTCTACACATTTATATAGGAGCTGATTTTTTTTTTTTCTAGGAAAATATCTAAGCTTTTTTTAAAGCTGTGACCAGCTCCTGCAGTAGGGTATTCCACAGATTCACAGTTCCTACAGTAAAGAAGGCTTGTCGCCTCTGCAGATTGAACCTATTTTTCTCAAGATGAAAGGGAGTGCCCCCTTGTCTTTTGAGGTGGTTTTACATGGAAAAGGTTTTCTCTATATTTCTTGTATGGTCTATTCATATATTTATATACGTTAATCATGTCCCCCCTTAGTCGTCTCTTTTCAAGGCTAAATAGGTATAATTCTTTTAATCTTTCCTCATAACTTAGATTCTATATGCACCTTATTAGTTTAGCTGCTCTTCTTTGTATTCTTTCCAACTGCGGAGCATCCTTTCTATGAACTGGAGCCCAGAACTGAACTGAATATTCTAGATGAGGCCACACTAATGCTTTGTAAAGTGGTAATATTGTATCCCTTATGTTATGGCAGGAAGGAGGTGAAGGGAACAAGTGAGCCCTAATCTACCCACCGCCCTGTCCCTGCCTACTTGCAACGACCCGCCCTAGGCGACGGGGTGCAACTTGGCAGCGGTCCCTACGCTGTCTAAGTGCAAGGGAATACAAACAGGGAACAAGCAAGGGAAGGGGCAGTAGCCCACGGAACGCCGCGAGGAAACGGAGCGGTAAATGAGCCAGTCAGGATCAGGATGTAGTGGAGTATACAAACGGGAGCACGGAGCAGGAAGCAAGCCAGGGGCAGAGCGAAGCAGGATAAACGGAACTGAAGCAAGGCAGAAGCACGGCAGAAGCAGGCTGGAGCAAGGCAGCAGTGGGGCCAGGAATCCAAGAAGAATAACAAGCAAAGAGGAAGAGAAAACGGCAGGTATAAATGGACAGGGGGCGGAGCTAACTCCGACTGACCAGGCCGCGATAGGCTCTCCCACTCCTGAGCCTGCCACCCTGATTGGTGGGAACCGGTGTCAGTCTCAGAGGTCTGGCCTCAGGTGTCGACTGATTAATCCTGGGAGTATACCCAGACGTAGTGCCTGGCAGATCCTTTACAGTACTCCCCCTTTTATGAGGGGCCACCGGACCCTTACTAAGAGGACCCGGTTTAGTGGGGAAGAGAAGGTGGAACCTCCTGATCAATTCCACCAGCGTGAACATCTCGAGCAGGTACCCAAGTCCTCTCCTCCGGCCCGTATCCTCTCCAATGGACCAGGTACTGGAGGGAGCCCTGGATCATCCTACTGTCCACAATCTTGCCCACCTCGAATTCCACCCCCTCAGGGGTGAGAACGGGAACAGGAGGTTTCCTCGAGGGGGACCAGGACGGGGAGCAGCGTTTAAGGAGGGAGGCATGGAAGACGTCGTGTATGCGAAAGGATGGGGGCAGCTCCAGACGGAAGGATACAGGGTTGAGGACTTCAATGACCTTATAAGGTCCAATAAATCGGGGAGCAAACTTCCTGGACGGGACCTTAAGGCGCAAGTTCCTCGACGACAACCACACCAGATCCCCGACGACAAACCGGGGGTTAGCAGAACGTCTACAATCAGCCTGAATCTTTTGTACGCTCTGGGACGCCTCTAGGTTCTTCTGAACCTGGGCCCAGACTGTGCACAGTTCCCGATGAACGTCCTCTACCTCGGGATTATTGGAACAACCAGGGGAAACGGCGGAGAACCTTGGATTAAACCCGAAATTACAGAAAAACGGGGAGACCCCTGACGAGTTACTGACCCGGTTATTCAGGGAAAATTCGGCGAGGGGAATGAATGAGACCCAATCAAATTGACAGTCAGAGATGAAACACCTTAAATATTGTTCCAGGGATTGGTTAGTCCTTTCCGTTTGGCCATTAGTTTCGGGATGGAAGGCGGAGGAGAAGGAAAGATCAATCTCCAACTTTTTACAAAAGGCTCTCCAAAATAAGGAAACAAATTGTACCCCTCTGTCAGAAACGATATTGACTGGGGCCCCATGGAGACGCAGAATGTGTTTAACAAACAAAGAAGCTAACGTCTTGGCGTTAGGTAGTTTCTTAAGGGGCACAAAGTGGCACATCTTGCTGAAGCGGTCTACTACCACCCACACCACCGACTTGCCCTGAGATGGAGGCAAATCGGTGATAAAATCCATGGAGATATGGGTCCAAGGTCTCTGGGGAATGGGCAAGGAATGTAGTAAGCCCGCAGGTCGGGACCTAGGGGTCTTGGACCTAGCACAGACCTCACAAGCGGCGACGTAAGCCCTAACGTCTTTAGGCAACCCAGGGCACCAATAGTTTCTGGTAATGAGGAGTTTGGTACCCAAGATGCCAGGATGACCAGATAGTGCGGAGTCATGGTTTTCCCTCAGTACCCTTAGCCGGTATTGCAGGGGGACAAACAGTTTGTCCCCAGGGAGGTTCCCGGGAGCTGAACCTTGATCAGCCGCGATGTCAGAGGCTAAATCAGAATCAGTGGCAGAAACAATTATACCAGGGGGTAAAATACAAGCAGGATCCTTCTCAGAAGGAGGATTGGCCATGAAACTACGTGACAGTGCATCAGCCTTAATATTTTTGGACCCAGCCCTAAAGGTAACCAAGAAATTAAATCTGGTAAAGAATAGTGCCCAACGAGCTTGTCTAGGATTAAGCCTCCGGGCAGATTCTAGGAAAACCAGATTCTTGTGGTCAGTAAGGACTGTTACTTGGTGTCTGGCCCCCTCCAGGAAGTGACGCCACTCTTCAAAAGCCCATTTAATGGCTAAAAGTTTGTGGTTGCCAATATCATAGTTACTCTCCGTGGGCGAAAACTTCCTAGAGAAGTAAGCACAGGGGCGGAGATGGGTGAGGGAGCTGGTACCCTGGGACAAGACGGCCCCCACTCCCACCTCGGACGCGTCAACCTCCACAATAAATGGCTCCCTTTGGTTGGGCTGAACCAGCACGGGGGCCGAGATAAAGCACTTCTTGAGGGTCTCAAAAGCCTGGACGGCCTTAGGGGGCCAATGGAGGACATCAGCACCCTTGCGAGTGAGGTGCGTAAGAGGCTTAGCGACGACCGAGAAGTTGGCAATAAATCTCCTGTAATAGTTAGCGAACCCCAAAAAACACTGTAGCGCCTTCAGGGAGGCAGGTTGGACCCATTCCCCCACAGCCTGAACCTTGGCAGGGTCCATGCGGAATTCATGAGGAGTGAGGATTTGACCTAAAAATTGTATCTCCTGTACCCCAAACATACATTTTTCGGTCTTCGCAAACAGATTATTTTCCCGGAGGACCTGGAGGACCTTCCTGACATGCTCCACGTGGGAGGACCAGTCCTTGGAAAACACCAGTATGTCATCAAGGTACACTACAAGAAAATTACCCAGGTAATCTCTCAGAATTTCATTAATAAAATTCTGGAAGACGGCAGGGGCATTACACAACCCAAAGGGCATGACTAGGTATTCGAAATGACCTTTGGGCGTGTTGAACGCAGTTTTCCACTCATCCCCCTCCTTGATGCGGATAAGGTTATATGCCCCCCGTAGATCGAACTTAGAGAACCATTGGGCCCCCTGAACCTGATTAAAAAGATCCGGAATCAAAGGAAGGGGATACTGGTTCCTTACTGTGACCTTATTCAAGTTCCGATAATCAATGCACGGCCTAAGACCACCATCCTTCTTCCCCACGAAGAAGAAGCCAGCAGCTACAGGAGAAGTCGAGGGGCGAATGAAACCCTTGGCCAGGCATTCTTAGAGACATAGCAAATTCCACAGACATGATATTAGCAGATGAGCCAGAATCCACGAAGGCACTGCCAGTGGCAGACCGGCCAGCAAACGAGACCTGAAAGGGAAGCAAAATTTTATTGCGTTTCGTATTAACGGGAAATACCTGTGCGCCCAAGTGACCTCCCCGATGATCACTTAGGCGCGGAAGTTTTCCGGCTGCTTATTCTTGCGCCTGGGACAGGTGTTCAGTAGATGCTTGTCGTCCCCACAATAGAAGCAGAGACCATTCTTCCTGCGAAACTCTCTACGTTGTCGAGGGGACATGGAGGCCCCGAGTTGCATAGGTACCTCCGAATCCTCCGTGGAAGAGCGAGGAGACGGGGCCTCGGGGGGAATCGCAGGGAAGTCAGAGGGGAAAACATTGAAACGTTCAAGCTGACGTTCCCTGAGACGTCGGTCAAGTCGTACTGCTAGGGCCATAACCTGGTCTAGGGAGTCAGAAGAGGGGTAGCTAACCAGCAGATCCTTCAGGGTGTCAGATAATCCTAACCTAAACTGGCACCTTAGGGCCGGGTCGTTCCACCGAGAAGCTACGCACCACTTTCTAAAATCAGAACAGTATTCCTCAACAGGTCTCCTACCCTGACGTAAAGTCACCAGCTGACTCTCGGCTAAGGCAGTCCTGTCAGTCTCGTTGTAAATGAGTCCGAGGGCAGAGAAAAAACGATCAACGGAGGAAAGTTCAGGGGCGTCAGGAGCCAAGGAGAAGGCCCACTCTTGGGGCCCTTCCTGGAGTCGGGATATAATGATACCCACCCGCTGGTTCTCGGAACCTGAGGAGTGAGGTCTTAGGCGGAAATAAAGTCTGCAACTCTCCCGGAAGGAGAGAAAAGTCTTACGGTCCCCTGAGAACCGGTCAGGTAACTTGAGGTCGGGTTCTAGAGGTGAGCTGAGGGGTACTACTAAGGCAGCGTCAGACTGGTTGACCCTCTGAGCCAGGGCCTGGACCTGTAGGGAGAGGCCCTGCATCTGCTGGGTCAGGGTCTCAAGGGGGTCCATGATAGCGTCAGCGTAGAAGAAATGGTAGACTAGGTATGGGCTTGTTATTATGTTATGGCAGGAAGGAGGTGAAGGGAACAAGTGAGCCCTAATCTACCCACCGCCCTGTCCCTGCCTACTTGCAACGACCCGCTCAAGGCGACGGGGTACAACTTGGCGGCGGTCCCTACGCTATCTAAGTGCAAGGGAATACAAAAAGGGAACAAGCAATGGAAGGGGCAGTAGCCCACGGAACGCCGCGAGGAAACGGAGCGGTGAATGAGCCAGTCAGGATCAGGATGTAGTGGAGTATACAAACGGGAGCACGGAGCAGGAAGCAAGCCAGGGGCAGAGCGAAGCAGGATAAACGGAACTGAAGCAAGGCAGAAGCACGGCAGAAGCAGGCTGGAGCAAGGCAGCAGTGGGGCCAGGAATCCAAGAAGAATAACAAGCAAAGAGGAAGAGAAAACGGCAGGTATAAATGGACAGGGGGCGGAGCTAACTCCGACTGACCAGGCCGCGATAGGCTCTCCCACTCCTGAGCCTGCCACCCTGATTGGTGGGAACCAGTGTCAGTTTCAGAGGTCTGGCCTCAGGTGTCGACTGATTAATCCTGGGAGTATACCCAGACGTAGTGCCTGGCAGATCATTTACAGTACTCCCCCTTTTATGAGGGGCCACCGGACCCTTACTAAGAGGACCCGGTTTAGTGGGGAAGAGAAGGTGGAACCTCCTGATCAATTCCACCAGCGTGAACATCTCGAGCAGGTACCCAAGTCCTCTCCTCCGGCCCGTATCCTCTCCAATGGACCAGGTACTGGAGGGAGCCCTGGATCATCCTACTGTCCACAATCTTGCCCACCTCGAATTCCACCCCCTCAGGGGTGAGAACGGGAACAGGAGGTTTCCTCGAGGGGGACCAGGACAGGGAGCAGCGTTTAAGGAGGGAGGCATGGAAGACGTCGTGTATGCGAAAGGATGGGGGCAGCTCCAGACGGAAGGATACAGGGTTGAGGACTTCAATGACCTTATAAGGTCCAATAAATCGGGGAGCAAACTTCCTGGACGGGACCTTAAGGCGCAAGTTCCTCGACGACAACCACACCAGATCCCCGACGACAAACCGGGGGTTAGCAGAACGTCTACAATCAGCCTGAATCTTTTGTACACTCTGGGACGCCTCTAGGTTCTTCTGAACCTGGGCCCAGACTGTGCACAGTTCCCGATGAACGTCCTCTACCTCGGGATTATTGGAACAACCAGGGGAAACGGAGGAGAACCTTGGATTAAACCCGAAATTACAGAAAAACGGGGAGACCCCTGACGAGTTACTGACCCGGTTATTCAGGGAAAATTCGGCGAGGGGAATGAATGAGACCCAATCAAATTGACAGTCAGAGATGAAACACCTTAAATATTGTTCCAGGGATTGGTTAGTCCTTTCCGTTTGGCCATTAGTTTCGGGATGGAAGGCGGAGGAGAAGGACAGATCAATCTCCAACTTTTTACAAAAGGCTCTCCAAAATAAGGAAACAAATTGTACCCCTCTGTCAGAAACGATATTGACTGGGGCCCCATGGAGACGCAGAATGTGTTTAACAAACAAAGAAGCTAACGTCTTGGCGTTAGGTAGTTTCTTAAGGGGCACAAAGTGGCACATCTTGCTGAAGCGGTCTACTACCACCCACACCACCGACTTGCCCTGAGATGGAGGCAAATCGGTGATAAAATCCATGGAGATATGGGTCCAAGGTCTCTGGGGAATGGGCAAGGAATGTAGTAAGCCCGCAGGTCGGGACCTAGGGGTCTTGGACCTAGCACAGACCTCACAAGCGGCGACGTAAGCCCTAACGTCTTTAGGCAACCCAGGCCACCAATAGTTTCTGGTAATGAGGAGTTTGGTACCCAAGATGCCAGGATGACCAGATAGTGCGGAGTCATGGTTTTCCCTCAGTACCCTTAGCCGGTATTGCAGGGGGACAAACAGTTTGTCCCCAGGGAGGTTCCCGGGAGCTGAACCTTGATCAGCCGCGATGTCAGAGGCTAAATCAGAATCAGTGGCAGAAACAATTATACCAGGGGGTAAAATACAAGCAGGATCCTTCTCAGAAGGAGGATTGGCTATGAAACTACGTGACAGTGCATCAGCCTTAATATTTTTGGACCCAGCCCTATAGGTAACCAAGAAATTAAATCTGGTAAAGAATAGTGCCCAACGAGCTTGTCTAGGATTAAGCCTCCGGGCAGATTCTAGGAAAACCAGATTCTTGTGGTCCGTAAGGACTGTTACTTGGTGTCTGGGCCCCTCCAGGAAGTGACGCCACTCTTCAAAAGCCCATTTAATGGCTAAAAGTTTGCGGTTGCCAATATCATAGTTACTCTCCGTGGGCGAAAACTTCCTAGAGAAGTAAGCACAGGGGCGGAGATGGGTGAGGGAGCTGGTACCCTGGGACAAGACGGCCCCCACTCCCACCTCGGACGCGTCAACCTCCACAATAAATGGCTCCCTTTGGTTGGGCTGAACCAGCACGGGGGCCGAGATAAAGCACTTCTTGAGGGTCTCAAAAGCCTGGACGGCCTTAGGGGGCCAATGGAGGACATCAGCACCCTTGCGAGTGAGGTCCGTAAGAGGCTTAGCGACGACCGAGAAGTTGGCAATAAATCTCCTGTAATAGTTAGCGAACCCCAAAAAACACTGTAGCGCCTTCAGGGAGGCAGGTTGGACCCATTCCCCCACAGCCTGAACCTTGGCAGGGTCCATGCGGAATTCATGAGGAGTGAGGATTTGACCTAAAAATTGTATCTCCTGTACCCCAAACATACATTTTTCGGTCTTCGCAAACAGATTATTTTCCCGGAGGACCTGGAGGACCTTCCTGACATGCTCCACGTGGGAGGACCAGTCCTTGGAAAACACCAGTATGTCATCAAGGTACACTACAAGAAAATTACCCAGGTAATCTCTCAGAATTTCATTAATAAAATTCTGGAAGACGGCAGGGGCATTACACAACCCAAAGGGCATGACTAGGTATTCGAAATGACCTTTGGGCGTGTTGAACGCAGTTTTCCACTCATCCCCCTCCTTGATGCGGATAAGGTTATAT
This sequence comes from Rhinoderma darwinii, assembly GCF_050947455.1. Classification (NCBI taxonomy): domain Eukaryota; kingdom Metazoa; phylum Chordata; class Amphibia; order Anura; family Rhinodermatidae; genus Rhinoderma; species Rhinoderma darwinii. Next base: position 307,770,026 of record NC_134689.1, on the reverse strand, counting down.
GCCCCCCGTAGATCGAACTTAGAGAACCATTGGGCCCCCTGAACCTGATTAAAAAGATCCGGAATCAAAGGAAGGGGATACTGGTTCCTTACTGTGACCTTATTCAAGTTCCGATAATCAATGCACGGCCTAAGACCACCATCCTTCTTCCCCACGAAGAAGAAGCCAGCAGCTACAGGAGAAGTCGAGGGGCGAATGAAACCCTTGGCCAGGCATTCTTAGAGACATAGCAAATTCCACAGACATGATATTAGCAGATGAGCCAGAATCCACGAAGGCACTGCCAGTGGCAGACCGGCCAGCAAACGAGACCTGAAAGGGAAGCAAAATTTTATTGCGTTTCGTATTAACGGGAAATACCTGTGCGCCCAAGTGACCTCCCCGATGATCACTTAGGCGCGGAAGTTTTCCGGCTGCTTATTCTTGCGCCTGGGACAGGTGTTCAGTAGATGCTTGTCGTCCCCACAATAGAAGCAGAGACCATTCTTCCTGCGAAATTCTCTACGTTGTCGAGGGGACATGGAGGCCCCGAGTTGCATAGGTACCTCCGAATCCTCCGTGGAAGAGCGAGGAGACGGGGCCTCGGGGGGAATCGCAGGGAAGTCAGAGGGGAAAACATTGAAACGTTCAAGCTGACGTTCCCTGAGACGTCAGTCAAGTCGTACTGCTAGGGCCATAACCTGGTCTAGGGAGTCAGAAGAGGGGTAGCTAACCAGCAGATCCTTCAGGGCGTCAGATAATCCTAACCTAAACTGGCACCTTAGGGCCGGGTCGTTCCACCGAGAAGCTACGCACCACTTTCTAAAATCAGAACAGTATTCCTCAACAGGTCTCCTACCCTGACGTAAAGTCACCAGCTGACTCTCGGCTAAGGCAGTCCTGTCAGTCTCGTTGTAAATGAGTCCGAGGGCAGAGAAAAAACGATCAACGGAGGAAAGTTCAGGGGCGTCAGGAGCCAAGGAGAAGGCCCACTCTTGGGGCCCTTCCTGGAGTCGGGATATAATGATACCCACCCGCTGGTTCTCGGAACCTGAGGAGTGAGGTCTTAGGCGGAAATAAAGTCTGCAACTCTCCCGGAAGGAGAGAAAAGTTATACGGTCCCCTGAGAACCGGTCAGGTAACTTGAGGTCGGGTTCTAGAGGTGAGGTGAGGGGTACTACTAAGGCAGCGTCAGACTGGTTGACCCTCTGAGCCAGGGCCTGGACCTGTAGGGAGAGGCCCTGCATCTGCTGGGTCAGGGTCTCAAGGGGGTCCATGATAGCGTCAGCGTAGAAGAAATGGTAGACTAGGTATGGGCTTGTTATTATGTTATGGCAGGAAGGAGGTGAAGGGAACAAGTGAGCCCTAATCTACCCACCGCCCTGTCCCTGCCTACTTGCAACGACCCGCTCTAGGCGACGGGGTACAACTTGGCGGCGGTCCCTACGCTGTCTAAGTGCAAGGGAATACAAACAGGGAACAAGCAAGGGAAGGGGCAGTAGCCCACGGAACGCCGCGAGGAAACGGAGCGGTGAATGAGCCAGTCAGGATCAGGATGTAGTGGAGTATACAAACGGGAGCACGGAGCAGGAAGCAAGCCAGGGGCAGAGCGAAGCAGGATAAACGGAACTGAAGCAAGGCAGAAGCACGGCAGAAGCAGGCTGGAGCAAGGCAGCAGTGGGGCCAGGAATCCAAGAAGAATAACAAGCAAAGAGGAAGAGAAAACGGCAGGTATAAATGGACAGGGGGCGGAGCTAACTCCGACTGACCAGGCCGCGATAGGCTCTCCCACTCCTGAGCCTGCCACCCTGATTGGTGGGAGCCGGTGTCAGTCTCAGAGTTCTGGCCTCAGGTGTCGACTGATTAATCCTGGGAGTATACCCAGACGTAGTGCCTGGCAGATCCTTTACACCTGTCCCACGAATCTGTGCCTCTTTTAATACACGACAATATCTTACTGGCCTTAGAAGCAGCTGATTGACACTGCATGCTGTTATTTAGTTTATGATCTACAAGAACACCCAGATCCTTCTCAACAAGTGACTCTCCTAGTGTGCATGCAGATTGTTGGTATCCAGATGCATAACTTAACATTTATCTACATTATTCCTCATTTGCCAAGTGGATGCCCAAACACTTAGTGTGTCCAAATCAGCTTGCAATTTACAAACATCTTCCATAGACTGAACAATACTACATAGCTTGTGTCATCTGCAAAAATAGAAATAGTGCTATTAATCCCATCCTCTATATCATTAATAAATAAGTTAAATAATATTAGTCCCAGCACGGAACCTTGAGGTACACCACTTATAACCGGGGACCATTCAGAGTAGGAATCATTGACAACAACTCTCTGGATACGGTCCTTGAGCCAATTCTCAATCCAATTACAAACTATACTTTCTAAACCTATAGTCCTTAATTTACCCATTAGACATCTATGAGGCACACTGTCAAATGCCTTTGCAATATCCAAAAACACTATTTTCACAGCAGCCCCTCTGTCTAGGCTTCTGCTCACCTCTTAATAAAAACAAATCAGGTTGGTTTGACAACTCTTGTCCTTAGTAAAACCGTGCTGGCTGCCACTTATATACAACTTTTTTGTCACATCCTATATATAGGTCGCTCAATAGCCCCTTAAAATATTTTTCGCATGTTGGATGTTAAACTTACTGGTCTATAATTACCCGGGGTAAAATAGGCACCGCATTTGCCCTGCACCAGTCCCTTGGCACTATACCAGTCACCAGAGAATCTCTGAATATTATGAAGAGGGGGACAGAAATAACGGAACTAAGTTCTTTAAGAACTCTAGGGTGTAACCCATCTGGTCCCGGAGCCTTGTGCACATTTATTATATTTTACTTAGCTTGGACCATATCTACATTCATCCAATTCAGTACATCAACTGATATATTAACAGCACTGGCACCGGCTACATCAGCTGCTCTTTCTTCTGTTGTATATACAGAGCTTAATGTCACGATGCGGGGTGTGGACCCACTGGGCCGTACCGCGTAGCGGGGATGGCAGCTGGCCAAACCGGAAAGTACAGTTCAATGGTTCAGCGAGAGTACCTGAGGCAATCGTAGGCAGTGGCGAGGCGGGCACGTCCAGAACCAGGCGGTGGGAAGTCGTTCGGTGAGGCGTAGCAGGATAGCGTAGACTGTAGCACAGCACGGTAGGTAGCACAGCACGGCAATAGCACTAGGTAGCACGGAAACAGGATACGGGATACGGATTACAGGAGCAAGGTACACTGGGAGGCTGGAATTCACTGGGAGACCATAAGCAAGACGAACAACGGGAAAACTAACAACGCTCTGGCAAAGGGCAAGAGGGCAGAGCCCTTTTTATAGCCCAGGGCATCCTGGGCCAGATTACAGTTTTTTACAAAAAACGCGCGCACTTGCCCTTTAAGGCCGTGCACGCGCGGGCGCGCGCACCCGCCGGAGACACTCGGAATCCGGAAGAGAGTGCCGGCGCCTGACTGGGGGATGACGCTGCAGGCAGGTAAGCTGTCCATGGCCACGGCCGTCGGGGTTAACGACCGATCGACGGGCCGTGGCCATAGACGCTACAGTATCCCCCCTCTTACGCCCCCTCTTCTTGGGACCAGAGCGAGAGAGAAACTTCCTCACAAGAACAGGGGCATCGATGTTCTCCTCTGGCTCCCAAGACCTCTCTTCTGGGCCGAACCCCCTCCAGTCCACCAAATAAAATGTCCTTCCTCCCACCTTCTTTGTAGCCACAATCTCCTTTACCTCGAAAGTCCCAGATGGGCCGGCAGAAACCACTGTGGGACTAGGAGTCCTGGAGTAGCGGTTCAGGACCATCGGTTTTAGCAGGGAGACGTGAAAGGAGTTAGGAATCCTGAGAGTGGGGGGGAGCCGCAGCTTGTAGGATACCGGGTTATTTTGTAGCAGGACTTCAAAGGGACCAAGGAACCTCGGGGCAAATTTGCATGACAGCACATTCAGCTGGATATTCCTAGAGGACAGCCAGACTTTAGTCCCTGGAAGGAAATGCGGAGGCGCCCGTCTTCTTGTATCTGCCTTTCTCTTCATGCGGTCCACCGCCAAGAGGATAGAAGATCGGGTCTGTTGCCATATCTGTAGAAAGTCCCTGAAGGTGGAGTCGGCTGCAGGCACCTGGGACATTGTAGAAACAGGAAGAGGTATACGAGGATGTTGGCCGTAGATGATGAAAAATGGACTGGATGTGGTCGACTCACTGGTGTGGTTGTTATAGGAGAACTCTGCCCATGGGAGCAACTGCACCCAATCATCATGGCGCCTGGACACAAAGTGACGTAGGTAGTTCTCCATAATCTGGTTAACTCTCTCGACTTGCCCGTTGGACTGGGGATGATAGGCCGAAGAGAAGTCCAATTTCACACCAAGAAGCCCGCAGAGTGCTCTCCAAAACTTTGAGGTGAACTGGACACCTCTGTCCGAGACAATATGCAGGGGCAATCCGTGCAGACGGAAGATGTGCTGTATGAAGAGGTCAGCCAACCGCGTAGCAGACGGCAGAGCGATCAACGGGATGAAGTGAGCCATCTTGGAAAATCGATCCACCACCACCCAGATCACACTGCAACTCGCAGAAGGAGGAAGATCCGTGACGAAGTCCATAGCGACATGTTGCCACGGGGCAACAAGCACAGGCAGTGGTTGGAGCAGGCCCGCAGGTCTGGAGTGAGCAACTTTATTTGCTGCACAGACTGTGCAAGAGGAGACAAAGTCCATGACATCTTTGGGCAGCGTGGGCCACCAGAACTGACGGGTGATTAAATCTTGGGTCTTACGAGCACCCGCGTGACCTGCCAGCTTAGAGCTGTGACCCCAGCGAAGAATTCTTCCTCGGTCAACCAGACGCACAAAAGTCCTGACTTGCAGGGGATTCACGGAGAAGATACAGGATGGGTCAATGATATTCTGTGGAGATTCCATGGCGTCCTCAGTTTCGAAAGATCTAGACAAGGCATCGGCCCTCACATTCTTGTCGGCGGGACGGTAGTGGAGTTCGAACCGGAACTGAGCAAAGAACAACGACCACCTGGCTTGACGAGGATTCAACCGCTGGGCCGTCTGTAGGTAGGTCAAATTCTTGTGATCCGTGAAGATCAGGATAGGGTGAACCGCGCCTTCCAGTAGGTGTCTCCACTCCTGCAGAGCCAGTTTGATGGCCAGTAACTCCCGGTCCCCAATCGAGTAGTTACGCTCTGCGGGAGAAAGCAGCTTGGAATAGTAGCCGCATACCACCGCCTTGCCTTTTGGTCTTTTCTGGAACAACAGTGCACCAGCACAAACCGAGGAGGCGTCCACCTCTAACGAAAACTGTAAGGATACGTCCGGATGGTGCAAAATGGAGGCAGATGTGAAGGCTCTCTTTAAGGATTCAAATGCGGCTTCAGCCTCCGGAGTCCACATCTTGGCATTCATACCTTTCTTAGTGAGGGTGGAGATAGGTGCTGTCAAAGATGAGAAGTTGGGGATGAAGAGTCGGTAGAAGTTGGCGAATCCTAGAAAGCGTTGGATGGCCCTTAAGCCTTGGGGGCGTGGCAACTCCAGGACGGCCTTTACCTTCTGGGGATCCATCTTGAGACCCTGATCTGAGATAATGTAGCACAGGAAGGATAGAGACTTCTTCTCGAACACACACTTCTCCAATTTGGCGTAAAGTCGATTCTCTCTTAGACGGAGCAACACCTGGCGGACATGACTTTGATGAGTTACTGGGTCTGGGGAAAAAATCAGAATGTCATCGAGATACACCACAACACAAACATACAGGAGATCACGAAAAATGTAATTGACAAATTCTTGGAATACTGCGGGAGCGTTACACAGGCCGAAGGGCATGACTAAGTATTCGTAATGCCCATCACGAGTATTAAAGGCAGTCTTCCACTCGTCACCTTGACGAATCCGGGTCAGATTATAGGCCCCACGCAGGTCCAGTTTAGAAAAAAATGTTGCCCCCCGTATGCGATCAAACAGTTCAGAAATTAAAGGCAGAGGATACCTGTTCTTCACCGTGATCTGGTTTAGGCCTCGGTAGTCGATGCAAGGTCGTAATGATCCATCTTTCTTTTTAACAAAGAAGAACCCTGCTCCGGCCGGGGATGAAGATTTACTAATGAAACCCCTCTCCAGGTTCTCCTTGATGTAAGCCGACATGGACTGGGTCTCTGGCAAGGAGAGAGGGTACACTCTACCACGAGGAGGAGACGATTCCGGAACCAGGTCAATTGGGCAGTCATATGCCCGGTGTGGCGGCAAGGTCTCGGCCTCCTTTTTATTAAAGACATCGCCGAACATGGAGAAACAGAGGGGCAAACCTGCCAACGACTGAAGAGGAGCGGGCTGTGGCGCCTGGATGTGACTCAGACAGCGGTCAAGACACTTCGGGCCCCACTGGAGAACCTCTCCAGAGTTCCAATCCAGGACGGGGGCGTGCAGACGAAGCCAAGGCAACCCCAGCAGCACGGGGTTGACGGCCTTGGACAGGACGAACAGAGAGATGATCTCAGCATGAAGGGCTCCCACTTGGAGTTCCAACGGCTTGGTTATGGACACAACTGGGTCTGGTAATGGCAGTCCATCCACTGAGGCAACGATCAACGGCCTTTCAAGCGGGATAGTGGGCAACTGTAGGAGATCCACAAGATCCTGGCAGATGAAGTTGGCTGCAGAGCCGGAGTCCAGATATGCGGAGACCTGATGAGACCTCTCGATAGCAATGATGGTTACAGGGATAAATAGTTTGGAGGAGAGTTCTTGCTTCAATGTGTTGACGCCCAGGGTTGTCTCTCCAACCAAGCCTAGGCGCTGGGGTTTTTGGCTTGTGAGGACACAGAAGCACGACGTGGCCAGAGAGGCCGCAATATAAGCACAGTCCAGAGGTGCGCCTGCGCTGTTTCTCCTGGACCGATAATTTTAGTCGGTCAACTTGCATCGGAACCTCGGGCAAAGCGATAGAAGCAGGCAAGAGGGGTTGCTGAAAGTTGGGTGCCAGTCTAGGGCGCCGGCGCTCCTGACGAACCTCATGGGATCTCTCCCTCAGCCTTATGTCAACCCGAGTGGCAAGCAGAATCAAGTCGTCCAACTCGGGAGGCAGGTCTCGAGCAGCCAGTTCGTCCTTGATCTCGGGCGACAGACCATGCCAATAGGATGCCACAAATGCCTCATTGTTCCAGGATAGCTCTCCTGCCAGAGTCCGGAACTGAATAGTATACTCGCCCACGGAGTTGTCCTCTTGGCGAAGGTTGAAGATGGCGGTGGCGGCTGATGAGACTCGCCCTGGCTCCTCAAAAACGGTTCGGAATACTTGTGCGAACTCCTGGAAGTCTCGGTTCTCGGGTCCCTGACGTTCCCAGATAGGGTTAGCCCATGCCAGGGCCTTGCCGGTCAGGAGGGAGATGATAAATGCGATCTTGGCTCCATCTGACGGAAATGCCCGAGAGTGCAGGGTAAAATGAATGTGGCATTGGTTCAGGAACCCTCGACAAGCACTGGCGTCTCCATCGAACCGAGAGGGCAATGGCAGCGAGAACCGAGGGTCCGTACAGGAACTGCCAGGAGGAGCAATAGGAGGGTCGGCTTGAGGAACTTGTATAGAAGCAGGAATGGAGGCAACTAGCGTCCCTAGCTGCTGCGCCATAGAGTCCACGGCCACGAGGAGCTGGTCCTGCCTAGCTCGGAGATCCAGCAGATCCGCCTGCATGGCTTGGGAGGGTGAAAAGCCCTTGAATTGGCCAGCGGGGTCCATGGCCAGAGCGTACTGTCACGATGCGGGGTATGGACCCACTGGGCCGTACCGCGTAGCGGGGATAGCAGCTGGCCAAACCGGAAAGTACAGTTCAATGGTTCAGCGAGAGTTAATGACCAAGGATTAATTTTTGTTTTTTCACGGTCGCATTCCAAGAGTCATAATTTTTTTTTTATTACGTCGACTTCGCCGTATAAGGGCTTGTTTTTTGCGGGACGAGTTGTATTTTGTAATTGTACCATTTTTAGATGCTTATAATATATTGATTAACTTTTATTAACTTTATTTTAGGAGAGTATTGAAAATAAGCAGCTATTCCAGCATTGATTTTCACTTTATAAATTTACGCCGTTTACTATGCAGCGTAAATAACATGTTAACTTTATTCTATGGGTCGGCACGATTACGGGGATACCAAATATGTAGAGGTTTTATATGTTTTTTCTACGTTTGCACAATAAAAAGCCTTTTAGAAAAAAATTACTTGTTTTTGCATCGCCGCATTCCAAGAGCCGTAACGTTTTTACTTTTCCATCAATGTGGCCGTATGGGGGCTTGATTTTTGCGGGCGAATGTGTAGTTTTCATTAGTACTATTTTGGGGTACATAGGCCTTATAGATTAATTTTTATTTAATTTTTTATGGGGGGAAAGGGAGAAAAGAGCGAATTTGGCCGTTGTTTTTTGCGTTTTTTTTGGACGCCGTTCATCCGGCGGTTTAATTAATGTGTTCATTTTATTGGTCAAGTTGTTACGATCGCGGGGATATAATATATGTGTATGTGTGATTTGTTTTGACACTTTTACTAAATAAAACCACTTTTTGGGCAAAAAAAGTAGTTTTATTTGATTTTCACTGTAATTTTTTTTTTCACAAACTTTATTTAACTGATTGACATATATTTTTTTAGTCCCACCAGGGGACTTCACTATGCGATGTGCCGATCGCATATATAATGCTTTGGTATACTTAGTATACCAAAGAATTATTGCCTGTCAGTGTAAAACTGACAGGCAACCTGTTAGGTCATGCCTACGGCATCGCCTAACAGGCAGTTGTCGAAGACAGACCTGGGGGTCTTTGTTAGACCACCGGCTGTCATGGAAGCCCGACGGCCCGAAGGCGCCGATGGGGTGACAGAGAGAGCTCCCTCTGTCAAACACATTAGATGCCGCTGTCACTATTGACAGCGGCATTTAATGGGTTAAACTGCCGGAATCGATTCCGGCAGTTGCAGCAGGAGCCAGGCAGTGTATAACAGCCGTGCTCCTGCCGCTGATCGCGTGGGTACAGTCTCAGTACCCGCGCCATCACAGGACTTATATATCCGTCCTCCTGCGCGAACTAGCAGCTGCTGAGGACGGATATATCCGTCCTTCGGCGTTAAGAGGTTAAATACAGCATCAGAACCAGGCTCAATACATATATACCCACCAGAACCAAGCTCAGTACATAAATACAGCACCAGAACCAAGCTCAGTACATTTATATCAGAACAATCAAGCTCAAAACATATATATTTCAATTCAAAAAGTGTCTCTCATATATTATATAGATTAATTACACACAGAGGGATCTATTTCCAGCATTTTTTTCTTTTAATGTTGATGATTATGGGAACAGTTAATGAAAACCCAAAATTTAGTGTCTCAGAAAATTGGAATATTATATAAGCCCAATTTAAAAAATGATTTTTAATACCGAAATGTCGTCCTACTGAAAAGTATGTGCAGTTTATGCCCTCAATAATTGGTTGGGGCTCCGACTCTGCATGAATTGCTGCATCAATGGCGTGGCATGGGGGCACTGTGGCACTGCTGAGGTGTTATCAATGCAGCGTGGCATGGAGGCGATCAGCCTGTGGCAATGCTGAGCTGTTATGGAAGCCCAGGTTGCTTCATCACTGACTGTGGAAACTTCACAAAGTAAATTTTGCATTTCCTTTGGAAATCTCGGTCCCAGAGTCTGTAGGAAGAGTGGAGAGGCGTCAATCCAAGTGTCTTGCGGTCCGGTGTGACATTTCCACAGTCAGTGATAGTTTGGGGGACATTTCATCTGCTGGTCTTGATCCACTGTGTTATATCAAGTCCAGAGTCAGCACAGCGTCTAGCAGGACATTTCCAGCCCTTCATGCTTCCCTCTGCTGGCAAGCTTTATGGAGATGCAGATTTCATTTTCCAGCAGGACTCTGCACCTGCCCACCCTGCCAAAAGTACCAATACCTGGTTTAATAACCACAGTATCACTGTGCTTGATTGGCCAGCAAACTCGCCTGACCTAAACCCCACAGAGAATCTATAGGGTATTGTCAAAAGGAAGATGAGAGACACCAGACCCAGCAATGCAAAACAGCTGAAGGCCGCTATCAAAGCAACCTGGGCTTCCATAACACCTCAGCAGTGCCACAAGCTGATCTCCTCCATGCCACGCCGCATTGATAACACCTCAGCAGAGCCACAGGCTGATCGCCCCCATGCCACACCATTGATGAAGTAATTCATGCAAAAGGAGCACCAAACAAGTATTGAGGCAGATACTGGACATACTTTTTAGTAGGACAACATTTCGGTATTAAAAATAATTTTTGTGAAAGTGACTTAAATTTTGGGTTTTCATTAACTGTTACCATAATCATCAACATTACAAGAAAAAAATGCTGGAAAAAGATCCCTCTGTGTGTAATGAATCTATATTATATATGAGAGATACTTTTTGAATTTAATTACTGAAATCAATTAACTTTTGATGATATTCTAATTTATTGAGAAGGACTACTGTATATATACTGAGCTTTGTTCTGGTGTTGTATATATGTACTGAGCTTGTTTCTGGTGCTGTATATATGTACTGAGCTTTGTTCTGGTGTTGTATATATGTACTGAGCTTTGTTCTGGTGTTGTATGTATGTACTGAGCTTTGTTCTGGTGTTGTATATATGTACTGAGCTTTATTCCGGTGCTATATATGTACTACCATTGGTTCTGGTGCTGTATATATGTACTGAGCTTTGTTCTGGTGCTGTATATAAGTTATTTACTTTGTTCTGGTGCTGTATATATGTACTGAGCTTTGTTCCAGTGCTGTATATATGTACTGCCATTGGTTCTGGTGCTGTATATATGTACTGAGTTTTGTTCTGGTGCTGTATATAAGTTCTTTACTTGGTTCTGGTGCTGTATATATGTACTGAACTTTGTTCTGGTGCTGTATTTATGTACTGAACTTTGTTCTCTTTACTATATTTATGTACTGAGCTTGGTTCTGGTCTTGTATATATGTACTGAGCTTGGTTCTGGTGTTGTACTTCTGTACTGAGCTTTGTTCTGGTGCTGTATATTTGTACTGAGCTTGGTTCTGGTGCTGTATATATGTACTGAGCTTGCTCCTGGCACCGTATCTGTGCATTAGCCGGGAGAGTTGTTGCGGCTTACTGCGTGCTCCGCACTATCCTCCACCCTTCTCATGTGCACAGCCTAACTAAATGGGCTGAGCACACTTAGGATATTGAATGTGCCCATATAGGCCTATACGTAATTGGTGAGTTTAATATAATGTGTGGGTAGGCCTGTATGCTTATGTAATTATATACATAGTGTGGCAATCCACACTAAAGCATTCTGGACAGGGAATTTCTTTATTTAGAGTCCACTTTAATGTAGGGGGTATTTGGAATATCCTAATTGTTTTATTTTATTATTAGAATAATTTTCAATGGCATGATACACCACAAAACACCCCCACGGCGCGTATGTCTTTGTCCGAAAAACAGGGAACCTGTTGTTAAAAATTTGAATCCAACCCCTGAATATACCCTACCCTGCACAAAAACTATAACTGAACTTTTCCCTCGCATATCATCTACAGCAAAGTCTTATCTTACACAAATAAACTACAAGGGTCTTTTCATACGTCGAGGTCAAATCACAGTTTTTGTAAAATTGCTTTATAACCATTTCATTTGCCATGGTTTTGCAAATAACTCTGCAAAAAAAAAACAAACGCAATATGACCGTAACCTGTGAATATATGGAATATATGCTAAATAAGTTTCCCGAAACGACATTTAAGGTGAAATCACCCCTCCCCCACAAAACTATTTAAAGGCTACACCTTTTTTTTCGGAGTTGCGATCTTTGCGGCGTAAATGCTGAGATTACACCACAAACGTTGCAACACTTGACTTTCTGTTGCGGGTTTTGCATCCCCATTGAATTCAATGGGTAAAAACCGCAACAGAAACTCAACAAAAATGCAGCATAAATTGACGTGCTGCGGAAAATTAAATTCTGCACCGCAGATCAAGTTATTAACATTTACGCTGCGTATGTTTTCCGCAGCGTGGGGATGAGATTTACAAAATCTCATCCACTTTGCTGCTACTGTAAATGCTGTGGAATTTCTGCACAAAATTTTTTGCAATGGGTTCACAGCAATTCCGCTGCAGAAAATGAAACTACTCACCCAGAAGTCTGTGTTTCTTCCTCCGTCCAGCGCAGCCTCCTGGGATGATGTTTCATCCCATGTGACTGCTGCAGCCAATCACAGACTGTAGCAGCTGTCTCCTGGGATGAAACATCATGCTAGCAGGCCGGCTGAATGCAGCAGTTTCCGCAGCGGACATTCCGAGAGAAAAACTGTACCACAGTTTGTTGTAGATTTTCGCACGGAATTCCCTGCGGTGCAAAGAACGGATATGATGTGTGCTTTTACGCAGCATTTCCACCCTGGGTGAACTCAGCCTAACAGTTAAGTTCCCCCTCCCCAAGAAAAATTAATAATGAATCCCTTCCCCCACACATAGCATTGACAGCCAAGTCCCACCCTCCCCCACAAAAACGTTTTACACAAAATCCTCTCCCCCACATATAGCATTAACAGTTAAGTTGCCCCTGCCCACAAAAACGTTTTAAACAAAAATCCCCTCCCCAACATAGAGCATTTACAGTTAAGTTCCCCCTCCCCACAAAAACGATTTGTAAAGAATCCCCTCCCCCACACATAACATTACAGTTTCTTACTCTTACCTGTCCTGGAGGAATCTTCTGCCTGGTACAATTTGCAGGCAGGAGGGGAGCAGTGTGTCACTGCTTTACACCAGCTCTTTCTTCTTCCTCCGTCCTCCCTGTCTGGTGGGTGGTTTCCTCCATACGAAGCTTTTGCATCTTCCTCTCAGGGCCCCAGCGTAAGTAACTTCAAAGCAAAAAATGGCCTGTTACATTGCAGGGTTGGTTCCTTTCTCCAAGTAACTAGTGCTGGGGCCCTCAATTAAATGTTTAAAGTAGCGGGCGGGCCCCTTCTTTTCATCATTGTGGCCAGGCCCCTGACTGGAATACCAGCAGTACTGCCCTGATGGCGGCCATAGTCCTATGTATCCGTATTGCCAATATACAAGTCTGTGAACAAAGTGTAGCCATGCGTATAAGCTCTTAAAGTGTTTGCAACATCTCTACGTCGGTGCACAGCAGTTGTGTATAAATGTTTTCTGCTTAAATAAGTAGAGACAGCATATAGTTTATATGCAAATACTGAGGACAAGATTTAAGAAACCTTCATTCCACATGTCCAATATCAGCAACCAATCATACCGCACATTTTTTCAGACCAGTTTAAGAAATTAAAGCTCAGCACTGATTGGTTGCTGTGGGTAGAAAGGACAATTTTTCTGTTACTTACTTTTTATAAGTCTCCCCCCGTGTTTCCATTTTCCATCATAAATATGTTGTTTTGATGTTTTTATTTTATGTATTTTGTTGAAATATTATTATTTCCGTTCCTTGTCAGATTAAGTTGTCACTATGACAATGACGTATAATACAATACTACAGCTCATGGTATATTCTTTGTGATATATCATTGGTGGAACACTAATACTTTTGTCAACCGTAAAGTTTATTGTACTGTAATGTAATGTCACTAACTGATCTCCTGTAACATTCATGATTTAGGTATTGAAACAGTCATACACATCACTTTGAAACTGAGAAGAGCTCAGAGCAAACAGAAGAAGCTTCTCTCTTCAGTTGAAATAGTTTTTCTGTTTCTTCTTGTGCAAACTTTGCCTCCAGTGAACCTGCTTTTATTCAGCTTGAAGTTAGAAATATCTAATTTATTCATTGCCCTGTATTGTGATACATATTTTTGTTTATGCATCACTCTTTATATTCTGGAAAAGCTATTCACCCTTGGCCATGTAGTGCTGCTAACTTCATGGCAAGAGGCTACTTAAACATAATGACATAGAGGCTGGGAAATTTTTCAAAGATGTGGAGCAGAAGATTATCTTTGCGCTCTTTTATGGATTTTTCAGATATATACTGTTTGCACAGTCTAATACAATGAGAAAGTAAAAGGAAAGGAACGTTTACAGGTCCGGATAAATGAAAATCACAGTGAGAATCACAGAATTTTCTCTAATTTCCAATGACATAACCAATTACAGCAGACCTCAAGCTTTCAAATTTAAGTCCATATTATAGTAAGATGGGAAAGCAACAAATTAAAATCTTATTTCTTCATAGAGTTACAGGAGCTTTTAAGAAAGCGCTATATTTAACTCACTTTCTGCTAATGGTGCCTGGAATGGAAATTCCCAGTTTTATCATTCAGCCTGAAGAATATACGAAGAGGAGTATATCAGCGGAGAAGTCTGCCATTACCCTGTTGTCATGATGAATAGAATATAAGTTTCCTGTTTTAAAAGACCCAAATGATGAAGATGTTATAAAACTGTTCTTTGAGAGATATTTCTTGAATTAATTTAGAACTTATGCTGGTAAAATATTTAATGATTTATATGATTATCTTTTTTATTTCCCGAAGATAAAGGGAATACATTATCCGAAAATAATTCTATCTAAAGTTTTTATTTGAACCATTTTGTAAACAAATTAATACTCCAGTTTTCACTGCGGCCGTCAGGGTGGATACACTGTGTACTTTTATGCAGCGTATCTGCCCTGTGTAATAGTCTATGACACTGTTTTCTCTGTCAAGCAATTCCCATTCATTTCAGCTAGCATAAAGCACACACAGCCTGCTATACTGTCTACACAAACAGTATAGGAAGGAAAATATGACCTCCCCAGGAAAGTCTTTATAAATAAAAAATAATTATCTACAACATAAAAAAATAAAATACATTAGACATATACAATGAATGACTACATTATTAGACAGTAATCTAATAGTGCATTGGACCTCCTTTGGTTTTCAGTACCGCTGTAATTTGTCGTGGCATAGATTCCACTAGGTGTTGAAATTGTTTTGCAGGAATATTGGCCCATGTGAAAAGGATAGGATCTTGCAGTTGCCGTTAAAGCTTCATTCAGCCATAGGGTAAACCTCTACCTTGAAGGGATAAACATGGTTGTCCACAATGCTCAGCTTATACATTCGGACATGTTATTTGGATCACCGGTGTTGAATTCAGCTGCAATTTGCTTGGCTATGTACTTCCTGTTTGTCAGAGTGATTTTTAACACCCTCCCCTGACCCCTTTCGTTGACAGGTTGTTGATGTCCACAGGATCCACTTTCCATGGATGCTTTTTCTTGATCACACTATTCTTGGTACTCTCGACACCATTGCATGAGAAAACCCAACAAGTTTCGACAGTTAGTCTAGCACCAATGCTCATTCGAAGTCGTTCAAATCGCTCAAAAATGTACTCACTTGATTTTATGCTGCACTCTGGGGTCACTTGTGTAAATTTCATACAGGGAAAACTCAATAGTGAAAGGACAGTTGTCTTAAATAAAGTGGCCATTCAGTGTGTGTGTGTGTGTGTGTGTGTGTGTGTGTGTGTGTGTGTGTATGTGTATATATATATATATATATATACAGTGAAGGAAATAAGTATTTGATCCCTTGATGATTTTGTAATCATGAACAGTCATGAACAGTCTCGAATTTTTAGGCTAGGTAAATTTTACCAGTGAGAGATAGATTATCTAAAAAAAAAAAAACAGAAAATCACATAGTCAAAACTATATATATTTTTTTGCATTGTGCACAGAGAAATAAGTATTTGATCCCTTTGGCAAACAAGACTTAATACTTGGTGGCAAAACCCTTGTTGGCAAGCACAGCAGTCAGACATTTTTTTTGTAGTTTGCACACATGTTGGAATTTTGGCAGATCATCTGTAAATCATTAAGATTTCGAGGCTGTCGCTTGGCAACTCGGATCTTCAGCTCCCTCCATAAGTTTTCGATGGGATTAAGGTCTGGAGACTGGCTAGGCCACTCCATGACCTTAATGTGCTTCTTTTTGAGCCAGTCCATTGCTGCCTTGTCTGTATGTTTCGGGTCATTGTCATGCTGGAAGACCCAGCCACGAGCCATTTTTAATGTCCTGGTGGAGGGAAGGAGGTTGTCACCCAGGATTTGACGGTACATGGCTCCATCCATTCTCCCATTGATTCGGTGAAGTAGTCCTGTGCCCTTAGCAGAGAAACACCCCAAAACATAATGTTTCCACCTCCATGCTTAACAGTGGGGACGGTGTTCTTTGGGTCATAGGCAGCATTTCTCTTCCTCCAAACACGGCGAGTTGAGTTAATGCCAAAGAGCTCAATTTTAGTCTCATCTGACCACAGCACCTTCTCCCAATCACTCTCAGAATCATCCAGATGTTCATTTGCAAACTTCAGACGGGCCTGTACATGTGCCTTCTTGAGCAGGGGGACCTTGCGGGCACTGCAGGATTTTAATCCATTACGGCGTAATGTGTTACCAATGGTTTTCTTGGTGACTGTGGTCCCAGCTGCCTTGAGATCATTAACAAGTTCCCCCAGTGTAGTTTTCGGCTGAGCTCTCACCTTCCTCAGGATCAAGGATACCCCACGAGGTGAGATTTTGCATGGAGCCCCAGATCGATGTCAATTGACAGTCATTTCGTATGTCTTCCATTTTCTTACTATTGCACCAACAGTTGTCTCCTTCTCACCCAGCGTCTTACTTATGGTTTTGTAGCCCATTCCAGCCTTGTGCAGGTCTATGATCTTGTCCCTGACATCCTTAGAAAGCTCTTTGGTCTTGCCCATGTTGTAGAGGTTAGAGTCAGACTGATTAATTGAGTCTGTGGACAGGAGTCTTTTATATAGGTGACCATGTAAGACAGCTGTCTTTAATGCAGGCACCAAGTTGATTTGGAGCGTGTAACTGGTCTGGAGGAGGCTGAACTCTTAATGGTTGGTAGGGGATCAAATACTTATTTCTCTGTGCACAATGCAAATAAATATATATAATTTTGACTATGTGATTTTCAGTTTTTTTTTAATATAATCTATCTCACACTGGTAAAATTAACCTAGCCTAAAAATTCTAGACTGTTCATGACTTTGACAGTGGTCAAACTTACAAAATCAGCAAGGGATCAAATACTTATTTCCTTCACTGTATATATATATATATATATATATATATATATATATATATATATATAT
The DNA here is from genome assembly GCF_050947455.1 of Rhinoderma darwinii. Taxonomy (NCBI): domain Eukaryota; kingdom Metazoa; phylum Chordata; class Amphibia; order Anura; family Rhinodermatidae; genus Rhinoderma; species Rhinoderma darwinii. The sequence goes on along the minus strand of NC_134689.1, from coordinate 307,752,820 downwards.
ATATCAGACAAAGAAATTGCGACAGCACACTGCGAACACTAATGCCACCTAAGCCACTAAATATAAGTAACTATGCATTACTGCTAAATCTACTTACAAATAGGGAGGTTCTTAGTGCACATTTTGATCAAAAAGTGTTTGCCCACCTGCCACGACAAAGCGACCTCTGTAAGGTGGGGACCTACTTTGCACATACACCCAGAACTGGGAGTAAGCCTACATATATATCTGGGGATGGTAGGAACCAGCACTAAACTAATTCAAATCACCCAGGGCAGAATGTGAGGAGTGCAAGAACAAAATGGAGGCAGTCACTAACCCCACAAATATGAATCACATAAACACAACAAAAATTTGAACAGCACATTCCAACAAAATGATACATAACGTGTATGCAGGTGCAAGAACACCTGTGACTGCAAATATACAGCAGAAAAAAAAATGGCGACAGCACACTGTGAACACTAATGCCACCTAAGCCACTAAATATAAATAAATATGCATTACTGCTTAATCTACTTACAAGTAGGGAGGTTCTTAGTGCACATTTTGATCAAAAAGTATATATATATATATATATATATATATATATATATATATATGTACGTATAGAGAGAGAGAGGGAGAGGGAGAGATCGATCAAAAATTGAGCAGCACTCCGCAGAATCAAGTGAAAAATAAATGGTACTTTATTGTCCTGTGCAACGTTTCAGCTCTGTCCACTAGACATTTTTGCATGATACAAGTGGCATGACTTTCAAGCCGCAAGCTGTGCAAATTTTTTATTATGTTTTTCACCTTTTCATGCAAAAATGTGGTGGTGAACTACACTAAGTACAACCTGGCAAAGGTCAGTAGCTGTGCTGTATTCAGCAAACGGCATTCTACACTATAATGACATACTGGAGTACCATACAAGGGAACAACAGTATATAGGTATAACAGTAAATATGTCCTATTGTGTTTTTGCAAGAGGTGAATATTGCCAATATAACAGAACAGAAGGAGTACCTGGCAACGTTTCTTTACATCTTTAGAAGTTTGGGTATCAAGGACATAACTATAAGGGGTGCAGGGACTTGGTGCAGGGAAATGGCACATGATGGTTGGGTGACCGTAAAAAGATTTTGCAGCATTGCCCAGGAGCAATTTGTGGTATAAAGGAAATTGTCCCTAACATAATACCTACTTGTAATATGTTTCTGTCTATAAAAATTAGAAAATCTCAAAGTAGGAAAGTAAACATTTCACATGATAATATGCTTTTAGTAGAGTGAGGGCATGACCACACATGGCGGAATTCCTCCGCAACTGTCCGCATCAATGCCGCACAGAATCTGCGTTGCAGATTCTGCAGCGGATCTGCACAAAATGTGCAGAAAATTGATGCGGACTGGCCGCTGCGGACTGCAGGAAAAGTGCTTCTCTTCTCCCTATTCAGTGCAGGATAGAGAGAAGGGACAGCACTTTCCCTAGTGAAAGTCAAAGAAATTCATACTTACCGCCCGTTGTCTTGGTGACGCGTCCCTCTTTCGGCATCCGGCCCGACCTCCCTGGATGACGCTCCAGTCCATGTGACCGCTGCAGCCTGTGCTTGGCCTGTGATTGGCTGCAGCCGTCACTTACACTGAAACGTCATCCTGGGAGGCCGGACTGGAGACAGACGCAGGGAGTTCTCGGTAAGTATGAACTTATATTTTTTTTTACAGATACATGTATATTGAGATCGGTAGTCACTGTCCCGGGTGCAGAAACAGTTACTGCCGATCGCGTAACTCTTTCAGCACCCTGGACAGTGACTATTTACAGTCTCCTAGCAACGCTCCCGTCATTACGGGAGCCCCATTGACTTCCTCAGTCTGGCTGTAGACCTAGAAATACATAGGTCCAGCCAGAATGAAGAAATGTCATGGTAGTAAAAACAATACGCTCCGCAGCACACATAAGATCTGCGGACTTCATTGCGGAATTTTGACTCTCCATTGAAGTCAATGGAGAAATTCCGCCATGAGTCCGCAACCAGTCCGCCACTGCTCCGCAACAGACAGAGCATGCTGCGGACACCAAATTCCGCTCCGCAGCCTATGCTCCGCAGCGGAATTGTACGCATCGTGTAAACGAACACTGCTAAATTAAAGTGAAAGTCAATGGAGAAACGGCTCCGCTGCGGATTAACGCTGCGGAGTGTCCGCAGCGGAATTTAAGTGAAATTCCGCTATGTGTGAACCCGCCCTGAGGTGTCATTTCTATGCACCAGTAAACATATCTGTTGCTAGTAAACTGCGAGCAGTAACAGCATTGTAATCTAATATATATTTTCTTGTTTCCATGGAACTGATATTCGAAAATGAGTCACAATATGGCCTTTGATATACTTCACATACATTTACATACATTTCCCTGAAGATTTCATGCCAGATATGTTTACATAAGAATACTTGTCACCGTTCTTTGATTGATTTAGTTGTCTACATGAATTTTTTTATTTATGTATTTTATCTTAGGGTATTTCTGTACTGAAGGTGTATGCATGCTAGAAAAGCTATGATGTGTCTTAGACTAGTTAGTACTCACCCCAGTCATTTATGACAAAACATGATATAAATTTGACATAAGATTTCAGCGAAGCCAGAGCGTTGTGTATTTCTCTGCTGAGTTGTATAAAAGGGTATTTTTAACACCCCATTAGTATAACCACTGGCCATTGCTTTGTAAAGATGTTTATAGCCATATCATGCTCCGAAATGTAAAGGTGTGGAATAATATTGACGATCTAAGAACAGAACAACATGTACTCTGTGCATAATTATTATGTGATGATATATAGCTCTCTATCTTCCAGTAAGCAGATCCTTTTAGCAGTACATAATGTGCCACTCAATTATTGCCATACTTATAAGATGTGATATGTGCCATTATCATTTTACTGTGCACAGTGCAGCATTTGACACATCTATACCTTGTACAATTATAGTGTTTTTATTCCAACTTTTTAAAGTAAAGCTATAATCAGTATTAGGTAATGTGGGTGTTTCGTTCATTTTGCTTAATTTGTTAACACATTTAGCGATTGTATAATGAGAATCTTTTACACTACAGACAATAGAAAAAGGTATTTCTTACCCCAGTGTGTGTCGTTGTAGAGCGCACTTCTAAGGCCACATCAAAACGCTCTCTTACAATGTGTCAGAATTGTGTCAAGTTGCTGATGTCGTTGCCTGCCTTTTGCCTGCCACTTACAAGTTATCTGATAGAAGGTTGTCACCGCTGGAAGAGGTCACCTTCACTAACAGAGAATCAATGGTCTCGCTTTGTGTATTTTTTTTAAAATGTCAGTTCTGATGCTCTTTTGGCTGAAAAGCGACTCATAATCCTTCATCTTGCTCAACATTTCAGAACAAATCATGTAAATTAGGACATTTTGAATAGCGCATAAACATGTTTTGCTTCCATAGAGAAAATAATGGGAAAATACCAATGATTTGTACAGAGCATCTCACTATAACATATATGGAATCAGTAAATATATGGAATCAGTGTACATTTAAAGGGAAATTAATAATAATTTAAAAAAACAACTATGTTGTGCTTATTTCCTGTTCTTTTGTTTTGTTTTTAATTTTAGCTAACTAATGTATCATAATGTATCTTTATAATGGCTGAATCTGTTTCCTGCTAATGAGATTCAATCCCCTGCATAGTCATAGTGAGTTTAATGATAAAATGTTGGCAGCCACCACTGCCACAGCTAATCTCATGACATCAATGACATCACAGATTTTTTAAAAATCAGAGAACCGATTTTTTTTTCATTTTCCAATAACAGTAAGGGTATGTTCACACGCAAACTCAAAAGCGTCTGAAAATACGGAGCTGTTTTCAAGAGAAAACAGCTCCTGATTTTCAGACGTTTTTTAAGCCACTCGCGATTTTTGGAGCTGTTTTCTATAGAGTCAATGAAAACCGCTCCAAAAACGTCCCAAGAAGTGTCCTGCACTTCTTTTTCGCGGCCGTTTTTTACATGACCATTTACGGCCCGAAAAACGGCCGAAAATAGGCCTTGTGAACATACCCTCACAGATCTAGATGTCTGTGTAGGGGCCCAATCCAGCATTGTACAAAGAAGTGCACAAAATAAAGGGCTAACAGAAATTTGTCCCCTACCCAGAGTGGAGAGCTGCTGACAAGCAGGGACTTTCATTCTAGCGGACTCAAGTTGTCCATGTATTACATGGACAACCACTGTCTACTCTGAATAGCTGCCATTGGGGAATTTATGTGAGATTGAAACTGATGCCAATGTACAGAATTTTGCACAGTTGTCTTAATCAATCCTGTTGCAATTTTTTTTTTTTTTTAGAAAGAATCCCTTTTTTTTGTTTTGTTTTTTTTATTTAGCTAAATGGGAGATGGATTAAAAGACATTGATGCATGTGCATGATGTACTGTTTGTCATCAATGTTTCAATCAGTTTACATCAGTTGCAGAACAAAAATAAAAACCTCCTGTAAAAAGCACACAAGTGTACTAACACAGGTATATCATGAATGTCCTCTGTCTGTTTCCTTTGTTAACTTGGGGATAATTACATAAGGATCCTTTAAAGTAAACAGAGTGTTCATGCAAGCAATGGGGTTACTCTAGCTGATGTATATAATAATTACTGTCGTGGAAATCAATGGCTCAAAATATATTAGACAGAAATTTATACGAGTCCAAACAGACTCTCATGTCAGGCCCCATTATTCAGCATCCTAATTAGGATATTTCACCGATATATATCGAGAGAGGAGAAGAAAACACACAGACGCTGCTGATATGCTCAAAATACTCCTCTGAAGGTTTATTTCCAAACTCAAACTATAATACTATCATTCAAAAAGGGTGTAGGCTTGAGGTTAACCAATCAGAGACAATGTGACAATATTTCTTATTCAGCCAATTACAGACATACAATACATTCCAGATACATCATTATAATTCTTCACACATCAGGTTTGCAGGTGGCCTTATCTCTCTTGGGCAGAATGTTCCCGTGGAGATGGGGTTGACTTTCCCACACGCATATTTGCCACCCTCCCTTCTCACTCCCTGTTCCTTCTCTGCAAGCTTCGTATGGGAGCCAAGGTGAAAGATAAAACATATGAAATCAACATTACTTGTATTAAAGGAACAATGACTTTCCTATTCACTACAAAAGAACCAAGATGGGAACTCCAGACAAGATGGCTGCTGCACGAAACTAAATCATTTCAACATTATTATAATCACTTTCACATAATACATATCTTAGTAATTCGGCATCCTGCTTGATAATTCATAATGTAATTTCATAAAGAGAATATAAGCAAATAAACCATCCTTCACATTACATTATCTACAATTAGTTAACCCCTTACCACAAATACTGATTACTAATCAATAATGAGTACGGCATCTAAAGAGTAGAAACAAATGGCGGGGGCTACTTTATTTTTACCCGTCATCTCCGACATTGTGTTTCGCAGAGCTGACTATTTTATCATGGCAGCCTGGGACCTAAGTAACGTCTACAGGACTTTCCTATGATATTGAATGTTAGGGTATACCTTAGATATGCACTAACGAATGCCAACCAGGACAAAAAAAAGAAGTTAAATAAAATTAAATAAACATAAAGTAAATATAAAAAAATAAAACCACAAATGTAAAAAATTGAATAAACACTTAGAACAATTATTCATGCTAAACAAATATCACAAAAAAGAAAAAAAAAACATATAATAGGTGTCCCTAGTGAAAGGTATAATAGTAGAATAGTTTTTGAAGGCACGCCACTATTATAAAATAAGATAATTTCAATGTACCACAAATAATGCCTAAAAAATATCTAAAAAACATTCCACAAAAAACAAGACCTTATGATTCTACGAAAAAAGTTATGGCTGTTGGAATACAGGGAAGTAAAAATGAAACATTTCTCCCATCCTTAGGAATTACATTATAAATAATTCCTTAAACCCCTTACCAGAAATGAACTTACAATTATGTCCTTATTATGGTATTCTAGTATTGGTACATCCTGGTGATTGCATGTGCACAGAAATTCATGGTTATGTCCTTTAGCTGAAGATTGCTCACTTTAAGGTCATGTTCAGACGTAATGGAAAATTTCCTTTTCAGATTTGCTGCAAATTTGCGGAAATTACGCAACAAATCTGCAGCAAAATTTGCATATTTGACAGTTAGGGTATGTTCACACACACTATTTACGGACGTAATTCAGGCGTTTTACACCTGGAATTACGGCCAAAAATACTGCTTGAAAGCATCGGCAAACATCTGCCCATTCATTTGAATGGGTTTTACGATGTACTGTGCAGATGGTAATTTTTTTTACACGCCGCTGTCAAAAGACGGCGCGTAAAAAAGATGCCCGCGTCAAAGAAGTGCATGTCACTTCTTGGGACGTAATTGGAGCCGTTTTCCATTGACTGCATAGAAAAACAGCTCCAATTACGTCCGTAATGGACGCTGCGAAAAATGCCTGCACATGCCATTAAGTCTGAAATTCAGGAGCTGTTTTCGCCTGAAAACAGCTCCGTAATTTCAGCCGTAATGGACGTGCACTTGTGAACATACCCTTAATTCAGATGTAGCGGATATCACAGCAGACTTGCCGCAGATTTTAGTCTTTGCATTGCAAAGGCTGAAATTCGTAGTGAAAATCAGCTGCTTCTCCGCAACAGACAGTGCATGTTGAGGAGTGTAAATTCCACGGTTCAGGCTAAATTCTGCACTGTTATTTTCCACAATGTCTAAACTAAGTTACCTAAAAATCTATAGAAACCAAAGGTAAAAAAGGTTGCTGCAAATTTCAACTGCAGACTGTCCACAGCGGAATTCCGCTACGTCTGAATGGCACATTAGGGGGCTCAGAAGTTTTTCTTTCCTAAATGCAGATTATTTAACAAAACATTTTAACACTTTTAAAAACCAACACATTAATTTACATAAACAAGGTGCATACATTGATCCTATGCATACACAGTATCATGCTCCTATAGATATTTTTATGCATGTATGTATTGTGATATTGCTATAGGTGGTACAGAGGTTGTAGTCAAGGCCAGGCCCTAACTCTTGGTATAGACACCCAATACTATATAGCTGAGTAGCAGTACTATATGTGACATGTGGATACACAATTACATCATCCACAGGGATGTGATCATATTGTATAAATCTATATCACTGTGAAAATAAACACTATATATATGGCCACTTTATTAGCGACACCCATGTAGTAGCGCATTGGACTTCCTTTCGGTTTTAGAACCGCAGCAGTTCGACATGGCAGAGATTCTACTAGGAGTAGAAATCGTTCGGCAAGAATATTGAGCTATGCGGACAGGATAGCTTCTGCTGCAAGTAGTTGCCGCTAGTATCCTTCTAGCTGCCATGAAGGGATGAACTTGGTCGGCCACAATGCTTAGGAAAGCCCTACGTTCCAATGTCCATCCACAGGAATCAAAGAACTCAGGGTGTGCCAAGAGAAACTTCCCCAGACCATTACTCTACCATCCTCCTGAACTGTTGACACTTGACAGGAAGAGTTAATCGATTCATGCTGCTTGCACCAAATTCTGAACCTCCCATCAGCATGGTGCAACATAAATCTGAATTCATCTGACCAGGCAATGTTTTTCCACTGCTCAGTGATATAATTTTTGCGCTCTTCTGCCCACTGGATGTTTACCTTTCTGTTTTCCTTAGATAGCAATGGCAAATTAGTCGTTGGCTGTTATGGCCCATCCGTGCTAAAAAATGACGAGTTGCTGGACACATTAGTTGAAGCACCAGCATTGTGTTCAGCTGTAATTTGCTTGATTGTGCACCGTCTGTTCATCAGAACGATTCTTGACATTCTCCTCTGACCCCTTTTGTCGACGAGTTGTTAACGTCCACAGCATTCCTTTTCGCTGGATGTTTTTCCTCGATCACACCATTTTTGGTATACTATGGACACTGTTTCATGCGAAAAGCCCACAAGCTTGGCAGTTTTTGAAATACTGGCCCAGACTTGTATAGCACCGATGACCATGTCTCGTTCAAGTAACTTAGATCGATAATTCTTTCCATTATAATATGGATTCCCACTGAAACATCCACAGAAAACGTGCTCACCTGAATTTAAGCTGCACTCCAGGGCCACTTTTCTCATTTCCATACAAAGAAGCTCTTTTCGTGAAATGGCCGGTGTCTCTAATAAAGTGGCTATTTAGTGTGAATACAGATCCCATGTAGTGTTGTGTAATCACAGCCAGCAGTATGTGAAGACATCACTTGCTAGATGGTGCTTCCAAGCGTATGTTTTGTTCCAGAATTACATCTCTGTGCACATAAATAAAAAAGAAACAAAAAACTCTTACCTGTGGCTGCAGTACCCTAGGTAAATTCTAAATTACCACATTTTCACATAGAGTATCTTACTAGTTTATTTATACTCCTCAACATTGAAATTGCAACACCAAGAAGAAAAAAAGTTTTGGAATTGTGAAAAATCACAGAATTGATAGACATGTTAATGATATACAAATAATAAAAAAAATGGAAACAAAATATTCCACACATCTTGATTTATTCAGTATTGAGTAGGAGCGCCACGCGCATAAATACATGCACTTATGCCTTAGTATGCTATCAATGAGGTTAGTAATGGTTGCCTGAGAAATGTTATGCCATGCTGAATGCACTTGGGCACGCAAATCATCATGATTGGCTGCTGGCAGCTCCCTTTGCAATTGCCGACCAATAGTGTCCCAGATGTGCTCAATGAGAGACAAGTTCAGAGACGCGGCAGGCCATGTTAGCATTTTTAGGCCACGCAGGCTGCTCACAGTAGCACGAGCAACATTCAACCTGTCGTTTTGCTGTTGAAAAACGGCTTCTGGGACACTTTGGAGAAATGGCCATACCACTCGTTCCACCACCAAATCAATGCAAGCTGTAATCAATGCCGAGCTGATAGTATACCTGAAATGAAGACTAGAGGGGTCCGGCTACCGTACATTATGCCACCTGGTGACCGGTGTGACGTTCCCTTGTGAAGGTCTCTTCATGGCGTTATCCACGTGGTCTCCAGACCAATCTTGGGCTATCATTGCATCCGAGACAAATGCGGAACTCATTTCTGAAGAGGATAGTCCTCCATTCCAGCCTCAATTACCGTCTTGCTGTGCACCATGATAGCCTTTGAGAGCGGTTGTGTGTGGTAAATGGAAAACCTGTAGCTGGACGTCTGACTCGTAGCCCAATGTTGTGCAAACGCCTTCCGATGGTTTGTGTTGACACTGGTTTCCGCCCTAGGTTTAGGATGTGACGTCCAATTTCCCTTGCAGTACAGAAGGATCAATATGCACCATTCTTCCAATCAGACAATCCGTCCGTGCAGAAGTTCACTTCTGTGTACCTATTGCTGTCATTCCCATTCGTTGTTGTTCTCCCAACGTCTGGGACACAACAGTGCTGACATCTTGGCCTAGGCGCGTATCGTTCTGCCAGAGTAATAAACCAAGTGGTGATAGCTGGCTTGATGAACAGGAGGCGACAAACAATCATCCCACACCACTTAATTCGATTTTTGAGGTTTCATATTGGCTAAATAATGTTGCTTTCAATCTTTCTTTTAAAATTGCGCTTCCACATGCCACAGATTGGAGGTAGATGCTTGAAAATTTGATCATTTGCAGATCTCAGCGACACCTTCTACTTCCTCTATTTGCATAACCCTATGTTTCGCCCGTCTTGATTTTGCCATTTCAATGATGAGGAGTGTATTTAGTTTATGTAAAACTTAGAGTATCTCTTTTAATACTGTACTTTAATAAGGAGAATGCTATATTTCATTTTAAAATTGTAAAATTACATCTGGTAGTTGACATAATGAATGTTCATGAAGGCCTGTTAGGTACCTGACACCCTCAGTTAGTCATATATCATAAGTACACCTGTTGGTCTAATACTGTGTTCCACAACCAATGGCTTGGGAGCCATATGTGTCTCAAAACACTCATAATCTCCAATTTTTAATAAGAATTAGTTTAACCCCCTTTCTATTGTCCGTTTCTGTTGACAAGTATAAGGGCCTCCTACATGTAGCTCCCAACTGTATGTAGCTGAACACAGGAGTGGCACCAGGAATGTCATGGCATTGCAAGAACTGCTACTAGGGTCTAAACCAGGGGTCTCAAGCACGCGGCCCGCGGCCCCTGGGGCTGTCATCTGCGGCCCGCGGGACACAGAGCCGCTAGTATCGGCTCTGCTCCGAGACTCTGGAATTCCCTGACATCGCTGTCCACATATGAACAGCGATGTCTGGGGCTTCCCCAGAGCCGGAGTCCCGGGCAGAGCGCCAGTACAGGCTCTGCTCAGGGACTCTGTGGAATTCCCTGACAACGCTACCCATATGTGGACAGTGTGTCAGGGTCTTCCCCAGAGCGGAGTCCCGGGCAGAGCGCTAGTATCGGCTCTGCTCCGGGACTCTGTGGAATTCCCTGACATCGCTGCCCATATATGGACAGTGTGTCAGGGTCTTCCCCAGAGCGGAGTCCCGGGCAGAGCGCTATTATCGGCTCTGCTCCGGGACTCTGGGGAAGCCTCTGACATCGCTGTCCATACATCGACAATGATGTCAGGGGCTTCCCCAGAGCAGGAGTCCCAGTGATGTCAGGAGCACACAGCTGGAGTCCCAGGAAGAGCCTACTAGCGCTCTGCCTGGGACTCCAGCTGTGGGGTTGCCCCTGACATCTCTGTCCATATATGGACAGTGATGTCAGGAGCAGAGCTGGAATCCCAGGCAGAGTGCCAAAAGCGGCTCTGCTCCGGGACTCCAGCTCTGGGCAAGCCCCTGACATCACTGGGGCAGCCTCTACAGAGGGCACTGGGGCAGCCTCTACAGAGGGCACTGGGGCAGCCTCTACAGAGGGAACTGGGGCAGCCTCTACAGAGGGCACTTTGGCAGCCTCTACAGAGGGCACTGTGGCAGCCTCTACAGAGGGCACTTTGGCAGCCTCTACAGTGGGCACTGTGGCAGCCTCTACAGATGGCACTGTGGCATTATCTACATGTGGGTGTGTGGCAGTATCTGAAGAGGACACTGGCATTATCTAGGGGTGTAGTGCATTATCTACAGAGGGCACTGTGGCCTTATCTACAGAGGGCGCTGTGGCCTTATCTACAGAGGGCGCTGTGGCCTTATCTACAGAGGGCCCTGTGGCCTTATCTACAGAGGGCACTGTGGCCTTATCTACAGAGGGCGCTGTCTAGGGGTGTGTTGCATTATCCACAGAGGGCAATGCGGCAGCATCTACAGAGGGCACTGCGGCAGCATCCACAGAGGGCACTGCGGCAGCATCCACAGAGGGCACTGCGGCAGCATCCACAGAGGGCACTGCGGCACTATCTAAAAAGGGGCTGCCCAATCTTGACATGTGTGCTAACTGAGCCGCCAGACTGCATTTAGCGACACTTAAACTGGAAAGCTGGATTGTTGAAATAAGCACGTGGAGAAATCTCAAATTTTAAACCTAGCGCTATTATTACAGTAATGTAGTATTATTATTCTAGTAATATAGTGTTATAGTAGTTCAAATACCAAATTGATTAACAATTATTTTGTATTGTATCAAATTTGAAAGTAATGCGGCCCGTCAACTTCCCATTTTTTCTATATGCGGCCCACTTACCCGGCCGAGTTTGAGACCCCTGGTCTAAACCATGTCAATGACAACACTTGGATCCAAGCCAATTTACCTGGTTGTATCTTTTATAGGCCCTTTCAATATTCAGTGTGGCTCTGTTGTATTCAAAAAAAGCTCACAACCTACAAAATGTTGAGGACTTCTGGTCTTATACATAATTACACAATTATGATCATTCTAGCATTATGTGTTTGTCCATATATTTGATTGGTTTCTGAATTTTGACTTAATTTATATTATGGGTTAGAGACATAGCTCATCCAACGGTTAGATCTTCCACTTCTTTGCATAACTCCTTCTCATAAATCAAGTCTTCTTTTATGTGAGCTATACATATTGTTTTCAGTGATTATTCTGTTTGGTTTCCCTGTTCACAAGGCGGTTTATTTCTCCGCAGCATGATGTTAAAATGACACAAATAATATTCAAATCATGAAGTTCTTTCATTTATCTGCTGTACTTTTCTGCCTGCAGGTGCTAAGTGGTAATATTCAGATAACTGCGTCCAGCCTGTCATTCATTAGCGCATAACAAACTGTTATGCTAATTGAGTTGGGATAAAAGAAAAGCGTGTACAGGGAATTTTTTAAGAACATTTGATACATACAGAAGTTCTAGCCCGAGATGGGATTGCTCAAGGGAAATCTATAGAGAATCTGAAAAAAATAAGTAGCATAGCTTTTTAGTTAGAAATGTTTAAATCAGTAATGACAAGTCTTGTGAAGACACAGAAGTGTATTTCATGCCAACGCTTTAAGCGCCCCATGTCACCTGGTCACCACTTCTCCATAGCAGTCAAGAAATAGAAGCCATGCAATTGGGAAAAGTGCTAAAGAAGATTTGTAAAGTAGGCTGTGACATCTGGAGAAAATGGAAAAAACGCTTCTACAGATCACTTTCATATAAAACTATAATAAGGATTATAATATTTATTTATTTTACGCCAACATGTTCCGCAGCGCTTTACAATTGGGGCAAGTAACAAACAAGTAAAATAACAAATAATCAAAACAAGTGCACAAACAATAAGAAAAAAGGAGAGAGGCTTCTGCCCAAATGAGCCTATAATCTAAATAGAATGAAAGGAGTGACACAATACCGTAGTTACAAGGTGCTCATTTTAACTGTCAGTGAGAACAGTTTCTATGCTTTTGTCCCCATGACAACAATTCCTGCACTTCATCTGTTGAACGTTGTCATATGCAATTCTACATGTATGTAAATGTTCACAACAGATTTAATAGCAGAATATAAAGATGTGGACATTGATGTGAATGGAGATTTGCATCCAAACAATTTCCCTAGGATAATACTGAACAAGTTGCTCAAGGCAAGATGTGTTATCATGGGGAAGCCAAAAATGAAAACATTAAGGAAAAAAAAAAAAAACATTAAAAAATGAATTACAAAAGTTATTTATGTAGGTTTGAATCAATGGACTTTTTGGTGATTATTTATTCTGTAATATACTGTATATATATATATATATATATATATATATATATATATATATACATGCAGAGTGGATAACACTGCTGAAATACCCAAGTCAAAAGGGGCAAAGGGGCAAATGCCCATTTTGGGAATAGTTGGTTAAAGTAACTTACAATTTACAGTGATGAGCCTGGGAGCGGCATCATTGCACACATGAAGCAGAGAACGGTACACTGCATGCAGTGAAGCGCCTCATGCAGCTGGACTCCTCTCCCTTCATCTCTCGGTATATAGTAATTTATTTTCCAAACTACAGATGTCGCCACCCTTACCTTTGCTTTAATTTGGTTAAGAACTTCTTTCCATACAATATTGTGACGTGCCAGCAAAACCCTCGATAGGCTGCAATTAATATCACAACCACTGGATGGCCACACATAGACACATAGCACAGACATCTCGTGACAGAGTATAGTGAACGAGTATAGTCATGATTTCTTTCAAAGCTCGTCATCCCGTGTGTGACGATCGCCGATCGCAGGTCACGACACAGGGATGAATTACACTACTGAGTTTATTAATTTACCACATAAATCCACGCCCACCTACTCTAGAAGACAGGATTATGCTAAATTACTCACATAGGTTTCCAACACACCAATAATTGATACCACAGTATGCTACCACCACCTATATTTATCTAGGCAATAGGGGCCTACGTCTCTATATTCCCTTAACACCAGTTACAATAACACAGGTTATCTAAATGGAACATAAAATACAGGTAACGTTCCTCACCTTCGGAAGATTAAGTTCTGTAAGACTGCAAGGAAGAGACTTATTAATATTTCAAATTTAATACACAATAGTGCAGTGCATTACAAAGAAGTTGTCAGATTAAAAGATGAAAAATATACATACAGTTACAATGCATTCAAACAGTTTATGAAAATAAAAGGGATAAGAGAAACAGAACAAAACCTTACTGATGTACAGAAGTGATATCCTGGCTTTGGGGACAGCTGAAAATATGGGCAGTCACTCCAACCGAGATATGGATCCCCAACGACTGACCCCGGCCCTCACTTCTCCTGGCATTTTAAACCCAGTTTTTTCCCCCAGTCCCCTAGCTGGTGATGTCACTGAGAGGAGGCTGTTCATATGATAATGAAGTGTACTCCTCCCATTACACAGTTGTATTTCTATAGAGAAATAATAAAAGTGGTCAGGTGTTCTTGCTGGAATCCCCTAGAAATATAATATTACCTGCATTCACCTGTGCAGATTTTTACCAACCAGGGCATATCAAACACCACTGTAATAGGCCCATGTTTTTAGCCTACAGCTAATTCTAGGTAGTTCCTCTGGGTGTAGGGATGTGAATTTGACATATATATGAGGGCTATTTCCCCTGATCATAACTAGCTATGTGGGTCACTACAAATATCAATTATGATGGGGTTTGCCTTGATGTATCATATTTTCTTTGAAACATGTGACAATGGCCTATGCTTTCCTTGTCCACATGGCAGACACACCACAGGCATCTATTTGCATAGCTTTAGATGTTTGGTCAGGATGTGTGGGCAATTACTTCTAACCCTGGGTGAGAATGCTATCTAAGGCTAGATACAGGCCCTGGTGACAAATTCTTAATCAACACATCTCGCACCTTGGTGAGGAAAGGGCCAATTAAACATTTGTCAGACAGTGGACGTCCTTTGATGGCCAAAGATCTGCATTTCTTAGGTAAATCAGATGTATCTTCTGTGTCAGAAGGAGTTATGAACTGACCTCTTAATAACCTACTTTTGATGATATTACCTATAACACCACACCGTGCCACACATCACAGGATATGTTGAGATATGAGAAAAGGTAAGGAAGGACATACCTGTATTCCTAAAATACTTGTTTTTTTTCCGTGGGCAGGTTCAGAACACTAAACCCGAGCTGCATAACGTGGCATTTAGTGTCTACAAACCTACTAACCTATGTAAAGAAATAGTCACTTGTAAAACCTAAGTACTGATGTCCCACCACTCAACAATCTGAGCACAATGGATCACCACTTTACGCCCCAACGTGGAAGTCACCCAACAATAGCCTAGTTAAGTCGTTTTGTGCATGTGTGTTTTTGTAGGTGTTATATTCTGTAATATGCCATTTTCAACACAGTACCGCAACGTTGGCTCCTTCTTGGGTCCTATGAGATCAGGGAAAGAATACAAAATTGTTTGAATCCTTATAGATATCATCAACAAGCGTAGTTGCCTACCCAGCAGCAGGCAATATTGAGTCCTTTTTAAAGAAGAACTCTAGTTTTTTTTATCATTAGGTTTATATACATATACACTACCGTTCAAAAGTTTGGGGTCACCCAGACAATTTTGTGTTTTCCATTAAAACTCACACTTATATTTATCAAATGAGTTGCAAAATTACTAGAAAATATAGTCAATTCATTGACAAGGTTAGAAATAATGATTTTTATTTGAAATAATAATTTTCTCCTTCAAACTTTGCTTTAGTCAAAGAATGCTCCATTTGCAGCAATTACAGCATTGCAGACCTTTGGCATTCTAGCTGTTAATTTGCTGAGGTAATCAGGAGAAATTTCACCCCATGCTTCCAGAAGGCCCTCCCACAAGTTGGATTGGCTTGATGGGCACTTCTTGCGTACCATACGGTCAAGCTGCTCCCACAACAGCTCTATGGGGTTGAGATCTGATGACTGCGCTGGCCACTCCATTACAGATAGAATACCAGCTGCCTGCTTCTTCCCTAAATAGTTCTTGCATAATTTGGAGGTGTGCTTTGGGTCATTGTCCTGTTGTAGGATGAAATTGGCTCCAATCAAGCGCTGTCCACAGAGTATGGCATGGCGTTGCAAAATTGAGTCATAGCCTTCCTTATTCAAAATCCCTTTTACCTTGTACAAATCTCCCACTTTACCAGCACGATGAGAGAAAACGAAACACGGCGCCACATAGTGCAGGTTACCCAAATGATTATGGATAATTAAGAAGAGTGATGCTCACCTTAAAGCAATGAAAATTGAGCGATGGAGAGATATGGTGCTGCTGCTGCCGGGACTCGAAGCCGGTGATCCAAGATGAACGACCGCAAATACTAAGCCGGGTGAGCTGGAAAAAAAGAGTCTGCAAAGGCGCTGCTGCACACAGATGAAAACGAAGTAGCAACTTCGGAATGATATGATAAATCAATGATGAATTGGTGATGGTTGAATAAAATTGAATTTATTGTGAATGACTACGCGTTTCAATGCCGCACCGGCATCTTCATCAGGTCATGAATGAGAACACAAACAACACTGTTTAAATAGAAACCTAAAGTCAGAAAAAACCCGCCAATGTGAACGAGGGCAGGGCGTTCTGGTGACGTCAGAGTTCAAAGGTTAGACCATGGCCGAAAACATGAACAATACATACTAAAAACAATCAAGAATGATAAAACAGGAAAGATAAAATTCATATGCTGAGGAACAATAAGAACAAGAAATTGGTGGCACCAAATGAATCACAAGAGATGCAGAACTAAATGAAGGGCTGTCCGTGAAATAAACGGATAAACCCGAGTACCGGTAAAATGCAAGATATAAGACAATTATGAACAAAATAAGAATATAATAAAATAAGTAAAAAATATATAAATGGTCAGCATACTGGCATAATAATCAGGAATGTCAGAGAGGCAATTAAAGAATTATCCTTATACACACGAAACAAATGTGCCGGCAAAAGCCGGTAAAACATAATCATAATTAGTGGCTCAACGAATTTGGAAGAAAGAGATGTCCTATATATAAATTTAGAATCCAAAAACATAAATATGCACATTAATGAGGGAATGAGAGTAACAACAATGTATATAAATATTGTATATGAAATTAGTGAACCAATGAATCAGGTATGGTATAATGATACACTGTGAAGCAGATAGTAAAGTCGGCAGCCGGTAAATAGTAATGAGTAGAGAACGAAATAACAAAAATTAAATTAAAAAATGATGAAGAAATGATGAAATATATAATTGTAAAGGACGGTAAGTGGTAATTAACAGTATATATTATTAATACTTAATAACGACCAAGGGCATATAACCTGAATATATTCATAAAAAACATGTATGTGCCAGTTGCGGAAACAACCACTAATGTTGCAGGAGAAACTTAAAATTAAGCAAAAATTTGAAACACTAATAATTCATAACACAAAGTTGCAAAAAAAAATATATATATATATAAATATGTAAATTGAACCAAATAGTGCGGGTCAAAAAACAGTAAAGCCATAATAATGTAATGTCATATATTGAAATAAAACATAAAAATGAAAATGATAAGATTATACTATATTAGTAATTGAGACATTTGCTAATCCAGAGTGGACTCAGAGACATCATTGAGGCCATCGGGTTGGAGTGTTTTCATTTTAAAAATCCACTTTACCAGCACCAAATCAACCCCAGACCATCACATTACCTCCACCATGCTTGACAGATGGCGTCAGGCACTCTTCCAGCATCTTTTCAGTTGTTCTGCGTCTCACAAATGTTCTTCTGTGTGATCCAAACACCTCAAACTTCGATTCGTCTGTCCATAACACTTTTTTCCAATCTTCCTCTGTCCAATGTCTGTGTGCTTTTGCCCATATTAATATTTTCCTTTTATTAGCCAGTCTCAGATATGGCTTTTTCTTTGCCACTCTCCCCTGAACGCCAGCATCCCGGAGTCGCCTCTTCACTGTAGACGTTGACACTGGCGTTTTGCGGGTACTATTTAATGAAGCTGCCAGTTGAGGACCTTTGAGGCGTCTATTTCTCAAACTAGAGACTCTAATGTACTTGTCTTGTTGTTTAGTTGTGCAGCGGGGCCTCTCACTTCTCTTTCTACTCTAGTTAGAGCCTGTGTGTGCTGTCCTCTGAAGGGAGTAGTACACACCGTTGTAGGAAATCTTCAGTTTCTTGGCAATTTCTCGCATGGAATAGCCTTCATTTCTAAGAACAAGAATAGACTGTCGAGTTTCACATGAAAGCTCTCTTTTTCTAGCCATTTTGAGAGTTTAATCGAACCCACAAATGTAATGCTCCAGATTCTCAACTAGCTCAAAGGAAGGTCCGTTTTATAGCTCCTCTAAACAGCAAAACTGTTTAAAGCGGTGCTAACATAATTGCACAAGGGTTTTCAAGTGTTTTCTAATCATCGATTAGCCTTCTAACACTGGAGTGATGGTTGCTGGAAATGGGCCTCTATACACCTATGTAGATATTGCATTAAAAACCAGACGTTTGCAGCTAGAATAGTCACTTAGCACATTAACAATGTATAGAGTGTATTTCTGATTAATTTAATGTTATCTTCATTGAAAAAAACTGTGCTTTTCTTGCAAAAATAAGGACATTTCTAAGCGACATTGAACTTTTGAATGGTAGTGTATATTTATATATATATATATATATATATATATATATATATATATACTCAGCGAGAATAACCTTATTTAGCTATTCCTTTCTATCTGAATTCTTCTCTTCAGTTGGGTCATGTGACCTCACTTCAACCTGATAAAATCTACAGCAGTTAATGTAGATAAGGGTCAGCCTCTTCACTTCCAGATTTATGGACTGTTCCAAACAGGTTTTCTACAGAAAGGATATAAAAATAATTGTCACTAACTACTGATGAGCAGATACGTAACTATCATACAGTTATGTATAATGAAGGAGGTCGCAGCTCAGCCTCCTGACGAATAACTGTTGTGTCTGCTCATCAGTAATTAGATACAGTTTCTGTATTCCCTCTGTGGAAAACCTGTTTGGTACATTCCATAAATCAGGAAGTGAAGAGACTGACTCTCAATTACATTAACTGCTGTAGATTTTATTAGGTCAGAGTGTGGTCACATGACCCATGCCATGAGAAGAATTCAGATAGAAAGGAATAACTAAATAACATAATTCTTGCTGAGTATATATATATATATATGTATATATATATATATATATATATATATATATATATATATATATTGGGGTGGATAGGTACATGATGATAGAAAAAAACATTCATTAATTTAAGAAAAATAAATGTTTATGGAATTATTTAGTGTGTTTGGAAATGATTTAATTTAGGTTATAACAAGAGATATAGTTAGAAGCAAGAAATTTGTCAATAGAGCACAGGTTGATTGATCGGTTTAAAGGCAATTAATGATGAGATTCTTCACTGGTTGTCCGCCATTAACTACTTAGAGACTTTTAAGCAGAAACCATTTGTCTTGTCTAAGAAAATGGACTATATTGTACAAAAAGGGGAATAGAGGGTTTGCAGTAAAGTTTTCACATATTCTCCAGTCTACTGTATATTTTAGATCATTTTAGCATAGTCTTACCATATTGAGTAAAAGGAGGCAAAGGCTAGTGCTAGAATCATCATTTTTATATAGTTTTCAGCAATTGGCTGGGACATCTAAAGAACATGCTTTACTGTACTTTTTCACTGTCATCATTTAGATACATTACAATTTGGTAATACCAGTTTTAACACAATTCTAAGGCTGGGTTAACATTGTGTGTTTTTGCTGCATTTTGAAACGCTTCCAAGAACGCACCTTAAAAATGCATGCATCTTTTTCAATACCTGTTTATTTTTACCAGGTGTTTAAGCTCCAATCTGGTTTTCAATTCAATTTAACGGTCATAAGCTTACAGCTGAGTCACTTTGCGAAAATGTGGGTATTTAAAAAGATGTGTTTTTTGTAAGCAACCCAAATGCACAATATGAATCCAGCCTGAAGCCAGTTATGTTGTACCTATATATATATATATTTTTTTTCTCAATTAGGTTTTTATTAATAAAAGAAAAATATAAAACAAAAACAAAATGACAGCTACATCATACAAAAAAATCAGAAAAGAGACACATAACACTCCAAAGCAAGATTTTGTGTATATGGCAGACTTCGGAGGGATTTGACATTGCTAACAATTTCTTAAAGTGGCTAAAGATTTTGTATAAGTTACCTAGGGCATGAGTCCTTATATATCAGGGTATGACAGAGGAATATTCCATAACCAGGGGTTCCCGGCAGGGTTGTCCACCTTCTCCCCTTATCTTTGCATTATATTTTGAACCATTTGCTGCACAAATTTGGCAAGACAAAGAGATAATTGGTTTCGGATGTCGTGGGATAGAAGATAAAATCGCATTATATGCGGATGACATTTTGATGTTTTTGGAAAACATTGTAGATTCCCTCCCTAGAGTTATGGATCAGATACAGAAATTTGGAAAAATTTTAGGATTGGAAATAAATTGGCAAAAATCAGTACTTTTTCCTATAGATCAGGGAGAAGATTATACAGGGATTAAGGGGCTAGAAACAAAGGAACTATTTAGATATCTTGGCATCAATGTTTCTAAGGACTGACAAGCAGATGTCAATATGAGTGCTGCAGGCCAGCGAATGTCTCTGGATAGATCCGCTACATTAATATTTAATAAAGCCATTTTCGGGCTAGGTCATATTGTGCGACCAGCCACCAAGGAAATAACTTGAAAGGTGCCATGCCAAAATGGTTGGACTTGAGGACACAACCACCACATATGATCCAACGTTCTAATTTGGGCACGTTGTCTCCAACACAAAATTGAATATAATATGTGCCAACCTAGAAGGGTTTAAATACCAAAGTAAGTATATTTCTTTCACCTGTTTGATATGATTAATAAAACAGGATGTGACCACTCACAAGCTCTTCTCCATTAATCACAGAGATATGAATCTGTTAGTCTTGTTCCCATTTAAGCTCATATGGTAATTTCCTGTCTTCCTGTAATGGATACAGGGTAGGGAGACAACAGGTGAGCCCTAATCTACCCGCAACTCAGTCCCTGCCTACTTGCACGGCCCGTCCTAAGTAACGGCGTACAACTGGGCGACGGTCCCTACGCTCAGTAGGTGCAAGACAGACAACACAAGACAAGGGCACACAGAAGCAAAGGGGAAGTAGGGGCAGCTGCCCACGGAAAACTGTGAGCAACAGGCAGTGGTGAACGAGCCGAATCAAACCAGGAGAGTACGTAGTAGCAAAACAGAGCAGGAGAATAGTCAGGCAAGCCAGGTTCAAAAAGTTACAGCTGTCAATCAGCTAAATAGCAGGAATAGCAGAGCCAGGAAACCAGAGAATCACAGGCAAGGAACATGCTGCAAGTGAGGGTATAAATAGACCAAGGGCGGGAGCTAGAACCGTCAGTCCAGGCTGTGATAGGTTCTCCCTCTCCTCAGCCTGCAAGCCTGAGTGGTAACAGATCGCGTCACTCTAGCAGACCTTGGAGCTGATGAAGGCTGATTAACCCCCGGGCGTCGACACAGAACCTGTCTCATGCAAACCCTTTACAGTACCCCCCCTTTTATGAGGGGCCACTGGACCCTTCCTAGGTGGGCTTGGCTTGTTGGGGAACCGAAGATGAAACTTCCTGAGCAATATACCGGCATAAACATCCCGGGCGGGTACCCAAGTCCTCTCCTCAGGCCCGTATCCTCTCCAATGGACCAGGTACTGGATGGAGCCTTGGACCATCCTGCTGTCCACAATCTTGGCTACCTCGAATTCTACCCCATCAGGAGTGAGAACAGGGACCGGAGGTTTCCTCGATGTAGCCAAGGACGGGGAGCAGCTTTCAAGTGGGAGGCATGGAACACGTTGTGTATCTGAAAAGACGGGGGTAACTCCAGCCGGAAGGAGACAGGGTTGAGGACCTCAATGATTTTGTACGGCCCTATATACCGGGGAGCAAATTTCTTGGACGGAACTTCAAGGCGCAAATTTTTAGAAGATAGCCACACCAGATCCCCGACCAAAAATAGGGGGTTAGTTGAACGTCTTTTATCTGCCTGAGTCTTTTGGATGCTCTGGGATGCCTCAAGGTTCTTCTGAACCTGGGCCCAGACTGTGCACAGTTCCCGATGAACGACATCTACCTCGGGATTGTTGGAACCACCAGGTGTAACGGAGGAGAACCGTGGATTAAACCCAAAATTGCAGAAAAAGGGGGAGACCCCCGACGAGCTACTGACCCGGTTATTAAGGGAAAATTCGGTGAGGGAAATGAAGGAGACCCAAGCATTTTGACAGTCTGAGATAAAACACCTTAAGTATTGTTCTAGAGACTGATTAGTCCTCTCAGTTTGGCTATTAGTTATGGGATGGAATGCCGAGGAAAAGGACAGATTAATCTCCAGCTTCTTACAGAAAGCTCTCCAAAACAATGAAACAAATTGTACCCCTCTGTCAGAAACAATATTGACCGGAACCCCATGGAGACGCAGGATGTGTTTGACAAACAAGGTAGCTAACGTCTTGGCATTGGGTAGTTTCTTGAGGGGTACAAAATGGCACATCTTACTGAAGCGATCTACTACAACCCACACCACCGACTTGCCTTGGGATGGAGGCAGATCGGTGATAAAATCCATGGAGATATGGGTCCAAGGTTTCTGGGGAATGGGCAAAGAACATAGTAAGCCCGCAGGTCGGGACCTGCGAGTCTTGGACCTAGCACAAATTTCACAAGCGGCGACGTAGGCCCTAACGTCTTTAACCCCTTAAGGACGCAGCCTAGTTTTGTCCTTATGGCGCTGAGCCCATTTTTCAAATCTGACATATTTCACTTTATGTCGTAATAACGTCGGAATGCTTAAACCTATCCAAGCGATTCTGAGATTGTTTTTTCGTGACACATTGGGCTTCATGTTTGTGGTAAAATTTGGTCGATATATTCAGTGTTTATTGGTGAAAAATTGCAGAATTTAGAGACAATTTTGAAAACAAAATAGCATTTTTCAGAATTTAAATGCATCTGCTTGTAAAACAAACAGTTATACCACCCAAAATAGTTCACATTTCCCATATGTCTACTTTAGATTGGCATCATTTTTTGAACATTCTTTTATTTTTCTTGGACGTTACAAGGCTTAGAACATAAACAGCAATTTCTCATATTTTTAAGAAAATTTCAAAAGCCTTTTTTTTAGGTACCTGTTCAGTTCTGAAGTGGCTTTGAGGGGCCTATGAATTAGAAACCCTGATAAAACACCCCATTTTAAAAACTAGACCCCTCAAAGTATTCAAAACAGCATTTAGAAAGTTTTTTAACCCTTCAGGCATTTCACAAGAATTAAAGCAAAGTGGAGGTGAAATTTGTTTGTTGGAGTCCAGATTTTGCTGGATTGGTTTTCGGGTGCCATGTCGCATTTGCAGAGCCCCAGAGGTATCAAAGCAATTGAAACCCACCAGAAGTGACCCTATTTTGGAAACTATAACCCTCAAGGAATTCAAATATGGTTGATGTTACAATTTTGACAGCACAGTTATTTCACAGAACCTATTTGAATTGGGCTGTGAAATGAAAAAAATGTAATTTTTTACAATAAGATGTCATTTTTTATAAAAATGTCTTATTTTCACAGGGAACAAAACACCCCATTTTGTTGCCCAATTTCTCCTGAGTGCAGCAATACCCAATTTGTGTCGATAAACTGCTGTTTGGGCCCATGGGAGGACTCAGAAGGGAAGGAGCGCTGTGTGTTCTTTGGAGTTAAGATTTTGCTGGATTGGTTTTCGGGTGAAATGTCGCATTTGCAGAACCCCAGAGGTATCAAAGCAATGGAAACCCACCAGAAGTGACCCCATTTTGGAAACAGCACCCCTCAAGGAATTCATTTATGGGTAATGTGATAATTTAGACACCATAGTTTCTTCACAGAACTTATTTGAATTGGGCTAGGAATTTAAAAAAAAATGTTTTCCAATAATATGTCGTTTTAGCTCAAAAATTCTTATTTTCACAAGACATAAAATACTACATTTTGTTGCCCAATTTGTCCTGAGTGTGGCAATACCCCATTTGTGTTGATAAACTGCCGTTTGGGCCCATGGGAGGGCTCAGAAGGAAAGGAGCGCTATTTGTTCTTTGGAGTCCAGATTTTGCTGGATTGGTTTTCGGGTGCCATGTCGCATTTGCAGAGCCCCAGAGGTATCAAAGCAATGGAAACCTACCAGAAGTGACCCCATTTTGGAAACTACACCCCTCAAGGAATTCATTTATGGGTGTTGTGACCATTTTGACCGCATAGTTTTTTCACAGAACTTATTTGAATTGGGCTGGGAATTAAAACAAAATTTATTTTTTCCAATAATATGTAGTTTTGGCTGAAAATGTCTTATTTTCACATGAAATAAAATACCCCATTCTGTTGCACAATTTGTCCTGTGTGCAGCAATACCCCATTTGTGGTGATAAACTGCCGTTTGGGCTCATGGGAGGGCTCAGAACGAAAGGACCACCA
Organism: Rhinoderma darwinii; assembly: GCF_050947455.1. Classification (NCBI taxonomy): domain Eukaryota; kingdom Metazoa; phylum Chordata; class Amphibia; order Anura; family Rhinodermatidae; genus Rhinoderma; species Rhinoderma darwinii. Next base: position 307,728,273 of record NC_134689.1, on the reverse strand, counting down.
TTTGGCCTACTGGGGATTTTCTGGTGCGAAGTCATGTATGCAGAAGCCCCTGAGGTACCAGTACAGTTAAAACTCGAAAGAAGTGACCCCGTTTTAAAAACGACACCCTTAAATCATTCATCTAGAGGTGTAGTGAGCATTTTGACCGGAGACATACACCCCATAAACTGTAATGTTGGTTCTCACGGGTACGACAATACCCTACATGTGGCTGTTATCAGCTGCCTGGGCACGCAGCAGGGCTCAGAAGGGAAAGATGAGGGGGATAAGCTGTGTGGAGTGCATCAGGTTAGATTAAAAATCTAAGGGATGTCCCCCTTCTTGGACCCTAAAGATTAGGTTCTTGATAATCACCTCTTGAAATTCCAGGAAAGTTCCCGTCTGACCTGTACATCGACGTAGCACGTACACATTGTACAATGCCATCTGTATGATGTGCCTGGCCAGCTTCTTATACCACACCGCATGGCGCTGTAGGGCTTCAGGACTTGAGCTGACAAGTCCACCCCTCCCATGTACCTATTGTAGTCCAGGATGCAGTCTGGTTTGGGGGTCTCTGTACTGGTACCTCGTACAGGTACATGGGTACTGGTGTGACATCTCTCTTGTCCTTGTACTTGACACACAATATGTTGCTGCTAGAATGTGCCCTGCTCTCACCCCTTCTTGTTTGCCCAAGCAGAGTCTTAGGGAGGTCTCTCAGATTTCTTCTAGCAGTGCCTCATGACTTCTGGAAGCGAGGCAGTTGAAGAGTGGGACGCTGGTATAAAAATGATCCAGGTAGAGGCAGTTGAAGAGTGGGACGCTGGTATAACAATTATCCAGGTAGAGGTGGTAACCCTGGTCCAGCAGTGGGTGCATCAAATCCCACACAGTTTTTGCATTAACTCCCAGTAAGGGGGGGGGGGGCATTCTGGGGGTTGAATACTGGTGTCCTTCCCTTTATATATCCTAAATTTGTAGGTATACCCTGATGCACACTCACACAACTTATACATCTTCACGCCATACCTTGCCCTCTTACCCGGCAGGTATTCGCGGAATTGAACCCTCCCTTTAAAATCTACCAAGGACTCATCAATAGAAATACACTTCTCGGGGTGTATGATTGGGAAAGCCTGGCACTGAAACGGTCTAATAGGGGTCTCCGTTTATACAAACGGTCAAATTAAACGCAGTCTTCCACTTATCCCCCTCTCTGATCCGGATAAGGTTATATGCCCCCCAAAGATCGAACTTAGAGAACCATTGGGCCCCCTGAACCTGATTTAAGAGATCAGGAATCAAAGGAAGGGGATATTGGTTCCTTACAGTGATCTTATTTAAACTTCGGTAATCGATGCACGGCCTAAGACCACCATCCTGCTTCCCCACGAAGAAGCCAGCACCTACCGGAGAAGTAGAGGGGCGAATTAAACCCTTGGCCAGGCTTCCCTGGATATATTCTCTCATGGCTTCACGTTCAGGACAAGAGAGATTAAATATCCTTCCTTTAGGGAACTTAGCTCCTGGTACCAAGTCGATTGCGCAATCGTACTCTCTATGAGGAGGTAACTCTTTGGAGGCCTTTTTGAAAAGACATCCGCAAAGTCCTGAATAAACTCAGGTAGAGTGATCACCTCCTCAGCGAGAGAAACCAAAGTAATAGAAAAACATGACGTCATGCATTCATTACCCCATTTAGTAAGATCACCAGTATTCCAGTTAAAAGTGGGATTATGCGTCTGCAACCAATGGAGGCCTAAAATCAAATTGGACGATAACCCCTGCATCACTAACACAGAACACTGCTCCAAATGAATGGAGCCAACAAGGAGTTCAAAAACAGGGGTATGCTGCATAAAGTAACCACAAGCAAGCGGAGTGGAGTCAATATCCACTACCGGGACAGGTTTAGGCAAATCAATTAGTGGCATATCTAGAGACATGGCAAATTCTACAGACGTAATATTAGCAGCAGACCCTGAATCCACGAAGGCACTGCCGGTGGCAGACCTTCCATCAAAAGAGACCTGAAAGGGAAGCAAGATTTTATTAGGCTTCATGTTAACGGGAAATACCTGTGCGCCCAAGCGACCTCCCCGATGGTCACTTCGGCACGGAAGTTTTTCCGGCTGCTTATTCTTGCGCCTGGGACAGGAGTTCAATTGATGCTTGTCATCCCCACAGTAGAAGCAGAGACTATTTTTCCTGTGGAAATCTCTACGTTGTTGGGGAGACACGGAGGCTCCGAGTTGCATCTGTTCATCCGAGTTCTCCGTGGAAGAATGAAGCAGCGGAACCTGTGGAGCCATCATAGGGGAGCCAGAGGTGAAGGCACCAGAACGTTCAAGTCGTCGTTCCCTGAGACTTCGGTCAAGACGTACCGCTAAAGCCATAGCCTGATCTAGAGAGTCAGAGGTGGGATAGCTAACTAACTGGTCTTTAAGGGCGTTCGACAGGCCCAATCTAAACTGGCACCTCAAGGCAGGGTCATTCCACCGAGAAGCTACACACCACTTCCTAAAGTCAGAACAGTACTGCTCAACGGGTCTCTTACCCTGACGTAAGGTCACCAGCTGACTCTCGGCAAATGCAGTCTTGTCAGTCTCGTCATAGATGAGCCCGAGAGCAGAAAAAAAAAGTCAACAGAAGAAAGTTCAGGGGCGTCAGTCGCCAAGGAGAAGGCCCATTCCTGGGGGCCGTCCTGGAGCAGGGACCTAATTATACCCACTCGCTGGCTCTCAGAACCTGAGGAGTGGGGTCATAATAGGAAATAGAGTCTACAACTCTCCCGAAAAGAGAAAATAGTCCTCTGGTTCCCTGAGAATCGGTCAGGCAACTTGAGTTGGGTTTCAAGAGGTGAGGTGAAGGGTACTACCTGGGTAGCATCCCGCTGGTTGAACCTCTGAGCCAGGTCTTGGACCTGTAGGGAGAGACACTGCATTTGCTGAGCCAGGGCCTCAAGGGGATCCATAGTAGAGTCAGGGACCAGGGTAAGAAAAGGTATAGGGCCTGTGATTATGTAATGGATACGGGGTAGGGAAACGACAGGTGAGCCCTAATCTACCCGCAACTCAGTACCTGCCTACTTGCACGGCCCATCCTAAGTGACGGCGTTCACGGGGTGACGGTCCCTACGCTCAGTAGGTGCAAGACAAACAACACAAGACAAGGGCACACAGACGCAAAGGGGAAGTAGGGGCAGCTGCCCACGGAAAACCGTGAGCAACAGGCAGTGGTGAACGAGCCGAATTACGTAGTAGCAAAACAGAGCAGGAGCATAGTCAGGCAAGCCAGGGTCAAAAAGTTACAGCGGTCAATGAGGGAAATTTCAGGAATAGCAGAGCCAGGAAACCAGAGAATCACAGGCAAGCAACATGCTGCAAGTGAGGATATAAATAGACCAAGGACGGGAGCTAGAACCGTCAGGCCAGGCTGTGATAGGTTCTCCCTATCCTCAGCCTGCAAGCCTGAGTGGAAACAGACCGCGTCACTCTAGCAGACCGTTGAGCTGATGAAGGCTGATTAACCCCGGGCATCGACACGGAACCTGTGTCAGGCAAACCCTTTACACTTCCCCTCCCAGGTTATTTAACCATTTATATGCAATGGACATGCCTTTGGTGCAATTTTTATTACCTAATATAAACTTCTGTACAGGTCAAGGCAGTTAGCTAGCCTGACAGTGTTGTAGAGCATGTCGAATCTGCAAATATTGGTAAAATTTAGACTTAGGCAATCCTGTTTCACGACTTAAGTCTTCAAATGTTTTGAAAACTGAAATGCTAAAAAGTTTAGCTAGGGTATCAATTCCCTTCTAAATCCAATACTGTAGATTGGAGTAAGGAATATGATACTCCAAAAACTCTTAATGGTGATATATCTAAAGGGAATATGAACCAAATATTTTTTTCTCACCAAGTCTCTCCAAATATATAAAGTAGTCCACATAGAGGAAAGAGAGGAGTGGAATTCAGAGAGCTTCAAACATTCCGCCTTTAAAAGATACCTAGTAGAGTCATATTTAGTAAAGGTCTTTTCAATTTGTACCCATCTGTGATCGGAGATGGGGTTCCACCAATCACGCAATGCGTCAATCAAGGAGGCCTTATGATAAAGAGAGAGGTTAGAAACTCCCATACCCCCTGATTTAAGGGGAAAATTGAGTATATTCTGAGATACTCTCAGATGTCTATTAGCCCAAACAAACTGATCTAATAGAGATTGTAACATATGTATATGTTGTCTAGAAAACTTAAAAGGGAGACATCTCATAACATACAACATTTTTGGCAAATATATAATTTTAAAAGTATGAATCCTAGCTATCCAAGACAAATCTAATTTAGCTAGTCTCTTTAACTCTCCTTGGAGATGTTTTATCAGTAACTTGACATTACGGTCCACTAAACAAATAGTGGGGAAAGAGAGTTCAACTCCCAAATATGGGAGGCCTTCCTCAACCCATACAAAGGGATATTTCTGCCTTCAGCAAGGCAAAAAGAGAAATAAAATAAGGATTTTAGAAACATTTAACTTATAATATGAGACTTTAGAGAAAGTATCCAATGCTCTCATTATAGCCAGGATGGAAGAATCCGGTTTGGTAAAGGGGATGATAACATCATCATCATACAGACCCAAATGATGAAACTGTTCCTCCACTTGTATGCCCGAGATCTCCTTAGAAGAACAAATGAGTTCTGCCAGGGGCTCCATGATCATAGCAAAATTTACTGGAGATAACTGGCATCCCTAACGAGTACCATTACTAATATCAAATCCTGATGACAGGAAACCAAATGCTAAAACTTTTGAAATATTTATAACATATAGAGCCATAATAGCTTTTTAATCGAGCCCAAAATACCAAATTTTGTAAGAACTGCGTCCAGATACCCACAGTCTACCCTATAATGTTTTCTCAGCGTGGAGAGACAAGAATGCACTAGGGTTCCTGGACAGCTCAACCACTTCTAGAAAGTCTATCATATGCCTTGTTCCATCTTTAGACTGCCCGCCCGTGACAAACCCCACCTGATCTGTGGAAATAAAAAGTAGAAATTACTGGATGCAATGCTATGGGTCTGAAATTTTCGGGTTTAGTTGGAGGTTTTCCCGGTTTAGACAGGGCTGAAATAATGGCTTCAGATACCATCTTAGAAATATTACCAGTTTCTTGCCAGGAGACATAAAGACTCAGCAAATAGGGTGTAAGTACATCTATGAATGTTCTATAATAGCCATTGTGAAGGCTATCAGGGCCTGGAGCCTTATGCATAGCTGTAAGAGCAGGGGGTAGGGAGACGGACAAGTGAGCCCTAATCTACCCGCCCCTCTGTCCCTGCCTACTTGCAACGACCCGCACTAGGCGACGGGGTACAACTGGGCGGCGGTCCCTGCGCTCAGTAAGTGCACGACAAACACGACAAACATACAAAGGAACACAAGCAAGAAAAAGGGGCCGTTGCCCACGGCAACACCGTGAGCAACCAGAGTGGTAAATGAGCCGAGTCAAGCCAGGAGTGTGCAAGGTACAAAACGAAAAGCAGAAGAGTAGTCGGTAAGCCAGGGTCTGTATGGAGCAGGAACAAAAATAGCAGGAGCTGTAGCTGGGCCAGGAAACCACAAGGAAAGAATCACAAGCACCGAGGGACAGGAAGTGCAGGCTTAAATAGACCGAGGGCGGGAGCTAGCTGAGTCGGGCCAGGTTACGATAGGTTCTCCCACTCCTAAGCCTGCCAGCCTGAATGGTGGAAGCAGGAGTCAGTCTCAGGGATATATTCTCAGGTGCTGACTGATTAGTTTACAGTACCCCCCCTTTTATGAGGGGCCACCGGACCCTTTCTAAGGGGACCTGGCTTACTGGGGAAACGCAGGTGGAACCTCCTGACCAATACCCCAGCGTGAACATCCCGGGCGGGTACCCAAGTCCTCTCCTCGGGCCCGTATCCTCTCCAATGGACCAGGTACTGGAGGGAGCCTTGGACCATCTTGCTGTCCACAATCCTGGCCACCTCGAATTCCACCCCCTCAGGGGTGAGGATGGGAACAGGAGGTCTCCTCGAGGGAGCCAAGGACGGGGAGCAGCGTTTGAGGAGGGAGGCATGAAACACGTCGTGTATCCGAAAAGACGGGGGTAACTCCAGCCGGAAGGAGACAGGATTGAGGACCTCAATGACCTTATACGGCCCAATAAACCGGGGAGCAAACTTCTTGGACGGAACCTTGAGACGCAAGTTCCTAGACGACAACCACACCAGATCCCCGACCATAAACAGGGGGTTAGCAGAACGTTTTTTATCAGCCTGAGTTTTTTGTACGCTCTGGGACACCTCTAGGTTTTTCTGAACCTGGGCCCAGACTGTGATTTCACTGTCTAGTTTGATAGAAATCTAATTGTGCTCCCACAATATGAGTAAATTATATAGTTCACTGAAGTAACAATAAAGTAAAAAATACCTTTTAATTAGTAACTAGTTAAAAACAGGGGTAACACACCACTGTGACATAAGCCCCACCGTGATTGTTAAAAAACGTATTAAACAAAAAACACTGAGTCATTGTGATACATCTAACTCGGTGTTTATAACAATATTATGTCTGGAAACAGCATATATCCAGGGCACATCAGTAGTACAATCCCAAAATAAAGCACAGGCGTCCGAATAGATCGGGTCTCCTAGTGCTGGGTGTAACACGATATGACTATCCCCAATGCAAACATTCCATAAACAGTACAACGACCCTACGCGTTTCAGGTACTCATCCTCAGGGGTCCGTATAATGGTAACTCTGGCCTTCACACCAGCGATAGAATCCTTTAACAGCAGATATTCTGCTGTGCGTCACGGCAAAGATGCACGTATTGATGTCAACGGCATACTTCATTGCAGGCGCTACGTTACTATAAACGCTAAACTCCACCCCTCGTATTCTAGCGGCAAACATGAACTGACCAATCCCCACACCCTCACGATTAGTGACACCTGCCCATGTGACCCCCCGCCGTCAGCTGACAACCAGGGGTCATCATCGGCCGCATCAAGCCGCACGCGCAGGCGCAGTAGAAGTCAGGGACAATTCGCCCAGACTGCCAAAATAGGAGAAGGTAAGCGCTACACGATAATGGATTGTAAGTAAATCTCGCGGGACAGTTAAACACCGCAAGTAGGCTACCTCACAAAGCAACTAAAAATGTAATTAATCACATGTAGGGTGGAAGGAAATACGATCCCTCATGACATGGGGGACCGAGAGACGATCGCCGTTAAAAAACGGCAGACCAATAGGGCCATCTCAAACCTACATGTGTTAGGCAAAAATGAACTCACCCACCCCCTGGTCAACCCAAGGGAGATAGGTCGTCCATACGGAGTGTTAAATAAAACATGTATAATTAGTCTGCTCATTTAAACCTGCTGGATGTATGCATTCCAGTCTGTGGATCCATTGTGCTTCTTTGCGTAAAATCAGGTTATCCCAATCACCTCCTCTTTTGGGGGGTCTAACAAGTTCAATAGCTTGAAACCTTAAACATGCTGCCTGGCCTTGGTGTTTGGCATGCACATGCTTAGATATTGGGGTGTCCCTATCATGGACAATATCTCCAACATGCTCCCTAATACGGCGACGAAATTGTCGTGCTGTTTTTCCCACATAGTTAAGGGGGCATGGACATGTGATTAGGTAGACCACTCCCGCAGTCTTGCAATTGACATAATCCCGAATAGTGTATTGTTTCTGTGTGGTGACGCTAGTGAAGCTATTACCTTTAAAAATGAAATCACAGGCTTTACAACTACCACACCTAAAGGTGCCTGGTATTTGTCTGTCCAGCCACGTGCCCCTAGGTGAAATGGGGTCAAAACAGCTGTGCATGACTCTGTCCCTTATATTTTTCCCTCTCCGATAGGTGACAGACGGCCTCTGTGTGATTTGATCTACCAGATCTGTATCAGAACTGAGAATACGCCAATACCTATTCAGTATCTGCATAATATCATTTTGTTTGGAATCATAGGTACCTATGAGTCTTGTGACCTGTTCTTCTTTCCGTTTTTTAGGGACCAGAAGACATTGCCTATCAGCATCCCTTGCCTATATTCTCAGGTGCTGACTGATTAGTTTACAGTACCCCCCCTTTTATGAGGGGCCACCGGACCCTTTCTAAGGGGACCTGGCTTACTGGGGAAACGCAGGTGGAACCTCCTGACCAATACCCCAGCGTGAACATCCCGGGCGGGTACCCAAGTCCTCTCCTCGGGCCCGTATCCTCTCCAATGGACCAGGTACTGGAGGGAGCCTTGGACCATCTTGCTGTCCACAATCCTGGCCACCTCGAATTCCACCCCCTCAGGGGTGAGGATGGGAACAGGAGGTCTCCTCGAGGGAGCCAAGGACGGGGAGCAGCGTTTGAGGAGGGAGGCATGAAACACGTCGTGTATCCGAAAAGACGGGGGTAACTCCAGCCGGAAGGAGACAGGATTGAGGACCTCAATGACCTTATACGGCCCAATAAACCGGGGAGCAAACTTCTTGGACGGAACCTTGAGACGCAAGTTCCTAGACGACAACCACACCAGATCCCCGACCATAAACAGGGGGTAAGCAGAACGTTTTTTATCAGCCTGAGTTTTTTGTACGCTCTGGGACACCTCTAGGTTTTTCTGAACCTGGGCCCAGACTGTGCACAGTTCCCGATGAACGACCTCTACCTCGGGATTGTTGGAACTACCAGGTGAAACGGAGGAGAACCGTGGATTAAACCCAAAATTACAAAAAAAAGGAGAGACCCCTGACGAGTTACTGATCCGGTTATTAAGGGAAAATTCGGCGAGGGGAATGAAAGAGACCCAATCAAATTGACAGTCAGAGACAAAACACCTTAAGTATTGTTCTAGAAATTGATTAGTCCTCTCCGTTTGGCCATTGGTTTCAGGATGGAAGGCAGAGGAGAAGGACAGATCAATCCCCAACTTCAAACAGAAGGCTCTCCAAAACAATGAAACAAATTGTACCCCTCTGTCCGAGACAATATTGACAGGGACCCCATGGAGACGCAGGATGTGTTTGACAAACAAGGTAGCCAACGTTTTGGCGTTGGGTAGTTTCTTGAGGGGCACAAAGTGGCACATCTTACTGAAGCGGTCCACCACCACCCACACCACCGACTTGCCTTGGGATGGAGGCAAATCGGTGATAAAATCCATGGAGATATGTGTCCAAGGTCTCTGGGGAATGGGCAACGAACGCAGTAAGCCCGCTGGTCGGGACCTGGGAGTCTTGGACCTAGCACAAACCTCACAAGCGGCAACGTAGGCCTTAACGTCTTTAGGCAACCCAGGCCACCAATAATTTCTGGTAATGAGGTGTTTGGTACTCAGGATGCCTGGATGGCCAGATAGTGCAGAGTCATGATTTTCCCTAAGTACCCTTAGCCGGAATTGCAGGGGAACTAACAGCTTGTTCTCAGGAAGGTTCCCGGGAGCTGCACCTTGATCAGCAGCAATATCAGAGACTAAATCAGAATCGATCGAGGAAATGATTATACCTGGAGGCAAAATACAAGCAGGATCTTCCTCCGAAGGAGGGCTGGCCATGAAGCTACGCAACAGTGCATCAGCCTTAATATTTTTAGACCCAGCCCTATAGGTAACCAAAAAATTGAATCTGGTAAAAAATAACGCCCATCGAGCTTGTCTCGGGTTTAGCCTCCGGGCCGATTCTAGGAAAACCAGATTCTTGTGGTCGGTAAGGACCGTTACCCGGTGCCTAGCCCCCTCCAGGAAGTGGCGCCACTCTTCAAATGCCCATTTAATGGCTAAGAGTTTGCGGTTGCCAATATCATAGTTACTTTCAGTTGGCGAAAACTTCCTGGAGAAGTAGGCACAGGGGCGGAGATGGGTGAGGGACCTGGTACCCTGGGACAAGACAGCCCCCACTCCCACCTCAGATGCGTCAACTTCCACGATAAATGGCTCCATTTGGTTGGGCTGAACCAGCACCGTGGCCGAGACAAAGCACTTCTTAAGGACCTCAAAAGCCTGGACCGCCTCAGGAGGCCAGTGGAGGAGATCAGCACCTTTGCGAGTGAGGTCCGTAAGGGGCTTAGCGATGACCGAGAAGTTAGCAATAAATCTCCTGTAATAATTAGCGAACCCCAAAAAACACTGTAACGCCTTCAGGGAGGCAGGTTGGACCCATTCCGCCACAGCCTGAACCTTGGCGGGGTCCATGCGGAATTCATGAGGAGTGAGGATTTGACCCAAAAATGGAATCTCCTGTACCCCAAACACACATTTTTCGGTTTTGGCAGTTTGTTTTCCCGAAGGACCTGGAGCACCTTCCTGACATGCTCAATGTGGGAGGACCAGTCCTTGGAAAACACCAGTATGTCATCAAGGTACACTACCAGAAAAACCCCCAGGTAATTTCTCAAAATCTCATTTATGAAATTCTGGAAGACCGCAGGGGCATTACACAACCCAAAGGGCATGACGAGGTATTCGAAATGGCCTTCGGGCGTGTTAAACGCAGTCTTCCACTCATCCCCCTCTTTGATGCGAATAAGGTTATACGCCCCCCGTAGATCCAATTTAGAAAACCATTGGGCCCCCTGAACCTGATTAAAGAGATCAGGAATCAAAGGAAGGGGATACTGGTTCCTTACCGTGACCTTATTCAGGCTACGGTAGTCAATGCATGGCCTAAGACCACCATCCTTCTTCCCCACGAAGAAGAACCCAGCACCTACCGGAGAAGAAGAGGGACGAATGTAACCCTTGGCCAGGGATTCCTGGATATACACTCTCATAGCTTCACGTTCGGGAAAAGAAAGATTAAATATCCTACCCTTAGGAAGCTTAGGTCCTGGTACCAATTCGATAGCGCAATCGTATTCTCTATGAGGAGGTAACACTTCGGAGGCCTCCCTAGAGAAAACATCAGCGAAGTCCTGAACAAACTCGGGTAGCGTATTCGCCTCCTTAGGGGGAGAAATAGAATTAACAGAAAAACATGACGTACAACATTCATTACCCCATTTGGTTAGCTCCCCAGTATTCCAGTCAAACGTGGGATTATGCAACTGCAACCAGGGAAGACCTAGAACCAAATCGTACGATAATCCCTGCATCAACAGTACAGAGCATTGCTCCAAATGCATGGAGCCAACAAGGAGTTCAAAAACAGGGGTATGCTGTGTAAAATAACCATTAGCAAGAGGAGTGGAGTCGATACCCACTACCGGGACAGGTTTAGGCAAATCAATCAGAGGCATAGCAAGGGACATAGCAAATTCCACAGACATGATATTAGTAGAGGACCCTGAATCCACGAATGCACTGCCGGTAGCAGACCTACCACCAAAAGAGACCTGAAAGGGAAGCAAGATCTTAGTACGTTTCATATTTACGGGAAATACCTGTGCGCCCAAGTGACCTCCCCGATGATCACTTAGACGCGGAAGTTCTCTGGCTGCAATCTTACGCTTAGGACAGTTGTTCACTTGATGCTTGTCGTCCCCACAGTAGAAGCAGAGACCATTCTTCCTGCGGAATTCTCTACGTTGTTGGGGGGACACGGAGGCCCCGAGTTGCATAGGTATCTCTGAATCTTTCGGGGAGGAACGAAGCAACGGAGCTTCGGGAGGCCTCATGGGGGAGTCGGAGGAGAAAACACATAAACGTTCACGTTGTCGTTCCCTGAGACGTCGGTCAAGTCGTACCGCTAAAGCCATAACCTGGTCTAGGGAGTCAGAAGAGGGATAGCTAACTAGCAGGTCTTTCAGGGCATTCGACAGACCCAACCTAAACTGGCACTTTAAGGCAGGGTCATTCCACCGAGAAGCTACGCACCACTTCCGAAAGTCAGAGCAGTACTCCTCAACAGGTCTCTTACCCTGACGTAAGGTCACCAGCTGACTCTCGGCAAAGGCAGTCCTGTCAGTCTCGTCATAAATAAGTCCGAGAGCAGAAAAGAAACAATCAACGGAGGAAAGTTCAGGGGCGTCAGGAGCCAAGGAGAAGGCCCACTCTTGGGGCCCTTCCTGGAGCCGGGACATAATTATACCCACCCGCTGGCTCTCAGAACCTGAGGAATGAGGCTTTAAACGAAAGTAAAGCCTACAACTCTCCCGAAAGGAGAGAAAAGCCCTCCGGTCCCCTGAGAACCGGTCGGGCAACTTGAGGTGGGGTTCAAGAGGTGCGGTGAGGGGAACTACCAGGGTAGCATCAGGCTGGTTGACCCTCTGAGCCAGGGCCTGGACCTGTAGGGAGAGACCCTGCATTTGCTGAGCCAGGGTCTCACGGGGATCCATAGTGGTGTCAGGGACCAGGGGTAGACTAGGTATGGGCTTGTGATTATGTAAGAGCAGGGGGTAGGGAGACGGACAAGTGAGCCCTAATCTACCCGCCACTCTGTCCCTGCCTACTTGCAACGACCCGCCCTAGGTGACGGGGTACAACTGGGCGGCGGTCCCTGCGCTCAGTAAGTGCACGACAAACATGACAAACATACAAAGGAACACAAGCAAGAAAAAAGGGCCGTTGCCCACGGCAACACCGTGAGCAACCAGAGTGGTGAATGAGCCGAGTCAAGCCAGGAGTGTGCGAGGTACAAAACGAAAAGCAGAAGAGTAGTCGGTAAGCCAGGGTCTGTATGGAGCAGGAACAAAAATAGCAGGAGCTGTAGCTGGGCCAGGAAACCACAAGGAAAGAATCACAAGCACCGAGGGACAGGAAGTGCAGGCTTAAATAGACCGAGGGCGGGAGCTAGCTGAGTCTGGCCAGGTTACGATAGGTTCTCCCACTCCTAAGCCTGCCAGCCTGAATGGTGGAAGCAGGAGTCAGTCTCAGGGATGTATTCTCAGGTGCTGACTGATTAGTTCTGGGAGTTAACCCCGAAGCTGTGCCTGGCAGATCCTTTACAATAGCATTAGATATAATTATTTTCTCGAATTCAGTTAACATAAAAGGAGCGTTCAAGGACTCAAGATGGTCTTGTGAAACTGAAGGCAGGTTTAAATTGGGTAGGAAATTTTTTGGGTCTGTAGAGGAGGGTTGATAAGTCTGTGGGTCTGATTGCATATTATACAAACGTGCATAATATTGAGCAAATCAATTAGCAATTTCAATGCGGATGTCTGATTTTAGTCCCAGTAGAGTCCTCAAGAGATTACATTTTAGATTTAGCAGTTTGGTTTTTTACCCTATTCACTAGAAGGTCACCGGTTCGATCTCCAATGGCATAGTATTTGGTTCTACATTTTCTCATGTTACGTTCATATGTATATAGCAATGCTGAACAAAATTTAGTACGTAATTGCATGAGATGACTGCTCAAAGTCTAAGAAGGACATCTTTTATTTTCGAGTTCTTTCTGAGCAATTTGCTGCATTAAGAGTGTACTCTCTTTTTCCCTGGCACGCCGCTATTATAGGGCACCTTCCCCGTATGTATACCATGTGAGTAGCCCACAAGGTTTCATTAGATGCCTCCCCATTGTCATTAATCTTCAAGAATTCTCGCAAGTGAGCTAACGTTTCTTCTTTGTGGGTGGGCAATTTAAGCAGAGAGGGGTTGAGATGCCAGACACAAGGTGGTAAACCGAAAACTGCTCTTCTACTGTAAGTGTTATCGGGGCGTGGTCAGCCCAAGTTACATCTTTTATAGACGATTTGCTCCAGATAGATAAACAAGAAGGTCTGACTATAAAATAGTCTATCCTAGAGTAAGATGTTTGTCTAGGGGAAAAATATGTAAAATCCCTTTCATTAGCGTGATGATAGCGCCACACATCGTGTAAATGTTCTTCTAAAAAAAGACGACCTAGCTCTTCCCTCTCCAATTTAGGAATAGAAGAGCGTTAAGCTCTCGTTTGACAGGGGCGTTGTAATGCCCGCACATAATCAAATTACCCACTTCATGTTCTTTAACATGTTTAAGTAACATACTAACAAGTATAGTCTGGGCCCTATTTGGATCATATAGTGATAAAATTGTAAATTGTTGGCCATTTAATGTACAGACTAAAATTATAAATCTGCCATGGCGATTAATAAATGTATGATCAGTATGATCAGTAATAAGGAAAGGGGCCACCAATCAAATCACACAATAGATTATGTGAGAGATAGACCACATTAGTGTGCGCCACCTAGGTAAGTATGATTAAATAGGGGAAGTGAGGAGAGGCAAAGAGTGTGGTCTCATAATATAATAACGTTTTAAAAGTTATATATTATATTATGAGACCACACACTTTTCCTCTCCTCCCTTCCCCTATTTAGTAATAAATGTATGATCATCCACCAAAACGAAAGAATTTTTCACCATAATACACACCCCAGCTTTTTTGGTGTCAGTTGTGGAGTGCACAATATAAGGAAATTGGCTATGAGTTAAGCTACTTTTACACCCGCTAATTTTGGCCGGTGCAATGAGTGCCGATCAACGAGAGGAGCTAGTATGGGGACGAGCGCTCGTTACTCCAATCGCTCGTCCATACATTTGCAACATGTAGGCAGCACCCCTCCCTGTTTACACAGGGAGATGTGCTGCCGACAACAATAATATTTTGCACATTTAAAGTAATATGATCAGCCGATGAACGAGCGTTTGCTCATTCATCTGCTGATCGTTGCCCTGTTTACACATGGCATTTATCGGAAACGAGCGTTCTTTTAAGTGTAAAAGGGCCTAAAACAATCTGTGGACAACAAATGTGTTAGCTGAATACATACAATATCACATTTAGACTGTACAATTTCTTTCCACATTAGGCTCCTTTTGAATGAAGAAATCAATCCCCTCACAATAAGGGACAAGATCTTAATCACCATGGTCTTGACATAGGATTACTGATCAAAAAAGGAGTGTTAGCTCTAAAGATATATCTTTTAGTAGCATAAGTAGCTGACAAAGAACATTGAAACATAACATTAACGGCAAAATTAAAAGGCATAGAAACCAGCAAACACTAATGACCATCAGTATAATGCGGGTATTGCGGTTTCCAATGGAAAATATTGTACAAAGTCCGACATATCCTCAAAGAAATTAAAGTTATTTCAGGTTGTAGCCCATTCTGCATCCACCTTATTAGCAGTAAGAGACTTAACAGGAGATGACTTGAGTTGTGGCGGTAGTAGTCTTCATGTGTGTATGAGTTCTTCAGCTTGATCTGGAGTATTGAATGTGAACATGGATCCTTCCTTATGAATAATTAGCTTTACAGAGAATCCCCATTTATAAAGGGATACCAGTTTCCCTCAGGATCTTGGTCGCAGTGGAGAATTATTTTCTACGCGCCAAAGTAGCAGCCGATAGGTCTGACTAAACTGAGATGTCCCCGTATCCTTCAGGCATACGAGGGTTTCTTTTCAGTTGCTGCAAAAGTGTATCTTTGGTCTTATAGGCTGTGTTCACACAGAGTTTTTTGCAGGAGGAAAATTCCTCCTGCAAAAACTGCTCCAGACGTTTTTTGCAGATTGGTTTGACAAAAATTCGTCAAAACACTCTAAGTGGCGTTTTTTTTTTTTCCCATTTCTGACTGATTGAAATGGGGTTTTGGAGGCGGAAACTTCAAGATAAGTCAAGTTGCTCCTTTTTACCGCTCGCGGTAAAATAACTCATCCGCCTCCCATTGAAATCAATGGGAGTCATTTTCGGGCGGTTTTTGACATGTTTTGCGGAGCGGTTTCCACACCAAAAAACTAGTCACAAAACTCTGTGTGAACAGGGCCATATAAATTAACCCAAGCCAGGGTATCTCTAGGTACGGAGGATGCCAGATGTTTAGGTTTGGAAATCCTGTGAATTCTGTCCACACTGAGGTCTCACATACTGAGATCAGGTAACATAGCCTGCATCAATTTCTGGAAGTATGAGTCAAGCTCTGCCTCAGGAACAGATTCAGAAATCTCTCTAATATGGACATTCTTCCTTCTAGATCTGTCCTCCAATTCACATATCTTATTTCTAAGCTGATTCACCTCCTCTTCTAGCACAGTATGTACATCAATCAGTTCGTTATGTGAAGTGGTGTATCTTAGTTTCAATATGAGACGTTCTGTCCCCTAACTCTAAAATTTCTCTTGTTATGTCTGCTATCATAGCTCTAAAGTCTAAAAGCAATGAGTTGTGTAGCGGATTGAGCATAGATTGCATAACAGCCAAAGGAGAATCAGAGTGCTCACCCCTTTCCTCAGGTCCTGACATTTTGGATAGCCGACCTCCTGAGGATGCAGGGAAAACTGTTGTTTGAGATGGCGCCACAAGGGAGGAGGAAGTTCCAGGATTATGCCCCTTGATGAAAAACTTTTCAGTTTTGCTGGAGAGTTAACCCATCTCTCTTTACCACGAGGCATGATGTAGTCGGGATATTAGTGGAGGCAGGAGAGCCAAATGGAGCTACTAAAGCGGGTTTGTGTTGCTAGTTGAGGAAAATAAGTCGGAGCTCACACTTCAAGCGACCGGCGCCATTTACAGTCAGTCCACGCCCCACCCATACTTTTGGTTTTAACTCCATCACCATGTTTTAATTTTATTTGACCTCTGTTTATTTTTCCTTTTATATTTTTTTTAATGTTGCTGTTATCCATTCATATAATATGTTTGTGATAAACCAGTCCTCTGGGGATGTAATTTTCCTTATTTTCAGGTTGTGAATAAATCTCCCATGCCATCTATAAAAGGGAGAGGTGTCATGAGTTATGTTTTAAAGCCCATGCATCAGGTAAATGTCCCTGACTGTGGGGGATAATCAGGATGTCCTTTTCCAGAGACCTAATCAAATTAGTTTGCATGACAACACCAGGACCAACTTTGTCTCTGTGGGGCTCCCATCACACCTGGGTGCTCATATAATCAATACTTTGGAAGCCAGACAGAGAGGCTCCAGCACCCACATGTCTACAGAAATGGCTGTATGGGACAAAAGAAATATAATCCTTCAAAGCCCCCCCCTGTCATAACTCATATTGTATATAACCCAGCTAGGTGTATATGATCCAGGACCTCAGACGCTCCTTGGGTCTCAAGCGCAGGGATTCTCGGCCATGAGAAACCCCAGAACTGAATGTTGGTTACAATTATTAATATTTCATAGTCATGTTTGGTATGCCAGGGTTGGTTAAAATATGCCCGGGAACTTGTCGGACATGGTATCTCGCTACGAGATTCATATAAAGAGTTATGACCGATTAGAATTGTGTCCGACAACTTTCCCTGTTTTGCATGTAATTAGCCATCCTCCTTCCACCTGACCAGGAGGAGGGGTGAGGGGTCTTGTTTGGACCCTTTATAGTGGTATACCAAGAAATACACAGTGTCAGACCACAGGAGATGCGACCACATTGCAGTTCTGTCCACATTCAAGCTGTTCTCCTCAGCGGGATCTCTAACCTATCCAATACGTAAGAGGTCTGTTATTCTTTGCTTTATTCTCTTTTATTTTGTAACTGTTTTGCTTATATGTATGTCATTTTATTTACATCATTTTTTGTAACCTTTTTTGTAAGCACTGTACTTTCGTATATAAAATCTTAAAATTAATAAGTTTGTTCCTTGCTGCTCTAAACCTACCCACAACCTCGAAGAGGAAAAGCATAATCTGTTGAATGCTATTTAGGTTCAGTGTGTGCCTGGGTGAACGTGTGCGTTACCAGGAGGAGGCTCTTGTCGGCCTAATACGGCAAGTGGTGGCAGCGTTTTGTGTGGATGTGTGAACTGGTTTTGGGGTACGCTTTAACTCGTTATTAGCCTGTTGCGATAGGTGTGTGTACTAGGGAGACTGGACAAGCGGAGTTCCCCTTTACAGTAGCATCCAAGTCACGTGTGCCGGGAGTGGTGTTCGTGACAATGTTGATAATTGAGGAATGTCATACCAGAATGGCTCTCACTAGAGATGAGCGAACTTATCAAAAGTTCGGTTCGGCTAGTTCGCCGAATTTCACAAAAAAGTTCGGTTCGGACCGAACTAGTTCTGACCGAACCTGTCACTTACGTGCGCCGAGCATGCTACTGTCCAGGGTGCTGATAGAGTTAATGGGCTGCACTAACTCTTTCAGCAACCTTCACAGTACATGCTCGGCGCGCGGAAAATACCATTTAAATGTAATAAAAAAATAAAAATTATACGTTCGTACTTACTTTCCTCCTGTCCGGCCTCCAGCGATGACGTTTCATCCCTTTCGCCGATGCAGCCAATCACAGGCTGTAGTGGCGGTCACGCACGTCAGGATGACGCTTCATCCCACGTGACCGCCTCTGCAGCCAATCACAGGCTGCAGCGGCGACATGAATGAAACGTCATCGCTGGAGGCCGGACAGGAGGAAAGTAAGTATGAACGTATTATTATTATTTTTTGGCATGTATGTATGTTGGCATGTATGTATGTATGTATATCTGTGCATGTATGTTTGCATGTATGTTGGCATGTATGTATATATGTGCATGTTTGTATGTATATTTGCATGTATATATTTGCATGTATGTATGTTTGCATGTATGTATTTTTGCATGTATGTTGTCATGTATGTATGTATGTTGTCATGTATGTATATATGTGCATGTGTGTATGTATATTTGTATGTATGTATGTATGTTTGCATGTATGTTTGCATGAATGTATGTATATTTGCATGTGTGTATATATATGTATGTATGTTGTCATGTATGTATGTATGTTGTCATGTATGTATATATGTGCATGTATGTTGGCATGTATGTATATATGTGCATGTGTGTATGTATGTATATTTGCATGTATGTATGTTGTCATGTATGTATGTATATATGTGCATGTATGTTTGCATGTATGTTGGCATGTATGTATACATGTGCATGTTTGTATGTATATTTGCATGTATATATGTTTGCATGTGTGTATGTATGTTTGCATGTATGTATGTTTGCATGTATGTATGTTGTCATGTATGTTTGTATGTATGTTGTCATGTATGTATGTATATATGTGCATGTATGTATGTTTGCATGTTTTTATTTTTGCATGTATGTTTGCATGTATGTTTATATATATGTGCATGTATGTAATTATGTTTGCATGTATTTATGTTTGCATGTATATTTGTGCATGCTTGTATATATGTATGTATGTATCTTTGCATGTTTGTTTGTATGTATGTATGTTTTCATGTGTGTGTGTATGCATGTATGTATGATAGTTTGCATGTATATATGTGTGTATGTTTGCATGTATGTATATTTGCATGTATATATGTGCATGCTTGTATATATGTATGTATGTTTGTATATATGTATGTATATTTGTATATATGTATGTATGGCCATGTATGATACTGTCTGCTGGCGCCCTGTATCTAAGTCAACTTCGCGGCAGGCTTCTATACATGGTATAACAGTCAGTATCACACATTAAACTGAATCTAAGCCTACAACATGTTTTATTTCATTATTTTATTTTTTTACAGGTTTGGTGTTTGGACTACGTCGGTTTCGAGGACTACTTCGATGACGGTTTTTTTTCTACAATAAAATGGTTAATGAGGGTTGTGTTGGGGGTGCTTTATTTCAATAAAATATTTTATCTATATCTTTGTCTTTTTCTTTTCAAATTTTATTACTATCACTTTAGTAATGGCCGCTGTCTGAGTGACAACATCCATTACTAATGCGAGGCTTAGTGTTAGCCGGTGCAGAGGCTAACACTAACCACCATTATTACCCCGGTACCCAAAACCACCAGGGGTGCCGGGAAGAGCCAGGTACGATCCAGTACCCGACCATCTGTTGTGATGGTCGGGCCCTGGGGCGGCCGCAGGCTGGTATTATGAGGCTGGGAAGGGCCAAAAACAGTGGACCTTCCCACCCTTGTAATGCTAGGCTGCTGCTGCTGTGTTGTATCTGGCTGGTTATAAAAGTGGGGGGGACCCCACGTCATTTTTTTAAATTATTTATTTATTTACATTTTTTTTTTAAAAAAGACATGGGGTTCCACCCAATTTATCATAACCAGCCACAAACAACACAGTGTTATTAGCCTGGGAATGGACAAAACCAGTGGCCCTTCCCACCCATGTAATGCCAGACTGCTGCGGCCTTGTATATGGCTGGTTATTAAAAATGTGGGGGACCCGTCTATTGCTAAATTTGTTAAATTCCAAAAAAAAAACGACGTGGGGGTCCCCCCCATTTTTATAACCAGCCCGATACAACACAGCAGCAGCAGCCTAGCATTACAAGGGTGGGAAGGTCCACTGATTTTGGCCCTTCCCAGCCTCATAATACCAGCCTACGGCCGCCCCAGTACCCGACCATCACAACAGATGGTCGGGTACTGGATCGTACCAAGCTCTTCCCGGCACCCCTGGTGGTGGTGGGTACCGGGGTAATAATGGGTGGTTAGTGCTAGCCTCTGCACCGGCTAACACTAAGTACCGCCTTAATAATGGACGCTGTCAATCAGCCAACTGCCATTATCTAGGCACTAATAAAGTTTGAAAAAAAAAACACAAAGACAATTCTTTTTTATTGAAATAAGAAATCCCCAACAAAACCCTCGTTAACCATTTTATTAAAATTTGAAAAAACGCAGATCTACGCAGTAGTCCAACGAATCGTAGATGTAGTCCAATCGGTACATCAAAATCTGCAACAACATAAAAAAACAGTTATCAATGTGAACAATACCAATACTTCTACTCACCTACACACATATATACACGCACACACAAACAAACAACCATACACAGACACACACATATATACACAAACACAACAAGATATACACACACACATAAACAGACAAACACGCACATATACACAAACTCACACATATACAAACAAAAACACACATATCCAAACACACACACACACAGTTATACACACATACACGAACACATATACACAAACACATATACAAACAAAAACACACATACCCAAACACATATACACAAACACATATACATATACACACAAACACACACCCATATACACATACAAAAACACACACAAACATCTACACACAAACATATACACACAAACATATACACAAATACACCCATATATACACAAACATATACACAAAACACATATACACAAACACACCCATATATACACACACACACACATATAAAAACAAAAACAGACAAAGTCACATACCCAAACACACATATATACACAAACACACACATACACAAACACGGTTTCTTTTAAATGCTGCTGGGGAACCCGCTCGATCCACTATATACGGCTGCGCTACAGTGCAGCATTTAAAAGAAACAGGATCCTGACCTGTCCATAGAGTTTAAGGCAGCACAGAGTATTTCAGGAGATGAGCGTGCAGATTCAGTGCTGCTGCGAACTCTGCTCTTACCATTACGTAGCTCTCAGTCTGTTACCTCTCCTCCACTCCTGTCCTCCAGAACACCTTCACATGATTGGCAAGTCACCACGTAATGGTAAGAGCAGAGTTCACAGCAGCACAGAGTATTTCAGGAGATGAGCGTGCGGATCTTGTGCGGGGTGGTGACTTGCCAATCACGTGAAGGTGTTATTGAGGACAGGAGTGGAGGAGAGGTAACAGACTGAGCTACGTAATGGTAAGAGCAGAGTTCACAGCAGCACTGAATCTGCACGCTCCTCTCCTGAAATACTCTGTGCTGCTGTGAACTCTGTTCTTACCATTACGTAGCTCAGTCTGTTACATCTCCTCCACTCCTGTCCTCTATAACACGTTCACATGATTGGCAAGTCACCACCACGCACAAGATCCGCACGCTCATCTCCTGAAATACTCTGTGCTGCTGTGAACTCTGCTCTTACCATTACGTGGTGACTTGCCAATCATGTGAAGGTGTTCTTGAGGACAGGAGTGGAGGAGAGATAACAGACTGAGAGCTACGTAATGGTAAGAGCAGAGTTCACAACAGCACTGAATCTGCACGCTCATCTCCTGAAATACTCTGTGCTGCCTTAAACTCTGTGGACAGGTCAGGATCCTGTTTCTTTTAAAT
This sequence comes from Rhinoderma darwinii, assembly GCF_050947455.1. Lineage (NCBI taxonomy): Eukaryota > Metazoa > Chordata > Amphibia > Anura > Rhinodermatidae > Rhinoderma > Rhinoderma darwinii. The sequence continues at coordinate 307,706,293 of NC_134689.1, read as the reverse complement.
GCTGCACTGTAGCGTAGCCTTATATAGTGGATCGAGCGGGTTCCCTAGCAGCATTTAAAAGAAACAGGATCCTGACCTGTCCACAGAGTTTAAGGCAGCACAGATTATTTCAGGAGATGAGCACGGGCAGCCGTTCGTTTTTCCGAGCCGTGCTCCCATCATGCACACGACCGTAAAAACACCCGTTATTGCGGGTCGTAATTACGACCCGCAATAACGGGCTCATAGACTTCTGTTACCCACGGGTACCTTTCCGTATTCTCACGGGAAGGTGCCCGTGCCGTTAAAAAAATAGAACATGTTCTATTTTTCTATTTTACGGGCCGTGCTGCTATAATTATAATGACAGCACGGTTCGCAAAAGCGGCCGGCTGCCCGTGGCCGGCCGGCCGTGCTCGTACTTACGAGTCGTAATTACGAGCACGGCCCGTAAAATAAAAAAATAGAACATGTTCTATCTTTTTAACGGCACGGGCACCTTCCCGTGAGAAAACGGGAAGGTACCCGTGGCTAACAGAAGTCTATGGGCCCGCTATTTCGGGTCGTAATTACGACCCGTGATAACGGGTGTTTTTATGGTCGTGTGCATGAGGCCCCGTAATGACGGGTGGCTACATGTGTGCACCCGTCATTACGGCAGCGTTGCTAGGCGACGTCAGTAAGGGTATGTGCACACACACTAATTACGTCCGTAATTGACGGACGTATTTCGGCCGCAAGTACCGGACCGAACACCCTGCAGGGAGCCGGGCTCCTAGCATCATATTTATGTACGATGCTAGGAGTCCCTGCCTCTCCGTGGAACTACTGTCTCGTACTGAAAACATGATTACAGTACGGGACAGTTGTCCTGCAGAGAGGCAGGGACTCCTAGCATCGTACATAAGTATGATGCTAGGAGCCCGGCTCCCTGCACTGTGTTCGGTCCGGTACTTGCGGCCGAAATACGTCCGTCATTTACGGACGTAATTAGTGTGTGTGCACATACACTAAATAGTCACTGTTCAGGGTGCTGAAAGAGTTAACTGATCGGCAGTAACTGTTTCAGTACCATGGACAGTGACTACCGATCACAGTACCTGTAAAAAAAAAGACGTTCACACTTACCGAGAACTTTCTGCTTCCTCCAGTCCGGTCTCCTGGCCGTTGCCTTGGTGACGCGTCCCTCTCGACATCCGGCCCGACATTCCTTGATGACGATGCAGCCTTGTGAGCGCTGCAGCCAATCACAGGCTGCCGCGGCCTCTGCAGCCAATCACAGGCTGCAGAGGCCTCTGCAGCCAATCACAGGCTGCCGCGTCAGAAAAGGTCGGACTGGAGGAAGAAAAGGGACTCGTCAACAAGACAACGACCGGGTACGTATGAAATGCTTTTTATTTTATTTTTAATCAGCAGCCTCTTTTCTCTATCAGTGATTGATAGAGATAAGTGGCTGCCGATTTGTATAATGTTTTTGACCGGGTTCGGTCAAAACGGGTTCGGCCGAACCCGGTGAAGTTCGGATTCGCTGCGAACCGAACTTTACCGGAAGTTCGGACCGAAACCGGGTTCGGTTGTCCCGGTTCGCTCATCTCTAGCTCTCACCTTCCATCCCCAAAGGTGAACATTTCCTTTAAATACTTCTCATTTGATCATCTCCATAATTTGTAAACACTTATAATGAAGCTAACATTGTTTTTCGATTTAGTGATGTTTTACTGCGATTTTTGTGTGAAATTGTTGTAATATAATTGCTATCAATGGTGAACCTGTAGAAGGTTGGGAGAGTGAGTGCATTGTTGTGTATACTATTTGTTCTGGACATTTTCTAATTTTGACAGATGCCTATAGAACACTGAAGAAGCTCCAGGAAAAATATAATCTGTGGTGTCCACAACTTAAAAAACTCCTTATGCTTCATGAACTTGAAGAACAACGACATGCCATAAACTTCAAGCCATGAGTAAAGTATTTTCAGAGGAACATTGGTTATTAACTATGCATCAACACAGATTTAAGCCATACATACTCTCAGAAGAAACCATTATACTTTATTCTGAGCCTGATATGTTGTTGATGTCTTTTTCAATTTTAGTCTTCCAACTTCTCTGTAATGATGATAGTTCTCAGACCTGTAATCCAATAGGAGGGGCGTTCGACACAGTTCTTAATTAGAGTCCAATGTAATGAAGGTTCAGCACACAAGTATAGGGATTAGCTGTGGTTAGATGTAATGCAGGGTTCAGTACACAAGTAGAGAGATCAGCCATTGCCAGACATAATCCAAGGTTCGGTACATAAGGAGAAAAATATTAGATACGCTCAGGAAAGTTGAATAATCTGGCACAGGAAGTACTAGGCTCTGGGTTATTATAAGGCAACATTTATTGTGAATTGCAATTCATTGAAAGTGCAATTTATTAACTAATCATTAGGTTTAGAAAAAACATGACTGGGCAAAACTAGAGCAAGCATCAACTCTTCTAAGCATATTGGTTAAGTCTTTAAATCATTACTGGGGAGTCCAAAGTTCGAGTCTAGGTACGTTTATTTCTTGAAATTCTCCTTCTTCTCCATGCAGATATTTCACCAGATACAAATCTATGTGCCAAGTTGGCTTCTCTGTTGCAATATAACCTTTCTTTCTTTCTTTCTCCTAAGTGCCTCTTATATAATGCAGCAATGAATATCATATCAGTGGGTTTATGAGCAATGTCCAAGCCACCTAAGACACATGTCACAACTTGGATCAAGTTTGTTAGGTTTTGTCAGAAGTTTCCAAATCCAATCTTCTCTTCTCTAAAACGAACCTTAGTATAGTTACTTTAGACTACTCGGGCACACTAAATACCACTGTGTGCATAGGGTAGTCTGAAGGTATGGTAGCCATGACAGGTGAAAAAAAAAAGGTATAAGGAAGCTTAGAACGGAAACAAGACAGAAATAAAAAAGGCTATAAGTTATGTTTTCTCTTTAAGTATTAGGACAAGTTTCCATTTTAAACCAGAGGGTCACTTTAATAAACATTCAAGCTACAAAGAAAATAAGACATTTGCAATCATATTACTCTTAAATATAATAGAGTAAAGGCATGTAGGTGATGATGTCTCTAGGAAGTTGAATGTCTGATATTACAAGACTTGTCACCTAAAACCATTATTGTATTCATTTAGCCAAAAGAATATAGATCCTGCATGTCCCGGCTTCAAGCTAATCTGTCTAGTCTTAGAAATCATTTCAGTTACTATATCGGATTTCATGTTCCATCTGTGTATATTGCTTTATTAGATTTAGAGACTATGTTGATAAATTTGCAGTGAAGCAGAAATGCATCAAGTCTTTTAATCCAGGCTTGAAAATGTCCCAAAAGATAAGCTCAATGCACTTATTTTATCATGACAGGCATGATGGAAATACCCTATTGAGTTAATTGCATCGATTGAAATAATCAATAAAATCTAGTAATTGTTTGTCCCTGAAGCTCCCTGACCATAACACACAGAATCCTTATTCACATTCTATTATATATGGCAGTGGGAAAAGTATAGTGGAGGAGGTGGAAGTCACACTGTTCAAGAAGCATTGTAGTAAAAAAACAGCCCTTATGTTGCCTGAACACAATATAGAGGAGAGTGCAAGTCTAGCCGCAGCAGATTTTAGGAGGATAATTCTGTCATTGGTGTGGAGTGACAATATCAATAAAAGGAATGGCTACCTAAGATCAGATATTCTGGCTTTGAAAGAGACGAGCTCGATTCCACTGTGTATCTTGCCCTCTATGATTATCCACTCTTGAGTGTTAAGAGTTGCATCCAACTAACAGGTGCAGCAACACTGATAACTCTGACAATTGAGTTATATGGGGCATTTTGTCAATTTCTGGCTGTAACCTCTCTTTTAATCCCTTATGAAGTGAATTGGTTTCCTCTGGACAAATATATTCTTTCATTGGTGATCATGTGAAATATACATACAAGTGATTCATGGTAACTGTACCCTACTGTGAAATATAGAATGCAGTTTGGGTAATGCACCACAGTACAAACTGCTAACTTTGATGTGTAAAATGGCTAAAACACAATATGAAATAACCCTTTTTCTTCTTGGAATTTCAGGTTGCACATCAATCAGCTTATTTTCATAGAGTCAAACAAAATAAGGTTTAATTTGGCAGAATCAGATTAAAGAGGATACAAAAATTGTCAAAGAGGTTGAATGACTATTGCTAGTTGGAGGGTACTTGTCTGTTTTCATTTCCAAATACATATGGGCAGAGGTGAGCAAACCGCCGATACAGCTGGTTCATCTGCACAGGGGCCCAAACGGTTGAGGGGCCTAAGAGCCAACAGTAGTTAGTCATTTCAACTTAGCCTATAGTCATTTTCCAATGCTAAGCTGAGGAGTACGAGAATCTTAGAGAGGGTTTTCCTACATTTCAGTCATGTCAGGTGATGGCGTGCTTAGCCGTTCAAGGGTGTGTGGCTTAGCACAATGAATGGGCGGAGCTTAGCAGTGCTGTAGTCCTGGTGTTAGCTAAGCAGATATAATAATTATAATCTTTTTTTATATAGCACCAAAATATTCCGCAGCACTCTACAATTCAGAGGGTATGTGTACAGACAAAATCAGACATTACATAGCGACAAAACTAAATTAGTGGAACCTTCAGATGTGCTGAGAATCAAAGCGCAGTCCAGTTAACACACAGTCTGGGTTTAAGTTAATGGCTTCATATACTTAAAATTATTTTTTAATTAAAATTATTTTTGATAGGGGTAGAAATCCAGCCAAACACTGCTCCTCCTGTTGGAACAATTCCCATTATCAGAACTTGGGGACCTGATTTCAACACAGTACATAAGAAGCTGGAGAAAACTTTAACATGAAAGCACAACAAGAGTTAACAAATGCTTCACAGTTAGAGAAACCAATTAGTAAAGATTTCAGACTGACATCTCTGGTTATTTATTTCTAATGCGTGTGTGCGTGATAGTTATCGAATGAACATCTGCAGGTGGCATGAAACACAATAGATTTGATTGGTTGAATGGGCTTAGAAGAAATACATTAGTGACTGGCAGTGCTGAGATCAGAGGTCATCAAACTGTATAGGTGTTCAGACTCATTAGTATTAGCTGCAGGTGCCTAGAGACGTAAGGATTATCTCAAGTTTCTTCTTCTTTGTGATATTTACACCAGCCTACACTATAATAATCTCAAGGTTCTATTGTTGCTCCTTAGACGTTCTAATACAATATGCTTTAAAGTATTATTATCCGACTTTCATTTATATCTGACTATCCTTGAGTCATCATACACAGTAATTCAGATCATAGCTAAATATTTATTTTACTTCCAGTTCATAAATGTTTTTCTTGACACATTAAAATCTTTCCAGCGCTACATGATCCACCAGAACCTAAACCTAAAAAATGGAGTCAATACACAGCTTTGACTAATAAACATAATGATCTTTATTTATACAAAACATAAAACATATATCACACATTAAAATCAAGGATGATTACCACAGTGTGGAAATGTTTGGAAGCCAGACAGGTATGGATCACAGTGTATAAATATAAAGGTATTATATTCAAAAGGATAACACAGAAGGGGACTGAAAAATCAATTTCAATTAGTATACACAGTCCTAGATCATAGTAGATGGTTATAAACATAAGGGATAGGGCAGAAATACCTAGCCCATCCACAAACTGGTATAGAGGAAGGTGTATGAGTAACATGTAAGAGTCTTACCCATGGTATGTTATCCTGCTGTCTGGCGTCACACCCGACGCGCGTTTCGGCGGAAAAGCCTTCGTCCGGGGGTGGTGCCAGAGAGCTAAGAGGAGGAATTTATACAGATAGAGCACCAATCGCGTACGCAGCTGGTAAGTAGCCTCATCACTTACAGCTGACCAAAGTAATGAGGCAAGTGGCGAGGCATTCGAGACGCCAATCACATCACATGCATGACACATCACAGAGTTCAAGATGAGGAAGGTCAAAAGCCTGCGCATGCGCAGGCGATGATCGGGACAAAACATAACCCGCAAGTAGACTGCCTGACCAGCTGAACTGAGCGGTCACATGACCGAATCAGCCGTGGAAGTCACATGATCTGGCGGATGTCAACAAAGAAACATCGGAGCTACAGACAAGTGCGTAGATACACTGCTGTGTATCCCAGTTTCAGAATGTAAATGCATGTCATCACATTTTGAGAATCATTATATGTCATTGTATACAGATATGAAAATACATATCCTATCCCTAATCTTTCCCTATTTCATAATATATAGTGTACATGTGTACATATAAAAACAAAGACAACAGTGAATGAATATACAATATATACGAAAGATATATACATATATAAATATATACATATATATATATAAATATGTGACAAACAGGTAATGCATTTGCGAAGTAAATAAATAATACATAACATACAAAACACATTTACTATGTACAATAAAATAAATTAATCATTACACTATGTAGGTAAAATATGCATATATACATATAACCATATATAAAGAAATATACACACATACATATCAACACATGCACATAACTTGTATTATAAAAACTAAAATTTATTAATATTTTAAATATAAAAAATAATAAAAAATAAAATAAAAAAATAAAATAAAATAAAAAATAAATAAAAATAGTGCTACATCGACCATATATCCAAAAGTATATGAAAAAATGAAAATAGTGTGTGTAAAGTAAATTGTGAATGATAAATTAGTGTATGTTTGTGAAGATCATAGAAGAAAATTATAAATTATAAAAGAGAATTATAAATCCTTCATTATTTATTCTCTATGTTGTGTGTTTAGTTGCTAGTGATTAGAAAAATATATGTGAATAAATGTGAAAAACTATATATACACATATATACATATGAGTATATACAAACCCGGATGTACAAAAAGAGGTACACACATATATATCGAGGAAGATCCTATTTTTGTGTTAAAAACATATATATGTGTGTGAAGTACGTGCATGCATACATGAAACACATAAAACACATAAAAATGTGCAATGTGCAATATACCCCTACGCCCATACATATGAAACCAACAGTATAAAAAGAAAAAATATGAAAAATTAATGGCATGCCTACATGACCACATATATAAACGAAATAAATTATTATAAACTGAATATATAATTCAGATAATACAGAAAAAAAGAAAGAAAAGAGCCACAAAATATTTATTTAATTATATCCATCCATCTGATGAGAAGGTAATAGTGCAGATGTTCATCTAGAATGCATAAATGGCCTCCAAATAGACTCATAAATCATCAAAAAATGGTCAACAGGACCTAAAATTCAGGAACAAAGACAAGAAAAGGAAAAAGTTATAACATTAAAATTATCATGTCATTGTTCGACACCTAAAAGCATCACACAAGAGATCCTGACACCAGTTATAGAAAGGCCACCAGAACCTACAGTACATAACAAATGACATGAGGCAGTGTCCATGCTTCCCTGATGCCATCAACATGATCAAATGAGAGATGATGAGTAAAAGCTACTGGTTATGATATAGGGTATTTTATTGTATACAGTGATTGGACTAAAGCTGACCATACACAAGATGAAAGTCGTCTGAACCTGCTCATATTGACGGGATCGGCTAACTATCTCATTTGTATGGGAACCTCCCGACTGTCCCCTCTATGGCAGATGCCAAGAGAAAGGGGAATCGTTCATGCTGGATTTCCCACTATAAATAAGCTAGAAGTTCCAGAGGTGTCTTCCCCTACTGTACACTGTGAAATAAACATGCATGTTCGGCCGAGCCAAACTTCCCTGCTTATGGTGGAGTTTACAGAAATAGCTGTTGACTGAATGAGCATTCTGCCGACAGCTATTATATGTGTATGGTCAGTTGAAGGCTTTGCTGTTTGTAGTGCCCTGTGATATTTTTCATCCCCTTGGTGTTTTTCCGCTTTTGTTGCATTATAACCTTGAATTAAAATGGATTTTTGGTGGGTTTATACAATTTGATTTACACAACATGAACATGTCTACAGGTTTTAAACTCTTAATGCACCATGACGTTCCAGTACGTCATGGTGCAGGGACAGAAGTATGGAGCGCTGAGCCCACTCCATACGCTGCGGGTGTCAGCTGTGAATTAAAGTTGACACCCGGGACTAACGGCCAGGAACACCGATAATGGCCAGGAACTCCCTGATGAAGCTTTGGTGAAACGCACGTCGGGTGCGCTGCGGTGTATGTGGGTCCGGTCCTTCTCCGGCGCTGGTATATTCTTTCATTGTACTATGTCAGCATTTCCCACTTAGGGTTTATATGTATTTACATAGCATACCATGCATTTGTACCTGTGTATTATGACATTTGGCTACTATCTGGATAATCTATGTTCATTATGACTTACCTGTGCTGGGATGCATTAATCAATTATATAACTGCACGTCTCATATGTAGGACCTTGACACAGTCTTTGTCCCCCATCTCACCTACCGTGCCTTATTCTTTCTCCCTCTTTTTCTGTGAAGGTTGTACGCTCTATTTTATTATATTTGCAATTTTAATCTTTTGTGTTAATAAATTTTGTGTTTGAGTTTTTTGCTTAAAGCTCGTGTTGTCCCTCAATTGGCTTTATTTTTCAAAAAATAAGCCCACACACCGATCAATCGGCAAAAAAAAAATAAAAAGTATGGCTTTTAGAATATGACAACACAATTTTTTCTTTTAACAAATGGCTTTGCGTTTGTAAAAGGAGTAAAACATTAAAAATACTCTATAAATTTGGTATTGCTGTAATCATATTGACCATTAAAGACCCAAAAGAAAAGGAGGAATCACAGTTTTTTCCAATTCCACACCACATAGAATTTTTTTTTTCAGTTCCCCATTACATTACGTGGTACTTTAAATTGTGCCAATAAAACTACAACTCCTCCCACTAAAAAAACAAGCCTTAACACCACTCCATTGATGGAAAAATAAAAAAGTTATGTTTCATAGAAGGCGGTGAATGAAAAACAAAAATCAAAAAACAAAAAATGGACAATGTTAAAATGCAAAATATTTTTTTACTGTGACACAAACAATAATTAGAAACTTTAGATTAGGAACACACAGCGTATTCAGGGTGTATACGCTGCAAGCTTCATAGTGCATCCGCCCTGAACACCGCATGGAATTCTGTCCAAAAATCTGCACACATTCTGGTGCGTTTATTCAGGCAAAATTTCCAATGCAAGAAGCAGCACCGGAAAAAAACCCAAAATGTCCATACTTACCCCTTCCCTCTCTTCTGTGCGTGGTCCGGCCTCCTGGAATGACGTTGCATGCCATGTGACATGGGATGAAACGTCACCCAAGGAGGCCGGAGTTAAGGAGAAGCAGTTAAGTATAACATTTTTTTTTTCTTATTTGCGACTTTTGCGGTTGAATCGATGCCATTCTGCCGCAAATGTCGCAACACACACTACTTTGTTGTGGGTTTAAAGAGGCTCTGTCACCAGATTTTGCAACCCCTATCTCCTATTGCAGCAGATCGGCGCTGCAATGTAGATAAGAGTAACTTTTTTTTTTTCAAAAACGAGCATTTTTGCCCAAGTTATGACCATTTTTATATTTATGCAAATGAGGCTTTCTTAAGTACAAGTGGGCGTGTTTAAAGTTCTGTACAAGTGGGCGTGTATTGTGTATGTACATCTCGGCGTTTTTACTTCTTTTACTAGCTGGGCGTTGTGAATAGAAGTGTATGATGCTGACAAATCAGCATCATCCACTTCTCTTCGTTAACACCCAGCTTCTGGCAGTGCACAGACACACAGCATGTTCTCGAGAGATCACGCTGTGACGTCACTTCCTGCCCCAGGTCCTGCATCGTGTCGGACGAGCGAGGACACATCGGCACCAGGCGACAGAGGCTACAGTTGATTCTGCAGCAGCATCAGCGTTTGCAGGTAAGTCGATGTAGCCTCTGTCGCCTGGTGCCGATGTGTTCTCGCTCGTCCGACACGATGCAAGACCTGGGGCAGGAAGTGACGTCACAGCGTGATCTCTCGAGAACACGCTGTGTGTCTGTGCACTGCCAGAAGCTGGGTGTTAACGAAGAGAAGTGGATGATGCTGATTCGTTAGCATCATACACTTCTAGTCAAAACAAGTAAAAATGCCCTGATGTACACACACAATACACGCCCACTTGTACTTAACTTTAAACACGAGCTAAACACAAGAAATGGTTATAAACCATACCTAATAGAAATCCCAAATATGCAATCCATATATAGCACGGTGCCGTTTCGGAGAGCAATAATTCAAAAATAAAAAAACAAAAAATATTTTCCAAAACATACCAGGCACTCTTTGGGATAAGAATAATTTTATATACATTTTTATTAAATTCCATATAAAAATATATTTTAAAGATTTTTCATATATAAATATATCTCTTTCCTCTTTTATCCATAATACAAAGATTTTTTTATAGGAAAAGAAAAGGGTTTGAGAAAACACATTTGTTTCAAACTAGATGTACATAATTTAAAAAAATGTCTCCTGGCCAGGATACCAACACAGACTTTTATAACATTACTTCCATTAATTTATCCCCCTCTAAACACAATGACATGTCATGATGAGATATCTAGGTAATAGGTGTTCTATACATAAGCCAAAATCAGACCCATATAAGAGATTAGCTATAAGAACCGGTTCTGAAGATTTTTTATCCAGACACCATTGGTCTCCATTCACACTTGCGCTTTTTTCTTTTTACTCCTTTTCTAATTTTGGTCCGAAACCAACAGAGACAGTTCCTCTTGTGTGATAGCAATGCAATTGTATATAAGGAGTTAAATATTCATCTTTAAATCTTCCTATACTCGGGGGCAGCCGAGATTTCACCCAAAGGTGAGCAAATTTAAGCAATGGAGCACGCTCCTACATTTAAGATTCGGAATCCTGCTATGCTGGTATCCACGTTAAATTTTTATTCAGACACCATTGGTCTCAGTTCACACTTGCATTTTTTGCTTTTTCCTCCTTCTTTTAGAATTTTGGTCCGAAACCAACAGGAGCAGTTCCTCTTATATAATAGCCATGCAAATATAGATAAAGAGTTGAATACTCATCTTTATGTTGATCTCGCAACTCAAGGTGGACTGAAAGTTCACTCTTTTTCACTATGTTCCTCCTCCTGGAGCAATTGTAGAGTTAAGGCAGATTTTAAAAAATATATCAATCGGGTTTTTCACCCCTTCAATCTCATCATTGGCAGATCACAATTCCCACATGGAAGGTTCTCCTTATATCCACTCCATCCACGGTCAATCCTTATGTTGAATAGCTTGGATCTTCCTATACTCGGGGGCAGCCGAGGTTTCACCCAAGGTGAGCAAATTATAGCAATGGAACACACTCCTCATTGGAGAGTCGGTATCGTAATATGCTGGTATCCACGTTGGTTTTTTCTGGCAACACTGGAGACCAATGAAACATGTCAGCTGATCAATTAGTCTACACCTGGCAGGTAGTGATGTCAACCTTGCCTCGTCTTGCAGTCTCCAGTGTTGCCAGAAAAAACCAACGTGGATACCAGCATATTACTATACCGACTCTCCAATGAGGAGTGTGTTCCATTGCTATAATTTACTCACCTTGGGTGAAACCTCGGCTGCCCCTGAGTATAGGAAGATCCAAGCTATTCAACATAAGGATTGACCGTGGATGGAGTGGATATAAGGAGAACCTTCCATGTGGGAATTGTGATCTGCCAATGATGAGATTGAAGGGGTGAAAAACCCGATTGATATATTTTTTAAAATCTGCCTTAACTCTACAATTGCTCCAGGAGGAGGAACATAGTGAAAAAGAGTGAACTTTCAGTCCACCTTGAGTTGCGAGATCAACATAAAGATGAGTATTCAACTCTTTATCTATATTTGCATGGCTATTATATAAGAGGAACTGCTCCTGTTGGTTTCGGACCAAAATTCTAAAAGAAGGAGGAAAAAGCAAAAAATGCAAGTGTGAACTGAGACCAATGGTGTCTGAATAAAAATTTAACGTGGATACCAGCATAGCAGGATTACGAATCTTAAATGTAGGAGCGTGCTCCATTGCTTAAATTTGCTCACCTTTGGGTGAAATCTCGGCTGCCCCCGAGTATAGGAAGATTTAAAGATGAATATTTAACTCCTTATATACAATTGCATTGCTATCACACAAGAGGAACTGTCTCTGTTGGTTTCGGACCAAAATTAGAAAAGGAGTAAAAAGAAAAAAGCGCAAGTGTGAATGGAGACCAATGGTGTCTGGATAAAAAATCTTCAGAACCGGTTCTTATAGCTAATCTCTTATATGGGTCTGATTTTGGCTTATGTATAGAACACCTATTACCTAGATATCTCATCATGACATGTCATTGTGTTTAGAGGGGGATAAATTAATGGAAGTAATGTTATAAAAGTCTGTGTTGGTATCCTGGCCAGGAGACATTTTTTTAAATTATGTACATCTAGTTTGAAACAAATGTGTTTTCTCAAACCCTTTTCTTTTCCTATAAAAAAATCTTTGTATTATGGATAAAAGAGGAAAGAGATATATTTATATATGAAAAATCTTTAAAATATATTTTTATATGGAATTTAATAAAAATGTATATAAAATTATTCTTATCCCAAAGAGTGCCTGGTATGTTTTGGAAAATATTTTTTGTTTTTTTTTTTTTGAATTAACTTTAAACACGCCCAGTTGTACTTAAGAAAGCCTCATTTGCATAAATATAAAAATGGTCATAACTTGGCCAAAAATGCTAGTTTTTTTTTAAAAAAAAAGTTACTCTTATCTACATTGCAGCGCCGATCTGCTGCAATAGGAGATAGGGGTTGCAAAATCTGGTGACAGAGCCTCTTTAAGCACCCCATTGAATTCAATGTGGAAAACCTGCAACAGAAGAGCAGGGATTCTGCAGCATTACTTGACATGCTGCGGATGAAGAAACAGCACCACAGGTCAATTTATATGCATTTTTTTCGGCAGCTTATTTCCGCTTTGTGGGGATGAGATTTGTTGAAAACGTACCCACACTGCTACTACTGTAATACGCTGCAGATTTTCCGCAATGAATCTGTTGCGGAAAATCCGCAGTGTTTACGCCATGTGTGTTCCTACTCCTAGTTGGGGAAATGCATAGGGCCAGACGAAACTGTAATACGGATGGTAATTTTATGGCGGAACAAAACATCATATGCCATGACTAAGGACGAGGCTATCGTCTGAAACGCGTAGGCTACGCATTCATTTTTCTTCTACCTACATCCACCTTACCCACTGGGGAATAAGACTCCCTGTTTTATGTCGTTTATTTAATAAAATTGGAACTAGATTCCATTTTAACATATTCGTGAACAACTCTTCATTTTTTTGCGCTGGATCTAAACTTTTTTTCTGCTACAATTCCTACTCCTAATGTATCACCTACAAAGCAAATAAGGAGTAATAGGCTACACACGTAAAAATAAAAAAAGCCATAACGTTTATTTATACCAATTAAAATTGTTTTATAATAACATGAGGTAAATTAGGAATCAATCCAAAAAATGACAGGTGTGAAAAAAGGAGAAATTGAACTCATGGCACAAATTGGAGTAGAGACTGTCACATACCAATACCATATCACCAACATCAAAATATGACTACTCTGCTTTCTACTCAATGTAGTGTAGCACCACTTAGTGGATAAGTAATCCAAGAAATCAGAAAGGTACATTACCCATGGTAAGGGCCATATTTAGAGTTGATGCTGCCCTAGGGAATTTTAGTGCTGACACCCCTATAACTCCTAAAGTTACGGAAACAGCATTGTTTGCTGACACTGCGGCTCCAGTGCTGGACTCAGGAAAGGTAAGTATGATAATTGCTTTGCTTTTTTATGTGTTACAATTTTTTTTTGTGTTTGTGTTATTCTACAGGTTCAGTTGTTCGACTAATTTGATGATGCGTTTTTTTTTTATCACAATAAAATGGTTAACGAGGATTGTGTGAGGGTTTATTATTTCAAGAAATTATTTTTTGGTATTATTAGGCTTGGAAATTCCAAAAATCTTGGACTTTCCCATTATTCCAATTAATCAATTTTTTTATTTTTTTAGAAAACTGACGTGGGGTGCAGTCAGTTACAACATAGCAGTAGCAGGCTAGCATTACCAGGTTGCCAAAGGCCATGGTGTTTGGGATTTCCTAGCCTAATGATACCAGCCTGTGCCGGCTCCAGTGCCTGGCCATCACTGCAGATCATTACAGATGAAAAAAAAAAAAACACCTATAACCCACTATATAAGTTTTTTTTAATGCCCTGTTCGCATATATGGACAGTGACGTCAGAAGCAGTGCTAGAGTATCCGGGCAGAGCACTAGTAGCGTGTCTGCCCCGGGATTCTGGTCCTGGGAAAGCTCCTGACGTCACTGTCCATACATGCTGGAGTTCCTTGGCAGAGCGCTAGCTGGTGCTTTGCTTGGGGAATCCAGCGATAGGAATCTCCTAATGTCACTGTCCATATATGCACAGTGACGTCAGGAGTAATGCTGGAGTTTCGGGCAGAGTGCTAGTAGAGGCTCTTCCCTGGGGAAATATATGGACAATGATGGTCTTCCCCAGAGTTGGAATCCACGGACAGAGCGCTAATAGAGGCTCTTCCCCAGGAGATTTTGGCCCTGGAAAAGCTCCTGATGTCACTGTCCATATATGGACAGTGACATCAGGAGATTTCAAAGCTCCAGAGTCCCTGGGCAGAGCACTAAGAGATACTCTGCCACCTCATCCTTCTTCTTCCCCTCATGAGTGACTTGACTGCCAGTCAGTCAGGCCTCAGTTAATTTTTTTTAGGGGAATTTTTTTTTCCTGCAGTCGGGGATGTACTGGGCACTGTACCCCTAGTGGCAAATTCGTGCCTGCCCATGGTCCCACATCCTTTAAATCACACCTCGCCGCACGGCAACGTGCGTTTCACATCACCGCTTCCACAGAAGTATTCTTCTCAATACGTCAATACTTTGTGGAGCCTTTTGCAGCAATTACAGATGCAAGTCTCTTGGGGTATGTCTTTATTAGCTTAGCACATCTGGACACCCTTTTTAATTCCACTGTAACAATTTGTACTATTTTCTCAGGTCCTGTACGTAAAATCAAATCCATTTTAACTCCAGTTTGCAATGCAATAAAACAAGATAAAAACACCAAGGCACTTGTATGTCATCAGATACTAGAAGGTCTTTCATTGTAAAGATTGCATAAGAGCCCTGTATCTTATATTGCTCAATAAGCATTTCAAAACGACTTATGTTCTCTATATTTAGAGAAGACCTACACAAGTGACAGATTACAGCAGAGGTAAATCAAAGGATGACATGAGTCAATGGCTCCAATGCTGTCTGAACTGAAGTATGATCATGTGATGATTCCTGTTTCCCGAATGCTACAGTAAGAATGGTACTTGATTTGTTTGCAGCCACCAAGGGATAAGCTACGTTTTTCCACCCTCCGAATTCCTGTCAGCATATAATTATTTTCTTCTTCCTTGACCCCACACAGTTTGTGAGTTTCAATTAATCTAACTAATAAATATAAAAGGCCCAGAATTCTTTATTCCTGGTCAGTTTTTTTTTTTTTTTTTTAAGAACTACACCTGTGATTGTTTAGCACAACTACTGTAGACTTTTTGGGTTTATTTCTCTTCATTGTTTCCTTATGGAAAACCTCCGCGTAACAATTTTATACCATTGTACAAATTCATTAAACAGAAAATATAGTCGATAAAGTAATACAAATAATTGGCGGCTATGTATATACAGTGAAGGAAATAAGTATTTGATCCCTTGCTGATTTTGTAAGTTTGCCCACTGTCAAAGACATGAACAGTCTAGAATTTTTAGGCTAGGTTAATTTTACCAGTGAGAGATAGATTATATTTAAAAAAAAAACTGAAAATCACATTGTCAAAATTCTATATATTTATTTGCATTGTGCACAGAGAAATAAGTATTTGATCCCTTTGGCAAACAAGACTTAATACTTGGTGGCAAAACCCTTGTTGGCAAGCACAGCAGTCAGACATTTTTTGTAGTTGATGATGAGGTTTGCACACATGTTAGATGGAATTTTGGCCCACTCCTCTTTGCAGATCATCTGTAAATCATTAAGATTTCGAGGCTGTCGCTTGGCAACTCGGATCTTAAACTCCCTCCATAAGTTTTCGATGGGATTAAGGTCTGGAGACTGGCTAGGCCACTCCATGGCCTTAATGTGCTTCTTTTTGAGCCACTCCTTTGTTGCCTTGGCTGTATGTTTTGGGTCATTGTCGTGCTGGAAGACCCAGCCACGAGCCATTTTTAATGTCCTGGTGGAGGGAAGGAGGTTGTCACTCAGGATTTGACGTTACATGGCTCCATCCATTTTCCCTTTGATGCGGTGAAGTAGTCCTGTACCCTTAGCAGAGAAACACCCCCAAAACATAATGTTTCCACCTCCATGCTTGACAGTGGGGACGGTGTTCTTTGGGTCATAGGCAGCATTTCTCTTCCTCCAAACACGGCAAGTTGAGTTAATGCCAAAGAGCTCAATTTTAGTGTCATCTGACCACAGCACCTTCTCCCAATTACTCTCAGAATCATCCAGATGTTCATTTGCAAACTTCGGACGGGCCTGTACATGTGCCTTCTTGAGCAGGGGGACCTTGCGGGCACTGCAGGATTTTAATCCATTACGGTGTAATGTGTTACCAATGGTTTTCTTGGTGACTGTGGTCCCAACTGCCTTGAGATCATTAACAAGTTCCCCCCGTGTAGTTTTCGGCTGAGCTTTCACCTTCCTCAGGATCAAGGATACCCCATGAGGTGAGTTTTTGCATGGAGCCCCAGATCGATGTCGATTGACAGTCATTTTGTATGTATTCCATTTTCTTACTATTGCACCAACAGTTGTCTCCTTCTCACCCAGCGTCTTACTTATGGTTTTGTAGCCCATTCCAGCCTTATGCAGGTCTATGATCTTGTCCCTGACATCCTTAGAAAGCTCTTTGGTCTTGCCCATGTTGTAGAGGTTAGAGTCAGACTGATTAATTGAGTCTGTGGACAGGAGTCTTTTATAAGGGTGACCATTTAAGACAGCTGTCTTTAATGCAGGCACCAAGTTGATTTGGAGCGTGTAACTGGTCTGGAGGAGGCTGAACTCTTAATGGTTGGTAGGGGATCAAATACTTATTTCTCTGTGCACAATGCAAATAAATATATATAATTTTGACTATGTGATTTTCTGTTTTTTTTTAAAATATAATCTATCTCTCACTGGTAAAATTAACCTAGCCTAAAAATTCTAGACTGTTCATGACTATGACAGTGGGCAAACTTACAAAATCAGCAAGGGATCAAATACTTATTTCCTTCACTGTACATTACCTATTGTGTACTTACATCGGCACTGCTAGTATCTACTTGTGTGAATATTTCATGAAAAATTGGTGCTACATCATTATGCTTTTTGTTGGTTATGACTGTGGTTCTTCTTTCGGGCAATACTAAGTTGGGTGTTGCTGGGAAAGGTAGCAATATTGTTTATATTCACAAAAATATTTGGGGGTTTATAGTTTAAATATCTCATGACCCAATGAGGATTTGCAAAAAAAATAATAGTTCTGCCATTGATTTCAGCTACAATTGAAAACACACTTAAAACAAAATGTTATGGTTGATGAAGTTAAAGTTATAAAACCTTTATTTATTGTTCCTTATTGATGTACAATTATCTAATACATATACTATACAGTATATACAAAGAATGGGAAAGGAGATAGATCAACCAAAAAAATAAAAACACAGTTTGACAAATATTCTAGATTCCTGTTAATTCTATCTTGTATTTATTTTTATTTTTTTAATCCGACACATGTTGGATTTACAGAATCAATGGCATTGTCTTTAGTCTTTATTAAGTTGTATATTATTTGTAACCCTTAGCTTGTCCAGCGGGAACATATGGCAATACTCTACTTACTGTGAGAAAAGATAGAGGTAGGGCACAGGTCAAGAGAGCAAGTAATTGGTGGATGAAAACACAGAAAATGATATTTTCCCAGTAACTGAAGAGGCAGCCCTCATTGAGAAGACTACAGTAACAGTGGCGTGGATGGGTACAAAATGAAAATATAGGTAAAGGGACAGAAAAACACAAATAATAAAATAGCACATGCCTTTTATAGTACATAGAAATATATTTTTAAAAAAGTTTTTCATTTATGGTACTGATTAGGTTTAAATTGTTTGAAAGATCTGGAGAAGTGGTTCATAAATAAAATATAAATGGATTAATGTTATAGCCGTCATTGATGCTGTTAAAAATAAGTCTAAGGCTTCGTTCACATCTGCGTCAGGGTTCCGTTCTGACGTTCCGTCGGGTTCTGTCGTTTTGACGGAATTAGTACCGTAGTCGACTACGCTATTCATTTCGGCAAAACGACGGAAACCTTGCACAGCTGAGACAAACGGAAACCATTTGCTGCGGATCCATCACCATTGAAATCAATGGGGATGCAAACGGACACCTTCGGTTTCTGTTTGTTTCAGTCAGGGTTCAATTCTGACGGGAAGCTCCAACTGAACGTCAGAACAGAACCGTGACGCAGATGTGAACGAATCCTTGATAAAGAAAACTGCTTATTTAACTGCATTGACAGTGATAGATCTAGACATTAATAGATCTAGAAAGTCTGAGTTTTGCCACAGACTTTTTAACCGGTTAAGGACTAGGCTGTTTTACAGCTAAATGACCAGAGCAAATTTCACAATTTTGCTATGCGCTTCTTTAGATGACTATAACTCTGCAGGTGAATAAAGTTCATCTTTGAATTTTACACTCTTTTTAAAGGACAGATAGGACTTTATTTTAGTGGCATTTGTCAGTATATATCTTCTTTTTTTTTTTTTCTCTAAAGTGGGCAAAATTGGAAAAAAATTCAATAATTTAGCAATTGCGTCAGTTTATGCTAGCATTTTTCACACACAGTATGGACCACGGACAAAATTCATCTCCTTTCACATTCTTCCACTTCTCCCGTGCATGGGGATACCAAATATGTGTGCCTTATTCACTGTGCGGGCATGTGCCAGGGCTTGGCATAAAAGGAGGCTTTTTGGCCTTTTCGGTCCAGGAATTTTGCATTTGACTTTATAGCAGCATACTGTTTTCTGGGAAGCGTAATGCTGCTGAAAGATTAGAAACACCCCTTGAATGACTTCATTCACACAAGTAGACCCCACAAGGTTTCCTTCAAGGGGTTTATCATATTTTTAGACAGTCCAGTTTTCTTCTGAAAGTTTCTTGAATAAGATGGAACAAAATAAAATCTGCTTTTTTTTAGCAAATGCGTCGGTTTATGCTAGCATTTTTCACACACGGTATAGACCACGGACAAAATTCATCCCATTTCACATTCTTCCACTTCTCCCGTGCATGGGGATACCAAATATGTGTGCCTTATTCACTGTGCGGGCATGTGCCAGGGCTTGGCATAAAAGGAGGCTTTTTGGCCTTTTCAGTCCAGGAATTTTGCATTTGATTTTATAGCCGCATACTGTTTTCTTGGGGGGCCTAATGCTGCTGAAACATTAGAAACACCCCATGAATTACTTCATTCACACAAGTAGACCCCACAAGGTTTCCTTCAAGGGGTTTATCATATTTTTAGACAGTCCAGTTTTCTTCTGAAAGTTTCTTGAATAAGATGGATCAAAATAAAATTAGCAATTTTTTAGCAAATGCAAATGACCACGGACAAAATTCATCCCATTTCACATTCTGCCACTTCTCCTGTGCATGTGTTTACCAAATATGTGGGCCTTATTATCACATAGAGATGTAGGAGGGCGGACGATAGAAGAAGCTTATTTCACAAATCACCTTTTTTCAAAGCTGGTTTTACAAAACTCAACAGAGTTTCTATAACACTTCCAAAATATCTGCTCTTGAAGCAGAAATCCCAAAATATTCATCTAGGGGTATAATGGGAATTTATTTTTTGGGGTTTTCTAAAATAAGAAATTGCAGGTTTATGCAAATGAAGCTCTCCAGCAGATGAACTTTAGAAAATATGCAAACATGACATCCACTCCCCACCCATTCCCTCCCTCACCCTTGGAGTAAAATCAGGAGAAAAATAAAAATGTAATGTAGGGCAAATATATTTTCAACAAATTAACTAAAATCTAATAATGCAGAACAGTGTGGTATTTTTTAAAACATGGCTCAATGCACAGGCCTGGTTGCGAGGGACATGATGGACAGAAATATCGGGAATCTTTGCGGTGCCCGTCTTTTCTGCAGACGCGGCACTTTTTCTGGGGGTTGCTTCTGGTTGGTGTTGACTGATGAAGCGACAGGAATTACTCAGTCACCCTTGCGTTTTTCTCCTTGTTTTGCTTCATCCATGCCAAGGGAGCATGATCTGACAGTAGTCTAAACTTTCTTTCAAGAAGGTGATACTTCAGTAATTTAAGTGCCCACTTGACTGCAAACTATTTACGCTCAACAATTGCATATTTTTTTTCAGCAGAGGTCAACGTTCTGCTCAAGTAAATAACCGGATGATCCTCCCCATTCATAACTTGTGACAGTACTATGCCCAAACCTGCATCACAAGCATACATCTGAACCACAATCTCCTTCCTAAAGTCCAGGGTTATGAGCACTGGCTGTTAGCATAGAGAACACTTTAGGCTTTGAAAAGCCTTCTATTCCTCTGGGGTCCACGTCACCATTACTGACTTACCACTTTTTGTCAAACCAGTCAATGGAGCTGCAATTGAGGCAAAACTTGGCACAAAACTATGATAGTAGCCAGTGATATTGAGAAAAGCCCTGACCTGTTTTTTGTCAGAGTCCTAGGCCAGTTTTGTATTGCCTCAGCTTTGTTAACCTGTGGCTTGATTAACCATCTGTCAATGATGTACCCAAGTTATCTGGCTTCTTCTAACCTCAATGCGCCTTTGTCAGGGTTGATTGTCACGCCTGCATCACTTATGGAATCCTGTATGGCCTGGACTTCACAGAGGGGCCATTCCAATCTGCGCTAAAAATGACCAGATTGTTAAGGAAGGCAGCGGTATAGTCATGATGTGGCTGCAAAATCAGGTCCATCAACCTCTGAAAAGTAGCAGGGGCTCCATGCAACCCAAAAAGCATCACTACATAGTGGACACGATGCATTCGGGGTTAAAAAGGCGGTCTTTCTTTCGCCTCATCTGTTAATGGAATTTGCCAGTAACCCTTTGTAAAATCAAGCATTGCTATATACCTTGCGTTACCCAACCTCGCAATTAGTTCATCCACCCTGGGCATGGGATAAGCGCCAAATTTCAAAACCTCATTCAATTTTCTAAAGTCATTACAAAACATCCACGTACCATTGGGCTTTGAAATTAGGACAGTTGGGCTTACCCACTCACTTTTAGACTCTTTGATTATACTCAGGTCAAAAGCATACTTTTAACCTCAGATGACACTGCCTCACAGGACTTGATCAAATCTTCATGTTCAATTTCAAAAAGGCTTCCTTTTGCTTGGTTGGTGTACTTCACCAACCTTTTCTGCAGCCTCATAGGGGACTTGCCACTTGGCCGAGATCTTTCTTTCTACAGTGGGTACTAAGATAAGAATTATTTCCCCAGGACTGAAATCCCTCACTTTTACAGACCGATTGTAAATTTTAATTTCAGCCTCTTGCACTCTCTGCAAATGTTTCTTTACAATTAGCATTATTATATGATGCTCAAATTCAGTGAGCTCTTTAGAATGACTTATTCTTTAAAAAATGATTGTAGAGTCAGACTGCATGGCACTACCATCACTCTTAAGCAGCACGCCCGCTGTCTCAGGGTTATTTTTGACTCAGATTTTTCCTTTACTCCTCACATACAATCATTTTTACGCTCCTGTCATTTTCACCTCAAAAACATCTCCAGAATCCGCTCTTTTCTTACGGAGGAAACCGCCAAAACTCTCATTGTTGCTCTGATTCACTCTCGTCTTGACTACTGTAACTCATTACTAGTCGGTCTTCCCCTCTCTAAACTCTCCCCTCTCCAATCTATCCTCAATGCAGCAGCCAGGCTCATCTTTATGACCAACCGCTACACCAACGCCTCTAATCTGTGCCAGTCACTGCACTGGTTGCCCATCCCTTTCCGAATAAAATTCAAACTTATTACTCTCACCCACAAAGCTCTCCACAGTGCTGCACCTCCTTACATCTCCTCCTTCATCTCTGTCTACCACCCTACTCGGGCTCTACGTTCTGCCAACAACCTTAAAATCCTCCATAATCCGAACCTCCCACTCCCGTCTCCAAGATTTCTCTCGTGCTGCACCCGTCCTCTGGAATGCGCTACCCCAGACAATCCGATTAATTCCCAATATCCACAGTTTTAAACGTGCCCTGAAAACACATCTATTTAGACAGGCCTATAACATTCCCTAATCTGACTCCTTTCCATGGCCCTCCTTTTAGATTAGTCATCAGAATAAGATTCCCTCACACTCCTTCTCTTCATGTCCGTCATACACGGATACTGGCTGGTGACCGGATCATGCAACTTTAAGTACCACCCCATGTGTATAAAAGATGGCTGGACTGTTGTACAGAACAAACACTGTTACACTTTGTGTCTCCCTTATTTCCTCATAGATTGTAAGCTCTTGCGAGCAGAGTCCTCACTCCCCAGGTTTGAATTGTAAATTAACTTTGTCACTATGTAATGTCTGATATTGTTTGTTTCATGTTCCCTCTAAGTTGTAAAGTGCTGCGTAATATGTTGGCGCTATATAAATAAAGAATATTATTATTATTATTTTATACCCCTTTTTCAATTAGACTGAATGAAAAACCATAAATCACTACATTCGTCCATATAGTGTGTGTGTGTGTGTGTGGGTATATATATATATATATATTTATATATATATATATATATATATATTTATTTAATTAAAATTAAGCACCTTTCCAAATGGCCTTTATTAAAACTTTCCTATAATTTTGTTGCTGCCTATTCGCCTGCTTCTGCCATAGATCCAACAGCTTATGGCTGTGTCGGCTTTCTACCTTAATTTTCTAAATATTAAAGATACCAGTAGGGAGGGTGAGGAGGAGTGTGGAGAGGGAAGAAAGCATCCAAATCTTCAGGAAGGGCAGATCACACAAACATAACTGTATTAGAGTGTAGATAGTGAGGAGAGTCTTAATTGGCAGTCTGTAGGGAAGAGAGGGTGACTCCCACAAGCTGTGTATGAGTTTAGAGGAGAACCCCCAATCTCTGCAGGGGAGGGAGGGGGAAATCTAATGCTCATCAACATCAGTATCTGTCAGCACAAGAGAGAAGAGATCCCTCATGTGCTGTAGAAGGAGGTGAGATCTAGTGAAGGCAGCATCATCCTGGACCCACAGACCTTACATCCAGCATGTATTACTGGGAGGGACACACCCACACGAGAAAATTCGGAAACTACGAGCAGCTTGTAAACTGCATATCAGTACACATCGTACCAATGACAAAGGCATCAGGAGATGGAAGATTCTTGAAATGTACTTCAGGATACTAAGAGAGAAACTCAAATCCAGTATTTTCAGAAAAACTACCAGTGCCACTAGAAAAACAGTGGGTGCTTAGGGCGTTAAATAAGTGGCTTAGAAATTAGGGTGCAGGAAGGAAAGGCTTTTGTTTGTGAGAATTGGACTGAATTCTCTGTCGATTACAGGCTCAATGGTAAGAACCTTCCTAAATGGGACCTTCTTAAAAATCAGCATGATTGGGGAGGAGCATGTGAAAGGATGTTGTGGCCGCGTTCTGCGCTACCAGTGTGAGAGAGAGGGAGAGTGATGCTGCTCTCTACCTAAAATACTCTACAGCATATCTGTTTGAGGCACATGTAATATCTGCAGCATAGCCAGGGGGTACAGTTTGGCTCATTGCTGAATCATTCCCTTTCTCGAAAAATGGTGATGTCCTTGATATGTAAGCTGCAGCAGTCGATCTCACCACAGAAATCAAAGGGAGATACCCTGTAAAAAAATGGACAGATATTTTAAATCTCTCTTGACAACAGGAAAAATGTAATCCTAATCCAAAGACTCTCCTGGAGTCCCTTATAGCGACGGGACTGACAGTGGGAATATTGGTATGGGCAAGAAAGGTCAGGAAGGTGAAGAAGCAACTGGAGAAATGGATCTGTATGCGATCCGATGGACGGTTTAGAGATAGACTCTGAACAATTACTTTCAGCAACAACCAAGGATGTGACTGCTGAGGCCCCTGCTCTGAGGGATATACTATGTGCGGTAAACAAATGTAATTGATGACTAAAGGACTTGTCTAACGATGGAGAAATAAAAGAAAACTTGAATTTAATAAGAGCTGACATGGCCAAGTTTATGGAAAAATGATCGATTCAAAGAGGTGGATCCCCTATTTGGAGAATCTTACATCTAAAAACAACAAAGAGATGGAAAAGTTATATCTTCAAATCAGGAGTTGGGGACAAAAATTAATGACCTCAAAGATAGGTCTTGCAGAGACAACATAAGGTGCATTGGAATCCAAGAAACCGCCTTGGGTAAAAACTGTATTGCTTTTTTATTAAGGGTTGATGGTTGACAAACTGTATATAAAGCTTTAGCAGCTGTCAGAAGTCTATTTTGGTGAGGGACAAAGAGAATCCCTGCAAGGAAGCCTATCCCAGATGGCAATCCAAGGCCTATTATATTTAAACTTCTGAGCTCAAAAGACAGGTATACAATTCTTAGGAAAGTCAGAGACTTGGAGAATTTCTCATATTACAGGTCTAAGATTATGTTAAAACACGGACTAATACTTGGAAACTCAAGAGTTGTGCCAGATATAAAGAGGTTAAAAGACATCTGAGAAAAGCTAACATCGCATATGCAATGTTGATTCCAGCAAGACTTTGGCTTATATATAAAGACAAGACACTGTTATTTTCTTACCTATTGGATGCTGCCCTTTGGCTGGATGGGTTAAGCCTTGGTTGACAATAATGTTCCAATTAACCCCTTCCCTCTTTGGCCACTTTTGACCTTCCTGACAGAGCCTCATTTTTCAAATCTGACATGTTTCACTTTATGTGGTAATAACTCCGGAATGCTTTTACCTATCCAAGCGATTCTGAGACTGTTTTCTCATGACACATTGGACTTTATGTTACTGGCAAAATTTGCCCGATACATTCAGTATTTAATTGTGAAAAACACCAAAATGTAGCAAATTTTTTTAAAAATTAGTATTTTTCTCAATTTAAATGTATCTGCTTGTAAGACAGGCAGTTATACCACACAAAAATGTTGCTAACTAACATCCCCCATATGTCTACTTTAGATTGGCATAGTTTTTTTAACATAATTTTATTTTTCTAGGACGTTACAAGGCTTAGAACATTAGCAGCAATTTCTCAAATTTTCTGGAAAATTTCAAAATGCTATTTTAACAGGGGCCAGTTCAGTTGTGAAGTGGCTTTGAGGTCCTTAGATATTAGAAACCCCCAATAAGTCACCCCATTTTAAAAACTGCACCCCTCAAAGTATTCAAAACAGCATTTAGAAAGTTTATTAACACTTTAGACATTGCGCAGGAATTAAGGCAAAGTAGAGGTGAAATTTACAAAGTTCATTGTTTTTTTCCAGAAATTCATTTTGAATCCATTTTTTTTGTACCACAGAAAGTTTTACCCAAGAAATGCAATGCAATATTTATTGCCCAGGTTCTGCAGTTTTAGGAAATATCCCACATGTGGCTCTAGTGTGCTACTGGACTGAAGCACCGGCCTCCGAAGCAAAGAAGCACCTGGTGGATTTTGGGCCTCCTTTTTATTAGAATATATTTTAGGCACCATGTCAGCTTTGAACAGGTCTTGTGGAACTAAAACAGTGGAAACCCCCCAAAAGTGAAAAAAAATATTTAGGGGTGTAGCAAGCATTTTGACCCGCCAGTTTTTTTGCAAAAATTTTTGGAACTAGGCCATGAAAATGAAAATCTACATTTTTTCAAATAAAATGTAGGTTTAGCTAATTTTTTTTCATTTCCAAAAGAACTAAAGTAGAAAAAGCACCACAACATTTGTAGAGCAATTTCTCCCGAGTAAAACAATACCCCAGATGTGGTAATAAACGGTTGTTTGGACACACGGCAGGGCTTAGAAGGGAAAGAGCACCATTTGGCTCTTGGAGCTCAAATTTAGCAGGAATGGTTTGCGGAGACCATGTCGCATTTGCAAAGCCCCCGAGGGGACAAAACAGTGGAAACCCCCAAGTGACCCCATTTTGGAAACTACACCCCATGAGGAAATTATCTGGGAGTACAGTGAGCAGTTTGACCCCACAGGTGTTTTAAAGAACTTATTGGAAGTAGGCCGTAAAAATGAAAATCTACATTTTTTTTCAAAGAAAATGTAGGTTTAGGTATTTTTTTTTCATTTCCACAAGGACTGAAGGAGAAAAAGCACTGCAACATTTGTAAAGCAACTTCTCCCGAGTAAAACAATACCCCACATGTGGTCACAAACATCTGTTTGGACACACGGTAGGGCTCAGAATGGAACTAGCACCATTTGGATTTTGGAATGGTTTCTGGGCGCCATCTCACATTTGCTGAGCCCCTGTAGTACTAGTACAGTGGAAACACCCCAAAAGTGACTCCATTTGGGGAACTGCACCCCCTGAGGAATCATCTAGGGGTATAGTGAAACTTTTGATCCCAAAGGTTTTTTGCTGAATTAATTAGAATTAAGCCATGAAAATGAAAAATATTTTTTTTTCCAACAAGATGTAGTTTTAGATCAACATTTTTCATTTTTACAAGGAATAGAGAAGAAAAAGCACCCCAACATTTGTAAAGAAATTTCTCCCGAGTACGGTAACACCCCAAGAAAAGGAGCGGTATTTATCTTTTGGAGCGTAGATTTTGCTGGAATGGTTTGCGGACGCCATGCTGCATTTGCAAAACCACTGATGTACCAAACAAAAGTGACCCCGTTTTAGAAACTACACCCCTAAAGGCATTTATCAAGGGGTGTAGTGAGAATTTAGACTCCACAGGTGTTTTTCAGAAATTAATACGCAGTGCATGGTGCAAAGTGAAAATTGCAATGTCTCCACTGATCTGCCCATTCACCGCACAATATGTTGTGACCCTAGAGAATCTTACCCCATAAATTGTTAAACGGGTTCTCTCGGGTATGGTAATGCCTTACTTGTGGCCATAAATTGCTGTTTGGGCACGCTGTAGGGCTAAGAAGGGAAAGACCGCCATTTTGAGCATGGATTTTGCTTGGTAATAGTTCTGTTTGAGTTTTGCTGGTATTTCAGTTTATAATGTGGTGGCATATGTAATCTGTGCGGAGTACATCAGGGAATAATAAGAGGGTATAATAATGTGGTAAATAATACAATTATCCATAGATGTGTGTTACGATGTGAAGCGATCCGTTATGCACAGGCCGATGTCACACTGATAAACGTTTTTCTTTCTTATCCCCCTTTTATAACGCTCTGCACCTTTTGGGGACATTTTCTCCTTCGTAGTTTGGGAAATATTGCTGGGAACGTTTTGCGCTGGCATAATACGGGCGCCCTCGCTTCCAGCGGATGTGCTATGTCCCTTACCTTTCCTAGTTCCTAAATACTAGGGCCCTGAAACTGAAGGAATGTTCCCCTCCGGCCTGCGCATTGAGATGTTTTTCATCACCGCATTACTAGTGCCATAACTTTTTTATTTTTCAGTTGATTGAGCGGTGTGCGGGCTTGTTTTTTGCGAGACGGGCTGTAGATTTTATTGGTACCATTTTGGAACACATACGACTTTTTGATCACTAGTTTTTTTTATGTATTGTGGCTTTTGCACAATAAAATCACTTTTTTTATAAAATCATTTGTTTTCTGTGTCGCCATATTCTAAGACCCATAACTTTTTTATTTTTGCGTGCACAAAGCGGTGTCAGGGATTATTTTTTTGCGGGACGGATTGTCGTTTTTATTAGTACTATTTTGGAGTAAATGTGACTTTTTGATCACTTTTCATAGCATTTTTTGGAAGGAGATGTGACCTAAAAACAAAGATTCTGGCGTTGTTTTTCATGTTTTTTTTTATGGCGTTCACCGTGCGGGATAAATTACATAATAGTTTTGTCGTTTGGGTCGTTACGGACGCGGCGATACCAATTATGTATAGTTTTTTTAATTTTTACGGTTTTTCCCATAATAAAAGACTTACTATGGGAAAAAAGTCAGTTTAGCTTTATTTTTATTTGAAATGTGTGTGTTTTTATTGTTTTACCACATTTTTATTAATTTTTTGGACTTGTCTCACTAGGGGACTTGAGGGCCTGATGCCCGGATCGCTACTCTAATACACTGCACTACATACGTAGTGCAGTGTATTAGTGTATTAGCGCTGTCAGTTATTCACTGACAGCAAGCCTATGAGGACGCGCCGCAGGCGGGTCCTCATCGGCTCCCATACAAGGCAGACTCGGACGCCATTTTCTGGCGTCCGATTGCCACAGCCACAGCAACCCAGCTCTATTGAGCGCAGCATCTGAGGGGTTAATCTGCCGGATCGGAGAATAGCTCCTGTCCTGGCAGTTACAGGGGGGTGCCAGCTGTATAATACAGCTGTCACCCCACGGTGATGGTGCCGGCTCTGCTCCTGAGCCCGCACCATCACTGCGCCGTATCTATACGGTGCTTTGCGGGAACATCTTCCCGGCAGCGACGTATATATACGGCGGATGTCGGGAAGGGGTTAATAGCGTAGCAATGTAATTTGTCTTGGATTACTTGCAGTCTATAGGATGGATTTTTGGGGGTTTTTTTCTGTCTTTTTTTCACTCTCTCACGCCGAAGATGCATAATTCCCGGGCTTAGTATTGAGATCAGATGATTGCTATTATGGAGCATACCAATCAAACTGGGAGGGGTTCCTCATTCTTTTTTGTTTTGATTAAACATATCTTTAATACAGTTTATCTCTTAGGGTATGTGCACACACACTAATTACATCCGGAATTGACGGACGTATTTTGGCCGCAAGTCCCGGACCGAACACAGTGCAAGGAGCCGGGCTCCTAGCATCATACTTATGTACGATGCTAGGAGTCCCTGCCTCGCTGCAGGACAACTGTCACGTACTGAAAACATGATTACAGTACGGGACAGTTGTCCTGCAGAGAGGCAGGGACTTCTAGCATCGTACATAAGTATGATGCTAGGAGCCCGGCTCCCTGCACTGTGTTCGGTCCGGTACTTGCGGCCGAAATACGTCCGTCAATTACGGACGTAATTAGTGTGTGTGCACATACCCTTAAAATGTACATGGGATGGGAGAAGGTTGAGGGGGGCATACTTACCAGCGTTTATACATCATTAAGAGAGACTTTACATCAGGGTAGGTTCTAGTTTTCTTGACACTTTTCTCCCTATGCTCAGTAATAGGTAGAAAATCGTCTCTTTCTCCAAGTGCAGGGGAAATCGGAGAAAAAGTTCATGTAGTCTTTAGGTGACAGCACCAGGCTAGTAAGAAAAATTGCAATATGTATAAAATTTCTCTATCTTTTATCAATTATCGATTTATACCTGACCTGACGAAGGGTCCTGAAACGCGTAGTCTGCACGAATAAAGAAAGAGACATTTTACATATTGCAATTTTTCTTACTAGCCTGGCGCCGTCACCTAAAGACTGCATGAACTTTTTCTCTGATTCCCCCTGCATTCAATCCCATCCCCACGACAGGGATTTATTCTTCCAGGGATCGCAGTAGGAAGCAGCCAGTATACATTGCTACCATATAGATTCACGACCGCTGGTTCCTTTGATGTTATGCCTACTACCAGAGAATAGGTCGACTTTTGAGTCTTGTGGTATTAGACAAAAGTTCTCAAGGTACAGATTGTACATTAAACGACATCGCCCCTGAGGAGCGCCACTGTCTCCCCTTCTTTCCTAACTTTCTAATATCTGGCTCCAAGTAGCAGGCTCCTTCCCTAACTTCTCCCTCTCTTCTGTTCACTCACTCTGAATTTACTGCTAAATCTGTCCCTTAAAGACACTGAAGGATCAGGTTACAGCTGCACATAGAAGTCTATTGGGAGAGGGGAGGGAGCAGGAGCAAAGTGTGTGTGAGAGAGAGAGAAAGAGGCAGAGAGACACATATAGACACTACTGTAGCAATCTTGTAAGTGTTATATTTCACCCCAGTGATGTATGCTTACCGGAACTGCTCATTACTGCTGTATGATGTCCTTCATGTTGCTGCTGCCTTTATATGTGTGATGGATAAAGATTGAGGAGCAGGATTCTCCTCTTCGGCATGCAGAGCATAAATAATTAGTGAAAGGGGCAAAAACAGGCAAGATCCTGGCTAAAAATATAAAGAATCAGGGGAAAAACTTTGTATTAAGCATGGTATATATGAACAATTATTTGTGAATTACATATTAAAATCTTTCCAATATTTGAGGGAGGAATTTAATATTCCAGTAAATTGTATGTTTAGGTATATTCATTTACAATATGCAAAAAATAAAGCACAGTGTAAAAGGAGTTTTGTAAAAGAGAATTCTAGGTTATTAGAATATCTAATAGGAGACGTTATTACCAATTTATTGGCGTCTCATAAATTATGAAATTAATGCGAGTTGAAATCTTTGAATCAATACCCTCTTTAACATGTAACCCATGGTATCTGCAAACTCAATTATTTATTTTTTATCTAATGTATGTAGCCAGAGGCATAACTAGGAAAGACTGGGCCCCTAAGCAATCTTTTGACTGGGCTCGTTCATCCCCATGCTGTTTACATTGGCCAGTGTAAAGGGCCTTTAAACTAGCGCCGATCTACCTGCAATTATCGGCGCACATCTCTGGTTAATAGCACTGCCCGAAATTGTACCAATATTATAGATTGTAATAGTTTGGTCTTTTTTGACATTATTTTATGTACAAAATGGGAAAATAAGAGTTTTTAAATCTTTAAATATATTTTTCTATGTATATTGTTAAAAATTTTCATAAACTTTTTTTATTAGTCCCACTAAGGGACGTAAGCATGTGATTGTTTGCTGGTACAATACATTGCAATACCTATGTGCTGCAATGTAATGCCGTTTTTACAGTATCCTATTTTGCCCTGCCTTAGCCTTCACTAACATGGAAGTCCTGGGAACCTTCATTAGTTCACATTGCAGAGGGGCCAATGGGATGGCACAGGGGGACCCCCTCAGTATAATGGCTTAGATGCCATGGTCACTATTGACTGCCGCATTTTAGTGGTTATACGGACGGAATCAGAGTTATCTTTGATCCCGGCCATTGGAGCGAGGTGCCAGCTGTAATACACAGCTGACACTCGCTGCTTATGAAGCAGGATCAGCTCCTGAGTCTGCCCTATACTACTCTCCACCCGCCATGACATACAGTTAAAAAAAAGTGGTTTTATTGAGAAGAGTCGTAAAACATAAAATAAATAAATTATAAATTTTTACTGACCAGCAGAATAATGGTGTTATGGTGATATCATATATATATTTGGCAAGGACGTGGTGTCCGAGGTACAGTTAGCTCCGCCCACAGTCCGACCTGCAAGAAGCCTGTGAGGAAGGAGATGTGAGTGCTCAGTCTGTCTGCTGTTTCTGCCTCTATTTGTCTGTTTGTCACTGTGTTTGTGTGAGGATAAGTTCCAGTATGTGTGTATGTGAGTCTTTGTGTGTGTGTGTGTGTGTATTTGTGTGTCTAAGTGCCTATATATGTATCTGTATGTGTATATATTTCTGTGTGTGCATCTACTTCATTATCTGTACTCAGAGTTATTACTGTGTGTTATCTGTGGTGTTACATAGGACTGCAGGTAACATCTACATTATCAGTACTCAGAGAGTTATCACTTTGTTATCTGTGGTGTTACATGGGACTGCAGGTAACATCTACATTATCTGTACTCAGAAAGTTATCACTGTGTTATCTGTGGTGTTACATAGGACTGCAGGTAGCATCTACTACATTATCTGTACTCAGAAAGTTATCACCTTGTATTATCTGTGGTGTTACATAGGACGGCAGGTAACATCTTCATTATCTGTACTCAGAGAGTTATCACTGTGTTATCTGTGGTGTTACACAGGACTGCAGGTAACATCTACTACATTATAGGGTAACAAATGGATGGAGGTCCTTGTCCTTTACCCTAGGTGAATAATCTATTATTCAGCAAACGCTTCTGCATTTTTCTTAGGTTTAAAATTTTGGGAATTAGGTTTTAAAACACACAGATTTTTTTATAACATTTTTTGCAAATACTTATCATCATTGATTTTGCTAGCAAACCTGGGTTTTCTATACTAGTTATTAGATATATTGGTGCTTGTATAGTGGCACTGTACTGTTATCCTTGACTAGAAAAGCGACACCTGTCATTGAACGTTTGATTAGTTGTTTCTATGTTTCACTTTTATTTTACTTCTTGTGTTGATGTTGTGGTTAACATAATTAACCCCTACAAGACACAGCCTGTTTTGGCCTTGTGGACACAGATTATTTTTTTTTTAAATCTGACATGTATTTTTTATGTGGTAATAACTTTGAAATGCTTTAACCTATCCGAGCGATTCTGAGATTGTTTTCTCGTGACATATTGGACTTTATGTTAGTGAAAAATTTGGTCGATAAATTCAATATTTATTTGTGAAAAACTTCAAATTTTAGAGAAAATTTGCAAAAATTAGCATTTTTCTCAATTTAAATGTATCTACTTGTTACTAGTTAACATCCCATATGTCTACTTTATGTTTGCATCGTTTTTTTTCTACACGTCCTTTTATTTTTCTAGGACGGTACAAGGCTTAGAACTTTAGCAGCAATTTCTCATATTTTCAAGAAAATTTCAAAAGCCTATTTTTTCAGGGACAGTTCAGTTCTGAAGTGGCTTTGAGGGCCTTATATATTAGAGAGTCCCCATAAATCACCCCCAAACAGCATTCAGAAAGCATTTTAACCCTTTAGGCGTTTCACAGGAATGAAAGCAAAGTAGAGGTGAAATTTAGAAATTACATTTTTTTTGAAAAAATTCATTTGTAATACATTTTTTCTGTAACACAGAAGGTGTTACCCAAGAAATACAACTCAATATTTATTGCCCAGATTCTGCAGTTTTTAGAAATATCCAACATGTGGCCCTAGTGTTCTAATGGACTGAAGCACCGACCTCCAAATCAAAGAAGCACCTAGTAGATTATTGGGCCTCCTTTTTTTTAGGACATATTTTAGGCACCATGTCAGGTTTGAAATGGTCTTGTGGTGCCTAAACAGTAATAAAAAAAACAAAAGTGACCCTATTTTGGAAACTACATGCCATTTTTCTAGGGGTATGGTTAGCATTTTGATCCCACAGTTTTTTTTGCAGAATTTAGTGGAATTAGTCTGTGAAGATGAAAATCATCTTTCTTTTCTGCTATAACATATATTTTTTTTTTCATTTTTACAAGCAATAAAGGAGAAAAAGCACCCCAACATTTGTAAAGCAATTTCTCCCGATTACGGAAATACCCCATATGTGGTCATAAACTGATGTTTGGACTCACGGTAGTGCTCAGAAGGGAAGGAGCGCCTTTTGGATTTTGGAGTGCAGATTTTGCTGTAATGGTTTTCGGTGCCTTGTCGCGTTTGCAACGCCCTGGAGGGACCAAACAGTGGAAAACCCCCAAAAGTGACCCCATTTTGGAAATTACACCTCTCAAGGAATTTTGCTAGGGGTATAATTAGCATTTTAACTCCACAGGTTTTTTGTAGAATTTAGTGGAATTAGGCCGTGAAAATGTTGAATTTTTTAATTTTCACAAGGAATAAAAGAGAAAAAGCACCCCAACATTTGAAAACCAATTACTCCAGAGTATGGCAATACCCCATATGTGGTCATAAATGTTTTTTTATTGGAAATTAATTAACCCTATCAGGACTGATACTTTTTTGTTTTTTTCATTTTCGTTTTTCAGTCCCCACATTCCAAAAGCCATAACTTTTTCATTTCTCCGTCAATAGAGCGGTGTGGGGGCTTATTTTTTTGCGGGAGGAGTGTAGTTTCTATTAACACCATTTAAAGTACCATATAATGTGCTTGGAAACTGAATAAAAATTATTTGCAGGTTGAAATTGGAAAAAAATGATTCCTCCATTGTTTTTGGGTTTTGTTTTTACATCTTTCACCGTGCGGTAAAAACAATAACTTAGTTTTATTCTGCATCTCAATACGATTACGGTGATACCAAATTTATATAGTTTTTTTTATATATTTGACTACTTTTTCAAAGAAAAGACTATTTGTTAAAAAAAAAAAGTTTTTGTATCATCACATTCTGAGGGGCATAACTTTTATTTTTTGGTCGATTGAGCGGTGTGAGGGCTTATTTTTGGTGGGACGAGCTGTAGCTTTTATTGGTACAATTTTATGGTACATACAACTTCTTGATCACTTTGTATTACTTTTTTTTAGAGCTAAGGTGACCAAAAAACTGCGATTTTGGCGTTTTAAATTCTTTATTTCTTATGGCGTTCATTGTGCGCAATAAATTACATTTTACTTTATTCTGAAATTTGGTACGATTACGGCGATACCATATGTATATAGTTTTTGTTATGTTTTGCAGCATTTGCACAATAAAATCACTTTTCTATAAAATTTATTTTTTGTGTCACTACATTCTGAGAGCCATAACTTTTTTTATTTTTTAGTCAAAAAAGCTGTGGAAGGTTTTGTTTTTTGCGGGACAGGTGTTAGTTCTTATTGGTACTATTTTGGGGTACATGCGACTTTTTTATCACTTTTTATTCTATATCTTGGGAGGGATGGTGACCGAAAAATAGCGATGCTGGCATAGTTTTTTATTTATTTTGTTTGCTGTGTTCACCGTGCGGGAAAAAAAAATATTATAGTTTTATCGTTTGCGTCGTTACGAACGCGGTGATACCAAATATGTATACTTTTTTAACGTTTAAATTTTTTTCCTAGAATAATAGACTTATTATAGGATAACAAACTTATTTTTACACTTCTATAAAACATTTTTATTAACTTTATTTAACTTTTTTTTTAACTTTTTACCCTTTATTTTTTTACCTGCAGCACTAATCGCTGCTAGAATACATTACACTACCAAGGTAGTGTAATGTATTCCAACTATCAGTGTGACGTCACATTCACTTTGACAGTAAGTCTATGAGGACCAGCCAGTGGCTGGTCCTCATAGGCTTCCATACATGGCAGACCCAGAGGCCGTTGTCTGGCCTCCGCCTGCCATTTCAAACCCCCCTATATGCGGCGATCGCAATCGATCGCCACATTTAAGGGGTTAATTGCCGAAATCAGTGACGACGAGCCACTGATCAGCAACACTGGAGTGTCAGCTGTCGAGGACAGCTGACCTCCCGGTTCCCGATGCACACTGTCGCCGACAGTGTGCATCGGGAACGACACAGTGACAGCTGACCTCCCGATTCCCGGTCCATACTGTTGTCGCAGTGTGCACCGGGACTGACTCAGTAACTATATGCCCTCGTGCAGGAAGTAACCTCCCACGATGACATATAGTTACTGTCTCGTGTGGGTAGGGGTTAAACCCTTGGAGAAGCAGCCAATTTTAGTTTTTTCCTCCCCGCCTTCCAAAAATCAAAACTTTTTTATTTTTCCATCGACATAGCTGTATGAGGGCTTGTATGATGGCACCATTAAACGTACAATATAATGGTACTGGAAAATAAATTATTTGTGGGTTTCTGCATCCCATCGGCCCCGCACGACGCGACAGCCGAGATATGGTTTTTGAAGTGATCCCTTCCCTCTAGAATGTGTCTCATACTGTGTGAAGCAGCTTCATGCTGATAGGACAGCATCAGAGGCTGTGAGGTAGCTCCGCCTCAGGAGAATCGCTGGTGTTTCCTCCCACTTGTCTAGTATAGCCTCATTTACATATTTAGAAAAAAGCTCATAACTTAATAAATAATAAATGTTTTGGGACACTATTTTCACTAGCATTATCAATGTAACAGCTTCTATTAGATCAGCTAGGAGAAAGGGCATTACTAAACTAGCGACAGATCCTCCTTAAATAAAGTATAGTGGCTGTTGTAGTTTAACATAGAACCAGGAGACAAGAAATGTTCTTAAGACGTATGATGTGCAACAACACTGAAAATGAATTCACATCTTTCAAAACAAGTAACAGTGAAAAAGAAGAAGCTTCTTCCATCCCGCAGATTAAGCCAGATGATTTTGGTGCAGTTCATTGCAGGCATCGTTGGCACCTACAGGATAGGATCATGACACCTGCCACTCTCATTAGCTTAATCCGACAGGGTTCTCTACATCTGGCCACTTAAGTGCTGTGTGCTTTGCACAAATTGCATGGTATGTGTTGGCAATGCAGCGGCAGGCCTCCAACAACACAGGAGTTAATGTCAAGAAGGCTCTCAGCACTCCAACCACAGAGTCTTGCCCGCTTGTTTCTACTCTGTGTACTTCCTATTCATTTAATCAACAAAGGATTAAAACTAGTGAGCCTCCTTAGTGTAAACTGAGCATTCTGGAGAAAGGAAGGGGGGGGGGGGGTCATTTAAAATCCTTCCATTTAAGTTACGGTATGTCAAACATATTGTCCATAATCCCTGGTTCAGAATGTCTGCCTCTGCTGCTCTTTTCACAGAAGGTTTAGCAGCAGGGATTTCTGTTGTTAATCTTCAGTCAAACACATGGTGTAAACTCAAGATGATCTACCCGAGAATTAAAGTGTTGCAGTTCTCTACCATCTGCATATCCCATGCATGCTAAGTAATCACAGCAATGAACATATGCATTAGTATGTTTGATACTGAGGCAATGCGGGGTTAGATTACAAACAGTGAGAGCTCTGCTGCATTTCAATTATTAACATGAGTCTGGTACGTGAAAAAGAATCTATTAAATGTATTTACTATAAATACTTGCGTATTATTATATATTATTTATATGTTTATGTTGTAATAGTCTCTTATTAGTTACTTCCACAATCAGTTCAGAAGTTATGAATGTTTAATCCTGATAAAAGCCTTAATATATTCTCACTGTAAGGCTGGGTTCACACGACCACATTAACGTCCGTAATGGACGGACGTATTTCGGCCGGAAGTCCCGGACCGAACTCAGTGCAGGGAGCCGGGCTCCTAGCATCATACTTATGTACGATGCTAGGAGTCCCTGCCTCTCCGTGGAACTACTGTCCAGTACTGAAAACATGATTACAGTACGGGACAGTTGTCCTGCAGAGAGGCAGGGACTCCTAGCGTCGTACATAACTATGATGCTAGGAGCCCGGCTCCCTGCACTGTGTTCGGTCCGGGACTTCCGGCCGAAATACGTCCGTCCATTACGGACGTTAATGTGGTCGTGTGAACCCAGCCTAAGGGTATGTTCACACGGCCTATTTACGGACGTAATTCGGGCGTTTTTGCCCCGAATTACGTCTGAAAATAGCGCCTCAATAGCGCTGACAAACATCTGCCCATTGAAAGCAATGGGCAGACGTTTGTCTGTTCACACGAGGCGTATATTTACGCGCCGCTGTCAAATGACGGCGCGTAAATAGACGCCCGCGTCAAAGAAGTGACCTGTCACTTCTTTGGCCGTAATTGGAGCCGTTATTCATTGACTCCAATGAATAGCAGCGCTAATTACGGCCGTAATGGACGCGGCGTTCAAGCGCCTGCACATGCCGATACGGCTGAAATTACGGGGATGTTTTCAGGCTGAAACATCCCCGTAATTTCAGCCGTAACGGACACCCTCGTGTGAACATACCCTAATGAGCAAGGCCGTGTTCACATGGGGTGGATACGCTGCGTAAAAGCAAGCAGCGTATCCGCCCTGTCCACCGCAGGGAATTCCGGACGAAAAAGCACACCAAACTGTGATGCAGTTTTTCTCCTGGAATGTCCACTGTGGAAAACTGCTGCATTAACCAGCCAGACTTCTAGAATGACGTTTCATCCCAGGAGACTGCTGCAGCCTGTGATTGGTTGCAGCAGCAGTCACATGGGATGGTGTCATACCTGGATACTGGCCCTCTGACATCATCCAGGCCAACCACATGGGTTGACGTTTCATCCATGTGACCGCCGCTACAGCCTGTGATTGGCTGAAGCAGCGGTCACACAGGATGAAGCATCATCCCAGGAGGCTGGCTTGGAAGAAGGAACACAGACTCTTAGGTAAGGATAGTGGGTTTTTTTATTCAGAGTTTCGTTTTTTTGCAGTTTAATCGGTGCGAATCCGCTGCAAAAAAAAGCAAAAACTGCTATTTGTTGCGGGTTTTAACTCCCCATTGAATTCAGTGGGGAAAACCCGCAGCAAATATACAGCGATTACGCAAATACAATTGACATGCTGCGGAATATATTTACGCACCACAAGTCAATTTCTGAGCGTTTTATCCGCTCAGTATTTACACAGCGTGTGAATGAGATTTGTTCTATCTCATCCACTTTGCTGCTACCGTATTTGCTGCGGATTTTCCGTAAGGGTATGTTCACACGAGGGCGCCCGTTACGGCTGAAATTACGGGGATGTTTCAGCCTGAAAACATCCCCGTTATTTCAGCCGTACCGGCATGTGCAGGCGCTTGAACGCCGCGTCAATTACGGCCGTAATTAGCGCTGCTATTCATTGGAGTCAATGAATAGCGGCTCCAATTACGGCCAAAGAAGTGACAGGTCACTTCTTCTACGCGGGCGTCTATTTACGCGCCGTCATTTGACAGCGGCGCGTAAATATACGCCTCGTGTGAACAGACAAACGTCTGCCCATTGCTTTCAATGGGCAGATGTTTGTCAGCGCTATTGAGGCGCTATTTTCAGACGTAATTCGGGGCAAAAACGCCCGAATTTCGTCCGTAAATAGGCCGTGTGAACATACCCAAACAAGTTGCGTTGCAAAAAAAAACCTCAGTATTTACGCAACGTGTGAACTGACACAAAGGGCTAATATTAACTGAAGAGTCATAGCTACGTACAAATAATGACCAAGTATAACATGTCAGATAAGGACAAAAAGTGCACTGCAAATGTCTGGCTCAAATAAAAAGTAGTTGGATCAAATAAGAAAGATAATAATAGAAATACGAGGATTTGAGGTTTTTTCACTGCGTTCTAAAGTACCCATCAAAATAGACATTATATTGTAAGTGAACTCAAATGAATACTAAAACGTAAAATGTTGTTTTTTTCTATCTAAAACATTTACTTTCTGTTAAATTAAAACAATGCAAGTAAGTTTACTGTTCTGTTATTTCACACTGGAGGGATTTGTGCTTTTTTTTCCGCCCCAATAACATTTTGTTCCGGATTTCCAAGACTAAGAAACTTGAGATTGGGTAGAAGCATAAAATCAATATTTTATTTACTAAATTAAACTTAGAGGGAAGTTAATTTTTGATTAAGTTACATTAAAATATTACGAATTACATAAACAGGAATTCTCCAATGTATATGAGATATTGTATCCCCTAACCCTGATTGGACTACTGATATTCTTTATCATTTATAAAAAGAGTTAAAATATTTTTTCATAACACACATGTTAGCTGCTGCAGAACCCCCTTTAAAAGAAAAGTCTGCAGAGGCTGAGGTGTGTATTCTGATGTTCCGCAGCTGGGATATAGTACTGCATAATATACACTGCAGCTACTAAAGACACTCTTTAAATAGCTGCGCATGAGAAGAAATTTCCTCTAAGGCCGGATTTACACGAGCGTGTGCGTTTTGCACTCGCAAAAAACGCTGCGTTTTGCAAAAGGTACTTAACAGCTCCGTGTATCAGCCGCGTATGATGCGTGGCTGTGTGATTTTCGCGCAGCCGCCATCATTATGACACTGTTTGTATGTTTGTAAACAGAAAAGCATGTGGTGCTTTTCGGTTTTCATTCATACTTTTTACTGCTGTTGCGCGAATCACACGCGTCACATGGAAGCACTTCTTTCACGCTGCGTGAAACTCACGGACAGTCTGCACAGCCCCATAGACTAACATAAGTCCGTGCGAGGCGCGTGAAAATCACGCACGTTGCACGGACGTATATCAAGTTCGTCTAAATAAGCCCTAAGAACACTTTTGCAGCGAGATATGAGCAGTTTCAATATAGCTCCATTATTAAAATTATTAGGTTCTGACATCAAAATATGATGTTATTTAAATATTATATACAGAGTCTCTATTACAGTTCTGTAAACCCTCTGAGTAGAACAGAGACATAATACTAGACCTACAGACTTTGATGGGCCCTACTGTACCTTCATATGCCTCCAATTTCATAGGTATACGGAATATTTTTTATGTTGGATTCTATATGAACCCTACAAAAAAAATTGATCCATGTTCCATCGGGTGTATTAAATATCTTTAAAATACCGAGCTATATGGAGCCCCATACTGTGGCTAATGGGGTGCTGATAGCTGCTTAGTGTGGAGCTGCAGGGGGGTCCGTCTCCTACTGTGCAGCATCCTGCTAGTAGGAGGTCTTAGTGCACATTCACACGTGGCTGAATTGCTGTGGAATTCCTCTGAGGACAGTCCGCAGTGGAATTCTCCAGCGGCCGTTTTTTACATTTGTTTCTATACATTTTTAGGCAAGTTAGTTCAGACGTTGCGGAAAACTCTTCTGCGGACCATAGGCTGCGGTGCAGAATTTTCCCTCCGCAGCGTGTTGCGGAGAAGAAGCGGAATTTCACTGCAGATTTCAGCCTTTGCAATGCAAAAACTGAAATCTGTGGCAAGTCCGCTGTGTTTTCTGCAACGTCTGAATTACCTGTCAAATATGCAAATGTTGGTGCAGATTCGTTGCGTAATTGCCCCAAATCTGCACCAACTTCTGCAGCGGAAAAATTCTGCCACGTCTGAACATGGCCTTACTGTGCACTTATTATGTTGATCCAGAATAAGGGCACGGCCAGACATGGCGGCGTTTTTCCGCTGTAAATGTTGGCGCAAATTTGGGGCAATTACGCAACGAATCTGCACCAACATTTGCATTGACAGGTAATTCAAACGTTGCTGAAAAGACAGGGAACTTTCCACAGATTTCAGTTTTTGCATTGCAAAGGCTGAAATACGCAGTGAAATTCTGCTTCTTCTCCGCAACAGTCAGTGCATGCTGCGGAGGGAAAATTCTGCACCGCAGCCTATGCTTCGCAGCTGAGTTTTCCGCAACGTCTGAACTAACTTGCCTCAAAATGTATTGAAACAACTGTAAAAAACGGCTGCTGGAGAATTCCACTGCGGATTGTCCGCTGCGGAATTCCACAGCAATTCCGCCACGCCTGGCCGTGCCCTTAGGCAAGATCTTTACTCCTGTCAGGCAGAGGTTAAGTCAGTGGAGAGGAGAATGGAGTATGAGGGCACGTTCAGACGTGGCGGAATTGCTGTCGAATTCCCGCTGCGGACAGTCCGCAGTGGAATTCTGCAGCAACCATTTTTTACATTTGTTTATATACATTTTTAGGAAACTTAGTTCAGACGTTGCAGAAAATAACTGTGCGGAAATGAGGCTGCGGTGTAGAATTTTCCCTCCGCAGCATGCTCTTTACATTGCGGAGAACTGGAATTTCACTGCAGATTTCAGTCTTTGCAATGCAAAAACTGAAATCTGTGTCAAGTCCCCTGTGATATCCGCAACGTCTGAATTACCAGTCAAATGTGCAAATGTTGGTGCAGATTTGTTGCGTAATTGCCCCAAATCTGCACCAACATTTGCAGCGGAAAAACTCTGCCACGTCTGAACGTGCCCTAAACATAATTTCTTATATGCTGATGCTATCATTCCTATGCAGCTTTGCAAAAATTTTAATATTTTCCCATTTAGAGGCTGGTCTATGATTAGGAAAATGGTCATAGCGGCGATTTTTTTTTTTTAATCGTTCCTAATACTGCATTCATTTATGTAACCTATCTGAATTCATGAATGCATCCTTTCTGCATGAAAATGCTGTTTGATATAATATTTGTTTTGCATAATTAAATAATAAATGTCTGTTCAGAGTTAAAGTCTTTCATGTTTTCATAATGCAGAAAGTCTGATATACCGACTTTCGCATACATCATTTATAAGCTATTTCCTGTTGCTCTGCACCACAGCTTTAACCCCTTAAGGACGCAGCCTAGTTTTGGCCTTAAGGCTCAGAGCCCATTTTTCAAATCTGACATATTTCACTTTATGTGGTAATAACGTCGGAATGCTTAAACCTACCCAAGCGATTCTGAGATTGTTTTCTCGTGACACATTGGGCTTCATGTTTGTGGTAAAATTTGGTCGATATATTCAGTGTTTATTGGTGAAAAATTGCAACATTTAGAGAAAATTTTGAAAAAATTGCATTTTTCAGAATTTAAATGCATCTGCTTGTAAAACAGACGGTTATACCACCCAAAATAGTTACTAGTTCACATTTCCCATATGTCTACTTTAGATTGGCATCGTTTTTTGAACATTCTTTTATTTTTCTTGGACGTTACAAGGCTTAGAACATAAACAGCAATTTCTCATATTTTTAAGAAAATTTCAAAAGACTTTTTTTTAAGGTACCTCTTGAGTTCTGAAGTGGCTTTGAGGGGCCTATGTATAAAAAAAACCCTGATAAAACACCCCATTTTAAAAACTAGACCCCTCAAAGTATTCAAAACAGCAGTTAGAAAGTTTTTTAACCCTTCAGGCATTTCACAGGAATTAAAGCAAGGTGGAGGTGAAATTTGCAAATTTCATTTTTCTTGCTGAATTTCAATTTTATTCATTTTTTTTTTCTGTAACACAGAAGGTTTTACGAGAGAAACACTACTAAATATGTATTGTCCAGATTCTGCAGTTTTTAGAAATGTCCCACATGTGGCCCTACTGCGCTCGTGGACTAAAACACAAGCCCTAGAAGCAAAGAAGCACCTAGTGTATTTTGAGTCCTCTTTTTTATTAGAATATATTTTAGGCAGCATGCCAGGTTTGAAGAGGTGTTGAGGTGTCAAAACAGTAGGAATCCCCCAATAGTGACCCCATTTTGGAAACTACACCCCTCAAGGAATTCATTTAGGGTTGTTGTTACCATTTTGACCGCACAGTTTTTTTCACAGCACGTATTTGAATTGGGCTCTGAAATGAAAAAAATGTCATTTTTTCCAAAAAAATGTCATTTGTGATCAAAATTTCTTATTTTCACAGGGAACAAAATACCCCATTTTGTTGCCCAATTTGTCCTTAGTGTGGAAATACCCCATTTGTGGTGATAAACTGCCGTTTGGGCCCATGGGAGGGCTCAGAAGGAAAGGAGCGCTATATGTTTGTTGGAGTCCAGATTTTGTTGGATTGGTTTTCGGGTGCCATGTCGCATTTGCAGAGCCTCAGAGGTATCAAAGCAATGGAAACCCACCAAAAGTGACCCCATTTTGGAAACTACACCCCTCAAGGAATTAATTTATGGTTGTTGTTAGCATTTTGACCACACAGTTTTTTCACAGCACCTATTTCAATTGGGCTGTGACATTAAAAAAATGACATTTTTTCCAATAAGATGTAATTTTTTACCAAAATTTCTTATTTTCACAGGGAACAAAATACTCAATTTTGTTGCCCAATTTCTCCTGAGTGCATCAATACCCCA
Organism: Rhinoderma darwinii; assembly: GCF_050947455.1. Lineage (NCBI taxonomy): Eukaryota > Metazoa > Chordata > Amphibia > Anura > Rhinodermatidae > Rhinoderma > Rhinoderma darwinii. Next base: position 307,662,528 of record NC_134689.1, on the reverse strand, counting down.
TTTGTGGCAATAAACTGCCGTTTGGGCCCATGGGAGGCCTCAGAAGGGAAGGAGCGCAGTGTGTTCTTTGGAGAACAGATTTTGCTGGTTTGGTTTTCGGGTGCCATGTCGCATTTGCAGAGCCTCAGAGGTATCAAAGCAATGGAAACCCACCAAAAGTGACCCCATTTTGGAAACTACACCCCTCAAGGAATTCATTTATGGGTAACGTGACCATTTAGACTCCATAGTTTCTTCACAGAACTTATTTGAATTGGGCTGGGAATTAAAAAAATATATATTTTTTCCAATAATATGTCATTTTAGCTCAAAAATTCTTATTTTCACAAGAAATAAAAGACTAAATTTTGTTGCCCAATTTGTCCTGAGTGCGGCAATACCCCATTTGTGGTGATAAACTGCCGTTTGGGCCCATGGGAGGGCTCAGAAGGAAAGGACCACCATTTGGCCTACTGGGGATTTTCTAGTGCGAAGTCATGTATGAAGTACAATGCGATCTGTATGATGTGCCCGGCCAGCTTCTTATACCACACCGCATGGCGCTGTAGGGCTTCAGGGCTTGATCTTTCAAGTCCATCCCTCCCATGTACCTATTGTAGTCCAGGATGCAGTCTTGTTTGGGGGTGGCCTTTCCTTCATATATCCTAAACCTGTAGGTATACCCTGATGCACTCTCACAGCTTATACATCTTCACGCCATACCTTGCCCTCTTACCCGGCAGGTACTCGCGGCATTGAACCCTCCCTTTAAAATGTACCAGGGACTCATCAATAGAAATACACTTCTCGGGGGTGTATGCTTGGGAAAACCGGGCACTGGAACGGTCTAATTGGGGTCTCCGTTTATACAAACGGTCAAAAATGGGGCCATCTCGGGGTGGGCACGGCTCATTATCAGTATAATGTAAGAAGCGAAGTATTGCCTCATTTATTTATTTTTTTAGGTTCCAGTTCAGTTCTGAAGTTGCTTTGAGGGGCCCATATATTAGAGACCCCTATCAAATACCCCATTTTAGAAACTAGACCCCTCAAAGTATTCACAACAGCATGTAGAAAGTTTATGAACCCTTTAGGTGTTTCACAATAATTTAGAGCAAAGTAGATTTGAAATTTACATTTTTTTTTGGTCAGAAAATCCTCTTTATACCATTTTTTTTATAACACAAAAGGATTTATCAGTGAAACGCAAATTAATACGTATTGCCCAGATTCTGCAGTTTTGAGAAATATCCCACATGTGGCCCTAGTGCAGTAATGGACTGAAGCGCCGGCCTCCGAAGCAAAGGAGCACCCAGTGGATTTTGAAGCCTCTTTTTTATTAGGCACCATGTCCGGTTTGAAGTGGTCTTGTGGTGCCAAAACATTGGGGACCCCAATTTGGAAACTAGACCCCTTGAGGAATGCATTGTAGTTTTCTTGGGGTGCATGCGGCTTTTTGATTAGTTTTTATTCTATTTTAAGTGGCGCGGTGACTAAAAAACAGCAATTGTACTATTGTTTTTTTTTTCGTTTTTTTTTACAGCGTTCACCGTGCGCTATAAATGACATATTCACTTTATTCTGTGGGGCGATACGATTACGGCGATACCAGATGTTTATAGTTTTTTTTTTGTCTTATGGCGTTTGCACAATAAAATACATTTTGTAAACAATCATTCACTTTTTGTGTTACCTTATTCTAAGAGGCAGAACTTTTTTATTTTTCAATCAATAAAGCCGTGCGAGGACTTATTTTTTGCGTAACGAACTGTAGTTTCGATCAGTATCATTTTTAGGTACATGCGACTTTTTGATCTCTTTTTATTCCATTTTTTGGGAGGTGAAGTGACCAAAGAATTGTGATTGTGGTTCGGTTTATTATTATTTTATTTTACGGCGTTCACCGTGCGGGATAAATAATGAAATAATTTTGTAGTTCAGGCCGTTACGGACGCGGCGATACCAATTGTGTATAGTTTATTTGTTTGTTTATATATTTTTATTAATAATAAAGGACTGATAAGGGAAAAAGGGGGATTTTTACTTTTATTACTTTTAAATCTTTTATTTTCTTATTTTTACACATCTTTTTTTAACTTTTTTTTAACTTTATTACTTTGTCCCACTAGGGGACATGAGGGCAGGAGGCCCTGATCGCTATTCTAATACACTGCACTACATGCGTAGTGCAGTGTATTAGAACTGTCAGCTACTCACTGACAGCAAGCATAGTGGGTCCTGACGTTGTCAGGACCCACTAGGCTTCCGTCTATGGCATAGCCGGATGCCATTGTTTGGTGTCCGGTTGCCATAGTCACCATCGCCGGCCGCTATCGCGTAGCAGGCCGGTGATGGCAGCTTAACCCCTAAAAAGCCGCGATCTCTATAGAACGCGGCTTTTAAGGGGTTAATCAGCGGGGACACAGCGATCAGTCCCCGCTGTAGGAGCTGTGACAGCTGCTGAACAAGACAGCAGCGTCACAGCTCCTGTATGTGTCGGGAGGACAGCCGAAACGGCCGTTACTCCCGAGACGTACTATTACGGCATGGAGCACGAACGATACAGCTGCCATGACGTAATAGTACGTCAAGGAGCGGGAAGGGGTTAAGCCTGTGTGTTTATTTGCTTGTATATCTAGCTTTTTATGCAACCCAAGTGAAATCGCTACTAGAATTCTCTGGCAGGCCTTTCAACATTCAGCTTTCTCTTTTCCCCTAGATTAACAGGCAGAAAACAATGGAACGGCAGTTTTGAAGAAAAGATTCTAGAGACCTGATTGGCACCAGAATAGAGTCCCTCACATCACAGCTATGATTCAAGTCAGGCTTAGCTTTTTTAGTGACTCAACTATTACCATATGAATAAGGTTCAGAAGACTATTTGCAATGAATTCATAGCCTGGGTTCTCCATTCTCAGTAGACTTGTGGTCACATTACAAACCAAGTCGGGAATTAGAGTTGTCAGTATTATGACTTGGCCATGCGGAAACTGCAGACTGGAGACAAATCTAAACATTACAGAAAATGTTTTCAGCTTTGCTCAGTATTAGGTGCCCCTAATCCCATAACTCGTATAGTTCATGGGTCCACTTTATTAACCGGTTAAGGACTAGGCTGTTTTACAGCTAAATGACCAGAGCAAATGTCACAATTTTGCTATGCGCTTCTTTAGATGACTATAACTCAGCAGGTGAATAAAGTTCATCTTTGAATTTTACACTCTTTTTAAAGGACAGATAGGGCTTTGTTTTAGTGGCATTTGTCAGTATATATCATTTTTATTTTTTTCTCTAAAGTGGGCAAAATTGGAAAAAAATGCAAGAATTTAGCAATTGCGCCAGTTTATGCTAGCATTTTTCACACACGGTATGGACCACGGACAAAATTAATCTCCTTTCACATTCTTCAGCTTCTCCCGTGCATGGGGATACCACATATGTGTGCCTTATTCACTGTGCGGGCATGTGCCAGGGCTTGGCATAAAAGGAGGCTTTTCGGCCTTTTCGGTCCAGGAATTTTGCATTTGATTTTATAGCCGCATACTGTTTTCTGGGGGCCTAATGCTGCTGAAACATTAGAAACACCCCATAAATGACTTCATTCACACAAGTAGACCCCACAAGGTTTCCTTCAAGGGGTTTATCATATTTTTAGACAGTCCAGTTTTCTTCTGAAAGTTTCTTGAATAAGATGGAACAAAATAAAATTACCTTTTTTTTTAACAAATGTGTCTGTTTATGCTAGCTTTTTCACACACAAAATGGACCACGGACAAAATTCATCGCATTTCACATTCTTCCACTTCTCCTGTGCATGGGGATACCAAATATGTGTGCTTTATTCACGGGCATGTGCCAGGGCTTGGCATAAAAGGAGGCTTTTTGGCCTTTTCGGTCCAGGAATTCTGCATTTGATTTTATAGCCGCATACTGTTTTCTGGGGGGCCTAATGCTGCTGAAACATTAGAATCACCCCATAAATTACTTCATTCACGCAAGTAGACCCCACAATGTTTTCTTCAAGGGGTTTATCATATTTTTAGACAGTCCAGTTTTCTTCTGAATGTTTCTTGAATAAGATGGATCAAAATAAAATTAGCAATTTTTTAGCAAATGCGTCAGTTTACATGGGCATTTTTCACACACAGTATAGACCACGGACAAAATTCATCTCCTTTCACATTCTTCCACTTCTCCTGAGCATGCGGATACCAAATATGTGTGTCTTATTTATCACATAGAGAAGTAGGAGGGCGGACGATAGAAGAAGCTTATTTCACAAATCGCTTTTTTTCAAAGCTGGTTTTACAAAACTCAACAGAGTTTCTATAACACTTCCAAAATATCTGCTCTTGAAGCAGAAATCCCAAAATATTCATCTAGGGGTATAATGGGAATTTATTTTTTTGGGTTTTCTAAAATAAGAAATTGCAGGTTTATGCAAATGGAGCTCTCCAGCAGATGAACTTTAGAGAATATGCAAACATGACATCCACCCCCCACCCATTCCCTCCCTCACCCTTGGAGTAAAATAAGGGGAAAAATAAAAACGTAATGTAGGGCAAATATATTTTCAACGAATTAACTAAAATCTAATAATGCAGAACAGTGTGGTATTTTTTAAAACATGGTTCAATGCACAGGCCTGGTTGTGAGGGACATGAGGGACAGAAATATCGGGAATCTTTGCGGTGCCCGTCTTTTCTGCAGACGCTGCACTTTTTCTGAGGGTTGCTTCTGGTTGGTGTTGGGGGAATCCGACTGATGAAGTGTCTTTCAGTCAGTCGCGTGACATCCTCAGACTGGGGGCATTCTCGGGTGTCCTGAACATAAAAAATGAGGCCTTCAATAATTTTTTCCTGGAAATCCAGGTACGTGTCTCTGCCTCTGTTTTTTTTGTAGAGCACAAATGAGTTGTGGATGGCCACCTGTAACAAATAAATGGCCACTTTTTTGTACCAGGTTTTAGTTTTGCGTTTTACTAAATAGGGCTGTAAAACCTGGTCGCTTAAATCCACCCCCCCCCCATGTACTTGTTATATTCGGACACGCTCACTTGTTTGTGCTTGTCCGATGTTGCCCCCCTTTCCCTCACTGCCACTGTTCCTGCGGTATGAATCGTGCTTAGCACATACACATCTTTGCGATCCCTGAACTTGACCGCCAGCAATTCTTCAGATGCATAAGCACAGGAGTCCCCCTTTACCATGCGCTTCCCCACTAATTGCTGTGGAAAACCAATTCTGTTTTTGCGCATGGTACCACATGCCCCAGTCCTTGCAGCATGCAAATGCCTAAACAGGGGCACACTCGAATAAAAATTATCACAGTATAGGTGGTACCCCTTGTGAAGCAGAGGCTGCATTATCTCCCACACGATCTTACTGCTGGTGTAAAGATCAGGGGGGCATCCAGGAACATTTATTGTGCGGTCCCGCCCTTCATAAATTCTGAAGGCGGTGGTATATCCTGACCCGCTTTCACACAATTTGTAGAGCTTAACGCCATATCTTGCCCTTTTTGAAGGTAGATATTGGCGAAAGCTAAGTCTGCCATGAAAGTTGAGGAGGGATTCGTCCACACTTACATTCTGCTCAGGGGTGTAGAGTTGCAGAAATAAATTATTCAGGGAATTTATTAGCGGTCTTATTTTGAACAACCGATCCCGGTTTGCATCGGTACTTGGGGGGGCCTGTGCGTTGTCATTGAAGTGGAGGAACCTCATTATTGTCTCATAATGAGACCTGGGCATTACTGCAGAATATACTGGGGTGGCTTGGGCGGGTCTTGTTGACCAGTAAGACCTAATGGAGGGCTTTTTGACAATACCCATATTTAGGGTGAGCTCCAAAATTTTTTTTAATTCCAGCAAATTGGTGGGCGTCCAATCTCTGGCATGGGTGGATGAAGGTTTCTGCCTTATATATTGAGTGGCATATAAATTTGTTTCGTGGACAATCTGATTTAGGATGTTGTCAGTTATAAATAAATGGAAGTAATCCATTTGGACAAAATTTGTATTGTCCACGGTTATGCCAGGAGTGGCAGTAAATCCGTGGATTCTAGGCCCAAAAGATGGGGCAGGTGCCCATACAAGAGCCTGGACTGAAGGGACCAGGCTGTCCCGTGCTACAGCGCTACTTGGCCCTGCGCTTTCAAGTTCTGCAGTTTCAACTGCATCAGGGACAACGTCCCCTGAAGATGAACCTGAAGTGACGCTGTCATCGTCACTACCTAAAACAGGTTCCATCTCGGACGCCATCTCTGATGCGGTCTCCGACTCAGACCACAGCATGGCGTATGCCTCCTCGGCGCTAAACAACTTTCTCGCCATAACGTAACTAACACTAACACTAACTAAACAAATTGTTTTTTTTTTTTTTTTTTTTTATATAAAACACACAAACTAACTGCTATATATATCTACACTACCACTAACAAAAAAATAAACCGCTATTGCTATATATATTATATATATGTGGATATATATATAATTATATACTCCCTACCTGCCTATTCTAATAGAATAAAAGATAGAAAGGTAGATATATAGAAAAAAAGATAGATGGATAGATAGATTGTATAGATAGATAGAAATCTATCTATACAGAGAATGTTTTAGAGTGTAACTGTATTTTTTGTGTAACTGTAACTGTAATCTTCTGGCAGCAATTCTCCCGAGTCTCTTCTTCGCCTCAAACTGAAACAATGTTTGAGGAGAAGAAAAGAGGCAGGAGATTTACTGCCAGAAAAGTCAAAATAAAACAAATGTGGTCGCTGTGATAGGTTTTCACAGCGACCACATGTTCAGGGACCATCAGATTGGTCCCTGATACTCTGCCCAGTGCCCAGAGCTGTTGGTAACAGCGTGGGCACAGGGCTGTGTGCACGCGATCGCGTGCACACTGTTTTCTATGCAGAAATGCATGTGATCGCTGTGATTGGTTGTCACAGCGATCAGATGTTCAGGGGCCAAAAGATTGACCCCTGACATTCTGCCCAGTGCCCATGGCTGTTAGCAACAGCCAGGGCACAGAGCTGTGTGCACGCGATCGCGCGTGCACAGTCTCTGAAGTGCCGCCGTAAATAGTCTATACGGCGGACTTCAGAGACCCTGACCGCTGGCCGTATAAATACGGCCAGCGGTCGGGAACCTGTTAAACATCCAATGGTGATCTGACTCTAAGCAGCCTGTTTAAGTGATGCTTTCCTTGGAGACATAAAGGTTTGTATCATACTGTCCCTATACGTTTGCTTAAAATATTTAGGTTTCCTTATATGTAAGACATTTTTATCAAAATTAGCTATATGTTGCTTTAAGGCCCTTTTGTACATGCCAATTATCTGGCAAACGAGCATTCACAGTCGAGTGTTCATAGAACGCTCGTTCCCGATCATTGGCCTGTGTAAACAGGGCAATGATCAGTCAATGAACAAGTAACGTCTCGTTCATCGGTTGGTTGTATCGTTTATGAAACCGAAAATATTATTGTTGTCGGCAGCACATCTCTCTGTGTAAACAGGGAGATGTGCTGCCGACATGATAGAAATGTGTTGGGACGAGCGATTGTAGTATTGAGACCTCGTCCACATACATAGCTCCTTGTGAAAGGAGCAAACGAGTGCCGATAAACGAGCTGTCTCATTGATTTGTGCTCATTTACACGGCCCACGTCGGGCCGTGTAAGAGGGCCCCAAGTCTATAAAGGGATTGTCTCCTGAAGATAATAACTTTTTTTAAAAGGAGCTGGCTTATCTAAGCCCCGGCGAACAAATGAATGGCCGGCCATGTAATGCAGTAATGCGTTGGGCCCTGTCACATTGAGAGTCTGGAGCAGATGGAGTCCCCCCTCTTTGAAGGGCATAAGTGGTTTACTAGAGAATATACATAAGCGTTGTCTGGTGAGACAACCCCTTTAAGTTCAGCACAGAAGGATTATCTTTAACAGAGAGTATAGTGCATGCATTTGTCTTTTCTTTTTGGAATATTATTCTGAATATTTAACATTATAATGAGTTCTTTAACATTAATTATCAAACTTGCAGTAAGAAAAATAAGTGTTTGTGCAACCATTATAACACATAAAAAGAACATATATTTTGTATTTGCTTTTTTATTTTTAAAAGTCAATAAGTAATAAATGCAACATTGAAACCTTGAATTAGGCCCCATGCACACGGCCGTAAAAATGCCCGTAATTACGGGCCTATAGACTTCTATTGGCCACGGGTACCTTCCCGTTTGCTTACGGGAAGGTGCCCAAGCCATTGAAAAATATAGAACATGTCCTATTTCAGGCCATAATTACGGCACGGGCAAGCCCATAGAAGTCTATGGGGCTCCCGTAATTACGGGTGGCTACGTGTGTGCACCCGTAATTACGGGAGCGTTGCTACGCATGGTACTCACTGTACAGTGGTAGTCACTGTCCAGGGTGCTGAAAGAGCTAAACCATCGGTGCTGGAAAGAGAGAAGGGGCTGCACTGATCGGCAGTAACTCTTTCAGAACCCAGGACAGTGACTACCACTGGACAGTGTGTACCATGCGCGGCACTCAAAATATAGATTTCTAATGTTTCCTTCAAAAACCCGCAACAAAAAAAAGTTCATACTTACCCAGAACTCCCTGCTTCTTCCTCCAGTCCGGCCTCCTGGGATAACGTTTCATCTCATGTGACCGCTGCAGCCAATCAGAGCTGCAAATTTTGACGGAACGTCGGAACGAAGCCTTGACGCAGATGTAAACGCAGTCTTAGTTCTTCTTCACAATTTTAAGATCTATGTTTGCGATCAGTAAACAGAAACATTATTGTTTACAGCACACCAATTGGAGTAGAGATTTTTTATTCTTGTTATTTAACTTAATGCCAGTGGCGGAGTGCAACGTTTTGGTCTTAGTAACCTTCTTCAGGTACTAGGAATAATTTATTTTTTTGAGAAGATCAAAGTAAACATATATAACAAAAAAACGGGGGGTCTCTCCATATATGCATGTCATAACGATAGAATGTACATTTTAATGGACCTCTATAGAGTACTCAAAAGAGTAAACCATAGCAAGAAATAAACAAAACAATATAAAAAGGAAGAACAGGTTGATACATTAAATCACAAGGTCAACCTCAGTGTAGTGTATATATATATAATGATGCACTTTTAATGCCCCCTTCAAAGTGATGATGCCCCTTAGTGCCCCTTCACAGTAATAATACCACATTACTGCCCCCACACAGTAAGGGTGCCCAATTAGTGCCCCCACATAGCATTAATGTCCCCTTAGTGCATCTCTCAAAGTAATTTGAAATAATAAAAGTAATAATAACCTAGCCATGTTCCCAATACAAATGAGGCAGCTAAGCAGGCGCAATGACATCATGGCATTGCGCAAGCCTGCGCTCAGTATATATATATATATATATATATATATATATATATATATACACACACACACAGTGAAGGAAATACGTATTTGATCCCTTGCTGATTTTGTAAGTTTGCCCACTTTCAAAGTCATGAACAGTCTAGAATTTTTAGGCTAGGTTAATTTTACCAGTGAGAGGTAGATTATATTAAAAAACAAAACAGAAAATCACATAGTCAAAATTATATATATTTATTTGCATTGTGCACAGAGAAATAAGTATTTGATCCCCTACCAACCATTAAGAGTTCAGCCTCCTCCAGACCAGTTACACGCTCCAAATCAACTTGGTGCCTGCATTAAAGACAGCTGTCTTAAATGGTCACCTGTATAAAAGACTCCTGTCCACAGACTCAATGAATCAGTCTGACTCTAACCTCTACAACATGGGCAAGACCAAAGAGCTTTCTAAGGATGTCAGGGAAAAGATCATAGACCTGCACACGGCTGGAATGGGCTACAAAACCATAAGTAAGACGCTGGGTGAGAAGGAGACAACTGTTGGTGCAAGAGTAAGAAAATGGAAGACATACAATATGAATCAATCGACATCGATCTGGGGCTCCATGCAAAATCTCACCTCGTGGGGTATTCTTGATCCTGAGGAAGGTGAGAGCTCAGCCGAAAACTACACGGGGGGAACTTGTTAATGATCTCAAGGCAGCTGGGACCACAGTCACCAAGAAAACCATTGGTAACACATTACGCCGTAATGGATTAAAATCCTGCAGTGCCCGCAAGGTCCCCCTGCTCAAGAAGGCACATGTACAGGCCTGTCTGAAGTTTGCAAATGAACATCTGGATTATTCTGAGAGTGATTGGGAGAAGGTGCTGTGGTCAGATGAGACTAAAATTGAGCTCTTTGATTTAAATCAACTCGCCGTGTTTGGAGGAAGAGAAATGCTGCCTATGACCCAAAGAACACTGTCCCCACTGTCAAGCATGGGAGGTGGAAACATTATGTTTTGGGGGTGTTTCTCTGCTAAGGGCACAGGACTAATTCACTGCATCAATGGGAGAATGGATGGAGCCATGTACCGTCAAATCCTGAGTCACAACCTCCTTCCCTCCACCAGGACATTAAAAATGGCTCGTGGCTGGGTCTTCCAGCACGACAATGACCCGAAACATACTGCCAAGGCAACAAAGGAGTGGCTCAAAAAGAAGCACATTAAGGTCATGGAGTGGCCTAGCCAGTCTCCAGACCTTAATCCCATCGAAAACTTATGGAGGGAGCTGTAGATCCGAGTTTCCAAGTGACAGCATCGAAATCTTAATGATTTACAGATGATCTGCAAAGAGGAGTGGGCCAAAATTCCATCTAACATGTCTGCAAACCTCATCATCAACTACAAAAAACGTCTGACTGCTGTGCTTGCCAACAAAGGGTTTTGCCAAGTATTAAGTCTTGTTTGCCAAAGGGATCAAATACTTATTTCTCTGTGCACAATGCAAATAAATATATATAATTTTGACTATGTGATTTTCTGTTTTTTTTGTTTTTTTTATATAATCTATCTCTCACTGGTAAAATTAACCTAGCCTAAAAATTCTAGACTGTTCATGACTTTGACAGTGGGCAAACTTACAAAATCAGCAAGGGATTAAATACGTATTTCCTTCACTGTATATGTATATATATATATATATATGTATATATATATATATATATATATATATATATATATATATACTGAGCGCAGGCTTGCGCAATGCCATGACGTCATTGCGCCTGCTTAGCTGCCTCATTTGTTGTGGGAACATGGCTAGGTGATTATTACTTTTATTATTTCAAATTACTTTGAGAGATGCACTAAGGGGACATTAATGCTATGTGGGGGCACTAATTGGGCACCCTTACTGTGTAGGGGCAGTAATGTGGTATTATTACTGTGAAGGGGCACTAAGGGGCATCATCACTTTGAAGGGGGCATTAAAAGTGCATCATTATTGTGAGCGAGGTACTAATGGGGCATTATTTCTATGTGGGGCACTAAGGGGGTATCTTTACCATGTGGGGCACTAAGGGGGCATCCTTAGTGTGTGGGGGCACAATTTTTGCAGCACTAGAACGCTGTTAAAAGAGGCAGCACAATGTGAACTTTGTGTAGAGGTTGGGGAGGCCCGTTCTTTCTATCAAAGAAAAAACATGATGGTCCGCCCCCCACCTCCAAGTAAACAAGGAACTGCAGTGTCGGTGCTCTATAGTCAGACAGTCAGTGACTTGTATGACATGCCGCTTTCACCCCGCTACTGTACCTCTTTTACTCCAGTTTTCTCCTTTATATTGACATAAACTGTGTAGCTATGCGTAAGGAGGGGAGGAGATGAGGAGGCACAAAAGCAGTAGTGGAAGTAAGCCTGCCATTTTTGGGACCGCCGTGACTGGCCTGGAAAGAGAGAAAGTAGCAGCAGTTCTGACATTGACACAGTGAGTCATCATCATGTCTGTGTCAGGCTGTTGAGTGCTGAATAAGTGGAACGCAGGGTAGACTGCGAGTTAGGGAGTTTAGGGAGTACTTCTGAGGCTGCTGCCTTTCTGTCTCTGTACAGGCAACAGCTATAGTGGATTATAAAAAAAATTTTCTCTTTTATGGCAACCACTATTTCCCCTCTCCTATCCCCCTACACAGCCCAAGCCAGAATAGTTGTTTTTTTCCTCCCTGCCATTCCTTTAACAGAGTGTGTCACATGCTGTTTCCCACCTTCTAAGGTGTCTATCCTCCCCTTACCCAGGAATCCCTGCAATCTTTTGTTTCCCCCCATGGTGTTGCTCCTTTACCCTTATGGGGGCCCTTCTACTTTTTCTGCATTTTCGCCTGCCCTATGCTGCACCAATGTTACCTTGTGTCTTCCGACTGCTTCTTTCTTCCTCTTTCAGAAGCCCTACTAACTTATGTCCCTGCACAGAGCCCCTACTAGTATACCTAAATGGGTATATGTATAAATGTTACAGGTAGTACAATATTATTTTTTTCAAGGGCATTGCTTTGGAACAAACATTAAGGCAGTCAAATAAAATCACCTTTGACTCATCAGTCCAGAACATATTGTGACAGAGATTAAATTCTATACCCAGAAGATCTCTATAGAAATAATTTACTTCAAAATGCCCCCCCCGCCCACATACTACACTTTCATTTTCACATAAACATATTTACGTCTCATATAATTTTGCTAAAAAAACATATTATTTATATCACAAATTTAATTGTTTTATTCTGATATCAGAATCGGTTTTAGTTGAGTTAATTGACTGCATTTCCAAGGACAGTTACAACTACTGAAGGCTGTTACCAATTGTTCTCAACCTAGTTTACAAAGCATTAAAGTTTATATAGCAAAATGTTTTTGTACTTCCAGTTGGACTTTCTTAGAACATATTTATTATGTAAATCTTTTGTAAAGAATCACATAATACATATCTTTATTATGATAAGGAACTATCATAATATGTAAGGTTATGCAATATGATTAACTGTATAAACACAATTTCTTCCACTTCTTATATCACTTGCAGAAATGCTGTAATCATATATAAGCTATTTGTTGTAATTTACGTACTATACATTAACCCCTTTAGGACACAGCCTGTTTTGGCCTTGTGGACACAGATGATTTTTTCAAATCTGACGTGTCACTTTATGTGGTAATAACTCCGGAATGCTTTTACCTATCAGAGCGATTCTGAGATTGTTTTCTCGTGACATATTGTACTTTATGTTAGTGAAAAAATTTGGTCCATAAATTAAATATTTATTTGTGAAAAACGTCAAATTTTAGCAAAAATTTGCATTTTTCTAAATTTAAATGTATTTGCTTGTGAAACAGATAGTAATACCACACAAAATAGTTACTTGTTAACATCCCCCATATGTCTACTTTATGTTTGCATCATTTTTTTTCACGTACTTTTATTTTTCTAGGACGTTACGAGGCTTAGAACTTTAGCAGCAATTTCTCATATTTTCAATAAAATTTCAAAAGGCTATTTTTTCAGGGACCAGTTCAGTTCTGAAGTGGCTTTGAGGGCCTTATATATTAGAAAGTCCCCATAAATCACCCCATTTTGAAAACTGTACCCCTCAAAGTATTCAAAACCACATTCAGAAAATATTTTAACCCTTTAGGCGTTTCACAGGAATTAAGGCAAAGTAGAGGTGAAATTTACGAATTTAATTTTTTTTGCCGAAATTCATTTGTAATAAAAAAAAATCTGTAACACAGAAGATTTTACCAGAGAAACACAACTCAATATTTATTGCCCAGATTCTGCAGATTTTAGAAATATCCAACATGTGGCCCTAGTGCGGTAATGGACTGAAATACCGGCCTCAGAAGCAAAGGAGCAACTAGTGGATTTTGGGGCCTCCTTTTTTTAGGAATATATATTAGGCACCATGTCAGGTTTGAGGAGGTCTTGTGGTACCTAAACAGTCGAAACCCCGCCAAAGTGACCCCATTTTGGAAACTACACCCCTCAAGGCATTTTTCTAGGGGTATAGTTAGCATATTGACCCCACAGTTTTTTTGCAGAATTTAGTGGAATTAGTCTGTGAAGATGAAAATCACCTATTTTTCTGTGGAAACATAGATTTTTTTCATTTTTACAAGGAATAAAGGAGAAAAAGCACCCCAAAATTTGTAAAGCAATTTCTCCCGATTACGGCAATACCCCATATGTGGTCGTAAACTGATGTTTGGACCCACAGCAAGGCTCAGAAGGGAGGGAATGCCTTTTGGATTTTGGAGCGCAGATTTTGCTGGATTGGTTTTCAGTGCCATGTCGGGTTTGCAACGCTCCGGAGGGACCAAAACAGTGGAAACCCCCCAAAAGTGACCCCATTTTGGAATCTACACCCCTCAAGGAATTTTTCTAGGGGTATAGTGAGCATTTTGGCCCCTCAGGATCTTTTTTAGAGCTAAGGTGACCAAAAAACAGCGATTTTGGTGCTTTAAATTCTATATTTATTACAGCGTTCACCGTGCGCAATAAATTACATTTTAATTTATTCTGCTGGTCGGTACGATTGTGGCGATACCATATGTGTATAGATTTTTTTAAGTTTTGCAGCGTTTGCACTATAAAATTAAGTTTCTGTAAAATAATTTATTTTCTGGGACACGCTATTTTGAGCCGTAACGTTTTTATTTTTTCGTCAAAAAAGCTGTGGGAGGTCTCGTTTTTTGCGGGACGGGTTGTAGTTTTTATTGGTACCATTTCGGGGTAAATGCGACTTTTTGATCACTCTTTATTCTCTATCTTGGGAGGGGTGGTGACCAAAAAATAGCGATGCTGACAGTTTTCCGTTTATTTTGTTTGCGGCGTTCACCGTGCGGAAAAATTAACATTATAGTTTCATAGATTGGGTCATTACGAACGCGGCGATACCAAATATGTGTACTTTTTTTAACGTTTTCATTTTTTCCCTATAATAAATGTCTTATTATAGGAAAACAAAACCTTTTATTTTTACACTTTTATAAAACATTTTTATTAACTTTTTTTTTTACTTTTTACACTTTCTTTTTTTGACCTGCAGCTTTGATCGCTGCTAGAATACATTACACTACCTAGGTAGTGTAATGTATTCCAACTGTCCGTGTGACGTCACAGTCACTCTGACAGTTGGTCTACGAGGATCAGCAGAGGCTGATCCTCATAGGCTGACATACATGGCAGACCTGGGGGCCGTTGTCTGGCCCCGGGTGCCATCACAAGCATCAGAAGCCCCCACGATTGCATGGGGGCTGCTGATGCGCTACAAACCCGCTACATGCGGAGATCGCAATCGAGCCCCGCATGTATCGGGTTAATTGCCAAAATCAGCGGCGATGAGCCGCTGATTGGCAACACTGGAGAGTGTCAGCTGTCGGGGACAGCTGATCTCCAAGTTCCCGATGCACACTGTCGCCGACAGTGTGCATCGGGAACGGCACAGTGACTTTCTGTCACTCTGACAGGAAGCCTATCAGGACCAGCCGAAGGTTGGTCCTGATGGGCTTCCGTCCATGGCAGACCCGGAAGCCATTGTTTGGCTTCCGTTTGCCATACTAACTATCGGCAGACCCCGCTATTTCGGACGGGGGTCTGCCGATATGTTAGAAACCCCTAAAATTCGGCGATTGCACCCGATCGCCGAATTTCAGGGGTTAATGCGCCGAAATCAGCGGCAAAGGACTGCTGGCCGGCAAGAGGGGAGTGTCAGCTGTCGGCGACAGCTGACCTCCCGATTCCCGGTGCACACTGTCGCCGACAGTGTGCACAGGGATTAACTCAGTAACTGTACGTCCTCGTGCGGGAAGTAACCTCCCGCAACGACGGACAGTTACGTCCTGGTGCGGATAGGGGTTAAAGAGGCTCTGTCACCAGATTTTGCAACCCCTATCTGCTATTGCAGCAGATAGGCGCTGCAATGTAGATTACAGTAACGTTTTTATTTTTTTAAAACGAGCATTTTTGGCCAAGTTATGACCATTTTCGTATTTATGCAAATGAGGCTTGCAAAAGTACAACTGGGCGTGTTGAAAAGTAAAAGTACAACTGGGCGTGTATTATGTGCGTACATTGGGGCGTGTTTTCTACTTTTACTAGCTGGGCGTTCTGATGAGAAGTATCATCCACTTCTCTTCAGAACGCCCAGCTTCTGGCAGTGCAGACACAGCCGTGTTCTCGAGAGATCACGCTGTGTCGTCACTCACAGGTCCTGCATCGTGTCAGACGAGCGAGGACACATCGGCACCAGAGGCTACAGATGATTCTGCAGCAGCATCGGCGTTTGCAGGTAAGTCGATGTAGCTACTTACCTGCAAATGCTGATGCTGCTGCAGAATCAACTGTAGCCTCTGGTGCCGACACGATGCAGGACCTGTGAGTGACGTCACAGATCTGCACTGCCAGAAGCTGGGCGTTCTGAAGAGAAGTGGATGATACTTCTCATCAGAACGTCCAGCTAGTCAAAGTAGTAAACACGCCCCGATGTACGCACATAATACACGCCCAGTTGGACTTTTACTTCTCAACACGCCCAGTTGTACTTTTGCAAGCCTCATTTGCATAAATACGAAAATGGTCATAACTTGGCCAAAAATGCTCGTTTTTTAAAAATAAAAACGTTACTGTAATCTACATTGCAGCGCCTATCTGCTGCAATAGCAGATAGGGGTTGCAAAATCTGGTGACAGAGCCTCTTTAAGTAGTAAGAGAAATGCTTCTTCATAGTGGAGCCTTGGTTATAATGAAGTCTGCATTACTGCATGTCATGTTCTGCCACCTAAATTGTTGGCTGCTCTTACTGCCAGGTAAGCCCAATTAAAGAATCATGACTCACGGTGTCAGGTGGCAGATATTTTTGTACTTGGTATATGCCCCTCTTGATATGCTGTAATATATAATGCAATATACAAAGCCAACACCACTAGAAATAGACATAAAATATCTATCCATTCATGCAGGGGCGGATTAAGGGTAACATGACCCCCCCCCCCAGAACTTTGAAGACGCTTTACCGTATATATTTGCAGATTTCTGTTTAGGCGGACACAGATCTGGCACAGTTTTGAATTAGCTGTAAAAGCAGAATGAACCATACCGAAGAGAGAAAGCAGAATATTTTGAGGCACTAAACTGGTCAGGAGCTTTATAACTTTTTTATTTTTACGTCAATGGAGTGCCGTGTGAAGGATTTTTTTTTGCGGGGGGGGAAGTGTAGTTTTTATTGGCACCATTTAAAGTACCATATAATGGGTGAATTGGAAAAAACTGAGATTCCTCCATGGTTTTTTGGGTTTAGTTTTTACTGTATATATTTACCTTCTCTTAAGGTAAAAGTAGATTTTAACATCTACTTTTACCTTAAGAGGATGTAAATATATACAGACCCAGGAATCAAGCTCAGTACAAATATACAGACCCAGAACCCAGCTCAGTACATATATGCAGAAACAGAACCGAGCTCAGCACATATATACAGAACCAGAACAAATACAGTTCAGTACAGAGATCATTTGCAAATTCAGTTTAACCCCTGCTGTATAAATTTGTACGACATAAAACAACAGCTCCCAGTATAGCCTGAACAATGGTTAGGTTATGCTGGGAGTTGCTATTTAAAAATAATAATGCTACCATCCATCATCTTGCTACAGATCATACAGTGACTACAGTACTGATCAGTCACAGGGAGAATAAACATTTACATTTAGTGACTCACAGGTGATGTCTCAGATTATTTTTCGCTCTCTTTTTCTCTTTTTTTCTCCATCCGGTCTAGACTTCTTCCGCACACAGCCCATTTCTGCAGTTTGCAGCTCAGATTTCTTCAGCGCCTCACTTTTCCAATATTTCCACACCTATAAATGAAGATTAAATTTCTCATGATGCCACTAAATATAATAGTATCATAAACTGTGCCTCATAATATAATAGTATCATACACTTTGCCTCCAAACATAATAACACTGTGCTGATTATAATAGAACTATACACTGTGCTCCGGAATATAATAGTACTATACACTGTGCTACTGAATATACTAATACTATACACTGTGCTCCTGAATATAATAGTACTATACACTGTGCCCCTGAATATAATAGTACTATAAACTGTGCTCCTGAATATAATAGTACTATACACTGTGCTCCTGAATATAATAGTACTATGCACTGTGCTCCTGAATATAATAGCACTATACACTGTGCCCCTGAATATAATAGTATTATACACTGTGACACTGAATATAATAGTACTATACACTGTGCCCCTGAATATAGTAGTACTATACACTGTGCCCCTGAATATAATAGTACTATATACTGTGCTCCTGAATATTAGTACTATACACTGTGCAGAATATAATAGTACTATACACTGTGCCCCTGAATATAATAGTACTATACGCTATGCTCCTGAATATAATAGTACTATACACTGTGCTCCTGAATATAATAGTATTATACACTGTGCTCCTGAATATAATCGTACTATACACTGCACTCCTGAAAATAATAGTACTATACACTGTACTCCTGAATATAATAGTGCTATACACTGTACTCCTGAATATAATAGTATTATGCACTGTGCTCCTGAATATAATAGTACTATACACTGTACTCCTGAATATAATAGTACTATACACTGTGCTCCTGAATATAATAGTACTATACACTGTGCCCCTGAATATAATAGTACTATACACTGTACTCCTGAATATAATAGTACTATACACTGTGCCCCTGAATATAATAGTACTATACACTGTGCTCCAGAATATAATAGTACTATACACTGCACTCCTGAATATAATAGTACTATACACTTCGCCCCTGTATAATAGTATTATACACTGTGCTCTTTAATATAATAGTATTATACACTGTGCTCCTGAATATAATAGTACTATACACTGCACTCCTGAAAATAATAGTACTATACACTGTACTCCTGAATATAATAGTACTATACACTGCACTCCTGAATATAATAGTACCATATACTGTGCCCCTGTATAATAGTATTATACACTGTGCTCCTGAATATAATAGTACTATACACTGTACTCCTGAATATAATAGTATTATACACTGTGCTCCTGAATATAATAGTACTATGCACTGTGCTCCTGAATATAATAGTACTATACACTGTGCCCCTGAATATAGTAGTACTATACACTGTGCCCCTGAATATAATAGTACTATATACTGTGCTCCTGAATATTAGTACTATACACTGTACTCCTGAATATAATAGTATTATACACTGTGCTCCTGAATATAATAGTACTATGCACTGTGCTCCTCAATATAATAGTACTATACATTGTGCCCCTGAATATAATAGTACTATACACTGCGCCCCTGAATATAATAGTACTATACACTGTGCTCCTGAATATAATAGTACTATACACTGTGCTCCTGAATATAATAGTACTATATACTGTGCTCCTGAATATAATAGTACTATACACTGTACTCCTGAATATAATAGTACTATACACTGTGCCCCTGAATATAGTAGTACTATACACTGTGCCCCTGAATATAATAGTACTATATACTGTGCTCCTGAATATTAGTACTATACACTGTACTCCTGAATATAATAGTATTATACACTGTGCTCCTGAATATAATAGTACTATGCACTGTGCTCCTGAATATAATAGTACTATACATTGTGCCCCTGAATATAATAGTACTATACACTGCGCCCCTGAATATAATAGTACTATACACTGTGCCCCTGAATATAATAGTACTATACACTGTACTCCTGAATATAATAGTACTATACACTGTACTCCTGAATATAATAGTTCTATACACTGCACTCCTGAATATAATAGTACTATACACTGCACTCCTGAATATAATAGTACTATACACTGTACCCCTGAATATAATAGTACTATACACTGTACTCCTGAATATAATAGTACTATACACTGCACTCCTGAATATAATAGTACTATACACTGTACCCCTGAATATAATAGTACTATACACTGTACTCAGGAATATAATAGTACCATACACTGTACTCCTGAATATAATAGTACTATACACTGCGCTCCTGAATATAATAGTACTATACACTGCACTCCTGAATATAATAGTACTATACACTGCGCCCCTGTATAATAGTATTATACACTGTGCTCTTGAATATAATAGTATTATACACTGTGCTCCTAAATATAATAGTACTATACACTGTGCTCCTGAATATAATAGTACTATACACTGCACTCCTGAAAATAATAGTACTATACACTGTACTCCTGAATATAATAGTACTATACACTGCACTCCTGAATATAATAGTACCATATACTGTGCCCCTGTATAATAGTATTATACACTGTGCTCCTGAATATAATAGTACTATACACTGTACTCCTGAATATAATAGTTCTATACACTGTGCTCCTGAATATAATAGTACTATACACTGTGCTCCTGAATATAATAGTACTATACACTGTGCTCCTGAATATAATAGTACTATACACTGTGCTCCTGAATATAATAGAACTATACACTGTGCTCCAGAATATAATAGTACTATACACTGTGCTCCTGAATATAATAGTACTATATACTGTGCTCCTGAATATAATAGTACTATACACTGTACTCCTGAATATAATAGTACTATACACTCCGCTCCTGAAAATAATAGTACTATACACTGTGCTCCTGAATATAATAGTACTATGCACTGTGCTCCTGAATATAATAGTACTATACATTGTGCCCCTGAATATAATAGTACTATACACTGTACTCCTGAATATAATAGTACTATACACTGTACTCCTGAATATAATAGTACTATACACTGTACCCCTGAATATAATAGTACTATACACTCTGCTCCTGAATATAATAGTACTATACACTGTACTCCTGAATATAATAGTATTATACACTGCGCCCCTGTATAATTGTATTATACACTGTGCTCCTGAATATAATAGTGTTATACACTGTACTCCTTAAAATAATAGTACCATACACTGCGCCCCTGTATAATTGTATTATACACTGTGCTCCTGAATATAATAGTATTATACACTGTACTCCTGAATATAATAGTACTATACACTGTGCTCCTGAATATAATAGTACTATACACTGTGCCCCTGTATAATTGTATTATACACTGTGCTCCTGAATATAATAGTACTATACACTGTGCTCCTGAATATAATAGTACTATACACTGTGCCCCTGTAAAATAGTATTATACACTGTGCTCCTGAAATTGTGTCAAACACTGTAAAGTAAAACACCACACACTAACATTGCCCCCCTGTAGATAGCAACAGTTACAATGCCCCCTGTAGATAGCGCCAGTTACAATGCCCACTGTAGATAATGTCCCCTGTAGATAGTGCCAGTTACAATGCCCCTTGTAGATAGCGCCAGTAACAATGCCCCCTGTAGATAGCGCCAGTTACAATGCCCACTGTAGATAATGTCCCCTGTAGATAGCGCCAGTCACAATGACCCCTGTAGATAGCGCCAGTTACAATGCCCACTGTAGATAATGTCCCCTGTAGATAGCGCCAGTCACAATGCCCTCTGTAGATAGCACCAGTTACAATGCCCACTATAGATAATGTCCCCTTTAGATAGCGCCAGTTACAATGCCCAATCTAGATAATGCCCCCTATAGCTATTGCCCCCAACGCTGCAGAGAAAAAAACAAAACATTCTCGCCTGTCCCCGTTCCCGCATCTTCCTCCAGCGTCGCAGGACTGGTCAGAGACCAGACGGCGTCATCCATCGTAATGGCGCAGTCGGCATGATGACATAATCAAGCCGACTGTGTCATTATTAACCATGTGGTTTTGTTCAGACAGCACCAGTTTCCTCATGTGCTTGAAATAGGGTCCCAACCCAGTTATAGGTCAAAAGAATTGTATTCGGCACACATTAGTAGTGATCAACGTAGATTTATTTATTTTTCCATTTAGCAGTATATACCAGAGGCTACATGTGCAACGTTTCGGTCGTAAGACTTTTGTCGGGCACTAAGAAAATATATACAGGTATTTATAGCATGTTATATAGATTCCATACAGAAATACAAAATTATAGGATGTTTCATACAAAGGTCGTATTGAAACAAATATATACAAAGAATGGGTACAATTACCATAAAAAAGGAAGATACGGTGTTAAAGCATCTTGGAACTGTGGGCCCATACAGTGAAATGTACTCTGTGGATACCAAGTGTTAGAGATATGTCGCTGACGCTACATGTAGTTGTATAGTGAAGAATCTAATATATCTGATCCATCTTGATATAACATTGCATGGTCGTCAGGTGAATAATGGTAGTGTCAGTGAATCAAGAGTGGCAAAATATCAATTCAATTCATTACGTTCCATGGGGTGCATAGTTATCTAGGAGGTAGTTAAGGCGATATCTCAAAGTTATAGATGTAAGTAACTATAGGTAGCATATAGGTTATGTATGTAGGAAAACCATATACTAGGCACGGTGGGGCAAGACTTACCCCTAAGGGTATGTGCACACACACTAATTACGTCCGTAATTTACGGACGTATTTCGGCCGCAAGTACCGGACCGAACACAGTGCAGGGAGCCGGGCTCCTAGCATCATAGTTATATACGATGCTAGGAGTCCCTGCCTCTCTGCAGGACAACTGTCCCGTACTGTAATCATGTTTTCAGTACGGGACAGTAGTTCCACGGAGAGGCAGGGACTCCTAGCATCGTACATATGTATGATGCTAGGAGCCCGGCTCCCTGCACTGAGTTCGGTCCACTACTTGCGGCCGAAATACGTCCGTCAATTACGGACGTAATTAGTGTGTGTGCACATACCCTAAGTTTGAAAGCATACATAATGTAACAGTACATTAACAGGCACATTAAAACAGTTTAGCAAGATTAGCAAAATATCAATTCAATTCTATACGTTCCATGGGGTGGATGTCTCAGGTGCACAGTTATCTAGGAGGTAGTTAAGGCAATATCTCAAAGTTATAGATGTAAGTAACTATAGGTAGCATATAGGTTATGTATGTAGGAAAACCATATACTAGAAACGGTGGGGCAAGACTTACCCCTAAGTTTGAAAGCATACATAATGTGACAGTACATTCACAGGCACATTAAAACATTCAGTAGAACAGTAAGAGTACCAAGGTATTAAGCGGTAGAAACAGCCACATTTAGATATTGTAACACATACCTGAGCCGTACTGGGGACTGGTTTGACGATTATGCTGGCGCTACTGTAATAGAATATGACACCGTAGTTTAAGTGAAAAAAGAGGATACTTTATTGCCCCACGTGCGACGTTTCAGCTCTATCCACTAGAGCCTTTCTCAAGCAAAAGACATGTGAACACACAGCAGTATAAAACAAGGTGCCAATCAGCAAATACAAAATCAGTAATTAAGTACATAGAGTGTCAAAATATAAAATTAGTATAAGAATTGCATTGTGATAGATCCATGTAGGAACAACATAGATACAATAGTAACGATACAATATTGAGTGTAACTGTATTCAAAAAACGTGCAATATAGTGTAAAGTATCAATAAGTATTGATACACACACCTGTGTAATCGTAGAGAAAAAAAGAGGGGGCATTAGTTTAAAAACGATATCACCTGAGGAGACACGATCACCAAACCACAATGGTGGCGTCCACGAAGCGCTACTCCGCATGCGCGGAAGTATAGCTAAGTACTACGGTGTCCCGGATGTGAAGCACAAATTCACGCATGCATACTGTGCATCTGGGTAATGCGGACGTCATCTTGGATATTAGCAAAGAGGGTAAGAACACTGGCGCAGCGTTGTGCCTGCGCCCAAATGTTATAAAAAGACTTTAATAGCAATTACTGGATGCATACTAGCTGAGGATAGTCTCAAGAAGGTAGGCACCGGAGCGTATAAATCACCAGGACCCAGACACTGAGCATCTGCAGTCTAGTGAAGGGGGATCACATTCTTTTTAGAATAAGGGGACGGGAGGAGGTCGCTTGTCCGCTATCAGCAGTCACCAACCACCAACCAGGGGATAGCACTGGCACTTGTATGCGTGGATACCACACATACGTGTCTTAGTGCATTCGCAAAAATCCCAAAGGTAACAGTAAGTGTGTATGAAGGACATTACTAGTGAGCAATTATGTCATAATGGGTCAAAGCAATAGGAGGATATGCATGCCTCTAGCCAACTCATAACTCACTCAGGTATAGATGGCAACCAAATAATTTGAAAATTAGTACAATAAAACACAATCGCAGGGTGACCAGCCATACAGATGATACATAGCGGTGATTCAATGAGTCCACAGGAGTGATATCCAGATAGATGTGACTTCATCTATAATACAAAAGAGAATGATTAGTATCAAATAAGTAAAGTTCAGTTATCATGTCAAGTATACGGAAAAAGATGTCAACTCGTACCACAGATGAGGACCAGTGTCTAGAGGATCTACACTAATCCACCCAATGCAAAGTCCACGTTCAAGCCTTTTGGTTTAACCCCTTAATGACCGGGCCTGTTTGGGCCTTAATGACCAAGCCAGATTTGTTAAATCTGGCATGTGTGACTTTATCAGAGAATAACTCAGCGAAAGTTTTGAATATCCAAGTAATTCTGACATTGTTTTTTCGTCACATGTTGTACTTTATTTTAGTGGTAAAAGTAGACTGATACGATTTACAGAAATTAATAAAAAAATAGAAAAAATGAAGAAATTTTGTAAAAATTATCATTTTTCCCTATTTTTAACGGCAATATGTCACATATGTACATACATACAGTACAGGGTGGGCCATTTATATGGATACACCTAAATAAAATGGGAATGGTTGGTGATATTAGCTTCCTGTTTGTGGCACATTAGTATATGGGAGGGGGGAAACTTTTCAAGCTGGGTGTTGACCATGGCGGCCATTTTGAAGTCGGCCATTTTGTATCCAACTTTAGTTTTTTCAATGGGAAGAGGGTTATGTGAAACATCAAACTTATCGAGAATTTTACAAGAAAAACAATGGTGTGCTTGGTTTTAACGTTACTTTATTCTTTCATGAGATATTTACAAGTTTCTGACCACTTATAAAATGTGTTCAAAGTGCTGCCCATTGTGTTGGATTGTCAATGCAACCCTCTTCTCCCACTCTTTACACACTGATAGCAACACCGCAGAAGAAATGCCTCCCGATCTGACCCCCTTAGACTTTTATCTTTGGGGTCATCTGAAGGCAATTGTCTATGCTGTGAAGATACGAGATGTGCAGCAACTGAAACTACGGATACTGGAAGCCTGTGCTAGCATTTCTTCTGCGGTGTTGCTATCAGTGTGTGAAGAGTGGGAGAAGAGGGTTGCATTGACAATCCAACACAATGGGCAGCACTTTGAACACATTTTATAAGTGGTCAGAAACTTGTAAATAACTCATGAAAGAATAAAGTCATGTTAAAACCAAGCAGACCATTGTTTTTCTTGTGAAATTCTCGATTAGTTTGATGTGTCACATGACCCTCTTCCCATTGAAAAAACTAAATTTGGATATAAAATGGCCGACTTCAAAATGGCCGCCATGGTCAACACCCAGCTTGAAAAGTTTCCCCCCTCCCATATACTAATGTGCCACAAACAGGAAGTTAATATCACCAACCATTCCCATTTTATTTAGGTGTATCCATATAAATGGCCCACCCTGCACAATTTTTTTTATTAAATATATATTTCCATCTCTTTACTCTATTTTGGCAGCACTTTTGAAAAAAAATAACAATTTTTGAGCAATTTAGAAGACTTACAAGTTTAGTAATAATTTTATACATTTTGAAGTACATTTGGTTTTCCTGCACCAAGCCAGGTTTTCAGAGGCTCATAGGTGTCAGAATGGTGGAAACCCCCACAAGTGACCCCATTTTGCAAACTACACCCCGATAGAAACTACCCATAAATGACCCCATTTAGAAAACTAGACCCCTTAAGGTATTTATCTAGGGGTGTAGTGAGTATTTTGCCACATAGTTTTTTGCTAAATTTAATGCATAGCAGGTGAAAAAAAAAAAATAATCACTTTTCCATAAAAGTATCACTTTGAATACCGATTTCTGTGTAAAGCGACCATAAGAATGAAGAAACACACGCCAAAATCTATCACCCTGTTTCTCCTGTTTTCAAAAATGCCCCCATTGTGACTCTAATGCATTGCCTGGACACACAGCAGGGCTTGAAAGGAAGGGAGCACCCGGAGGCTTTCAGGACTCATATTTTGCTTGAAAATGTTTTAGGCCCCACTGTATATTTGGAGAGGTTTTGAACTACCAGAACGATAGAAACTACCCATAAACGACCCCATTTAGAAAACTAGACCCCTTAAGGTATTTATCTAGGGGGGTAGTGAGTATTTTGACCCCACAGTTTTTTGCTAAATTTAATGCATAGCAGGTGAAAAAAAATAAAAAATCACTTTTTCCATAAAAGTATCACTTTGAATACCGATTTCTGTATAAAGCGACCGTAAGAATGAAGAAACACACCCCAAAATCTATCACCCTGTTTCTCTTGTTTTCAAAAATTCCCCCATTGTGACTCTAATGCATTGCCTGGACACACAGCAGGGCTTGAAAGGAAGGGAGCACCCGGAGGCCTCAGGACTCATATTTTGCTTGAAAATGTTTTAGGCCCCACTATATATTTGGAGAGGTTTTGAACTACCAGAACGATAGAAACTCCCCATAAACTACCCCATTTGGAAAACTAGACCCCTTAAGGTATTTATCTAGGGGTGTAGTGAGTATTTTGACTCCACAGTTTTTTGCTAAATTTAATGCATAGCAGGTGGAAAAAAAAAAACACTTTTTTCATAAAAATATCACTTTGAAGACAGATTTCTGTGTAAAGCGACCATAAGAATGAAGAAACACACCCCAAAATCTATCACCCTGTTTCTCCTGTTTTCAAAAATGCCCCCATTGTGACCTTAATGCATTGCCTGGACACACAGCAGGGCCCCAAAGGAAGGGAACACCCGGGGGCTTTCAGGACTCCTATTTTGCTTGAAAATGTTTTAGGCCCCAATGTACATTTGGAGAGGTTTTGAGCTGCCAGAACGATAGAAACTCCCCATAAACAACCACATTTAGAAAACTAGACCCCTTAAGGTATTTATCTAGTGGTATAGTAATTATTTTGACCCCACAGTTTTTTGCTAAATTTAATGCATAGCAGGTCAAAAAAAATTAAACTTCACTTTTTTCATAAAAGTATCAGTTTGAAGACCGATTTCTTTGTAAAGCGAACATGAAAATGAAGAAACACACCCCAAAATCAATCACCCGGTTTCTCCTGTTTTCAAAAATACTCTCATTGTTGCCCCAATCTGCTTATTAGACGTGTGGCTGGGCCAAAAAGAGAGGGAGCACCCTTTGGCTTTCAGGGCACAATTGAATAAATTCTAGGCCCCATATCATGCATTTAGAGGCATTGAGCTGCCTGAACAAAAAAAAAAAACCACGCAGAAATGACCCCATTTTAAAAACTAAACCCCTAAAGGTATTCATCTAGTGGTGTAGTGGGCATGCGGACCAAAAATTTTTTAAAGGAGGAAATAATGGGTATCATTTCAGACACTATGGGTATATAATGTTTTCTCCAAACTCTTATTACGTTTCCACATGAAATAGAGGAGATGTGGTAGAAGGTTATTTTGTTAGAAATATGCCACATTAATAAATTTGTGCGGCATACAGAAGAGAAGTGAAGCCGTGTATTCATAATGGATACATGTCGCTATAGACGTATTTGCCTGTACTTATGACTATGTCTTGCTGAAGAAGCAGTTGGTGCCATTATGATGTCATTGTGGACAGAATTCTGTCCTAATATAAAATCAGTCAGAGAGGAAAAAATAAACTGTACTGGAGTGACGGGCAATATCGTCAAACAAATGGAGGAAAATGTATCCAACTATGTTGCAAACTCGAGTCTGTTCACTAGATAGAAGAACACCTGCAGGGCTGTCATGACGAGCTTTTTTTTTTTCAGTGACTGGTTGTACAACGTCTCTTTAGCTCCATCAATCCTTATGAGGGACGAATGTGCCAAGTGACGCGGTACACCATAACAGGCCCCTGCCCGGCAAGGTAGAAACCCCTATGTGCACAAAACAACCAATCACCTACAGAATATATAAAGGGACAGTGTCCAAAACCATCTATAGGAACAGTAAAGGATCACTAATCCCCAAAATTATGTCAGTATTTCCAGAAGAACCGTAACAAAGCCCATGGTGTATTGATAAGGAACAGCTCGATTATTAGAGATCCTCCAAAAAAAAAATATCATGCCCGTATCACGGTACAGAATTAGGAATGTAACAGCTGTATGTGGCAGGACATAGTCATAAGAAAAAGGAAATACATCCCCAATTTATTCTTGTAACCATTGCTAAAATGCACGACTTCCACTAATTCAGGGGCGGCACGGGCCGCAGGTGTTGGATTTATCTACTAATAAATGCAATGCCCACATTATTTTTTTATTTCAAGAACACTTGTGGGGTCCATGTTCTGAATAGACAAATGTGGGCTCCTGCACAATAAACAGTATTCATTTGTGAGTGATCAAGTCCAGGATTTAATTGTCCAAGAAATGTATAAAAAAAAATCAAAAAAGGGGAAAATTTGTTTTACAGTCTGAAATAAATAATTTACTACCTCCCCGTGAGAATCCCTCCCTCCCTTGGAAAGCTCAGAAACGAAAAATAAAATATGAATAAATTAAATTGACTCCCTAAAAAGAATCTCCCCACCCCACCCTTTTTGGTGTTCCCTAAATTATAGATAAAATTAATAATTAGAAACGGTGTGGTAGGTCTCAAAACAGGTGTAGTTGCACAGGCCTGGATTTGAAGGGCACATGGGGCAGTACAACCGGGTATCCCTCCTCCTTCCGTGTTTACTGCACACCCGGCATCTCCTTTGGGGGTATTCCTTACTCTCAGTGGCAGGGACGGGGTGAAGGAAGTGGCGCTCAGTGAGCCTTTTGACATTCTCTGACTCAAAGGAGTCTCCAGGTGCGGGGGAGTCAAACAGGAGGTGCTCTATAATTTTCTCCTGATACTGGAGGAAACTGAGCGTTCCCTGGGTCTTGTACAGCACATAGCTGTTGTAAGTGGCCATCTGGATAAGGTAGATCGCTACCTTTTTATACCAGGCCCTAGTTTTGCGCCTGACCAGGTACGGTTGTAGGACCTGGTCAGATAGATCGACTACCCCCATGAACTTGTTATAGTCCACGCAGACCGGTTTCCTCTTATCAGAGGTAGCGCCCCTCTCTCTCACTGCCACTGTGGTGTCCTCGTGCACGGTGGAGAGCATGTACACGTCCTTTTTGTCACTCCATTTTATTGCGAGCAACTGGTCACTGGTGAATGAGAGTGACGCACCCCTTACTAGTCGCCTGGACACCAGCTGTTGAGGGAAGCCGACTCTATTTTTTCGCACCGTCCCACAGGCCCCTGTATTCGCAGAATGGAGGGACTTCTACATGGGGACACTGGTGTAGTAATTGTCGGTGTACACATGGTACCCTTTCTGTAGGAATGGCACCATGAGTTCCCAGACAATTTTCCCACTAATGCCAATATCCTCTGGGCATCCTGGGGGATTAAGGTGGCGGTCCCTGCCCTCATATATAAAAAAGGCACAGGTGTAGCCCGTTCTGCTCTCGCACACCTTATAGAGTTTCACTCCGTATCGGGCTCTTTTGGAGGGGATATATTGGCGAAACGATAGACGGCCCTTGAAGGCCATAAGGGACTCGTCTACCGCTATTTTTTGGCCTGGGGTGTACAAATTTAGAAAAGACTCAGATAGGAGGGAGATGAGGGGTCTCAACTTGTTGAGGCGATCATGGCCTGGGTCACTTCTTGGGGGGGATTTGGGAGTTGTCCGAGAAGTGCATGAAGCACATTAGTGTCTCATAGCGCGTTCGGGTCATGACAGCAGCAAATACAGGGGTGTTATGGATAGCGCTAGTAGCCCAGTAAGAGCGGATAGAAGTTTTTTTTACTATCCCCATATTTAGTGTAATTCCCCAAAAATGTTTCATTTCACAGACGGTTGTGGGGATCCATCCTCTGGAATAGTAAGTACTGGGATTTTGGGTGACAAATTGCCTGGCGTATAAATTCGCCTGCTGGACGATTAGTTCCAGGACCTGATCGCCTATAAACAAATTAAAAAAATTATAGGGGGTAAAATTTGTGACATCAGAGTTGATGCCTGGAGTGGCTGTAAATGGCGGAATTTGGGGGGAGAAAGAAACTGCAGGATCCCACATTGCGGGAGGGACTGCAGTACTAGGCCCGGCTCCTGACGCTTCACCGGTGACCGCTGCGTCCACCACCATAGGGCTGGGGGGTCCAGTGGCAGAAGCAGAACTTGTGTCGCTTTCTGAGCCAAGTTCTGCTTCTGACGCAGTGTCCGTATCACTGCCGGAACCGCTAGAGCATAGCATGGCGTATGCCTGCTCTGCAGAGAACATTCTGCGGCTTCTGCGGTTCATTATTTTCTAACACTAAACTAACAAGTACATTTTTATTTTTTTGTATTTTACATTTTTTGTGGATTTTTTTTTTTTTTATATAATATAGACACAACACTAACGGAAAAAAATAAAAAAATACGGTAAACCGCAGTTAATTACAGCAACTAAAACTAATTCAGCAAAATAAAAAAGAGAATTACGGAGATAACAAGTAATTACCAGTAATCTGGGGTGATTACGGGTAATCTGGGGTGATTATGGACAATATCGGAACACTGGCGAGTAAGTATGTGGTGTATTTTACAGTATAATACAGCACAAGATTTCTATAGTATTTCTCTCTCTCCTCTCACAGATCAACTACAGTGAGAGGAGGGAGGGAAAGAGCACAAATCTTGTGCTGTATTGTGAAAATATGGGACTATGGTCACTGTGATAGGTATATCACAGTGACCATCTGATCAGGGACCAATTATCAGGGTCCCTGATCAGTTTCTATGTACAGGCAGAATAGCTGCCTTAGACTCACAGCGCATGCGTGCGCCATTTTTCTTTTTTTCCCGGCAGTTAGGGACGGGGGGCACGGGGGGGGGGGGAGACACGATCAGAGGCAGCAGGGGGCCTAAGCAGCAGTTTTTTTATCTCCTCTCACCAAACATACATGGTGAGAGGAGATAAAATCATTATTTGCATGGGCACATTTATTGTAACGGCGATCGCCGGTATTCGTTGAATACTGGTGATCGCCGGTATGGAGACCGCAAACAGCGGTCCCCAGTCACTGCTCCAAGCCCTCAGCTACCTCTGGCAGCTGAGAGCAGGGAGCTAAACCTCCCCCTGGCGGCGCTATTTTATTCCGATGCCGCGTTCGTAAAAAGTCTATGGCATCGAAATAAAGCCTGTTAGTGACCGACGTAGAAACACGATGGGCCGGTCACTAACGGGTTAAGAGAGTCGAGCCTCGCTATCGCTATTGTAACTCCCTTAATTTCAGGAGCTTGGTCCTGTCACCACCCCTTCTAAGTGGAGGGATATGGTCTAAAATCCAGAATTTCAGTTGTTGTTCAGTGTGTCCAGAGTCAGTAAAGTGTTTAGATACAGGAAGATCCAGTTTTTTCTTCCTAATAGTGTACCTATTCTGATTGAGTCTAGTTTTAAGATCCAAAGTGGTTTCGCCTACATAAAGGAGTTTGCAGAGACATTGGAGAACATAGATCACAAAGTCGCTATTACATGTAAGGTAGTGTCTAATCTGGAACAGTCTACCTGTAGTGGGGTGCTCCAAGGTGGATCCCTTATACATCAAGTTGCAATTGACACAACTTAGACACGGAAAACAGCCAACTTTGGGTTTAGTCAGATACATTTGCTTCTTTATTTTTATCGGACCAGTGTCCGCTCTGACTAGTTTGTCCTTAAGACTCGGGAGTCTACGATATGAAAATAGCGGTTGATTAGTGAATTCAGTAACCTGAGGGAGACAATTGCCCAACATAGGCCAGTGACGTCTGATGACATTAGCAATGTCATTACTCCGTTCAGTATAGGTTGAGACAAAAGGGATACGGTCCGCTCCAGATCGTGGGCCTCTAGATTCAAGGAGTGTATTCCTATCTAAGTCACCCACCATTAGTCTGTGTTTGTTTAATAGTCTCGTCGGATAGCCACGTCTCTTAAAACGATTAATCATCATGTCAAGTGTTTTCTCAGTGGTGACTACATCACTAACAACTCTTTTGACCCGCATCAACTGACTGGTGGGTAAACTCTCTAACATCTTATGTGGGTGACTGCTAGAGAACAAGAGCAGGTTGTTACAGTCAGTGGGTTTAACAAAGAGCACAGTGGTGAAAATGTCATCCTTGATCCTAACTAGTACATCAAGAAACTGTATTTCCGTGTCTGAGTAAACCAGTGTGAATTTAACCCCATCATCCATTGAGTTCAGAAAAGTGTGAAACTCCTGCAACATTGCAAGGGCTCCGGTCCATATCAAAAAGATGTTGTCAATATATCGCCACCATTTGACTACATGTTCAAAATGGTGGGATGTATAGACATATGTTTCTTCCAAGGTACGCATGAAGATGTTAGCATACATTGGGGCAATGTTTGACCCCATTGCAGTGCCCTGTAATTGCAAAAATAAATCATCCCCAAATAAAAAATTATTACGTCTCAGTATGATGTTCAGTAGCTGTAAAAGAAATATGCAACAATCAGATGAAAAACTGGACATATTCAGAAAATTTTCTACAGCTTTTAACCCCCTAGTGTGATCTATAACAGTATACAGGCTAGTGACATCAAAGGATACAAGTAAAATATTTTTCTTAGTCTGTACAGTGACACCCTCGAGTTTATTCAGAAAAACAGAAGTATCCCTGATATATGAGCTAGCCTCTATGGCATACGGTCTAAGAATTCTGTCCGGAAATATGGCTATGTGGCAAAAAATTTATTCTGTGCCAGACACAATAGGACGACCTGGGGGGTTTGTCAACGTTTTATGAATTTTAGGGAGTGTATACAAAACCGGGTTCATCAATAATACCACCACATTTCGCCTTATCTAGAATCACCTTGATCTCTCTGCTGATCTCAAATTTAGGAACCTGCGGGATACGCTTATACACAGCGGGATCGCTCAGTTGTCTCCGTATCTATCTATCTATCTATCTATCTATCTATCTATCTCGTATAAGACATTAACAGGTCGGCATCTTGAAATTTTATGTTAAATATTTTGAAGTCTCAGGTTATTTCGATTTCTAACCCTTGCTAAACTTACTTCCCTTAGGCCATGTTCAGACGTGGCAGAATTTTTCCGCTGCAAATGTTGGTGCAGATTCGGGGCAATTACGCAACGTTTGCATATTTGACAGGTAATTCAGACGTCGCAGATATCACAGCGGACTTGCCACAGATTTCAGTTTTTGGATTGCAAAGGCTAAAATCTGCAGTGAAATTCCGCTTCTTCTCCGCAATGTAATGAGCATGCTGCGGAGGGAAAAATCTGCACTGCAGCCTAATTTCCGCACAGTTATTTTCTGCAACGTCTGAACTAACTTTCCTCAAAATGTATAGAAAGAAACGTAAAAAACGGCTGCTGCAGAATTCCACTGCAGACTGTCTGCAGCGGAATTCAACAGCAATTCCGCCACGTCTGAATGTGCCCTTACACTCCAAAGTGCTAAGCCTTGGCTCCTCGAATACTAACACTTGGTTGTTTGGACTGAGCAAATGTATTTGTTTAACCCCTTAA
Organism: Rhinoderma darwinii; assembly: GCF_050947455.1. Lineage (NCBI taxonomy): Eukaryota > Metazoa > Chordata > Amphibia > Anura > Rhinodermatidae > Rhinoderma > Rhinoderma darwinii. The sequence goes on along the minus strand of NC_134689.1, from coordinate 307,628,781 downwards.
CGCACCATGACGTAACTGTACGTCATGGTGAGCAGTAAGTTCGCGCACCTTGACGTACAGTTACGTCAGTGCTTTGACAGTTAACCGCCGCGCGGCGCTACACCGCAGCGGCGGTTAACTGTGCAGGGTGTCAGCCCTGCTCTCCCCGTTGCCGATCAGCGGCCTGTCGCCGCTGATATCGGCAGTTAACCCCTTAATTGCGGCGCTCGATTTTGAACGCCACAATTAAGGTCTTTAGCGCCGATCGGCAGCCCCCATGTGAAATCACGGGGGCTGGCGATGGTACCCATGGCAACCGGACGCCAGACAATGGCTTCCGGGTTGCCATGTACAGAAGCCTATGAGGACCACCCCGAGGGTGGTCGTCGTAGGCTTCCTGTCAGTGTGACTGTCACGTCACAATGACAGTTAGAGTACATCACACTACGTGTGTAGTGTAATGTATTCCAGCAGCGATCAGAGCTGCAAGTCTAAGTGTCCCCTAGTGGGACAAGTGAAAAAAGTAAAAAAAAGAATAAAAATGTTTTAAAAAAAGTGTAAAAATAAAAGTTATAAGTGACATAAACAAGAACTGCTTTTTTTCCTATAATAAGTCTTTCATTATAGGAAAAAAAATGAACACGTAAAAAAAAAGTACACATATTTGGTATCACCGCGTTCGTAAAGACCCCAACTATAAAACTATAATATTATTTTTCCCGCACAGTGAACGCCGCAAAAAAAATAAACGAAAAACAATGCCAGAATCACTATTTTTTGGTCACCACCCCTCACAAAATATGTAATAAAAAGTGATCAAAAAGTCGCATGTACGCCAAAATAGTACCCATACAAACTACAACCCGTCCCGCAAAAAACAAGCCCTTACACAGCTTTTTTGACTGAAAAATAAAAAAGTTATGGCTCTCAGAATATGGTGACACAGAAAATACATTATTTTCTAAATAAGTTATTTTATTGCTCAAACGCTGCAAAACATAAAAAAACGTATATACAAATGGTATCGCCGTAATCGTACCGACCCGCAGAATAAAGTATAATAGTCATTTATAGCCCAGGGTAAACACCGTCAAAAATAAATAAAAATCATTGTCAGAATTGATGGTTTTTGGTCACCTGGCTTGCCGAAAAATTGAATAAAAAGTGATCAACAAAATCGCATGTACCCCAAAATGGTACCAATGAAAAATACAGATTGTCCTGCAACAAATAAGCCCTCACATGGCTCCGGTGGTGAAAAAATAAAAAAAGTTCCGGCTCCCAGATTATGGCGATGCAAAATGTGCAGAGTGTTCCAAAAGTGGATAAGATCGGGCACCATTTATCAGTGCGACACTGGCCACATATCTGTGGATTATTATTTATTTACCCCATTATTATACCCTCTTATTATGCCCCTGATGTACTCTGCCCAGCCTACATGTGCCCCAACATTATAAACTGAAATACCAGCAAAACGCCAGAGCTACTACCAAGCAAAATATGCACTCCAAAAGCCAAATGGCGTCCCTCCCTTCTGAGCCCTACAGCGTGCCCAAACAGCCGTTTATGTCCACCGATATGGCATCGTACCAAAAAATGGTACCAATAAAAACGACAGCTCGTCCCGCAAAAAATAAGCCCCCACACCGCTCTATTGACAGAAAAATAAAAAAGTAGTGGCTCTTGGAAAGCGGGGAGGAAAAACGAAAAAGCAAAACATGAATCCGTTCGTAAAGGGTTAATTACTTTCTAATGAAAAAACATTTATGACCACATGTGGGGTATTGCCGTACTCGGGAGAAATTGCTTTACAAACGTTGGGGTGCATTTTCTCGTTTATCCTTTGTGAAATTGAAAAAATTCAACATTTTAGTGGAAATAATGTTGATATTAATTTTCACTGCCTAATTCTAATAAATTCTGCAAAAGACGTGTGGGGCCTAAATGCTCACTATACCCCTAGATAGATTCCTTAAGTGGTGTAGTTTCCCAAATGGGGGGCTTCCACTGTTTCTGTCTCTCAGGGGCTTTGCAAATTCGACATGACACCCAAAAACATTCCAGCAAAATTTGAGCTCCAAAAGCCAAATAGCGCTCCTTCCCTGCTAAGCCCCGGTGTGGGTCCAAACAGTAGTTTATTACCACATATGGGGTATTTACGTAATCAGGAGAAATTGTTTTACAAATGTTGGGGGGCTTTTTCTCCTTTATTCCTTGTAAAAATTAAAAATGGCTACCTTTTTTCAGAAAAAAAGTAGATTTTCATCTTCACATACTAATTCAAACAAATTTAGCAAAAAAACTGTGGGTTCAAAATGCTAACTATACCCATAGATAAATTCCTTGAGGGGTATAGTTTCCAAAATGGGGTCACTATTGGTGGGTTTCCACGGTTTTCTTCCCTCCAGTGCATTGCAAACGCGACACGGCACTGAAAACTATTCCAGCAAAATCAGAAATCCAAAATCCAAATGGTGCTCCTTCTCTTCTGAGGCCTGCTGTGGGTCCAAACAGCAATTTATTACCACATATGGGGTATTGCTATAATCGGAAGACATTGCTTTACATATGTTGGTGTTTTTTCTACTTTATTCCTTGTAAAAATTTAACATTTCCTAATTTTTTCACAAAAAAAGTAGATTTTCACATTCACATACTAATTCAAATAAATTTAGCAAAAAAACTGTGGGTTCAAAATGCTAACTATACCCCTAGATAAATTCCTTGAGGGGTATAGTTTCCAAAATGGGGTCACTTTTGGGGTGTTTCCACTGTTTTTGCAGCACAAGGCCTCCTCACACCTGACATGGTACCTAAAATATATTCTAATAAAATAGAGGCCCAAAATCCACTAGGTGCTCCTTTGCTTCTGAGGCCTGTGTTTCAGTCCATGACCGCGCTAGGGCCACATGTGGGGTATTTCTAAAAACTGCAGAATCTGGGCAATAAATATTGAGTTGCATTTCTTGGGTAAAACCTTCTGTGGTACAGAAAAAATTTATTACAAATGAATTTTTGAAGAAAAAAAATGAAATTTGTAAATTTCACCTCTACTTTGCTTTAATTCCTGTGAAACGCCTAAAGGGCTAAAATACTTTGTGAATGCTGTTTTGAATACTTTGATGGGTGCAGTTTTCAAAATGGGGTGATTTATGGGGACTTTCTAATATATAAGGCCCTCAAAGCCATTTCAGAACTGAACTAGTCCCTGAAAAAATAGCCTTTTGAAATTTTCTTGAAAATATGAGAAATTGCTGCTAAAGTTCTAAGCGTTGTAACGTCCTAGAAAAATAAAAGAATGTTCAAAAAACGACGCAAACATAAAGTAGACATATGGGAAATATAAACTAGTAAGTATTTTGTGTGGTATTACTATCTGTTTTACAAGTAAATACATTAAAATTTAGAAAAATGCTAATTTTTGCTAATTTTCTCTAAATTTTGGCGTTTCTTACAAATAAATATTGAATTTAATGACAAAAATTTTTCAGTATCATAAAGTACAACATGTCACGAGAAAACAATCCCAGAATCGCTTGGATAGGTAAAAGCATTCTGGAGTTATTACCACATAAAGTGACACATGTCAGATTTGCAAAAATGGGGCTGGTCCTGAAGGCCAAAACAGGCTTAGACACTAAGGGGTTAAATGATGTAATTTTCATTACAAGATTTTCTATTTTTCTAATACAGAAACAAAACCTTATCCAAACCCCCTCCCCACAAACAGAACATTCACATGTAATGCACTACAAAAAGTTCAAAAGAGTTCTTTACCTTAAGATCTCTTTCACACAGCAGTATTTTGATCAGTATTTTGCCTCAGTATTTGTGAGGCAAATACTGTGAAAGAGTCCTAACAATAAGTGTTAGTCGTCCTAGGTACTTAATTTCTTATATAGCCGCTTATAAAAAGAAGGCTTGTACAGTCAAAATATCTATGACAGATATTAATCACTTAGTCAATTGAAGACCTAGATTACCCCTAAGGGCACGGCCAGACTTGGCAAAGATTTTCCGCTGCAAATGTTGGTGCAGATTTGGGGCAATTATGCAACGAATCTGCACCAACATTTGCATATTTGCCAGGTAATTCAGACGTTGCAGAAAACACAGCGGACTTGCCACAGATTTCAGTTTTTGCATTGCAAAGGCCAAAATCCGCAGTGAAATTCCGCTTCTACTCCGCAACAGACAGTGCATGTTGCGGAGGGAAAATTCCGCACCGCAGCCTATGATCCTCAGCAGAGTTTTCCGCCACGTCTGAACTAACTGGCCTAAAAATGTATTGAAACCACTGTAAAAAAACGTCCGCTGGAGAATTCCACTGCGGACTGTCCGTAGCGGAATTCCACAGCAATTCCACCACGACTGGCCGTGCCCTTATTCCATTTCTCTAATGAGTGAGGAAGGGGCTAGAGCTGGTGTGTTTAACCAAGAGGCCCATATTTTTTTCAAATGTGGCCATGGCTTTCCTTTCAAGGTATACATATTTTTCCATGGGAAACAACCAGATAATTTTTGCTTTAACCCCTTGATGACCGCCAATATGCCTTTTCATGGCGGTCACTAGGGGACCTTAGGCTGGGCCGCCGCCAACGTTTCACGGCAGCCTAGTCTAAGTCCTGCATGGGTGTCCCGTGCAGGCTGGAGCTGGTGCTTGGCTGTCTGATGACAGCCGGGCTCCTGCTCCAACGGTAGCGATTGAAGTTTACTTTGATCGCGGCCGTTTACCCCTTAAATGCTGCGTTCACTAGTGACAGCATTTAAGTCGTTTACAGAGGAAATGTAATCGCGGGCCTCCGATGGGGTGTCATGGCAGCCGGGGGTCTAACAAAGGCCTCCAGGCCTGCCCTGACTATATGCCTATTAGGCTGGGTTCACACGACCTATTTTCAGACGTAAACGAGGCGTATTATGCCTCGTTTTACGTCTGAAAATAGGGCTACAATACGTCGGCAAACATCTGCCCATTCATTTTAATGGGTTTGCCGACGTACTGTGCCGACGACCTGTCATTTACGCGTCGTCGTTTGACAGATGTCAAACGACGACGCGTAAAAATACAGCCTCATCAAAAGAAGTGCAGGACACTTCTTTCAGACGTAATTTGAGCCGTTCTTCATTGAACTCAATGAAGAGCAGCTCAAAATTTACGGCTGTCAGAGAAGCCTCGCAAAATGCGAGGAGGAGCATTTACGTCTGAAACGAGGCAGCTGTTTTCTCCTGAAAACAGTCTGTCTTTTCAGACGTAAATGCCTACTATCGTGTGCACATACGCTTAGGCATTGCCTGTCAGTTTTACACAGACAGGCAATAATGCTTTGGTATACTAAATATACCAAAGCATTATAGCAGTGATCAAAAGACCGCATAGTGGAGTCCCCTAATGGGACCAAACAAATAAGTTATAAATGTTAAATAAAAATTATGAATAAATATTACAGTTAAAAAAACGTTTTCCCATTAAAAAATGGTTTTAGTTAGTAAAAGTGTAAAAAAGAAATAAGAGGTAGCAACTCGGTTGCTACGGAAACAGCGTAGCTCGCCGTGCTACGCTTTTTCCATAACTCCCATTGACTTCTATGGGTATTACGGAAACAGCGTAGCTCAGTGAGCTCGGATGTTTCCGGTACTCCCGACCACCTAACTAGGATGTGGCCGGGAGGCAGCGGAAGCTGAGAAAGCTAGAACGGGGTTTAGGGGGCCCCGTTCTAGAGATAGGAGCGGGTTCTAGAGGTGGGACCCACATCTATCAGACTTTTATGGTATATCCTGTGGATATGCAATAATTGTCCAAGATGGGAAAACCCCTTTAAAGGGATCCTGTCATCAACATCTTACCTGTTAAACTCGCCTGACCCCTCAATGGCCGCAGCTGTCCAGAGTTCGTTCCTGTTCTCTTTCCTGAAGTCCTCCTCTGTCTGTAAATATCGTCGTTTAAACTCTTCCCGCCTTTTATGGTAATTATTTTTCCCTCTGGGATGCAGCTTCTTAACCCCGCCCACCGTTGCCAACTGTCTGGCCCTGACTGGCTAAGGAGCTGTCAATCAAAAAGAAGGAGGTGGAGTCCACTCTGAGATGCTGGAGGAATGAAAATCTGACTCTTTTCAGATGAAGATTTGACTCTTTTCTGCTCATTTGCATACGGTGTAGGACCACTGAAAAACTGAATACTAAAGCTACAGAGCTTACTTAGAACATATTTATAGCTTAGATGACAATGATTTTTCATCCACTTTCACCAGGTATTGCTGGCTTTATAGCTAAAATGCTGGTGAAAGGTTCCCTTTAAGGCTTAAAATAGGCTTTTTACTAAGGGGTTAAAGTCTTGGTTGGTTGTTGACTGTTCGGTAATCTAGTGTTGTGCTATGAGTTTCTTAGTCATATCAAGCATTCTAGCTGCCGCTAGTTTGACATGGTCAGAAATCGAGACATCCTGAACATATTCTAAAACTGCCGACCAGGATCATTGGAGTTCGCGTCATTCTCACATCATGTGAGGCAGAGTACCTGGGTTAATTTTACATCTACGGCAGTGGTGAGTCTCTGACTTTAATATCATGAAAAATAGAGATGAGCGAACTTTTCAAAAGTTCGGTTCGGCTAGTTCGCCGAATTTCACAAAAAAGTTCGATTCGGACCGAACTAGTTCGGACCGAACCTGTCACTTACGTGCGCCGAGCATGCTACTGTCTCGGGTGCTGATAGAGTTAATGGGCTGCACTAACTCTTTCAGCAACCTTGACAGTACATGCTCGGCGCGCGGAAAATACAATTTAAATGTAATAAAAAAATAAAAATTATACGTTCGTACTTACTTTCCTCCTGTCCGGCCTCCAGCGATGACGTTTCATCCCTTTCGCCGCTGCAGCCAATCACAGGCTGTAGTGGCGGTCACGCACGTCAGGATGACGCTTCATCCCACGTGACCGCCTCTGCAGCCAATCACAGGCTGCAGCGGCGACATGGATGAAACGTCATCGCTGGAGCCCGGACAGGAGGAAAGTAAGTATGAACGTATTATTATTTTTTTTTGGCATGTATGTATGTTGGCATGTATGTATGTATGTATGTATGTATGTATGTTGTCATGTATGTATGTATATATGTGCATGTATGTTTGCATGTATGTTGGCATGTATGTATATATGTGCATGTGTGTATGTATATTTGCATGTATATATTTGCATGTATGTTTGCATGTATGTATGTTTGCATGAATGTATGTTTGCATGTATGTATGTATGTTTGCATGAATGTATGTTTGCATGAATGTATGTTTGCATGTATGTATGTATGTTGGTATGTATGTATGTTTGCATGAATGTATGTTTGCATGAATGTATGTTTGCATGTATGTATGTATGTTGTCATGTATGTATGTATGCATGTATGTTGTCATGTATGTATGTATATATGTGCATGTATGTTTGTATGTATATTTGCATGTATGTATGTTTGCATGTGTGTATGTTTGCATGTATGTATGTACATACATGGCATGTATGTATGTTGGCATGTATGTGTATATTTGCATGTATATATTTGCATGTATGTTTGCATGAATGTATGTATGTATGTTTGCATTTTATGTATGTATGTATGTATGTATGTCATGTATGTATGTTGTCATGTATGTATATATGTGCATGTTTGTATGTATATTTGCATGTATGTATGTTTGCATTTATGTATGTTTGCATGAATGTATATTTGCATGTATGTATGTATGTTGTCATGTATGTATGTTGTCATGTATGTATACATGTTTGTATGTATGTATGTATGTATGTTGTCATGTATGTTTGCATGTTTTTATTTTTGCATGTATGTTTATATATATGTGCATGTATGTAATTATGTTTGCATGTATTTATGTTTGCATGTATATTTGTGCATGCTTGTATATATGTATGTATCTTTGCATGTTTGTATGTATGGTTTCATGTGTGTGTGTGTATGCATGTATGTATGATAGTTTGCATGTATGTATGTTTGTTTGTATACATGTCTGTATGGCCATGTATGATACTGTCTGCTGGCGCCCTGTATCAAAGTCAACTTCACGGCAGGCTTCTATACATGGTATAACAGTCAGTATCACACATTAAACTGAATCTAAGCTTACAACATGTTTTATTTCATTTTTTATTTTTTTTACAGGTTTGGTGTTTGGACTACGTCGGTTTCGAGGACTACTTCGATGACGTTTTTTTTTTCTACAATAAAATGGTTAATGAGGGTTGTGTTGGGGGTGCTTTATTTCAATAAAATATTTTATCTATATCTTTGTCTTTTTTTTTTCAAATTTTATTACTACCACTTTAGTAATGGCCGCTGTCTGAGTGACAACATCCATTACTAAGGCGAGGCTTAGTGTTAGCCGGTACAGAGGCTAACACTAACCACCATTATTACCCCGGTACCCACCACCACCAGGGGTGCTGGGAAGAGCCAGGTACGATCCAGTACCCGACCATCTGTTGTGATGGTCGGGTTCTGGGGCGGCCGCAGGCTGGTATTATGAGGCTGGGAAGGGCCAAAAACAGTGGACCTTCCCACCCTTGTAATGCTAGGCTGCTGCTGCTGTGTTGTATCTGGCTGGTTATAAAAGTGGGGGGGACCCCACGTCATTTTTTTTTTATTATTTATTTATTTTTAATTTTTTTTTAAAAAGACATGGGGTTCCACCGAATTTATCATAACCAGCCACATACAACACAGTGTTATTAGCCTGGGAATGGACAAAACCAGTGGCCCTTCCCACCCATGTAATGCCAGACTGCTGCGGCCTTGTATATGGCTGGTTATTAAAAATGTGGGGGACCCAACGTCTATTGTTAAATTTGTTAAATTCCAAAAAAAAAACGACGTGGGGTCCCCCCCATTTTTATAACCAGCCCGATACAACACAGCAGCAGCAGCCTAGCATTACAAGGGTGGGAAGGTCCACTGTTTTTGGCCCTTCCCAGCCTCATAATACCAGCCTACGGCCGCCCCAGTACCCGACCATCACAACAGATGGTCGGGTACTGGATCGTACCAAGCTCTTCCCGGCACCCCTGGTGGTGGTGGGTACCGGGGTAATAATGGGTGGTTAGTGCTAGCCTCTGCACCGGCTAACACTAAGTACCGCCTTAATAATGGACGCTGTCAATCAGCCAACTGCCATTATCTAGGCACTAATAAAGTTTTAAAAAAAACACAAAGACAATTCTTTTTTATTGAAATAAGAAATCCCCAACAAAACCCTCGTTAACCATTTTATTAAAATTTTTAAAAAACGTAGATCTACGCAGTAGTCCAACGAATCGAAGACGTAGTCCAATCGGTACATCAAAATCTGCAACAACATAAAAAAACAGTTATCAATGTGAACAATAACAATACTTCTACTCACCTACACACATATATACACGCACGCACACACAAACAACCATACACAAACACACACATATATACACAAACACAACAAGATATACACACACATACACACATAAACAGACAAACACACACACACACATATACATAAACACACACATATACACACACCCATATACACAAACACACACATATATAAACACACACACACAAACATCTACACACAAACATATATACAAATACACCCATATATATACACAAACACACCCATATATACACAAACACACACATAAACACACCCATATACACACATATACACAAACACACACATATACAAAAACACACACACAAACATCTACACACAAACATATACACATACACCCATATATATACACAAACACATATACACAAACACACCCATATATACACAAACACACATAAACACAAACACACATATAAAAACAGACAAAGACACATACCCAAACACACACACTGTTTCTTTTAAATGCTGCTTGGGAACCCGCTCGATCCACTATATAAGGCTGCGCTATAGTGCAGCATTTAAAAGAAACAGGATCCTGACCTGTCCATAGAGTTTAAGGCAGCACAGAGTATTTCAGGAGATGAGCGTGCAGATTCAGTGCTGCTGTGAACTCTGCTCTTACCATTACGTAGCTCTCAGTCTGTTACCTCTCCTCCACTCCTGTCCTCAAGAACACCTTCACATGATTGGCAAGTCACCACGTAATGGTAAGAGTAGAGTTCACAGCAGCACAGAGTATTTCAGGAGATGAGCGTGCGGATCTTGTGCGGGGTGGTGACTTGCCAATCATGTGAAGGTGTTATTGAGGACAGGAGTGGAGGAGAGGTAACAGACTGAGAGCTACGTAATGGTAAGAGCAGAGTTCACAGCAGCACTGAATCTGCACGCTCATCTCCTGAAATACTCTGTGCTGCCTTAAACTCTGTGGACAGGTCAGGATCCTGTTTCTTTTAAATGCTGCACTGTAGCGCAGCCTTATATAGTGGATCGAGCGGGTTCCCTAGCAGCATTTAAAAGAAACAGGATCCTGACCTGTCCACAGAGTTTAAGGCAGCACAGAGTATTTCAGGAGAGGAGCACGGCCGGCCACAGGCAGCCGGTCGTTTTTCCAAGACGTGCTCCCATTATGCACACGACCGTAAAAACACCCGTTATTGTGGGTCGTAATTACGACCCGCAATAACGGGCTCATAGACTTCTGTTACCCATGGGTACCTTCCCGTTTTCTCACGGGAAGGTGCCCGTGCCGTTAAAAAAATAGAACATGTTCTATTTTTCTATTTTACGGGCCGTGCTGCTATAAAATTTAGGGTATGTTCACACGACAGCGTCCGTAACGGCTGAAATTACGGGGATGTTTCCGTCTGAAAACATCCCCGTAATTTCAGCCGTAACGGCATCTGCAGGCGCTTGAACGCGGCGTCCATTACGGACGTAATTGGCGCTGCTATTCATTGGAGTCAATGAATAACGGCTCCAATTACGGCCAAAGAAGTGACAGGTCACTTCTTTGACGCGGGCGTCTATTTACGCGCCGTCATTTGACAGCGGCGCGTAAATATACGCCTCGTGTGAACAGACAAACGTCTGCCCATTGCTTTCAATGGGCAGATGTTTGTCAGCGCTATCGAGGCGCTATTTTCGGGCGTAATTCGGGGCAAAAAATCCCGAATTACATCCGTAATTAGTGCGTGTGAACACAGGGTATGTTCACACTCACTAATTACGGACGTAATTCGGGCGTTTTTGCCCCGAATTACGTCCAAAAATAGCGCCTCGATAGCGCTGACAAACATCTGCCCATTGAAAGCAATGACCTGTCACTTCTTTGGCCGTAATTGGAGCCGTTATTCATTGACTCCAATGAATAGCAGCGCCAATTACGTCCGTAATGGACGCGGCGTTCAAGCGCCTGCATATGCCATAACGGCTGAAATTACGGGGATGTTTTCAGGCGGAAACATCCCCGTAATTTCAGCCGTAACGGACGCTGTCGTGTGAACATACCCTTATAATGACAGCACGGCTCGTAAAAGCGGCCGGCCGTGCTCGTAATTACGAGTCGTAATTACGAGCACGACCCGTAAAATAAAAAAATAGAACATGTTCTATCTTTTTAACGGCACGGGCACCTTCCCGTGAGAAAACGGGAAGGTACCCGTGGCTAACAGAAGTCTATGGGCCCGCTATTTCGGGTCGTAATTACGACCCTTAATAACGGGTGTTTTTACGGTCGTGTGCATGAGGCCCCGTAATGACGGGTGGCTACATGTGTGCACCCGTCATTACGGCAGCGTTGCTAGGCGACGTCAGTAAATAGTCCCTCTTCAGGGTGCTGAAAGAGTTAACTGATCGGCAGTAACTGTTTCAGCACCCTGGACAGTGACTACCGATCACAATATAGAGTACCTGTAAAAAAAAAAAGACGTTCACATTTACCGGGAACTCCCTGCTTCCTCCAGTCCGGTCTCCTGGCCGTTGCCTTGGTGACGCGTCCCTCGCGACATCCGGCCCGACATTCCTTGATGACGATGCAGCCCATGTGAGCGCTGCAGCCAATCACGGGCTGCAGAGGCCTCTGCAGCCAATCACGGGCTGCAGAGACCTCTGCAGCCAATCACAGGCTGCAGAGGCCTCTGCAGCCAATCACAGGCTGCCGCGTCAGAAAAGAAGGTCGGACTGGAGGAAGAAGAGAGACTCGTCCGCAAGACAACGACCAGGTACGTATGAAATGCTTTTTATTTTATTTTTAATCAGCAGCCTCTTTTCTCTATCAGTGATTGATAGAGACAAGTGGCTGCCGATTTGTATAATATTTTTGACCGGGTTCGGTCAAAACGGGTTCGGCCGAACCCGGTGAAGTTCGGATTCGCTGCGAACCGAACTTTTCCGGAAGTTCGGACCGAAACCGGGTTCGGTTGTCCCGGTTCGCTCATCTCTAATGAAAAACACTGGAGTTCTGTATACCCTATATAACAAATAAAGGTGAGAATGATAGTTTGGGTACTCTCTATAGCATATCATTCCAATGGTCTTCCTCAATAGGTTTATAGATCCCCTTCCCATTTTACTTGAGGTGAAGATAGGCACCTATCCAGAAACCACACTAGGAGACTTCTATAAATAAGAGAGATTAGATCTGACATAGCATCTCAAACTGAGCAAATTTCTGACTGTTGATAATAGCTATCTATGCCAGGTTTGCGTGCACATGCATGTCTCAGGGAGAAGCTTATTGCAAATTATTTTAACCCTCTATTCCCTGGTACATGTTCTACTGTTAACATTACCCTAAGATTTGCTTCTGTAAGAACACTGGGAAGGTTTATCAATATATTTACACCAGAAGTGTGTGTGTGGGGGGGGGGGGGGGGGTAAAAACATTTAAAAATATTCTATGCTGTAGAAAATAAATGTAGACATGAAAAAAACTATAAATCAGCTAGGATGCGAATCCATTATAAAGTATATCAAAATCAGAGGTGTAACTGTAGCATCTGGACCCTAATGCAAAAAATCCAGAACAGCCCCTACCCCAATCATGTGCTATTCACAGTATAATACTGGTGTCATCTTATGTGGCAGAGAAGCCTCTGGGCCCACTCTGGAAAAAGGGCCGGGCTGCGACTGCTACCTTTGCACCACTTATAGCCACAGCCTGTTTCATAATGGATCTGTCATATCTGTAAAGTGGAAGTCATGATCTGTGTGATCAGAGGCTAATAATTATTTGCAAGAATAACGATACTACTACTATTAGTAACAATAATAATTATACTTAGTCCCAGCTATCAAGTTTTTTTGTCCTGCTAAGCGGCAGATTTAGGCCCTCTGCACACGACCGTGCCCGTAATCACTGTCCGTGATTACGGGCACAGCTGGTTGCTGATGGCCACGGACAGCCACACGCATTTGTGGGCCGTGCTCCCATATAAAGTATGGCAGCACAGTCCGTAAAAAGCAAAAAATAGACCATGTCCTATCTTTTGCGGAGCTTTTCTACGGCACGGACACCTTCCCGTAAATATATGGGAAGGTGTCCGTGGGCAATAGAAGTAAATGGGTCCGTAACTACGGATTAATTGTACGGTCGTGTGCATGGGGCCTTAAACAGCGCAACACCTCATTCAGCCATTGCAAGAAAATAAACTATTGGCACAGGATTATATTATATATTATATATTATATATATTATATATATTCCCTTATACAGTAGTTATTTGATGTGCTTCAACATAAAACTACTCAGCATCTACCATCCTTAGGCTGGGTTCACACGACCTATTTTAAGACGTAAACGAGGCGTATTATGCCTCATTTTACGTCTGAAAATAGGGCTACAATACGTTGGCAAACATCTGCCCATTCATTTGAATGGGTTTGCCGACGTACTGTGCAGACGACCTGTCATTTACGCGTCGTCGTTTGACAGCTGTCAAACTACGACACGTAAATTGAATGCCTCGGCAAAGAAGTGCAGGACACTTCTTTGCAACGTAATTTGAGCTGTTCTTCATTGAAGTCAATGAAGAGCAGCTCAAGATTACAGGCGTCACAGACGCCTCGCATAATACGAGGAGCAGCATTTACGTCTAAAACGACGCAGCTGTTTTCTCCTGAAAACAGTCTGTCTTTTCAGACGTAAAAGCCTCTCATCGTGTGCACATACCCTTACATACAATGCACAGTAAAAATAATCTAAGATGACAATCTGAGAGGATGGATTTCTGACAAACGTTTTCATAGTTTGACAGTAAGGACTCCAAAACTTTTAGTTAACATATCTATGGCTTAATGGACACATCTGCAGCACCTGCTTCATCTAGAAAACTGTTCCAAGTGCAAATATTTAATACTCTTATTTTGTATCCACGAAAGGCTTAGGCATTTATATAATCCTATACATCCCCACACTATCCCGTTTACAAGTTTTATAAAAATCAGAAATACAATGTTTGCCATTAGCACTATGTTAGGCACACACCTTTTAAAAACCTTCCTCTTAGAGTCCATAAAATTAGAGAAAGTTCTTCAGGAGACAGTGAAAAGAGAGAACAGGAAATAAAGCTAAATATATGACCCTCTACCTAGTAATTAAGCTCGTCCCAACGTAAATAAACATCTGTAAATAAACTAATGATAGCTATTGTATCATTCCTCACAAACATCTGGTCTCAATAATATGATCTGGATAATGATCCATACTTTCCATATTGCAATATATATATTACTGAAAATGTATCCTGATGCTAGCACATGATAGGCTCATCTCTTGAAGGTTCCGGTCACTGGACATCAGATATTAAACCCCTAGATTATATCTCTAAATAGAAGAAAAACACAGCACCTTATTGTGCAGCACCTCCCAAGTTGTAAAGTACCACCATATAGCAGTAGGTAGTATGCTAACTTTGTAACGTTGTGTAGACCCAGGCACAATACTGGGGAAGATTCTCAGCACTGTCGACATCAGTAGGTGATACTGTAGTACTTTGAAAGGTAGTTTAATGTTGGCTATACGTTTTACCTCCATACCAGTGCTTTGATCACGGAATTTCTGGAAAGAAAATACAGGTAAAAGTAAATACACAAAAACTGTCAAATTAGAGGTGGAGAGACGTCACGTGAAAAGTGGGACCCGCATCTATCTGACATTTATGACATATCCTGTGGATATGCCATAAATGACTCTCATGGGAAAACACCTTAAAGGTTCAGTTCCCATCTGCGTCGGAAGCTTCATTAGGAGCATCCATCGCAGTTCCGGTTTAAAAAGTGCAGCATGCTATAACAATGGATACATTCATGGAAACCCGACAGAAACCATTAAAGTCATTAGTTTCAGTGATGCAATAGATTCGGCACTTCTGTTTTTTTTTGTTCTATCTGTACTTCAGAAAATTTAACGCAGATGTGAATAGAGTCTAATCAGCAAGAATAAAAAAAAAATACTAGTAGCATCTAATAAATATATTATAAATAAATGCACAGTCTGATAATAAGCCTGTGATTACATATGTGCATACAGAAGAATCACTAATGAAGGTTAAAAGACAATGACTATGTCTTAGCTTTGCATAAAATAAATGGGTGGTTTAAATTGCAAAATGCTAAAGTAAAGCTATCGGGTCCCGGGCTCTTTCCAGAGGGGGTTGATTTGATCCCATCCCTATTTCGGTGTCTCTAAAGTCCCCCTCCATTATTTCTCTAAAGTCTATACCTAAAGAGGGTACGCCATTTCAGCAGTGTAGACATTGATGCGATCTTAAGGTACTGAGGGTCCATATTAGTAAATTGACCCGTAATATCATATAGTATGACCTAAAAATTTCCACAATTTTCACTGGGTTATGAGCGTCAGCCCCATTACTTTGTTTTTTTTTCATTTTATGTGATATAAATATAGTGGCATTGCACAGGTTGAATAGGCGGGAAAAAGGACTTCCTCATTTGTCTGAGGGGGTCATAAAAACCACCCATATTATAATTTGCCATTTGATATTCTCCATTCCACATCTTAGCCATCCGGTAACCTCCGCACTCACTGAAAAAGCCCAGGGCAAGCAATGTTATTGGCTTACCCAGGTCTCTATCAGTGCACCACCAATAAAAATAATTTATCCTGAGCAAGTAGAGTGAGATCGACCACTGACTACACTGCCGTCCATCGTACTGCAGATAGCTTTTAGCGCCTTCCCCCGCTGACACTAAGTCACTATGACACTAAGAGCTGGCGAGGGAGGGGAATTAGTCACTGACATCAATCAGCAGTATTGTACTGTCAGATTTAGGCTATGTTCACACGGGGTATTTTGCCGAGTTTTTTGACGCGGAAACCGCGTCGCAAAACTCGGCAAAAACGGCCCGAGAACGCCTCCCATTGATTTCAATGGGAGGCGTCGGCGTCTTTTTCCCGCGAGCAGTAAAACTGCCTCGCGGGAAAAAGAAGCGACATGCCCTATCTTCGGGCGCTTCCGCCTCTGACCTCCCATTGACTTCAATGGGAGGCAAGAGAAAACGTATTTCTCGCTGTTTTATGCCCGCGGCGCTCAATGGCCGCGGGCGAAAAACGGCACGATAATCGCCGCGAAAATCGGCGTGCAGGGAGAGGAATATCTGCCTCAAAGTTCCCAACAGAATTTTGAGGCAGATATTCCTCCCCCAAAATACTCCGTGTGAACATAGCCTTAGACTACTTTAGGCTGAAGGTTTATCTACTGAGATGCAAAGTAAATGTTTGTTCAAAATACAAGCAAAGAATGAGTCCTCTCCAAAAAAGGTATTTTACTTGGGTCAAAGAATTTTAATGCTTTTTAATGCTGCACGATTTCTTTGCTAAATAAAAGTAGTGTATCATTATGACTTAAATTAGGATTACATCAAATTCTATGAGCCATTTTCAATAAAATTTGTATTATGTTAAGTGTTTAAAAATAATTGGGGCAGATTTAGTAAGACTGATGTTTCATAGCATCTATTTTCTTAAGAGGTGCACCCTTCTTAATAAATTTGTCACATCTGTCACAGCTGTCTGTAGGTCAGAAAGTGAAATCTATGCCAGCTAAAAGTTGGCGTAGATTTCCGCTATGACTTCCACCCGTTTCTGGTGTAAATTGTAGTGAATTTATCAGCCACGGCTGTCCCCATTCTCTTATGCTAAGTCCCACCCACTTTTTTTTTTTTTAAAGTGTCAGGGCACTTATAAAAAAAGGAAAACGTCACATACTTTGCGACTTTTTAACACCATAATGCTGTCGTACAGCCATTCTTAAATTCACTCCATTGCTTTTGCCACTGTAGATGAGTTTGGCATTTAGGTTTAAATGTTATTTGATGGACATTTTTTTCTTAATAAACAGGTCAGTCAGTGTGTTTGGTGTAACTTTTTAATTAGTCTTTATTAAAAATTTGTTTTACTTTTTGACATACAGCTGCTCTGTATTCTCTATGCAGAGCAGCCATAGACCTAAATCCATCAGTCCCGCAGACCTGACGGGTTCAATGACATTGGGTCTTGCATGGATCTATCACATCCAAGATATGAACTTAGATGTGATGGATAACAGGTGGATCTTGTGTGTCAGAGACCCGCAGGACCCGTTAACACTGAACCCGTCGGTCCCGCAGACCTGATGGGAATAGGATTTAGCGCTATACACATCTGCTCTGTATACAGAATACAGAGCAGCTGTATATAAAAAAGTCAAACTAATTTTTAATAAAGACTAATTATAAAGTTACACCAATCACACTGACTGACCTGTTTATTAAATGAAAAAAAGCGCCCATCAAAGGTTTATACTCCAGTAGAACTTTGTTTTCTATGCAAATTCTCACCTGTAATTATGATGTCTGATGCCACCGCTTTCTATTGTGGGTTTTTGACTAATAAAATGTGCCTGGGTCATTGCATAGCAACAATTTAAGCAGGGGCGTAGCTAGGGGGGGGCAGGCGGGGCATGTGCCTTGGGCGCAGTTCAGAGGGGGCGCCAGCGCCACCTCCTCCTGCACTATAATTGTACCTGTGTTGCAAGGACACAGGTACAATTAGAAGCAATGAATGACCAGGCACGTTCCGTGCCCGGCCATTCAGCGCCTTTCCACGAATGAAGCAACTGGTACCTTTTGTACCAGTGAAGCTTCCGTCGATGAAAGACGCTGACTGACAGGGATAGTCATCCTGCCCAGCCAATCAGCGCCTTTCATAGACGCTGTGTTCAACCCCCTGGAGACCTGCGCAGAAGAGAGCAGGTCTCCATGGCTGCCGGGCGGCGTGGGAGCGGGAATAAGGTGAGTTTGAATATTTATTTTTATTTTTTTAACTGTAATAGAAGTGTGCGGCTGTATCTGCGGGGGGGGGGGTCTATCTACAGGGGGCTATATCTACAGGGGGGCTATATCTACAGGGGGTGGGCTATATACAGGGGGACTATATCTACAGGGTGTGGGCTATATACAGGGGGACTATATCTACAGGGGGCTATATCTACAGGGGGGCTATATCTACAGGGGCTGAGCTATATACAGGGGGACTATATCTACAGGGGGGCTATATCTACAGGGGGTGGGCTATATGCAGGGGGACTATATCTACAGGGGGGCTATATCTACAGGGGGTGGCTATATACAGGGGGACTATATCTACAGGGGGGCTATATACTGGGGTGGGCTATCTACAGGGGGACCATATCTACAGGGGGTGGGCTATATACAGGTGGACTATATCTACAGGGGGTGGGCTATATACAGGGGGACTATATCTACAGGGGGGCTATATACTGGGGTGGGCTATCTATGGAGCACCATATACAGGGATGGGCTATATCTACAGGGGTGGGCTATATCTACAGGTGTGGTGTAATGGTTGGGGTAGGGAAACAGACAAGTGAGCCCTAATCTACCCGCCACTCAGTCCCTGCCTACTTGCAACGACCCGCCCTAGGCGACGGGGTACAACTGGGCGACGGTCCCTACGCTCAGTAAGTGCACGACAGACAAACAGACAATGGTACACAAAGCTAAGGGAAATAGGGCAGTTGCCCACGGCAACACCATGAGCTACAAGAGTGGTGAACGAGCCGAGTCAAACCAGGAGTGTACGAGGTACCAAACGCTGAGCAGGAGAGTAGTGAACAAGCCGAGTCAAACCAGGAGTGTACGAGGTACCAAACGCAGAGCAGGAGAGTAGTCAGTAAGCCAGGGTCAATATGAAGCAGGGACAAATAGTTCAAGTAGCTGCAGCAGGGCCAGGAAACCAAACGAGAAGAATCACAAGCAAGGAGGAACAGGAAAGGCAGGTATAAATAGACAGAGGGCGGGAGCTAGCTCCGTCTGGCCAGGCTGTGATAGGCTCTCCCACTCCTAAGCCTGCCATCCTGAGTGGTGGAAGATGGAGTCAGTCTCACAGACATAGAAGCAGGTGCAGACTGATTACCTATGGGCGTATACACAGAAGCTGTGCCTGGCAGATCCTTTACAGGTGGGCTATATACAGGTGGACTATATCTACAGGGGGTGGGCTATATACAGGGGGACTATATCTACAGGGGGGCTATATACCTGGGTGGGCTATCTATGGAGCACCATATACAGGGGTGGGCTATAGCTACAGGGGGGGCTATATAGTATATAGCCCCCTGTAGATATAGCCCACCCCTGTAGATATAGCCCACCCCTGTATATAGCCCACCCCTGTATATATAGCCCACCCCTGTAGATATAGCCCACCCCTGTAGATATAGCCCACCCCTGTAGATATAGTTCCCCTGTGTATAGCCCAGCCCTGTGTATAGCCCACCCCTGTGTATAGCCCAGCCCTGTAGATCTGGTCCCCCTGTAGATCTGGTCCCCCTGTAGATATCCCACCCCTGTATATAGTCCCCTTGTAGATATAGTCCCCTTGTAGATATAGTCCCCCTGTAGATATAGTCCCCCTGTAGATATAGTCCCCCTGTAGATATAGTCCCCCTGTAGATATATCTCACCCCTGTATATATAGCCCACCCCTGTATATAGTATCCCACAAATAGCTCCCCCTATAGTGCTCCACAGAAAGCCCACCCCTGTATATAGCCCCCTTGTACATATAGTCCATCCCTGTATATAGTGCTCCACAGATAGCCCACCCTTGTATATAGTATATACAGGGGTGGGCTATCTAGTGGAGCACTATATACAGGGGTGGGCTATATCTACAGGGGGGCTACATACATGGTTGGGCTATCTGTAGAGTACTATATACAGGGGTGGGCTATATCTACAGGGGTCTATATACAGGGGTGGGCTATCTGTAGAGCACTTATAGGGGGAGTTATTTGTGGGACACTATATACAGGGGTGGTCTATATGGGGGCACTATCTACAGGGGCTCTATGGCAGGCACTATCTACAGGGGGCTCTATGGCAGGCACTATCTACAGGGGGCACAGTGTGTGTGTGTGTGTGTGTGTGGGTGTGTGTGACACGGTGTATGGTGCTATTATAATTAGAGGTGCAGTGTATGGCACTATTATATTTAGGGGTGTAGTGTGTGGTATAATGATAACTTTATATTTATTTATAGGTGCAGAAATGTTGGAAAAGTGAGAAGCTGAAGACATCTGAGCAGCAAACTGCAGAAATGGTCTGTGACCGGGAGAAGCCACCATAGAGGTCTGGACCGGATGGAGAAAAAGAACTAGAATCTGAGACGTCATCGGTGAGTCACTTAATGTAAATGTTTATTCTGCCTCTAATCATCACTGTAGTCACTGTATGATCTGCAGCGAGATGATGGGTGGTATGATTATGATAGGATTTATTTTTGTGAAACGGCATCTCCCAGCATATCCTTATCATAGTTTGGGCCATGCTGGGAGCTGTAGTTTTACGCCGTACACACCTATACGGCAGGGGTTGCACTAAATTGAGCTGTATTTGTGCTGGTGTTGTATATATGTAGTGAACTTGGTTCTGGTGTTGTGTATAGAACTATATTGCTTGTAAAATGTACAAATGTTTTTATGCTCGCGTTACATAAAAATAAATGACACGTCGATTGGTAGAGAAAACAAACACGGCGAGGGGGAAGGAGATGTCGGGAAAGAGGTTGGTGGGGGGGGGGCGCCAAACTTAATCTTTGCCCCGGGTGCTGGAGAACCTAGCTACGCCTCTGATTTAAGAATACACTTGGTAACAACTGCATATCGGAATAGTCCTGTACATTCTGCAGTTTTTTCCAAGTCTCCTCCAGGCTTCTTCCTGTTTCCTGTAGATGATGTGGAGATATTGACAAATAGTCATCTCTGCCACTCCTGGCAGTGTGTTGGAGATGCTCACTGCCTGTAACATGCATGCTGCTGCATAGGACAGGCTCTGCAGCTTCTCCAGTGTATTTTCCTGTGCCTCCTGAAATTTGGAAAGATCTATATAACTAAAATTTCAGATAGACGTGGTCTGACCTTATCTCTCTATGTGATGCCTGGGCAATGATGCAATAATAATGAGACATATAGTTATCAGAGAATGATCAAGATGGAGGACAGAATTCTCTTCTAATAAATACAATTGAACAATAAGATACAACGCCATTCACATGGGTTCCTACACTAACATTATACCTGTACAACAGGTGACTCACCTTTCTGTTAGACCTACATCTATAAAATGAATCATATTCAATGCTACATAAAAACAGGCATGGACAGATAGGA
This sequence comes from Rhinoderma darwinii, assembly GCF_050947455.1. Classification (NCBI taxonomy): domain Eukaryota; kingdom Metazoa; phylum Chordata; class Amphibia; order Anura; family Rhinodermatidae; genus Rhinoderma; species Rhinoderma darwinii. Next base: position 307,607,181 of record NC_134689.1, on the reverse strand, counting down.
GATGTGTACCTTCACCATTTAGCAGAATAGATAGATAGACAGTAAACATTCAAAAAAAGCAACACAGTCATTGCATTAGGGGTGCAATTCCTCCCATGGCTCCCAGCAGAATAAAAAAACCTCCAAAGATGAGGCAGCACCCCAAAGTTACAGTGGGAAAAAAAGTCTCTTTATTCACATTTAGGCAACATTTCAGTCCAACTCTATGACTTCCACTTTTTTGTCTAGAACCTTGAGTTCTGTTTCATCATTTGATTTTTTTGATCAGATAGATAAATAAATAAATAGATAGATAGATTCAGCAGCAATGCATATTTATTTATATATAGTGTTTTAGGTGGCATTGGTGTCGCCATTTTCTTGTGTATTGTTTTGCAGACACAGGTGTACTTTCACCTGTATACACGTTTTTTCATTTTGCTGGAATGTGGGAGTAGTGACTGCCTTAATTTTTGATCTTGCACTCCTCCCATTCTGCCCTAGGGTGATTTTAATTAGTTTAATGCTGGTTCCTACCATCCCCAAGTATATTCTGCAGGCTTAGCCCCAGAACAGGGTGTATGAGCAGTATAGAGATCCACCTTATAAGTGTGGTTGCCTTGTCGTAGCAGGTGGGCTCACACAATTTGATCAAAATGTGCGCTAAGAACCTCACTATTGTAAGTAGATTTAGCAGCAATGCATATTTATTTATATATAGTGTTTTAGGCGGCATTGGTGTTCGCAGAGTGCTGTCGCCATTTTCTTGTGTATTGTGTAGATAGATGATAGATAGGATAGATAGATAGATAGATAGATAGAGCATAGTAAAGAAACATTTATTTGCATTATCTAATTTCTCTGTGTCATTTCAAGTGTATTTATTGAATAAATCACTAGGATATTATCTAGCATGTTAGAAGTCAAGCAAACACACGCAATTTATAAAATACAAAAAAGGGGGAAGAGGGGATAGGAAAAACCCTGGTAAAAGAGGAGGCACTCGGCTTGGCACTTATATAAAAATATCAAATATTTTATTAGCCAAAATTTAGATAAAAATGAGAAAATATCACCATGTGTGATCCTGCATCCAAAAATAACAAACATGGACATCACAAGCTCGGCGGGTGAAATATAACATGGTTCACAAAACACAAGTAAAAAATGTCACCTGCATAAAAATATACTACGCACATGAATATATGCTACACATAAAGAGTGTCTTTCGCAAGCACATAATATTAGTAGTCAAGTATATGCATAAAGCATGTTAACAATTGGATTTAATGTACATAAATCCTATATGGCAACTGGAAACTGAAGGCAATCAGCCTAAATGGTATAATACCATGTGGGATGAAAATACACTAATAGTGTCATCCGCAAATAAAAAATGGTAATGATGCCAATTGCACAAGGGACACAAACTGTGTAGAAGGTACAAGATGACAAATCCACATGAAATACATAACATGGCTCAAACGGTTATTTTCACAATGGTTAGACTTAGAGCCAGTTCAATTGTAAACATGAGAAAAACAGAGTCTATAGCCAATATATTCCAAAAGTATCAATACAAAACTTTATTAAATATACACAATGAACAAACATTTAAAAAACGGTATAAGAGTAGGAGAACTCAATCACAGAATGACATAGAGACAAGTCAGGAAAGCCAAGGTAAGTATAATAAACCTATAAAGTATGGGTTTGGGGTAGGACTAACACCAGTATAACATAAAACTAGTTAGGTTTGTTTGCATACATAGATGCTGTTTACAGGACATAAATGGTCCCAAAAACAGACATCAAGAGATGAAGGTAATGGGCAGGGCCGCCATCAGGGGGGTACTGGGAGTACTGCAGTGAGGGGCCCGGGCATAAATTTTAAAAAAAGGGGCCCGCACTCTGCCGCTGGAATTAATATACTCACGGCAGTGTGGCTCTTACGATTTCATTTCGGTGAAAGGAACAGGTCCCATCACGAAGCAGGGGCCCGTTCATTACATCAGAATGAAACGTAAGGGCCCGCTGGAGAGTGAGATGTGCCCGCCCCTCCTCCTCCACAACAGCTGACAGCGTGCGGGGAGGAGACATCACAGCAGCGGGAGTTATGAGCTCAGCCTTGGAGGATACGTCCAGCAGCAGCAGCAGTCGTCGTCTTCAGTGAGTACTAAGTTATGTCTGTGTCCGGCTGCTGCTGCCCGGAGCCTCCTGAAAAGATCTCCTCCTGCCCCCATAGAAAGTAAATATCTTCCCCACCTCTGTATTATGTTAACACCGCAGCATAGGATTGTATCAACTCTACGGCTCTTATCTCCCGTCCTGTGTAACATGTGGCAATAAACCTGTCTTCTCCCTCTGTTTACACAGGACAGGAGAAAAGAGCCGTCGTGGAGCTGATAGTGATACAATCCTATGCTGCAGTGTAAACTAATACAGACGTGGGGAAGAGTTTTGCTTTCTATGGGGATGGGGTAGAGTTAGATGATAATGGGGGCAGGGAGATGATAATGAGGCAGGGAGATGATAATGGGGGCAGGGAGATGATAATGGGGGCAGGGAGATGATAATGGGGGCAGGGAGATGATAATGGGGGCGGGGAGATGATAATGGGGGCGGGGAGATGATAATGGGGCAGGGAGATGATAATGGGGCAGGGAGATGATAATGGGGGCAGGGAGATGATAATGGGGGCGGGGAGATGATTATGGGGGCAGGGAGATGATAATGGGGGCAGGGAGATGATAATGGGGTAGGGAGATGATAATGGGGCAGGGAGATGATAATGGGGGCAGGGAGATGATAATGGGGGCAGGGAGATGATAATGGGGGCAGGGAGATGATAATGGGGCAGGGAGATGATAATGGGGGCAGGGAGATGATAATGGGGGCGGGGAGATGATAATGGGGCAGGGAGATGATAATGGGGCAGGGAGATGATAATGGGGCAGGGAGATGATAATGGGGGCAGGGAGATGATAATGGGGGCAGGGAGATGATAATGGGGCAGGGAGATGATAATGGGGCAGGGAGATGATAATGGGGCAGGGAGATGGCATTGGGTAGGGAGGGAAATGATGCTAGAGTGGGAAGGAGATAATAATGGAGGGAGGATTGCACTTGAGTAGGGATGCACGATGCATCAAAACTTCGATACGGTTTCGATACTGTGCACCCCCAAACGGTTCGATACCGTTATTTCATGTATTTCGATACTAAGCTGTGCGACCGCACAGCTCAATATTGTAATACATGAATGTATGGGAGCGGAGTTGCGGCTGTGTAATACAGTCACGGCCCTGCTCCGGAGTCCTGACATGTGCGCGCCGCCAGGATTATGTGATGCGGCCAGCACTGCACTAATGAGCGGCGGCACTGAAAACAGAACATGGCGGGCGCACTACAAAACACCCCCACATGTTCTGTCTTCAGTGCCTGAACCGCCGCTCATTAGTGCAGCACCGCCCGCATCACCTCGTGCTGACCGCGTGCGGGGCGGGGCAATGGTTGTATTACACAGCCGCAGTCCCACCCTATAAAGGCAGAGATCAAAGAAACCTCTCATCTCCGCCGCTATTCTCCTGAATACTGCGATCAAAGCCGACTGCAGCATTCAGGGGAAAATAAGAAGGGGGGATGCCCCTTGGATCACGTCACAGGAATCCCTGTGACGCAATTGAGGGACATACCATATATGGGCAGACAGCCCAAGGTCCAATGAAGGACCCCAGGGCTGTCTTACCATATTTCCTGTTAGGGCATACTCAGGTCTGTCCTAACAACTGCCTGTGTACTATCCGTATATAGATATATGCCAGTACATTAAAGTTTAAAAAAATAAAGTAAAAACATAAAGTAATGTTAAATTTAAAAAAAATACACATAGCACACACGCCCCCTGTAGATAGCGCCACACACAGCCCTGTACATAGCGCCACACACACCCGCCTGTACATAGCGCCAAACACACCCCAGTACATAGTGCCACACACACCCCTGTAGATAGTGCCACACACCCCCTGTAGATAGTGCCACACACCACCCCTGTAGATAGCGCCACACACCACCCCTGTAGATAGCGCCACACACAGCCCCCTGTAGATAGCGCCACACACAACCCCTGTAAATAGCGCTCCACACCCCCTGTAGATAGCGCCACACACACCCCCCTGTAGATAGCGCCCCACACCCCCCTGTAGATAGCGCCCCACACCCCCCCTGTAGATAGCGCCACACACACCCCCCCTGTAGATAGTGCCACACACACCCCCCTGTAGATAGTGCCACACACACCCCCCTGTAGATAGTGCCACACACACCCCCTGTAGATAGTGCCACACACACCCCCCTGTAGATAGTGCCACACACCCCCCTCTGTAGATAGTGCCACACACCCCCCTCTGTAGATAGTGCCACACACACCCCTGTAAATAGTGCCACACACAACCCCCTGTAAATAGCTCCACACACAACCCCCTGTAAATAGCTCCACACACAGCCCCCCTGTAAATAGCTCCACACACTGCCCCCTGTAGATAGCGCCACACACACTCCCCTGTAGATAAAAGTCTAAATGCTAAACTCTGGCCACAGGTAGGGGTCTGGTGGAAAGGTGTCTGAATTACCTAACAGGTCTGGTCTAGGATCTGAATTTTTTTCTGGTTTGGTGTCTGAATTAATTTTGTTGTGTGGTTTTTACACAGATAACGTGTGTGCAGCGTGTGAAGAGAATGCAAAAGCATCATCCAGACATGCCCGTGGCGGTGGGAGATCTTAGGGACTACATTTTGGTGAGTGACTCTGCTGTGTATAGGGCTTCAGTGCAATGATTTTTGTTTATATTGCCCTCCTACACCCTGACAGATTCTATACACACACACACACACACACACTCACTTTCCCTTTTTGCCCCCCACAGAGCCGCTGTCTCTTGTCTCTTCCCTGTCACTCCACAGAGCCCCTGTGAGGTTGCGTCTCCCCCCTGGCTAACACTGCTACCTTCAGTTCTCCCAGCCCTGGCACTTAGTCTCTCCCCTTTGCCCTCCGACACCCACCTCCTGTCTCTGCCCTGCTCCTCCAAAGAGTTTTCTTTTTAATGTGCCCTACCTCCTGCCCCTTTACATTTCACCCCCCCTCCTAATAACGAGGGGGCGGGGGCCCAGACTCATTGGCAGTATGGGGCCCAGAAATTCCTGATGGCAGCCCTGGTAATGGGTCTGAACAAGACCCTATGTGAAAGATTACTGAGGTGGTCTTACCCATAAAGAGTCCTTGGGCTGAGTCCTGGTGGTCACTGTGTGCGCCCCAACGCGCGTTTCGCGGAATGTCCGCTTCCTCAAGGGGATGTAGTATGTTAGGCCAGAGGGCACCCTATATACCCTACCTATCAGGTGTAAACTATCAGTATTCTGTCCCGGCCAGGCGCACTTGGCGCGCATCCGATGGCGAAACCGGAAGTGTGGCATGCCCCACTTCCGTCCTCCAGTGCTGCGGCGCAAATCCGGTCTCTGGTCGCGTACCAAACGATCCGGACATGCGCACTGCACTCTAGGAGAGACGGGCGTGGCCTCACCCAGTCCCGGTCGCACACGTCAGAGGCGCGCACCCGATTGGACAGAACAGAACACTATATGCAGGTAAGTCAATTAGAGCATTTCATAACCCTTTTAATGTTGCATGATCTCTGTATCTTCACAATTTAATGGGAATAACCAGAACATACAGATGAATATATCTGATTCATTTTAAAACCAACAGGTGTTATTTGTACCATTAGGGGCCGATTTCAACAGAAACACTGCTCATATTGCATAATATTGAACAAAAGGGATACATTTATTTCTTGAAACGATAATGCCTAAAAATAACCTTATTAGATTGGATAAATAAATGATCAATGGTATATATTGGACTACAGGAGTACTATGGAGAGAGTGTATATATATAAATCAATATGTGGATCTGATATGTCAATTAAAGACACAACTGTGCCACACATTCAGTAGCATAGAAACCCTCCATGTCAGAAATACATTAATCTTCAAACAACATATACCAAATAAACACCATAAACAGAAAAAAATGGAAAAAAATATAGTTTTTTGTAGTAAAAAAGAATGATAAGATAAATAAATGGCTTAAGAGTGCAAAAAATAAATAAATTAGAGACTGTTGCCAAGAGCAACAGTCATGTAGGGTTGTCTGTAAATAAGACAGGCAACTAAAGTGCTGATACAACTATAGAAATAAAAATGAAAAATATAAAATAAAGAATGTGTAAACAGATTACAAGTGAAATGCTTTCATATAAGAGACTGTTCCATAATAGACAGTCATATAGGGTTGTCTGTAAACAAACAGGCAACAGAAGAGTGCTTATGCAAGAGTGAGAACAGGATCATACACAAATTATACAGATCAGGTCCTGGGTATACGTTATCCTCTTCGAGATTCGCAACATAGTGGGTCGTCCAATTATACAGGGCTTTAGTCAAGGTACAGGGATGCCTTTGCTGGATACTGGTCAGTATATCTCATACCTACTAAAAAATTATATGCATTAAAAACTAAACACACAAACAATTCGCATTTTAAAAGTCATAAAACAATGATCTGCTGGTAGTGTGGCGGTTACAGTTTCGTCATAAGAAAAGTGCAAAACTCAGCTGTTCGTTAAGTCCAGCCGGTGCCATAGATCCTAGTTGCACAATCCACCTACATTCTTTCTGTGCCAGGACCTTCTTCACATTACCCCCCCTGATGCCACAACGGATACGTTCGATTCCCAGGATTCAAGGCTCAACTGCATGTCAAAGGGACTAAATATTTCCAACAAGAACATAAGTCAATCAAACCATATACGTATCGCCATGATGATGCCTTATCAAGGCAGGCTTGGCATAGGTTGCGCATAATTATCCAGTAAGTCCAGCCAGCGGATTGGTTTATAGGTTGGTCTCAATTACTTTATCTTCACAGCGGTTGAAATGATTGCCAAGTTGAGGTTAAGTTTAGGCCAATGAACAAGGCCCTGGTACAATGAGCATACGTGGCATGTGTGTCCATCAAAGCTATTATATCCAAATTGTATCCACAGTGATTGAAATGGTTGCCAAGTTGAGGCCAGGGATACGGCCAAATCCAGTGAGCATAAACGGCGTGTGTGTCCATCGAGGCGGCTACAGCTGAACCCACAAGTTCCCGGCATTTGCAACGTTAGGGAATTAACGGCACTCTGACGCGTTTCGTCACTATGTGACTTACTCAGAGCGTGCATGAACACACAACAATATCCATTGACAACTGAAATTATGAGCATGTCAGACAATGATTTTCCCAATTCTGATTAAATAATTCTATCAATGAGCTTGTACTTGGGCCATTTGAACGGAAGTATAGCATAGATTTTCCAATATCAGCACTAATTGTTGTGTGTTCATCATTAGCCCCAAAGAAACAAGTTGAAATAGAGCTGAAGAAAAAAAATACAAGAAAGGTCTGGTCATCACCAATTGTGTATAAAGCCATGAAATTAATAGCTACTCAAAAATATTTATTTTCATTATCAGATGAATCCTATTTCATATTCTGATTGGGCCTATTAAATAATGCAATAAACAAACATAACTGTATTAAAATAGATCCAACCATGAGATAAAATATTTGGAGAGTATTGTAATGTTTCATAATGGCGGAGTTAAGAGTGCTTAACGCTGCATGATTAGCACATAGATGATTTAAAAGGTCTAAATAAAATGCATACACACAGGACAGAAAAGCAAGAAGAAAAAAACAAGAATTGGAATAGTTTTAGCATGCTGAATTCAGTGCACTAGTTTTGCATTAATGTCTCATTTTTCAAGTAAATGGTGCATTGCAGAGTCTGAAATACTTACTGGTACTACAGGTGTATATTGCTATTTTTCCATTACCATTTTTAGAATGTAATGTCTTTAAAAACAATACAAAATCTCATACAGAAAGCAAAGATTCTCTTACTCGGCAACTATGGGCACATTGGAAACTTAGATTTATTTTAAAAAGCTGCTTACTTATGGAAGTGAACAACTATTTAGATAAATAATACAGTATGGTAGAAAACAGCAGATAGCAGTCCCCTGCACTGTGATGGTGTACGCGGACTGGTGAAGCCATGCATTGTAATTTTGATTTCTTCCATTATTTTGGGTGAAATTAGTAAAAGTTATGTACTTTCTGCAGAATCTCCTCCATCTTATGCTGACTCTCTCCGCTTGCTTGTCTGGTAGAAGATGTATAGTGACAGATTGGAGTTGTGCAGTTTTAGATGTGGTGGGAATAGTAAGTAAACATGAAAGGCACAAGCACTGTCACAGAGGGTGCCAGCATGAGCAGTGCCCTGGGTCTGTAAATCACCAGGCAGGGGACATGTCTAAACAATGCGGGGATCATGTAATTAAGGCTTTATGTTAAATGAGGGGATGTCATTGCAATGATCGAGGGGCAGGAAGCTCCATTAGTAACACCCAGGCAATGTCACCAAATGAAAAGTCTATTTATAGATTACAGAAAAGAACCATTCCAAATTTATAATGTGTTTTATTGTTTATAGTGAATTATTATTATTTATGCATTGTTCCCTGTTTGCGTTACAGATGCATAGGGAATTCACCTATGTAGTATATGACGCAGGTCTACAAAGAGAACCTGTCAACTCTCTTGACGTGTCTATTTTAGTAAATACTTGCATTTCCCATAAAATAACGATTCTAACGAATCTTTTCTTAGAAATCTGCATTGTGTCGTTCTTCTGTTATTTCAATTACAAATGTATAAAAAAATATACAACTGGGTATTACCAGTTGGGGATGTGTCCAAATGAGTAGGGGGCAGGGGAGGCGTCAACCCTAGTTCCACTTACATGGTGGGGCCAACCTTTTGGCAGTGGCATAACTATAGGGGCTGTAGCAGTTGTGACTGGGCCCCTTAGCCAAGCCCCCTCTGCATACTGTGCATACTGATTCCTCCTTCCCTGTCTCCAACTCTCTGGTTCTCTAAAGCTCTGGAGTTGCGGTATCAGGAAAGGAGGATTCAGGATGCACAGGCTGCCCCTTTGCACTGGTGGGGGAACATAAAAAAGTAAGGGTACAGTCAGGAAATAATGGTAGGTGGTGGCAGACCCCACAGTCTGTCTGTGCAGACGTCAGGGGGTATTAATACCTAGAGGGAAATTTTACCTTTTGAGGGCACAAAGGGAGCACTATTACCTTTTGGGGGGGGCACAAAATGGGATTACTATGGGGACACAAAGAATGGCACAACTACTGTGTGGCAAAAGGGGGCATTATTACTTTGTATAAGCACAATGGGGGATTTGTTTTACTGTGCAGGTGCACAAAGGAGGCAGTTATTACTTGGGGGTTATTGTGTGGGGGCACCAGGGAGGGCAGTATTACTGTGGGGCACTGAGAAGGCATTATTATTATGTGGTCTGCAATATGGGGATACTATTACTTTGTGGGGCCCAGAAAGGGGTACTAGTACTGTGTGCGGCACAATGGGGCACTATTATTTTGTAGGGTGCACTGAGGCATTGAGGGTTGCAGCAGGATGGTGGGTTTATGTGCAGAGACGAGTCGTGGCTGGGATAAGTTGTCGTGGCAGTCTGGGCCCAGATAGAGAAGAAACGCGAAAATGAATGCCTCCAATCTGAGAAGACATCACCAGTAAGTGACTTGATGTAACTGTACTGTATTTACTTTTCACAGTGTAAAACTGGTAACTTACCATTATTTGGTAATTGCATTACTTAAGGTATACTGCCATACATAGAGCTTAGCAACTGAGTTATACAAATACGTCTTGGGGCTTTTTCCCCTGAACTTTTAAGACCATAGAAAGGCCCCTGGCTACTAGTGCAGCATTGATAGGTTACCTAGTCTCTTCCTGTCTCATGCATTTTTTGTTTTTTTCCTCCCCGCTTTCCAAAAGTCACATCTTTTTTATTTTTCTATTCACAGTTTTTCCCCTGACGAGTTGTAGTTTTTAATTGCACCATTTAATGTACCATATAATGTACTAGGGAAACGTAAAACAATTATTATGTGGGTGGAATTCGTCCATTGTTTTTTGGGCTTCGTTTTGATAGAGTTCACTAAGCGGTAAAAATTGCATGTTAACTTTATTATTTGGGTTAATACTAAAAACATGTGTTAAAAAAAAATAGTTTTATGTTGCCATGTTCTGAGACCCTTTAACTTTTCTATTTTTCTATCAATGGAGCGGTGTGAGGGCTTTTTTTTTTTTTTTTGCTTAACAAACTGTAGTTTTTATTAATACCATTTCGGATACATGTGACTTTTTGAATACATTTCATTCTATTTTTTTTTTTCGGTGGGTGAAGTAACCAAAACAGCAAATCTGACTTTTTTAAAAAAATATATTTTTATTTACAGCGTTCACCATGGATTAATAATGTTATATTATAATAGTTGGACTTTCACGGACGCAGCAAAACCAATTATGTTTGTTATTTTATTGTTTACTTTGCTTTAGAGAAATAAAGAAAGAAACTTTTAACATTTCTTTTATTTTATATATTTCCTAAAAACTTTATTTAACTAATTTATAAATTGTATTTTACTTCCATGAGGGAATTTGAACATGCGATCTTTAGATCACTTGCACAATAGACTGCAATACTTATATACAGTATTGATACAGTTAGGTCCAGAACTATTTGGACAGTGACACGTTTTGTCATTTTAGCGGTTTACCAAAACATATTGAATATACAGTTATATAATCAATATGGGCTTAAAGTTTAAACTCAGCTTTAATTTGAAGGTATTCACATGCTAATTTGAGGAAGGATTTAGGAATTACAGCTCTTTAATATGTATCTGCCTCTTTTTCAAGGGACCAAAGGTAACTGGACAATTATCTCAAAAGCTATTTAATGGGCTGCTTGGGCTATTCCCTCATTAATCCATTATCAATTAAGCAGGTAAAAGGTCTGGAGTTGATTGAAGAAATCCATCAGATACATAGCACAAATGTTAGGAGTGGCCAAATCAACAGTATGGTACATTCTTGAAAAAACAAGAGCACACTGGAGATCTCGTGGTCTCCAAAAGGCCTGGATGTCCACGGAAGACAACAGTGGTGGATGATTGCAGAATCCTTTCCATGGTGAAGAAAAACCCCTTCACAACATTTATCCAAGTGAAGAACACTCTCCTGGAACTAGGTGTATCAGTATCTAAGTCTACCGTAAAGAGAAGACTTCATGAGAGCAAATACAGGAGGATTCACCACAAGGTGCAAACCATTAATCGGCCTCAAAAATAGAAAGGCCAGATTAGACTTTGCCAAACAACATGTAAAGAAGCCAGCCCATTTCTGGAACAGCATACTTCTGACAGATTAAACTAAGATCAACCTGTACCAGAATGATGGGAGGAAGAAATTATGGAGAAGGCTTGGAACGGCTCATGATCCACAGCACACCACATCCTCTGTAAAACATGGTGGAGGCAGTGTGATGGCATGGGCATGCATGGCTGCCAAAGGCGCTGGGTCACCAGTGTTTATTGAAGATGTGACTGAAGACAGAAGAAGCCGGATGAATTCTGAAGGGTTCAGGGATATACTTTCTGCTCAGATTCAACCAAATGCAGCAAGGTTGATTGGACGTCTTTTCACAGTACAGATGGAAAATGACCCAAAACATACTGCGAAAGCAACCCAGGAGTTTTTTAAGGCAAAGAAGTGGAATATTCTGCAATCTCAACCCGATCGAGCATGCATTTCAATTGCTTAAGACAAAACATAAGGCAGAAAGATCCACAAACCCACAAACAAGCAACAACTGAAAACAGCTGCAGTAAAGGCCTGGCAAAGCATCACAAAGGAGGAAACCCAACGATTGGGGATGTCCATGGGTTCCAGACTTCAGGCACTCATTGCCTGCAAAGGATTCTCTACAAAGTATTAAAAAACAAATTTTATATATGGTAATGTTAATTTTTCCAATTACTTTTGAGCCCCTGAAATGAGGAGGCTGTGTAGAAAAATGGTTGCAATTCCTAAAAGTTTCACAGGATATTTTGGTTCAACCCCTTGAATAAAACCTGAAAGTCTACACTTCAATTGCATCTCAGTTGTTTCATTTCAAATCCAATGTGGTGGCATGCAGGGCCCAAATCATGAAGATTCTGTCACTGTCCAAATAATTCTGGACCTAACTTTTATGTATTGCGCTTTTTGCTATCTCTTACTAAGCCCTGTTGTGTCACAGGGGCCCGACTGGTTGACAGAGGGGGGATTTACCGGCTGCATCCAAGCGGGGAAATGGCCGGGATCTGAGTTAATGTAAAGCAGGGTGTCAGCTATAATATACAGCAGACACCCATGGCATATGGTGCGTCCTGTGAGCCCGCTCAATACGGATGTAGCCATCTTTAACTTGACTCTGATAACTTGCTGCAGAGTGATATCACACAACAAAAGCCATTGAAAAGTAATTGAAAAAGTCAAGATAAGCGATCTAGCCACTATTTATTTAATGTGTTAGAAGTCAAGGTAAAGACAGCTACATCTGTACTCACCCCCCTCCTAAATATTATGTACATGTATGTCAAATGTCAGGAAGTGGTTTAGAGTCCCATCGATGCAGCTTTAATAAGTACATGCCAAGGATGGCGACCGTAAAGAAAAGTTGCATCGGGGTGGTCCAAGTGGAACTTTTGCACCAGAGACCATGAGCCTTTAGTTATATCACTTGATGTGTTCCTGCAAAATCTGTCCCTATCCACTTCAGTGCTCACAGTCTCAGGCCCCATGCACACGAACGTAAAAACGCCCGTATTTACGGCCCGTAACTACGGGCCCATAGACTTCTGTTGGCCACGGGTACCTCCCCGTATGCTTACGAGAAGGTGCCCGGGCCGTTGAAAAATATAGAACATGTCCTATTTTAGGCCGTAATTACGGCACGGGCAGGCCCATAGAAGTCTATGGGGCTCCCGTAATTACGGGTGACTACATGTGTGCACCCGTAATTACGGGAGCGTTGCTAGGCGACGTCAGTGGATAGTCACGGTCCAGGGTGCTGAAAGAGTTAACTGATCGGCAGTAACTGTTTCAGCACCCTGGACAGTGACTTCCGATCACAATATAAATCAACGTGTAAAAAAAATAGAAGTTCATACTTACCCAGAACTCCCTGCTTCTTCCTTCCGTCCGGCCTCCCGGGAGGTTTCAGCCCATGTGACCGCTGCAGCCAATCACAGGCCGCATCAGTCACATGGACTGCCGCGTCATCCAGGGAGGTCGGGCTGGATGTCAAGAGAGGGACGCGTCACCAAGGCAACGGCCGGGTAAGTATGAATTTCTTTTACTTTTACCTCGGAAAGGGCTGTCCCTTCTCTCTATCCTGCACTGATAGAGAGAAGGGGCTGCCGATTAATGCAGTGCAATTTTGCAGCGAATACGTGCCTGTAAATACGGATGGAATACTGATGACACCGGATCCGTATTTACGGGCACGGGTCCGTAAATACTGGTGCAATACGGGTCGAATACATGTGACCAAGGACCCGTATTTACGCCAGTATTTACGGGAGGGAAAAAATACTTTTGTGTGCATGAGGCCTTAGACTGTGTCGGAGCATGCCCCTTTGTCAAGGGAAATGGCAACACCCAGTTGTAAATTTATTCAGAAATTTCTTGGTGAAATCACAAAGTAATGGCATAAGGCAGGACTACAAGTATTTGCTAAAATAGACACGTCGGGAGAGCTGACAGGTCCTCTTTAAATTGTATTATTTTCCTCTAGTTGAGATGTTTATCTAACAATATATTATGGCTAAACCTGGTCATACACATAAGATATTTGTCAGCCAACCGCTATCTCCCCTAACCTACCATATTATTTCAGTGAGGGGAATGTAACAAGTCACTATCAGACAGCTCTGGCAGCAGATTATCTCCCGTCAGAACATAAGGATTGTGTATGTGGAATCCAACTTGCCTGATCATCGTTGTCCTTGACATTTGTAGTCTGGATTCTCCCTTACACATTAGACAATAGTGTATCTATGTGACTTCCCCATGCAGGCTGTGCACACATATGCATTTTCATTTCCAGTAAATATGTATTAATGATACATTGCTTTTAATGAACCTGTTCATCATACCATGAGAGCTTAAATACATTTATTAACAGTTCATTAAGAAAATGTTAATTTGTTATCTGCAAGCTTATTAAACCCACAACAGATTGTCATCATGCAGGCATGTGGGTACTGAGTACATATATTTTTCTTTCCCTTTAGGAAATACGTAGGCTCTGCCACACTGGAAGAAACAAAGCACAGCAAAAAATTAACAGCTATATTTTATAGAAAGGAGATTTCTGAAATCAGAGCTGGACAGGTTGTTTTTATCAGAACATCGTGTACCAAAGCGACCTTGCTTGTTTCCAAATCATCATTGGTTGATGCGAATCACCGGATTTAGGAATAATATGAGAAAGGACACTTTGAAGTGTTCTATTTTTCTGCAGGAATCACATTTTAATGATAAGAATATTGCTCAAATATAAAGCTTTGCAATTCTCAGCAGTTAGCCAGTTGTGGACAACTATCATTGAGATAGAACAAATCTCTTCAGACCGCGGTAAACATTACATGGTCAAATCAGATTTTCAGTTATTATAACCCCAAAATACTATGGGGGGAATTTATTAACTTTTCATCGTCAGTTTTCTGGCATAGAAAATTTGCAAACAACACAAGAGCCACAATTTTCAGTCAAAATTGAGACTTTTGTGTCGGTTCTGCCACTTACAACACCTTTCTAAGAAGTAGGCTGAGCTTAGTGGAAGGGTCTGGGACCACTGACGGCCTGACAAATTTAAACTGGTATAAAATGATGGCGCAAATCTACTTTAGCTCATGGTTAACGTAGATTTCACTTTCTAGCTCACGGATGTACAGAGATCCTTTTAAATACTTGCTAATTTCAAAACATTGCAACCAATAATGGCACCAGGCGTTTTAGCCACCCTACATAGTAAACACTTTTCTTTCATCGTTGTCATACCAAACCAAACTGTGATGAAATAAGTCAAAACATAGTTTAAAGCGAATCGATCAGATATTTATGTTGCCCTGTCTGAGATTAGGATACAGAAGTGACAGACACGCGGTGGAAGTATGAGTCCAAGTATATTCATATATTTATGAACCAACCACTTTTCTCCATGTGCCTAGTAACAGGGAGAAAAGTGTCAATCAGCAGCTGGAGGGGAAAGGGAGTCTAGGTTGGAGGGTGGGGGTGGGATAAATATAAGAATATACCTAAAGCACAATATATTCAGAAGCACAGTATAAGTGTAATGACGGGGTAGGGAGATAGACAGGTGAGCCCTAATCTACCCGCCACTCAGTCCCTGCCTACTTGCCACGGCCCATCCTAGGCGACGGCGTACAACTGGGCGACGGTCCCTACGCTCAATAAGTGCACGACCGACAAACAGACAAGGGTACACAGAAGCTAAGGGAAATGGGGCAGTTGTCCACGGCAACACAGTGAGCAACAAGAGTAGTGAACGAGCCGAGTCAAACCAGGAGTGCATGAGGTACAAATCGCAGAGCAGGAGCGTAGTCAGTAAAGCCAGGGTCAAAAATGAAGCAAGGTCAATAATCATAGCAGGAGCAGCAGAGCCAGGAAATAGAAAAGAATCACAGGCAAAGGAGGAGCAGGAAATGCAGGTATAAATAGACAGAGGGCGGGAGCTAGCTCCGTCTGGCCAGGCTGTGATAGGCTCTCCCATTCCTCAGCCTCCCAGCCTGACTGGTAGAAGATCATGTCACTCTCTCAGACTTAGGAGCAGGTGCAGACTGATTACCCACGGGCGTCGACACAGAAGCTGTGTCTGGCAGATCCTTTACAGTACTCCCCCTTTTAAGAGGGGCCACTGGACCCTTTCTAGGTGGACCTGGCTTATTGGGGAAGCGAAGATGGAACCTCCTGAGCAATACCCCAGCGTGAACATCCCGGGCGGGTACCCAAGTCCTCTCCTCAGGCCCATATCCTCTCCAATGGACCAGGTACTGGAGGGAGCCTTGGACCATCCTGCTGTCCACAATCTTGGCCACCTCGAATTCTACCCCTTCAGGGGTGAGAACAGGGGCCAGAGGTTTCCTCGAGGGAGCCAAGGATGGGGAGCAGCGTTTAAGGAGGGAGGCATGAAACACGTCGTGTACTCGAAAAGACGGGGGTAACTCCAGTCGGAAGGAGACAAGGTTAAGGACTTCAATGACCTTGTACGGCCCTATATATCGGGAGCAAATTTTTGGGACGGGACTTTAAGGCGCAAATTTTTAGAAGATAACCACACCAGATCCCCGACCACAAACAAGGGGTTAGCAGAACGTCTTCTATCTGCCTGAGTCTTCTGTATGCTCTGGGATGCCTCTAGGTTCTTCTGAACCTGGGCCCAGACTGTGAACAGTTCCTGATGAACGACATCTACCTCGGGATTATTGGAACTACCAGGTGAAACGGAGGAGAACCGTGGATTAAACCCAAAATTACAGAAAAAGGGGGAGACCCCTGACGAGTTACTGACCCGGTTATTAAGGGAAAATTTGGCGGGGGGAATGAAGGAGACCCAATCATATTGACAGTCAGAGATAATACACTTTAAATATTGTTTTAGAGACTGACCTTTGCAACCATTTTTGTTGCTTTAATACAACTACTAATAAAAGTAATTCAACTTTGCAATTTGCAAATAGTATTGTTAGTGTCTACAGCTCCTATGCAGACCTAAGTGTTTCTATGGTCACAGACTACAAACAAAACCGGTGTGGTCTGATCCTATAATCATCCTGCCCTCCATCTGTGCCATACTTTCTGATAACCTACCAAACACACATTAGCGGTTTGAAGGGAGGCAACTAAGAGTGTTCAAAATGCAGTAAAT
This sequence comes from Rhinoderma darwinii, assembly GCF_050947455.1. NCBI lineage: Eukaryota > Metazoa > Chordata > Amphibia > Anura > Rhinodermatidae > Rhinoderma > Rhinoderma darwinii. The sequence goes on along the minus strand of NC_134689.1, from coordinate 307,590,224 downwards.
CTCAAGGTAGCTGAACTTTGACTCTGTAAGATTTTTCAATCTAAAGGAGTTGAGGAGAGTGACACCATTGGAACAAAATGCTGATTTGTCCAGTAAACCAGCAAGTTCTCATGTGGGGAATATAAATAAAGCTGCATAAACTATTTACCCAGCTTGTATCTATGCTGAGTTGAAAGAAGATGAAGAAGTATGGGTAACCAGTTAAGTCTATTTGTAAGCTGCGGGAAGAACCTGTATGTGGGTCATGGATTGAAGCAGTAATTTTGTGACAAATAAGCTTTCAAGTTACTCTTACAGCTATAGATGTTAGGAGTAAGGCCTCATGCACACGACCGTGTTTTTGCGTCCGCAATTCCCCCGAAAATACACGCGAGAATTGCGGCCCCATTCTTTTCTATGGGGCCGTGCACACGACCGTAGTTTTTGCGGTCCGTGCACGGCCCGGGAGCCCGGACCGCAGAAAGTACGGCCATGTCTTATTACGGTCCGGAGTTGCGGTCCGGGCTCATTGAAAACAATGGCCGCGGCCATGTGCATGTGCGGGCGGCTTGCGGCTGACAGTCCGCTGACAGTCCGCAGCCGGCCGACCCGAAAATCACGGCCGTGCACACGGCTACGGTCGGGCTACGGTCGTGTGCATGAGGCCTAAGGCAAATAATTCCTTAGGATGTATGCAGCACAGAAGGTGCTGGCAAAAGGAGTGAGACAATTTGATAATGGAGGATGATAGCTGATTGACACTGGTTAAGATCATGAGTAGGTTGGGAGCACAAATGTAGAAAAAAAGGAGAATGCTAGACAGCTTTGTAGACTATTTTTCTTCTACAAGAAAGAGATAACCTATGTAATGGCAGAGAGATGTATTAGTATAAACATTACTTTACAATGAAAGATCAGTTTGGCTGTTACATTCATGGTGGATCGAAGCAGATACCTTAAACATCCAGCCCATGATACATAACCATGTCTACATAATTTACAACTGTCCCAAATCAAGACTTTTTCACACCATATTAGATTTACTTCTTCCCTTCAATTAATTTTTCACTGTTTTTCCAGATACTATTAATTGGAGATTACTGAATGCAGACTAATCATAATGCAAAAAAATAAAATAAAAATTCTATGATGAATTTTCTGGCTGGATATGTAGTGCTATGAGATTTTATGAGAAGTTATCACGCATGACAGTCTTAGGCCAGATTCACACGAATGAGTGCAAACTCGGACATGACAAACAGCCATATGTCACGTCCGAGTTGCACCTGTGCAGGACCCGTTTTCACGGATCCCCATAGACTTGAATCTATCGGCGGATCTGTGAAAACGGACAAAAATAGGACATGTGCTATATTTCAACGGGCCCTTCACACGGTCCGTTAAAACAATGGTCGTGTGAACGGCCCCATTGAAATACATGCGTCCGTGTGATGGCCATTGTTTTAACAGCCGTCACACGGACATATACTACGGTCATCTGAATTCGGCCTTGGGCTGTGTACAAATCACTTTTTCACATCATTGCCCGGCCCATAAACTTTGAAGACTATGTAAACCTTTGTAGCCTTTTATTTATGAAATGTATGTGTTGTGTTTAGATGCATATTTCAAATTTACGTTCATGAAATTAGATGTGATCGGTATTAGAGTATGTTCACGCAGGTCGGATACGCTGTATAAAAGTACGCAGCGTATCCAACCTAGAACAAGCATGGAATTTTGGACGAAAAACCGCACCAAATTGTGGTGCAGGCAGGGAAAACAGAGTTGGAAAAAGAAAGAAAGCCAATACCTACCTCACTGACGTTGCCACAGCAAGGCATCAACCTGTTCTCTGTGCAGTACGGCCTCCTGTGATGATGCTGCAGTCCATGTGACCGCTACAGCCTGTGATTAGCTGCAGCAGTCACATGGGATGAAACATCATCCCCGGAGGCCAGCAACACGAAGAACAGCTGGGAAGAATAGGAGCCTTCGCTATGACACTAAGGGTATGTTCACACGGCCAAATTTCAGACGTATACGAGGCGTATTATGCCTCGTTTTACGTCTGAAAATATGGCTCCAATACGTCGGCAAACATCTGCCCATTCATTTGAATGGGTTTGCCGACGTACTGTGCAGACGACCTGTTATTTACGCGTCGTCGTTTGACAGCTGTCAAACGACGACGCGTAAAAATACAGCCTCGTCAAAAGAAGTGCAGGACACTTCTTTGGACGTTTTTGGAGCTGTTTTCTCATAGACTCCAATGAGAACAGCTCCAAAAACGGACGTAAAAAACGCCGCGAAAACGGCACGAAAAACGCAGCGAAAAATGCGAGTTGGTAAAAAAACGTCTGAAAAGCAGGGTCTGTTTTCCCTTGAAAACAGCTCTGGATTTTCAGACGTTTTTGTTGACTACGTGTGAACATACCCTAACAACTATTTGTTGCTACTTTTACCTCCCCATTGAAATCAATGGAGTAAAACACGCAACAAACATGCAGCGATTCCGGGAGCATAAGTTGACATGCTGTGTATAAAAATACCACACTGTAGGTCAATTTCTGAATGTTTTTTTAGCATATTTTGTCTGCAGAATGTGGATGAGATTTGTTCGAATCTCCTTTACTGCTACTGTAAAACTCTGCAGATTTTCTACAATTAATTCCATCTAACCTGCCATGTGTGAACATACCCTAAGGCTGGGTTCCCACATAGCGTAAACTCAATTCTGTGTGGAAGTTCTGCAGCATTTACAGTAGCAGCAAAGTGAATAATATTTAGAAAATCTCATTCCCACGCTGCGGAAAAATATCCATAAATTGACCTGTGATGCAGATTTTAAATCCGCAACATGTCAATTTATGTTAAGTTTTCATTGCTTTTCTGTTGCGGGTTTTCTCAATTGAATTCAAAGAGGATGTAAAACCTGCAACAGATAGCCAAGTGTTGCGACTTTTGCGGCGGAATTGCTGCAATAAGCTTATACTTACCACCACGGTGTTGTCATAGCCACTCTTTCTTCTGTTCTTCTTCCAGTCCGGCCTCCTGGGATGACGTTTCATCCCATGTGACAACTGCAGCCAATCGCCGGCCACATGGACTGCGATGTCATCCCAGGAGGCCGGACTGCACAGACAACGGAGGGACGCTTTGCCGTGATTACGTCTGGGGTATGGAATTTTTTTTTCTTGCGCTACTTTCTGCAGCAGAAATTCTACCAGAAAAACTGCACCACAGTGGACTATGATCTAGTGAATCTTGAGGTATAATACTGCTTTATTGTCCTAAATTGCGCCTCTGTGCCTATACACATGCATTTCTGCATGTGGATTTCACCTTCAATTTAAGTGGATGAAATCCGTAACGGATCAGGTATGCTGTATCTGCAAATTGCTCCTAAATTGCTCCTTTGTGCCTATAAATATAAAGTGTCATCTACAAAAAATTTTGGCCAAAAAACTGCACCACAATTTAGTGCACTTTTTCACCCGGAATTCCCTGCAGCGCACAGGGCATATACGCTGCATGCTTTTACGCAGCGTATCCGCACAGTGTAAACGCGGCCTAGATGTCTAGATAACAATTCAGCTAGATATCTGCACAGTATGTGCAATGTAAATCTGCACGCATTTGTGCATGTGGATTTTACCTTCAATTTAAGTGGAATACCCGGCGGGGCCCAGGGCAGATACACTGCATAGTTTTTACGTAGCGTATCTGACCCATGGGGACCCAGCCTTAGGATTATCCTGCATGTTAGAAGCACATAGGAGAGACATTACCACGTCTATCTACTGTAGTAACCTATGTAATTAACTACACGTGCCCCTGCTACTACAGTGAGGGGCGCACGCACGGGGGCTTTCAAATTGCATGGAAACACCCCCTGTGACCAGTGCTGGAAGGCCCTTACATACTATTGGCTTAGCTAGCATCGGGCATTGGCATGGTGCCCCGGGCGAATGCCACATTCAATTGTATTTGCATCCTCATTATGCAAATACAATTAAATACTATTGTAGAGCAGGGAGGCTGCTTCATGCTCTGCTACTCTGTAGACTACATGACACGTTACACCTGCAGACTACAAGATGCAGTAACAGAATACCTGTGCATGCCGGCGCAATGACGCCAATGGCTTGCGCCAGCCTACGAAGGGATTCCGCCTTGGTGCCTCATAGGTTGCAAGGGGATAAAACCTCATCCCAGAGGGCCGGCCTGGCAGGAGCCAGGCTTTTGTATTTTTTTCACTGCAGTTTTCCTCAGCGCTCAATCTATCCGAAAAACTGCACCACAATTTGGCACTTTTTTTGGCCTTAGCTCATTATCTTAGAAAAGTGCTCCTGGAGAGGCAGATCAGGTGCAAGTCCACAAAGCTAGGTGTGGTAGAGGTGTTCGCCACACACCCAGAGCCACGAGAGCCGTACCAGGCCGTACAATACCATCGGAGGGCGGGTGATGGGAGCAGCTTTGACCATGGACCGCCACCACCCAGAACACCTCAACAATCTAGCCTACATCATCAATACGTCAGTTCTATGTCATTTTTCAGCGAAGATAGGCCACCTTACGGCATGCCTGGGCCATCGCCTCAACAGTACAGGTGTATACACCAGGGGGAGGCTGGTCCCCGACCGCAGCAAGACTCTGGTACTCGTGAATTTAATGAGTTTTAATTTTTTTTTTTTATTATTTTGTTATATTGACACATTGCAGAATTTAAGATAAAAAAAAGTTTATAATGTTCATTTTCTATGTGTGGTGTAAGTGTGCATGTGGAGTATGTGTGCTGGGATTGTGCATGTGGAGTATGTCTGATGTGTAGTATGCGTCATATGAAGCAAAGACCAAAAAAGGCGAAGCAGGACTCCACATTCATTCAAGTACTTCTTTTAACCCATTGTACAGATAAATACATTTACATGTACAATCTATAAAATGGGTGACTGAAAAGCCACTTCACTTTATTAATGTTTTATTGTCAACCCATAAAGAGGTATTGGTTTGTATTTCTGCCCTGTATATTGCATCAAGAAAAGAAAATGGCCTTAAAAAAATATATATATTAAAATAAGTAAAACTGCAACAAAAAAAATTTTAAAAAATATAGCTAAAATATAAAAAGGGCAGATATACATAAGCTCGCAACCCATGTCAAGGGTTCTTATTTTCTTGCCAACCCCTACGCTACAACTGGAACAGTAAACTAAACTAAACAGACAACAGTCCAGAACCAAATCAGGAAATACAACCGTCCAGATCCAAATTATGTGCTGCCACGGATAGCATCCATCTATTTGTATTGAGTCGGATAATATGGTCCTTACTCCATACACTGCTGTCTCAAAAATTATATGGCACCATGTAGCCTGCCATTATTCGCTCCATGCCCTTCCATCCTGTGCTTATTCTTGTGGTATTTTGCTAGTTCATTACATTGTATCTCCTTTTATTTGTAATTGTAAATGCTAAGTATACATTCAGTACTGTAAACAGTTATACAGTAGACGCAGGACAAAGCTTCATTTACAGCAGTATATTAACTAAGAAACACAACAAAAGACTTAATTATACTAATAACGAATCATTTTTTCACTGCATAGTGCATATCTACCCGTGTTTACTGTTAACATAGCTTTCTATTTATTGTGCATTTACTCTATAATTATGTTGGTGATTAGGTAAGAAAGACTTTAATTAAATATGTGTGTCATGTACAAAAGCACAAGCATCAAAGTTGCAACATAAGGAAGAAAATTTGTACGGTAAATTTCCATTATAAGCAAGACATTTTGCTTAAGAGCAAAGCACAACTATAACAAAATTGTATTTGTAATTTAACTCTTTGGGGCTACAATATTTCTGCTCCATGATGACAAGTGATGGAGTCATCTGTAAAATGATAACAGAAGTGTACAAAGAGGAAAGGATATCCCATAATAAAGATTTGAATAGTTTCTGTTTCTTGACACCACCACAACCCTTACCAACTGAGACAAGAGAACTTGGTGATTGTTTACCCCCCATCTCCCCAATCAGTGAAAAAGCTTGTTTTCAGTAGCAGCAAGATGAGTTATCGAAAATCGAGGAGGTAGAGAGGCACCAAATTACAGTCTCTCTGCCATAGCATGTGTGTGAGACTTGCTGTGAGAGGGGAGAGAGAGCAGCCAGAGGGAGCGAGCTGCTTGGTCAGAGCACATTTCTCCAGCTCCACACCCAGAGGAGCCTGTCGACTCCGCACAGATAAGCTGAATTCACACACAGCGTTTTACTGCGTTTTTCATGTTGTTTTTAATGGCGGTTTTTGCAGCATTTTTTCATGCAGTTTTAATTGCGGCCAGATGTTACATTAAAGTCTAAAGTTAAATATCAAATGCACTATACACAACTGCCATTTGTTTTTTGGTGTTTTTGAGGCACTCTTGTGGATAGTGTCGTCTTTTTCCAAACGCAGCATGCCCTAGTTATGGCATTTTTTTCCAAAGGCTTCTCTATAGGACCTCAAAAACTGAAAGAAAAAAGCATGTACAAAATAATACCAAAATAAAAATTTCACAAAAAAGTCACTAAAAACGCCTTAAAAAAACCGCATCTTACATTTGGTGCAGTTTAAAACGCCAGAAAAATTCTGTGTGTTAAGGAGGCCTTAAAGTGACAAAATAAACATTTAAATAAATTATGCAGATAGAAGGAAAGTACCCAAAATATGCAGGTTACACACAGCATTTCTAGCTGCTCTGCATCTAATACACATCTACAGCTTCCTAAGGGATTGGGACTTATATTTTGTGTAATTACCAGGGAAGTGTAAAATAATAATAATAATCTTTATATAGCGCCAACATATTACGCAGCACTTTACAATTTAGAGGGGACATGAAACAAACAAGATCAGACATTACATAGTGACAAAGTTCATTTACAATTCAAACCTGGGGAGTGAGGACCCTACTCGCAAGAGCTTACAATCTATGAGGACATAAGGGAGACACAAAGTGTAATAGTGTTTGTTCGGTACAATGGTCTGGCCATTTTTATACACATGCAGTGGTAACATAAAGCTGCATGAGCCGGTCACCAGCCAGTATCCGTGTATGACGGACATGAAGAGAAGGAGTGTGAGGGAATCTTATTCTGATGACTAATCTAAAAGGAGGGCCATGGAAAGGAGTCAGATTAGGGAATGTTATAGGCCTGTCTAAATAGATGTGTTTTCAGGGCACGTTTAAAACTGTGGATATTGGAAATTAATCGGATTGTCTGGGGTAGCGCATTCCAGAGGACGGGTGCAGCCCGAGTGAAATCTTGGAGACGGGAGTGGGAGGCTCGGATTATGGAGGATTTTAATCTAAGGTCGTTGGCAGAACGTAGAGCCCGAGTAGGGTGGTAGACAGAGATGAGGGAGGAGATGTAAGGAGGTGCAGCACTGTGGAAAGCTTTGTGGGTGAGAGTAATAAGTTTGAATTTTATTCGGAAGGGGATGGGCAACCAGTGCAGTGACTGGCACAGATTAGAGGCGTTGGTGTAGCGGTTGGTCATAAAGATGAGCCTGGCTGCTGCATTGAGGATAGATTGGAGAGGGGAGAGTTTAGTGAGGGGAATACCGACTAGTAATGAGTTACAGTAGTCAAGACGAGAGTGAATCAGAGCAACAATGAGAGTTTTGGCGGTTTCCTCCGTAAGAAAAGAGCGGATTCTGGAGATGTTTTTGAGGTGAAAATGACAGGAGAGTGAAAGTGATTGTATGTGAGGAGTAAAGGAAAGATCTGAGTCAAAAATAAACCAGAGACAGCGGGTGTGCTGCTTAGGAGTGATGGTAGTGCCACACACAGAGATGGAGACATCAGGTTTAGGGAGGTTAGTAGATGGTGGGAACACAAGGAGCTCAGTTTTAGAAAGATTCAGTTTCAGATAGAGAGAGGACATGATGTTAGAGACAGCGGACAGACAATCACTGGTGTTCTGTATTAGAGCAGGGGTGATGTCACGGGAAGAGGTATATAATTGGGTGTCATCAGCGTAGAGATGGTACTGGAAACCAAATCTGCTGATGGTTTGTCCAATAGGAGCTGTGTAGAGAAAAAAGAGCAGCGGACCTAGGACTGATCCCTGAGGAACTCCGATAGCAAGGGGAAGAGAAGAAGTGGAAGCAGCAAATTACACACTGAACGAGCGGTCAGAGAGATAGGAGGAAAACCAAGAGAGAGCCGCGTCCTTGAGGCCAATAGAGTGGAGCATGTTAAGTAGGAGTTTGTGGTCTACAGTGTCAAAGGCTGCAGAGAGATCCAAAAGAATCAGGAGAGAGGATTTCCCGTCCGATTTAGCCACCAAGAGATCATTTGAGACTTTAGTAAGGGCAGTTTCTGTGGAGTGTAGAGTACGGAAACCAGATTGTAAGGGGTCAAGAATGGAGTTAGCAGAGAGATAGCAGATAAGGCGAGAGTAGACCAAGCGTTCCAGGAGTTTGGAGATGAAGGGCAGATTAGAGACCGGTCGGTAGTTAGCAGCGCTGGATGGGTCAAGAGTTGGTTTTTTCAGTAATGGGTTTATAATGGCATGTTTAAAAGCGGAGGGAAAGATACCAGAGGAAAGAGAGAGGTCTAATATTTTAGTCAGGTGACTAGTGACAGCTGGGGAGAGGGACTGGAGGAGATGTGAGGGGATAGGGTCACTAGGGCAGGTAGTAGGACGAGAAGAAGAGACTTCTGGATGCTAACTTTTTAAACAACTCATGCTAATCTAATATAATTCCTGATATAGATCACCTTTGTGATTTACTTACTGTTAAAATGTAGTTTTTTTTTTATCCATGCACATTCTGTGTAAAGTTAAACCCACTAGGCCTTTATTTATATATTTCTTCTGTTTAGGTTCCGTTCCTGGTTTTGGCTTAAAAAATACATGCAAAATCTGCAGCAAATCTGCACTGTGGGAACCCAACCTTAGTAATGTGGGCCAATGTTTTTATAAAATAGAGTTGCATGATTTTTATATATTGTTCAATCTACTACACAAAAGAGAAAACACTTCCAGTGATAAATGCGTATTAAATGTTTTATTTGAAACCAGCCGTAAGTCCTAGAAGGTAAGTATTGCAACGAAACATTAAATAATTTGTAGCCCTTTATCAAGCTGAAACTGGGCATCATTTTGTTTGTTTGGCTTGAACACAGCAAGGTTTACCTAATTTTTTTTTTTGCATCCTCTAGTCGTTATTTGCCTAAATTTCCATTTGTTAGACCTGAACCAAAATACACATGTAACTATGTTCTTTAAACCTATATAGTAACTTTAAGTACTTTTCTTACTGCAAATAATAATAATCATAATAATAATAATAATAATAATATTCTCCCGAGTAAGTGAATCCGCAGTAAAGAAAGCAAAATCCATATAAAAAGCTTTATATCCAGTATGTTTAAATACTGCCAGATACTATTTCACATAGGAGCAATATGTTGTCCCTAAATTGGCCTCCCTTTAAAATTGCTACAAATTTTATGTTAGCTTTTCCAGTTATAAGCAGGATAAATATCAGCAGAGCACATGGACAGAGAGAGAGAAAATTACAGAGAGCAGATGGATGACAAAATCATGCCATTTTAAAACGGCAGTCTGGTTCATGAATAAAAAATCGTGTTTGATTACTACTGTTATGAAGCATTCTACTGCAATTCCAACAGGTTTGAAGACACTGTTTATACCGGTATCATGGAAAGAAGTGATTTGATGTTGCACAAATCATATCCCGATGGAACTTTCCCTGTAGGCTACCTTCTACTGCACAATGGAAAAAATTGAGATTAGTTACATATTAATCTAACTCTGGCTCACCTCCATGGCATTACCTTCAATAGAACGAGTGAAGAAGCCATTTTTCATCAATTTATACCTAGGTGACAGTCATTGAGATCTATTTCAGTCTTGAAATTTATGTAACAATGATACAGATATATTTTTCATTTATTTAGGACATTCTACCCAATTCTGTCTTGATATACTGTCTACATTAATAGTACTAGGAAAAAAGAGAATAGTTGTATGTGGCAAAACAGCTGATGTCTCTGGTGGTTACAAACACGAGCCACCAGCAAGAAATACATTTTGACCCCTTGAGAAAGCTGACGGCGAAACGCGCGTCGGGGCGTTGTGTGTGGAGTTAGTTTGCTTTGTGGCTCACCATGCAACAAACGGGTCGGTACAGGTGTTTGGTCCTTTATGTTGGTTATAACTCTCTCTTTATTCCATGTACTTCAATATTGGACTTATGTTTAAATATTGCTCAGAATATTCTTGTGTATCACTGGTCTGTTCTTGTGCAGTTCATTGATGGTATTTATCCTTATGATATTCCTGTACTATTGTAACCTACCCAGTGTACATACATTTCTCTTGAATGAATTTATTTGTACTTTGCCTCATCACATTATGTTTATATGTCATTTGCATGTTACTTGTGTAGTCCCCATTGTATCTCCATACTCATTTTTAATTGTTTGTTAAATTGCTTTTAAGTCTTGATGGCCAGTATGTTTTTATGATCATTGTAATAAAGTATTTATATTTTTCCATGGTACATATTTGTACCTTGTGGTACTCATTCCGTTTAGGATATTTGATTAGTACTCACGTATAATTATAGGTATTCAAGAAATACATTTTGTTGTGTCTTCCTGCTTTCTGGCAGCAGAGTCTACACTATACAAGTTATTTCGTTATGTTATGCGACATTACTAATTCAGTTAATAAGGTATACACGCAGCATTTCTGTCATAAATACTATGCATTTAAATGCTTTTAATTCGGATTACACTGTATAACTGTCATGCAAACAGAATGAGAGAAGATTTACATTGTTCAATTAACCTTATTTAACGCTGTGCGTCCCCCTGCCAGCAGCTGATCGCAGCGATTTAACCTGCTGGTATACCCTGTGATCAACTGTTATCACTGGGGGAGTCATTGTGTAAATGTTCTTTTCCTCACATCTAAGCTTTGTTTCCAATGAACACCTGCTGTCCTTCAGAGAGATGCAGCTCCTGACTTTAGCTCATAGAAGAGGGGTCTAAATATGGGTACCCCTTTCAGCATAGAGAGGTATTACTGTTTTAGCAAATAAAGGTTATTCATTGTATATTTAAAAGGTATAAAATTCTCTAATATACTTTCCGTAGCAATTTATCATGACATTCAAGTTCTCTAATTGCAATCATTCAATAGGAACCTTCATTGTTTGTTTCCAGTGGATAAAAATCTGTCCTGGTCTAGTGATGGACCCACAGATGCAGGACTTATTTCAGGTACAGTGTGTAGAGGATATACGGCACTACGATTAATGAATGTGATCATTTCAGGTACAGTTACCATCACATGACCAGGACCGATTTTTATCCCCTCCAAGTAATCAATGACGGAGTAATCAAAATGAGAGATCTTTAAAGCCATGAGAAATGAACAAAGTAAGAAAATGTGAAAATTGTTTAACTTTCCATTATATAAAAAAAATAACCCATGAGGAAATTTCAGCAGCAGTTTAGGACAAAACATTGAGCAGAATGCAAAAATTATGTTACCACTAGGGGAAACTCAATTCATATTGAGTTATTATTGGGTTTAATGGGGACCTGTAGCAGTCCCCATTAAGACAACACAAGCAGACAGAATTTTTTCACTAAAAAAACAAAACTCAACCTAGAAATAAGTGAAAAAAGAGAGAGATAATATTGCCCTCTAGAAATCCTGCAGAGGTTAATTTCCTGCTGATCTCCCATTTTCGGCTAGTAAATGGTTAACTTTTTGTGCTACAGAAGATAGAGCAGAGGGAGGAGGCTCCTGCTACAGTCAGTTGTCTTACAGACAGGAACATGTTGGGGGATATGGCTGAGCTAATGGGACACATATATACAGTAAGAATTCTTAATATATTTCTGAGTTTTCTATGTAGTATGAGACAAGATAGAATAAAACCACTAAACCACCCTAGATCTCCAGGGATAATAGATATGAACCCATAATCATTCTAGAACATCATGGATAATGGATATCAATATTAACTCCTTCACCATTCAAGACTGCCATATTATCTGCTTCTCAATTATAGACTGCCAGAGATTTTACGTATTAACCACTAAGACGCACTAGACCCTCAGGGATATTACAGAAATACTATTAGTAACCCCAAGACTACCCCATGTAAAAATGTGTAATACAGTACATGTAGAAATTTGGTAAAGTAAATATAATCGGGGGGAATCCTGTGTTTGCCCCTGTAATCTTGACTTGCTAAACCTGAAATATCCATTTAAAAAGGGGTTTACATACACACTACATTCTCAAGGCTATAGCAGTATTTTAGATTTAATATTTCAAAGATTAAATTAGAAGGATGATTAGATTATATAAAAGGACCAGCTCTTCCACCCTGGAATGCCCCCCAAAATTGTCCAAAAACATCCCTTTTGTGGTCTGGTTTGTGGGACAGTCTCTTGAAAATTGGAACTGATGGCAAGTATGGGTCTAGGGAACAGCAGAGATGTTATATGTTAAAGAGGATCTGTCTAGAACTTTTCACAATACAAATTGCATACATTACTAAATAAATCTCTTGGACCTGATGAGACTAATACACTTGCTTAGAAAATCAATGCCAAAATGGCTTTATAATCCTTTCTCAAGGTTTCTTGCCTGATATTAAAATAAGCATTTTATGAGACCAAGTATATGCATAATGTAATCTCAATCTTTTCTCACCTAAAGTGGACAAGCTCCTCTCAGTGTCCTCCCCTGCACCAAGCATGAAGTCTTGCACATGCTCAGTACAAGAGGCAGTCTCCCTGGCTCTGCAGTAAGAGAGTCCATCTTCCAGCAGCAGTTTTAGTGTGAAATTACAGCTTCAGTTCTAGCTCCATCTGCTGCTTTCTTTTAATGCAGAGCCAGAGTTACTGCAGTTTGTACTGAGCATGTGTGAGATTTCAGCATGTTGCGGGGGAGGATGGACACTTATAGATGCTTGTCAGCTCTAGGTGGGAGGAGATTTAGATGACATCATGCATATACTTGGTCTCATGCATGTACATGGTCTCATAAAATGTTCCTTTTAATATTAGACCAGAAAACTTGAGAAAGGATTATACAGTCATTCTTATATGGATTTTCAAAATAAGTACACCAGCTTCATCAGGTCTAAGAGATATATTTAATAATGTATGCAGTTTGTAATGTTATATCTGGCGAAGGATCCTCTTTGAAGCCTGCTAATCTCAGCTGTATATTGTCTATTGCTTTTTCAGAACACGTTTTTGACTGCTAGTTAATACAAGATACTGACAATTAGCAGCAATGCTATTGATATGGATGTTGTCACAAAACAAACAGATTTCTTTCAATATTTACTTCTGTATACAATGCTAACATATTGCATACCTTAGGCTGTGCTGCATAACCCATGAAACAACGTTCCAAGAATGAACCATTTTAAATGAAGCAATTAATCATTTCCTATGCCTTTATATAGCAGCAAACAATACTTTCTGCCTGATTTACATTCTTGTTGTTCTCTGCATTGTACATGACTGCACAAATACCTTTATGCCTTCCCTATGGCTTTAATGCAGCTCTTTACATTGTACACAGAAGCATCATACAGAGAGGAAACCATGCTGATGAAGATGTAAAAGTTGGGAAATAATGTGACCCCCTGCTTCCTACAAACCAGAGACCCCCTCCCATCCCCAGTTTCCAAGTAAATGCACCCGTCTAAACAGATGTTCTAAGAATAGATCTGTCAACAAGTTGTCCTCACTCCCCTGTGCTCACAGTGCTATTCTGTGTCAATGTAAATCAGCCATGCAGAAAGTGAGAGGGGTCTCTTGGGGAAACACTTGGCACTTCTTCCAAGGAAGTGGGAGGAAAATACATGATTTTATTTTGATTATGTTTCACTGATTTATTTACTTTGCTGGCGATGACAGGACAGTCAGCAGAGTGCATGGTGTACATGTACCAGACAACATGTTGGAGCCACAGAATGGTTTTTAACACCTCTGATGTTTCAGGACAATGTCACTATGGCTATAGAGGATTAAGTGACAGTTTATGTTCAGTAAATCATCCCTGTCACCCAGTCACTCTGTATCATGCTGCTGAATATGACTGGAAAACTGCCTTTCGCAGAATTACAGAAAACCCCATTAGTGGACTTCCCCATCTAATGATTTCTGTTATTGATCAGCAGGTTTCATCCTTAGTGCTCATTAACTCCTTGTAAACAATGACTAAAGCGGAGTGTGGCCCATTCAATTGATCAATGTTGTAGGCATACAGTGACCTGCACTTAATGTATGCAGGGTATTAGGAAATCAAAGATGTATGTCCCAATCCTACAGTTTGTCGCCACGGTCCACTACATTCTGAAGTATTGGAGCTCAATACATGTCAGGACTCAAATGTTATTAAGTAACTGTTATTGGGGATTATGCAGTCCCTCTATTTTAGACAATGGGGTTTCCTTAATAAATTATCAAATTACCAGAAGAAATTCAGATAGATTATATGATCTCAAGAATATTATGTAATTTATCATAAGAAAAAATGTTGGTGTCACTCATTCCCTGCTGGTTCATAATGTGTAAGAAAAAACAGGATCTGTAAAGCTTAACATTTGAAACTAATTCCATAACCTTTAAAACAGCAGTGGGTGGAAATGTAGAGCTAACTAGTATAATGTAACTACTGTATTTTTAGTCTGTGACGTGTTCCTATTATTTTAACTTTTCTAACCATTAAATACATAATATATTCTACACCTCTTAAAGGGGACTTTGCTTTATTTAATATTTATGTTGGTAGTGATGGCGCCTAATAATGTGCACTGTGCCCTCGAGTCATGCTGTTTATGCAATTTTTTTCCTCCCCAGGAGTGGTGTGCCAGAAAGTAGACGTGTTGTGTTGTCTTGTGCTGCTTTCATCTGTAACTTTATATTTATTTGTACAGGATTGGCGGATGATGGTTGGCGTGCTTTAGGTGTATTTTGCCCCGGGACGAACGGCCCGTTCACCATCTTAGTTAGTTTGCTGCGCCATAACCACGCCAAGACTACTCATCATTGCTATTCCGCATTCTGACGTTGGGGGAGGCACTGCTTGTATAAAAGGGCAGTGTTCCTGCCAGTGAGTGTTCAGTGTTTGGGGGGAACAGTGGAGGAGCCTGGCTATTGTGAGAGCTGTACACAAAGTGCTGGAGAGAGCTGCTGAAGCTACATGTGTATGACAAGCACGAGTAGTTGGGCCTGAGTCTGTAGGTCCTAGAGCCAGTTGTGTTTAACTCCTTAACGCCGAAGGACGGATATATCCGTCCTCAGCAGCTGCTAGTTCGCGCAGGAGGACGGATATATCCGTCCTGTGATGGCGCGGGTACTGAGACTGTACCCACGCGATCAGCGGCAAGAGCACGGCTGTTATACACAGCATGGCTCCTGCTGCAACTGCCGGAATCGAAGCGCGCGCCGATTCCGGCAGTTTAACCCATTAAATGCCGCTGTCAATAGTGACAGCGGCATTTAATGTGTTTGACAGAGGGGGGAGCTCCCTCTGTCACCCGATCGGCGCCCCCGCAAACAAATCGCGGGTCGCCGTCGGGTTTCCAGGACAGCCGGGGGTCTAACAAAGACCCCCAGGTCTGCCTTCAGCATCTGCCTGTTAGGCGATGCCGGAGGCATGACCTAATAGATCGCCTGTCAGTTTTACACTGACAGGCAATAATGCTTTGGTATAATAAGTATACAAAAACATTATATATGCGATCGGCACATCGCATAGCGAAGTCCTCTGGTGGGACAAAAAAAAAATGTAAAACAGTTAAATAAAGTTTGTGAAAAAAAATAAAAAATAATTACAGTCAAAGTCAAATAAAACTACTTTTTTGGCCCAAAATGAACATATTAATTAAACCGCCGGATGAATGGTGTCCAAAGAAAACGCAAAAAACAACGTCAAAATTCTCTCTTTTCTCCCATTCCCCCCATAAAAAATAAAATAAAAGTTAATCTATAAGTCCTATGTACCCCAAAATAGTACTAATAAAAACTACACATTGTCCCGCAAAAATCAAGCCCACGTACGGCCACATCGACGGAAAAATAAAAACGTTACGCCTCTTGAAATGCGGCGATGCAAAAACAAGTAATTTTTTTCTAAAAGGCTTTTTATTGTGCAAACGTAGGAAAACATATAAAACCCTTACATATTTGGTATCCCCGTAATCGTGCCGACCCATAGAATAAAGTTAACATGTTATTTACGCTGCATAGTAAACGGCGTAAATTTATAACGTGAAAATTAATGCTGGAATAGCTGCTTATTTTCAATTCTCTCCTAAAATAAAGTTAATAAAAGTTAATCAATATATTATATGCATCCAAAAATGGTGCAGTTACAAAATACAACTCGTCCCGCAAAAAACAAGCCCTTATACGGCTATGACGACGGAATAAAAAAAGAGTTACGACTCTTGGAATGCGACCGTGAAAAAACAAAAAATAATCCTTGGTCATTAACGTGCAAAATGGCCCGGTCATTAAGGGGTTAAAGGGAGAGGAGCTTCCTCGCGGGATGTGTTGTCATGTAAGCTGTGGTGGGTTACGGGCACGAGGCTGTATGGTAAGTAGTCCTGAACCCACCAAATATGCCCTAGGCATAAAGGAGGAGTGCCATTGGGTCTGTCCGAGACAAGTAAAAGCAAGCCATCAACCACTTTCCTGACCGGGGTTTTATCAAGACTGTGCCTTTTAAATTGTGAGAAGTGTTTGTTTGCCTGCGTTGATGGGTGTGAAGTTAACTCCGGCCTGGTATAGTTTCATTGCCAAAAGCTCCTGGTATCTGTCCCATCTCTTCTGTAACAAACCTGCAAGGCCATACACCAAAACAAGCCTTCAACCACCTTACACATTGAGAATTAAATGCCAATTTAGGCATTATTATCACATTAGTGTAATTTCTTAAAGGAAAACTAATGCTATTTATTCCAAGGATATATACAGTAGATGTAGCAAATAACAACTAGGGCCTGCTTTTTATACCGACAATATAGCATGTAAGACAGCCTTCTATACTATTTATTGAACGGCAGTCAGATGTGTTGTCACATTTCAATACAATGTTGTACTCATTGTTGATAATGCCATATGCTTAAGGTGATACGTGTAAATCCTACAAAATTTTTAGAGCATAAATCTACTATTTTGCGTCATAAAATCCCCTTTTCTTAAAGTGTACCTAACTGTTCAGGTGACTTTTCAGAAGGAGCTGTCATATGTGTGTAGATGAGGAATAACACTATTTCGGGTCATTATAAGACTTGTATCTGACATTTTTTAGCAGTTGTCCCCTCTGCAGGTTCTATCTCTAATTCTCAGTTTTCTCTGAGCTAGTAGGTGGGGCCTAACTGCTGTCATGTCTACCATACACAGAACAAATAGAGAAGAGAGCATCCTGCAGCAGTAGCAGCAGCAGCAGCAGCAGCAGACTATAGGACATTATATAGCAGTAATGAGCAGTGTAGCTGAGAATCCAGCACTGGGGTGACATATAACTCTTACCAGCAGTTGCTGCACGCCTGTGTGTGTCTTTGTCTCTTACTCTGCTCCCTCCTCCTGCTCCAACTCCCCCCTCAAAAGACTTCTATGGGCACCAGTGTCTGTGATGTCTTCTCTCCCTTCTCACTCCCCCTGCTCCCTCCTCTCCATAGACGTCTATGGGCAGCATACCTGTGTGTCCTCACTCTCCCTGCTCCCTCCTCCCCCTCACTACTATGGGCAGGCTGTGAAGAGACATGCCTCCACTTCCTGCAGTCCATCTCCTCTGCTCTGTAACTATTCAGATTTCACTTGACAACAGGAGGTGGACAACAGATTATAGGAAGGGAGACACCTTATAGGTCTGCTCTCTTGGATTTAATTCTGGTTTTGGCTTACAAAATTCTGTCAAAATCTGCAGCAAATCTGCACTGTGAGAACCCAGCCTTAGAATGGCGTTTCTTTTAGACCATATCCACTCTGTCTCGATAGGATGTTTAGACTGGTCTGACCATGCCCCAATATCATTGTCTATACAAGAGCAGTTCAGTTGGCCGCAGGACTCTGTATGGAGACTAAATAATTTTGTCCTCAGTCATCCTAAATATGCCTCTCAATCTAGATCTCAGTTAGAAGAATACTTTCTTTATAATGATAATGGTCAAGTCAAAGATGCTACTGTGTGGTGTGCCCATAAGGCAACTATTAGAGGCCACTTATTAAAAAATCTACAAAAAATACTGAAAGTCAGCTACTTCTTAGGCTAAGCACTTTACATAGATGAAATAAAAATTCTTACTCAGTAGCACAGGCAGCCGAAATTTCGGAGCTTACTCATCAATTACATGAGCTGAATATTTATAAATATGATTTGGCCCTACGAAAATTAAAAATGACATTTTATTGGAGTGGTAATAAAGCTGGGGCATTATTGGCTAGGCAACTTAAAACAAGGGATGTAAAATCTGGAATCCCCCTTATGTATAATGCGGGAAAAAAACGTATAATGGATCCCAGGGGGATAGCTAACACTTTGGCCGAATATTATGAATCACTTTATAATTTAAGAAATGACCCTCTTACTGTGCAGCCTCAACTAGATAATATTATGAGATTTTTAGCTCAAATAGATCTCCTTTCTATTTCTCAGACCCAACTACAAAGCCTCTCTATACCTATAACGGAGGGAGAGATTGTTGAAGCTATAATGTCACTTAAAGCCCATAAATCCCCTGGGCTTGATGGGCTAACTGGTGAATATTTTAAACTTTACAAAACTATTTTAGCCCCCTATATGGTTAAAACTTTCAATGAGGTAATTAAAAATGAAGCATTTCCCTCTGAAATGTTAAAGGCCCTTGTGGTCCCCTTACCTAAGCCAGGTAAATCCCCGGATGTCCCCTCTAATTTTCTACCTATTTCTTTGCTAAATACAGACCTAAACATCTACGCAAAGATTTTGTCTTGTAGACTGGCAGATATTCTTCCCCAGCTGATCAGTCCTGATCAAGTGGGATTTGTAAAAGGGAGACAAACAGTGGATAGTACCAGACGGTTTTTAAATATTATTTCTGAGGTTGAGGTTAGGCAGATGCCTTCTCTGCTTCTTACCCTGGATGTGGAGAAGGCATTTGATCGGGTTCATTGGGGGTACTTAAAGGGAACCTGTCACCAGCATTTCACCTATTAAACCGAGTATACCTGGTGGTAGTGGGTGAAAAATCATTTCAATATAACCTATAATTGTCTTCTTAGTCGGCTCTGTAGCTTTTGTATTTAGCTTTTTAGTGTTCCCACACCGTATGCTAATGAGCAGAAAAGAGTCAGATCTTCATTTGAAAAGAGTCAAATCTTCGTTTGGAAAGAGTCATATCTTCATTCCTCAAGTCTTTCCAAGTTTACTTCGCCTCCTTACTTTTGATTGACAGCTCCTCGCCTTCCCCCAGCACACAAAATCCTGCGCTTGTGCATTGATGTCCTCTTTTGGTGTGTGCGCACAAAGGGACACCGCATAATTACGATAAAAGGCGCAAAACGTTTGCAGACCGATATTTACAGTCGGAAGAGGAGTTTAGGAGCGGGGATAATGGCAATTAACTTTTTATAGAAGCGGCCAGTGAGGGAGAAGTAAAGTTCAATAGGTGAAATGCTGGTGACAGGTTCCCTTTAAGGGAGGTACTGGGGAAGTTTGGGATCCGAAATTCTTTTTTATCTGCCATTATGGCCCTGTATACCTCTCCCTCGGCTCACGTCTATAGCACAGGCGTGTTATCAAGTCCCTTTCTTATAACCAATGGTACAAGACAGGGATGCCCTTTATAACCCATGATATTTACATTGGCGATGGAGCCTTTTGCTACGGCTGTTAAAATATCACCTTGTATTAAAGGTGTCTCCATAGGTCACACTGAACACCGTATAGGTGTGTTTGTCCTCTCCTGGAGACACTTTGCCTCATGTACTCCCGCTTATCCAGGAATTTGGGGAGATCAGTTATTATAAAATTAACATATCAAAATCTTTAATTTTAAACATGGGTATTCCAAAATATACACAGTTACAATTACAAAAGGAATTTCCCTTTAAATAGGTTGAAGGAGCAATTCCTTATTTAGGAATTTCTCTTACCTACCCATGTGGTAAGTTGATGTCGGTTAACTATAACACTTTACTGCAGGCTTTGAATAAGGACATTATATCTTATTCTAGATTTTCTTTATCCTGGATGGGCGTATTGCAGCCTCTAAAATGCTACTTCTCCCAAAAGTGCTATATTACTTTCGAAACCTCCCAATCCCAATTCCTAAATCTATTCTAAGACGTATTCAAATGGTGTTCACAAGATTTATTTGGAATGGGAAGAAGCCAAGGGTCGCAGCAAAAATACTGCATTTGTCTGTAGCTAAAGGAGGTCTGGGATATCGGAATATTGTTGCTTACTACAATGCGGCTATTCTGGACCAATTAAAAAATTGGTGGTTATATGATAAAAATAAGTGCTGGGTGGAGTTAGAAGCGCATGTACTACACAGTTCAAACTTAAAGGATGTGTTGGGTTCTGCGAGGATGGGGGAATGCATATTGGGTAAATTATCCCCTACAATTAAAGCATCTATTCAGATTTGGAAGGGTGTGTCTGATAATGCCTCTATTCTTCCTCTTAGACGTAGTATGGTTTCCTTAGCTATGGTGCAACGCTGTATACCTAATTCAAACTTCTCAGAATGGACCATAAAAGGTATTGGGTTATTGGAATTATTATACGATAACAATTTATTGTTACCCTATTCTATAATCTCTTCTAAATATGATCTAAACCCTAAGGATCTTTATAAATTTTTTCAGTTGAGACATTTTCTTTCTACTGTTAAGTTTACAGTCAATGCCCCCCACTTCTAATTATGAAAAATATTTTTATAACCCCAAGTTGATAACTAAAGGAATATCTAATGCCTATGAGGCAATTCATCAGGATGAATCATCTTTACCTACCCTTAATTTCATACAAAAATGGGAATTGGAGCTGGGAGGTACATATAGTATTGAACAGTGGGAAGCGGCATTTAAAATCTGTTCTAAGTCTTCCCATTGTGTAAATCATTTGGAAGCCTCTCGAAAATTGCTTTATAGATGGTACATGACTCTATATCGGCTATCCAAAATGTTTCCTACTGTGTCCTATATCTGTTGGCGATGCAACACTTCTGTTGGCCCATTATTACATATCTGGTGGAGTTGTGATGTCATCACTCCATTTTGGGCAGAGATACAACAAATGTTAACCAGTATAATCGGCTTTCCGATTCCTTGGGGACCAGAAGTAGCACTGGTTTCCTTGAAATTAGAGGATATAAGCATTGAGAATAGTACGGTCATGGCTCATGTACTAACTGTAGCGAGAACAAGTATTGCTCAGAGATGGAAAAGCGCCTTTATTCCGACTAAGGTAGAAATCTTGCATAAGGTTCAGTACAATTGTATTATGGAACATTTAATTTTCACAAGATTACATAAGACACAGGAATTTGCTTACAAATGGTCTAAATGGCTTGTTTTTAATGGCTCACAGCTTCCTTTATAGAAAGATCTTATAGAAGCGTATTAGGGTCCTTATGTATATTCTTAATCCTAGAGCAGGGACTTTATGTTTGTCTGTATGTTTTATGTTTATTTATTCTTTTCTACATTGGATAGGTGTAAAATAGTAACATTTAAATTTATGGAAGTTTAACTCTGGTTACATTATTAATTACTGTCATTATGATTATTTCTTATGTACCCAGTACGTTTCTAATGCATGTATGTGTATATTGACTATTAGATTAATTTTAAATCTTTATGCTTTTTGCGATCCCATAAATTTGAAAAATTTTATATTTCCAATGTTAATGTCTTGTTTATTTTTGTATAACTTTGAAAAACTTTAATGAAAATTATGTTGAAGAGAATGGCGTTTCTTTAAAGTAGGAAGTTGGAGTGATTTGCACCAAATTTTTTAAAATGTGCACACCTCTTAATGTACTTAGCACATTTTGAACTCTTTGACAAACAGAAAATCAAATGTACACCTATCTAAACTAACTTTCCTTGAAGTCCATGCCCACTTTAATTTGACTTGTGATAAGAAAGGTGTCAAATTTTACTGCAAATTTGTCGCTTTTTTTGGTTGAGTTTATGACAATAAATGGCTTAAACTGCATACTAAATGTAGGCTAATTTAATTAGCTTTTTTTTTTGCCTCATTAGGGGACCTTAAACTTTTTATCATAATTTTTTTGACTGGATTGTACTGGCATATATCTGCTGTACACCACGCAATAACTAGAATGTATATATACAGGGGTGGATTTCACAATAGATAAAGGCTGGTAATACTCACCTCTCCTTGCATCCAGCAACTCTGAAGCTCCAGGCTTCGACGTACAGGTTACCGACTGTACAGGAGTGATGAGAGGAAAATATTTAGAGGGGTCTAATCTGAAATCTGATTGTTTAAGGGTTCTGGGGTCTGAAGTAATGTAGGGTGTCTGGGATCTAAAATAATTTAGGATCTGTTCTTGGGTTTTAAATAAATTTATTGGTTTGTTCTGAGGTCTGAAGTAATTTAGGGGTCTGCTCTGGGGTCTGAAGTAATTTTATAGGTTTGGTCTGGGGTTTTAAATTAATTTAGGGGTCTGGTCTTGGGTCTGAACTAATATAAGGCCAGCTTCCCACAGGATTGACAGGTTGCATAAGTACATTCAGTCTGAATACCGCACCACATTGTGGTGCATTTTTCCAGATGGAATTTCCACTGCGGAAAGCAACGGTAAAAGCCGCCCATACTTACGTAAGCCGTTGTTATGGCGTGTCCCTCCTGTGCAGTCCGGTCCAGCATCCTTGGATGTCACTGCATCCCATGTGACAGCTGCAGCCTGTAATTGGCTGCAGCAGCGGTCACATGGGATGTAACATCATCCCAGGAGGCCAGCCTTCTGATGTTATCCAGGTCGGCCTCCTGGGATGTAGTATCATCCCATGTGATTGCCGCTACAGCCTGTGATTGGCTGCAGCTGTCACATGGGATGCAACATCATCCCAGGAGGGGGGACTACAGGAAGAAAAAGGGTGTTCTGGGTAAGTTTTTTTTTTCTTCCGTAGTTGCAATTTTTGCGGCGTAATTACTGCAAACACCCTCATTGAATTCAATGGGGAAAACCTGCAATGAAAAATCAACAAAAACGCAGCATAAATTGACATGCTGCAGAATTAAATTCCGCACCGCAGGACCATTTATTAACTTTTTACGCTGTGTTTTTTATCTGCAGCGTGAGCATGAGATTTTCTAAATCTCATCCACTTTGCTGCTACTGTAAATGCAGCAGAATTTCCGCACATAATTCCGTTCTGGAAATTCTGCAGCGTTTACGCTATGTGGGAACCCGGCCTAACCCCTTCGCACACTGCGATGTAATAGCCGTTTCTGGTGAGGGTGGTGATGTATGGAGCAGGCTCACGCGCTAAGCCCTCTCCATATGCTGCAGATGTCAGCTGTGTATTACAGCTGACACCCGGGACTAAAGGCCAGGAATAGCGATCACGTAGTTCCTGGCCGTTTAACCCCTTAAATGCTGTGATCAATCACGACCTCAGCATCTAAGGCATTAAAAAGAGGCGGGCAGCTCTGACAGCCCCCCCCACCCGCAACATGATTGCGAGGTGCTGATGGTTGTCATGAAGGCCCCCTATGTCTTCACTATTGTAAAAATCACAATATACTGCAACACATTAGCATTGCAGTGTATTGTACCAGTGATCTAATGATCACTGTTTCAAGTCCCAATAAAAGGTGTAAATAAAACTAATAAAAATGTGTAAAAAAAAGTTTAACCCCCTTCAAGACGCAGCCTGTTTTGGCCTTCAGGACACAGCCAATTTTTTCAAATCTGACATGTTTCACTTTATGTAGTAATAACGTCGGAATGCTTTTACCTATCCAAGCGATTCTAAGATTGTTTTCTCGTGACACATTGGACTTTATGTTACTGGCAAAATTTGCTCGATACATTAAGTATTTAATTGTGAAAAACACCAAAATTTAGCGAAAAATTGCAAAAATTAGCATTTTTCTAAATTTAAATGTATCTGCTTGTAAGACAGGCAGTTATACCACACAAAATTGTTGCTAATTAACATCACCCATATGTCTACTTTAGATTGGCATCGTTTTTTGAACATCCTTTTATTTTTCTATGACATCACAAGGCTTAGAACTTTAGCAGCAATTTCTCACATTTTCAAGAAAATTTCAAAAGGCTATTTTTACAGGGACCAGTTCAGTTGTGAAGTGGATTTTAGGGCCTTATATATTGGAAACCTCCAAAAAGTCACCCCATTTTAAAAACTTCACCCGTCAAAGTATTCAAAACAGCATTTAGAAAGTTTCTTAACCCTTTAGATGTTTCACAGGAATTAAGGCAAAGTAGATGTGAAATGTTCAAATTTATTTAATTTTTTTGCAGAAATTCATTTTTCATCTATTTTTTTTGTAACACAGAAAGTTTTACCAGAGAAACGCAACTCAATATCTATTGCCCAGATTCTGCAGTTTTTAGAAATACCCCACATGTGGCCCTAGTGCACTTATTGACTGAAGCACAGGCCTCAGAAACAAAGGAACACCTAGAGGATTTTGGGGCCTCCTTTTTATTAGAAAATATTTTAGGCTCCATGTCGGGCTTGAAAGGCTCTTGCGGCACCAAAACAGTGGAAATCCCCCAAAAGTGACCCCATTTTGGAAACTATACCCCTTGAGGAAATTATCTAGGGGTATAGTGAGCATTTTGACCCCGCAGGTTTTTTGCAGAAATTATTGGAATTAGGCCGTGAAAATTAAAATCTACATTCTTTCAAAGAAAATGTAGGTTTAGCTAATTTTTTCTAATTTCCACAAGGACTAAAAGGAGAAAATGCACCACTACTTTTATAAAGCAATTTCTCCCGAGTAAAACAATACCCCGCATGTGGTCATAAACGGCTGTTTGGACACACGGCGGAGCTTAGAAGGGAAAGAGCGCCACTTGGCTTTTGGAGCTCAAATTTAGCAGGAATGGTTTGCGGAGACCACGTCACATTTGCAAAGCCCCTAAGGGACCAAAACAGTGAAAACACCAAAAAAGTGACTCCATTTAGGAAACTAAACCCCTTGAAGAATCCATCTAGGGGTGTAGTGAGCATTTTGAACCCACAGGGGTTTCATAGATTTTATTAGAATTGGGCAGTGAAGATAAAAAAAATCCTTTTTTTCAAATAAGACGTAGCTTTAGCTCAACATTTTTCATTTTCTCAACAAATAAAGGAATAAAAGAACCCCAACATTTGTAAAGCAACTTCTCTGGAGTGCGGCAATACCCCATTTGTGGTCATAAACTGCTGTTTGGGCATACGGCAAGGATCAGAAGAGAAGGAGTGCCGTTTGGCTTTTGGAGCACAGATTTTGCTGGATTGGTTTCTTGACACCATGTCACTTTTGCAAAGCTCCTAAGGTACCAGTACAGTGGAAACTCCCCAAAAGTGACTCGATTCACAAAACTACACCCCTTGAGGAATTCATCTAGGGGTGTAGTGAGCATTTTGACCCCACAGGTGTTTCAAAGATTTTATTAGAATTGGGCAGTGAAAATAAAAAAAATCCTTTTTCTTCAATAAGACGTAGTTTTAGCTGAAAATGTTTCATATTCTAAACAAATAAATTAAAAAAAGCACCCCAACACTTGTAAAGCAACTTCTCCTATGTACGGCAATACCACATATGTGGTCGTAAACTGCTGTTTAGGCACAGAGTAGGGCTCAGAAGGGAAGGAGCGCCATTTGGCTTTTGGAGTACAGATTTTGCTGGATTGGTTTCTGGTCGCTATGTCGCATTTGCAAAGTCCCTGTGGGACCAAAACAGTGGATCCCCCCCAGAAGTGACCCCATTTTGGAAACGACACCCCTCAAGGTATTCACCTAGGGGTGTAGTGAGCATATTAACCCCACAGGTGATTGCCAGAAATTGGTGTGCACGCGATGTTGCAGAGTGAAAATGTTTTTTCAATAGATATGCCAATATGTGGCGCCCAGCTTGTGCCACTGGAGACACACACCCCAAAGATTGTTAAAAAGGTTCTTCCGGGTATGCCGATGCAATATATGTGGAAGTAAACTGCTGTTTGGGCACACTGTAGGGTTCAGAAGGGAGGTAGCGCCATTTGGCTTTTGGAGCGTGGATTTTGCTTGTAGTAGTTTTGTTTGGAGTCTTACTAGTGTTTCAGTTTATAACGTGGGAGTACATGTAAGGCGGGCGGAGTATATAAGGGGCATAGTCAGGTGGTATAGTGGGGTAAAAAAAAACAATAAAATGATCCATAGATGTGTGTTACGTTGTGACACAATCCTTTCTGCACAGGCCGGTGTCGCACTAATAAATGGTCTTTACTTATTCCCCTTTTGGTCCGCACTCCGCACCTTTGAAGTTTGGGGAATTTTGCTGGGAAAGTGTTGTCCTGGTATAATACGGGCGCCCTCACTTCCAGCAGATATGTTTGGGCCCTCCCCTTCCTGGTTCCCTAATTTTAGGGGCCTTGATAATTCGCCACTTGAAACAGAAGAAACATTCCCCTCGGGCCGGCACAACTGCATATTTTTATTTCCTGGCTTTTTGGTGCCTTGACTAATTTGATTTTTTCATAGACGTAGTGGTATGAGGGCTGGTTTGTTGTGGGACGAGCTGTAGTTTTTATTGGTACCATTTTGGGGTACATGCGACTTTTTGATCACTTGTTATCCTTTTTTTTTGGGAGGCAAGGTGACCAAAAAACAGCAATTCTGGCATATTTTTTTAGTTATTTTTATACAGCGTTCACCATGCATTATAAATTACATGTTATCTTTATTCTGCGGGTCAGTCCGATTCCGGTGATACCTAATTTATAGAACTTTTTATGTTTTACAACTTTTTGCACAAAAAAATAACTTTTGTAAAGAGAATGGATTTTTTCTGTCGCCAAGTTGTGAGAGCCATAACGGTTTTACATTTTTCATTGACGGAGCTGTATGACGGCTTGTTTTTAGCGAGACTAGTTATAGTTTTTATAGGTACCATTTTTAGGTACATGCGACTTTTTGATCACTTTTTATTCAATTTTTGGAAGACAAAGTGACCAAAAAATAGCAATTATGTCAGTATTTTTTAGTTATTTTTTTTACGGCGTTCACTGTGCGGAATAAATAACATAATATTTTTATAGTTCAAGTCGTTACGGTCGCAGCGATACCAAATATGTATGGCTTTATTATTTTTTTCAATAATAAATGACTTGATAAGGGAAAAAGGGCGATTGTGTTTTGTGTTATTATTTGAAACTTTTATTGTATTTTTGACAACTTTTATTTTTACTTTTTTTACACTTTTTTTTACACTTTTCTTTAGTCCCACTAGGGGACTTGAAGGTCCAACTGTTTTTTTGATGTTCTAATACATTACACTACCTATGTAGTGCAATGTATTAGAACTGTCAGTTGTTCACTGACAGCAAGCCGATCAGGCTCCGCCTCCGGGCGGGGCCTAATCGGCTAACGTAATGGCAGATAGGAAGCCATTGTTAGGCATCCTGTTGCCATAGTAGCAGTCGCCAGCCTTGCCATCGCATGGCAAGGCTGCCGATTGCATACAAACCACTTTGATGCAGCGATTGCATTGAATCGCTGCATTGAAGGGGTTAATGGCAGGAATCGGAGCTAGCTCCGGTTCCTGCCGATAGATCGGGGTGTCCGCTGTAACATACAGCGGACACCCACTGCTGATGACGCCGGCTCAGCTTCTGAGCCGGAAGCTGAGCCGGCGCCATCTTGCCGATGGTAACGGAAGCCTCCTGGGCCCCGCCGACGACGGGGCATAGGAGGATTCCGTTACTGGCGGACCGGGAGGTAAGTATTAGCCCTCCAATCGCCTTTGCAGCCACCGGCAACCCAGCGATCACGTTGCTGGGGCGCCGGTGGCTATAAACTCCTCACATGCTGCGATCTCTATTGAACGCACCATGTGAGGGGTTAATCGGTCGGATCGGAGGCTAGCTCCGGTCCTGGCCGATACCTCAGGGTGCCAGCTGTAACATACAGCTTTCACCCGGCGGTGATGTCGCTGGCTCAGCTCCTGAGCCAGCTTCATCTCCATCACGTACAGTTACGTGGAGATGCGGGAAAGGGCCATCTCCCATGACGTAACTGTACGTGAAATTGCGGGAAGGGGTTAATACAGTTTTTAGAAGTGAAAAAAAAATATTAAAAGTTAAAAAAAAGTCCAATTTTTCCTCAAAAGTAATGTAAAAAAATAAATAAAATTGGTATCACTGCGTCCGTAAAAGTCCAAACTATTACAATATAATATTATTTAACTCACATGGTGAACGCCATAAAAAAAAAGTAAAATGCCAAAATCGCTGTTTTTTTGGTTACCTTAAATAAAAAGTTATCAAAAAATTTTATGTACCAAAAATGGTACCAATAAAAACTCCAACTCATCCTACAAAAAAAAAGCCCCCCAGACCGCTCACTCAACGATAAAAATAAAAAAAGCTATGGCTCTCGGAATGTGGTGAAACAAAACAATATTTTTTTACCAAATAGTTTTTTTTGGTAAAAGTAGTAACATATATAAAAAATAAATAAAGTTAAGTTGTTGTTTTTACTGCACGGTGAAAGCTGTTAAAACGGAACCCAAAAAAACATGGAGGAATTGCCGTTTTTTCCAATTTCACCTGCAAAGAATTTTATTTTCAGTTTCCCAGTACAGTTTACATGTTGCCAATAGAAGTTAGAACTCCTCCTACAAACAATAAGGGACCCTGACTGACACAAACGGAAACCAAAGGTTTCCGTTTCCATCACCATTGACGGAACGTCGGAACGGGACCCTAGCGCAGATGTGAATGAAGCATAAATCCTCACACCACTCCATTGACAGAAAAATAAAAAAGTTAAGGCTCTTGGAAGGCGGGGAGTGAAAAATAAAAATGTCTCAGTCCTGAAAGCGTTAAAGGTTTGTTTTGGGGACTGAAATTAATTTAGGGCTCTGATCTGAGGTCTGAAGTAATTCAGACCTGGAGTGGGATTTTATTTTTAGCAACTGTTACTTTTTTTTTTTCCATCTGGTCCACACCGCCATGACAAATTATTTCTGGCCACAACTTACTCTGCAGTATTTATTGCACAGATGTCTTCTGCTCCTTGCTTTTGCTACACATTTACACACTCCTGAATAAAAGTATGCCCTGCACCCGTTGAACAAAACCATGGCCCACAATGTACCCCTCGAACAAAAATGTGCCACAATGTGTTCATGAATAAAAATTGCCCAACACTGTCCCTCAATGTGCCCCTTAATTAAAAGTGCTACCCACTGTGTTCCAAGATCCCCCCCAGTAAGAAATATTCACCTGACAAATTCTTCTGGCCGCAAATCGACTCAGCAGAAGTTAATACACACATGTTCAATGCTCTTTGCTATTGCTTCACGTCCCCAGACTGTGCCCCCTAAACAAAAACGTGCCCTACAATAAGTTCCCTGATTAAAAATGCCCCACAATATACTCCTGAATATGCAATGAATGGGATCAATGGCAACTGCGCATGTATATACTCCTGAATATGCAATGAACGGGATTAATGGCAACTGCGCATCTAAGCCTTTAGAATGAGGGGAGGACCCCTCTGAGGTTACCACCCGCGACACAATTGTATGGTACCGATTGTTGTCATGGCAGCCTGGGGGCCTAATGAAGCCCCCCAGGTCTGCCATCTTTGTGCTCCTATTAAGCCCTGCCCTGCTTAATAGAAGCTTGTCAAAATCACAATATCCTGCAATACATTAGTATAGCACTATATCGTGCAAGCAATTCAACGATTGATGGTTCAAGCCTCCCTAGGGGACTAATAACAAAAGTCATATACAGTTAAATAAAGTTTTTTAATATAAAAAAAAAATATTACAAGTTAAAAAAAAAACTTTTCCCATTTCCCCTAAAAGAAATGTAAAAAAATTAACATAGCATGTATCGCCGCATCCGTAAAAGTCAGAATTATTACAATATATAATTATTTAACACGCATGGTGAACGCCACAAAAAAAATTTAAGTGACAGATTTTCTGGTTTTTGGTCACCTCACAAACCACATAAATGAAACAAAAAGTGATAAAAAAAAGTTGTACGTACCCCAAAATGGTACCTATAAAAACTACAGCTTGACACGCAAAAAGACAAGCCCTAAGGGCATGTTCAGACGTGGCGGTAATTTTTTCGCTGCAAATATTGGTGCAGATTTGGGGCAATTACGTAACAAATCTGCACCAACATTTGCATATTTGACAGGTAATTCAGACATTGCAGAAAACACAGCGGACTTGCCACAGATTTCAGTTTTCGCATTGCAAAGGCTGAAATCTGCAGTGAAATTCCACTTCTTCTCCACAATGGAATGAGCATGCTGTGCAGTTATTTTCTGCAACGTCTGAACTAAGTTTCCTAAAAATGTCTAGAAAGAAATGTAACAAACGGCTGCTGCAGAATTCTACTGCGGACTGTCCGCATCGGAATTCAACAGCAATTCCGCCACGTCTAAATGTGCCATAAGGGTATGTGCACACACAAAATAAAAAACTTCTCAAAATGGCTGCAGTGGGAAGGGGTTAAAGTTCTGCGTTTATCAAGTGTGGAGGCTGCTAGGTCTTGGAACAGTAATAAATTGGATCCTTTAAAGGATATCTCTGACACTTTCCTGGCTTTCTTCAATATTTCTGATGTGCCTATATAGCTCAGAAGTCCACAAATAACATCCGTTATGGGTCAGAGTTCTTAGGTTTAGGGCACAGAGCCGTGTGGACTCTTTCTATGACATCATAGTTTGGTAAAGGCATACCAACGTACTTCCGCGCACTTATAATGGGTGGGGTTGTGTGATTCTTTTTTGTAGACAGGCTTTCCCTATATCACAGGTTGGCGGTGCAAGGAAAATTCGGTATTTCCTTAGTATATCTAAAAAGTATTAAGCAAAGGGAGCCCGTGCCATTGTGTAGTATATAGGTTTTAAAGGTGCAGAATAGAAATGCTGCACTCACATGAGGACCACTCCTGATGAAGCAGGGATCACGTGCGAAACATTGAGCTCCCAGTTTTATTTATTTTACCAGTCTTTTGACCAATACTTTCTATATGTTTATCATGCTAATTTTAAATAAAAAATAAAAAGTATCTTTTTGACCCTATACTGAGGCCAGGTCTGTTATTTTTTCATAGACATACAAAGCCCGACTGATCTATACGATCACTTCACCAGCACGACCTGTGATGCAACCGGACTACTGGAGGACTATTTACAGACCACAGATGGGGAGCTAATTAGGGAGAGAGACTTTATAGAGTCCCCCTCAACTTTGTCAGGTCTTGTCTGGGGATTTAATTGTGAAGAAGATGCAGTAGCCGCAATCTGGCATCAGCCACTGGCCATAACTTTAGTCTTCCAATTACCCTTGTGCATTAGGCCGCAAATTAAAAAGTGTCAGAACTTAAGAATATTGGACTCAAAGCACTCGGGAAGTCTTCCTGGGAAGGATTCTCAGGTCAGATGCCATGTATTTAGCTGAGAACAGGGCGGATGGTGCTGGATAATCTGTAGCAAGTCGAAGCTCCCTGAATCAGCATATTTCTGGCTCTGGGTTCAGACGACACCGCCTAGTAGTTCTATAATTGAATCTTCCATTTGAAGATATCAAATATACCAATGCTTTCCTACAGTGTGATGCATAAACTAATAGATTTCTTAGAAAATAGCCCATCAATACACCTCCGCTGCCATAAATAAGCCATAAAACACAATGTACAGAAATGAAATAAAATTAAAAGATGACCAATAGAGTGTGATTAGTGGGAAAGGCTCCACAGTATTACTACAAAGCAGTGCAAACATTACATAGTGGAACATGAAATAGTTATTGCAGGAGAAAGGTTATATTAGAATTTCACAGGAGGATGATTAACAGATGTGGAAAATTAAAAAAACGAAAGAAAAAGCACAAAAACAATGGCTTACACTGTGAAAGAAAAGTATGGTCTATATATATATATATATATATATATATATACTGTATATACAGTTAGGTCCAGAATTATTTGGACAGTGACAAGTTTTGTCATTTTAGCTGTTTAACAAAACATATTTAATATACAGTTATGTAATCAATATGGTCTTAAAGTGCAGACTCTCAGATTTAATTTGAGGGTATTTACATCCTAATTTGAGGAAGGGCTTAGGAATTACAGCTCTTAATATGTAACTGCCTCATTTTCAAGGGACCAAAGGTAATTGGACAATTATCTCAAAAGCTATTTAATGGGCTGCATG
Organism: Rhinoderma darwinii; assembly: GCF_050947455.1. Taxonomy (NCBI): domain Eukaryota; kingdom Metazoa; phylum Chordata; class Amphibia; order Anura; family Rhinodermatidae; genus Rhinoderma; species Rhinoderma darwinii. Next base: position 307,557,750 of record NC_134689.1, on the reverse strand, counting down.
GGCTATTCCCTCATTAATTGATCATCAATTAAGCAGGTAAAAGGTCTGGAGTTGATTCCATGTGTGGCATTTGCATTTGGAAGCTGTTGCTGTGAACTCGCAACATGAGGTCAAAGGAGTTCTCAATGAAAGTGAAACAGACCATCGTTAGGCTGAAAAAAATTAAGAAATTCATCAGACAGATAGCTCAAATGTTAGGAGTGGCCAAATCAACAGTTTGGTACATTCTTGAAAAAAAAGAGGGCACTAGTGATCTCGAGAACTCCAATAGGCCTGATCGTCCACAGAAGACAACAGTGGTGGATGATCGCAGAATCCTTTCCATGGTGAAGAAAACCCCCTTCACAACATCTACCCAAGTGAAGAACACTCTCCTGGAAGTAGGTGTATCAGTATCTAAGTCTACCATAAGGAGAAGACTTCATGAGTGCAAATACAGAGGGTTCACCACAAGGTGCAAACCATTAATCAGCCTCAAAAATAGGAAGGCCAGATTAGACTTTGCCAAACAACATCTCAAGAAGCCAGCCTAGTTCTGGAATAGCATTCTTTGGACAGATGAATCTAAGATCAACCTGTATCAGACTGATGGGAGGAAAAAAGTATGGAGAAGGCTTGGAACGGCTCATGATCAAAAGCACACCACATCCTCTGTAAAACATGGTGGAGGCAGTGTGATGGCATGGGCATGCATGGCTGCCAAAGGCACCGGGTCACCAGTTTTTATTGATGATGTGACTGAAGACAGAAGAAGCCGGATGAATTCTGAAGTGTTCGGGGATATACTTTCTGCTCAGATTCAACCAAGGTTGATTGGACGTCGCTTCACATTACAGATAGACAATGACCCATACCATGCTGCAAAAGCAACCCTGGAGTTTTTTTTAAGGCAAATAAGTGGAATATTCTGCAATGGCCAAGTCAATCACCAGATCTCAACCCGATCAAGCTGCATTTCACTTGCTTAAGACAAAATTTAAGGCACAAAGAGCCACAAACAAGCAACAACTGAAGACAGCTGCAGTAAAGGCCTGGCAAAGCATCACAAAGGAGGAAACCCAGCGATGTCCATGGGTCCCAGATGTCAGGCAATTATTGCCTGCAAAGGCTTCTCTAAAAGATATTTAAAAAAAAAACATTTTATTAATGTTAATTTGTCCAATCACTTTTGCGCCCCTGCAATGAGGAGGCTGTGTAAAAAAATGGTTGCAATACCTAAACGTTTCACAGGATCTTTTTGTTCAATCCCTTGAATTAAACCTGAAAGTCTACACTTCAATTGCATCTCAGTTGTTTAATTTTAAATTCAATGTGGTGGCATGCAGAGCCCAAATCATGAAGATTGTGTCACTGTCCAAATAATTCTGGACCTAACTATATATATTATTTATGCAAGGGCGGATTAAGGGTACCATGGGCTCCGGGCACTTTTTCAAGTCTGGGTCTCCCCACTGAAACTTTGAAGACAGAACTCTGAAGATGCTGTACCATGTATATTCGCAGATTTCTGTTTAGGCTGCCTCAGATCTGGCACAGTATTGAATTTGCTGTAAAAGCAGAATGAACCATACAGTAGAGAAAAAGCAGAATACATTGAGTCCCTAAAGAGTCAGGAGCTTTATAACCTTTTTAATTTTATTTCAATGGAGTCGTGTGTGAAGGATTATTTTTTTGTGGGAGGAGTTGTAGTTTTTATTGGCACCATTCAAAGTACCATATAATGGGTGAATTGGAAATAACTGAGATTCCTCCATGGTGTTTAGAGTTTATTTAACATCTACTTTTATCTTAAGATAAGGTAAATATACACAGACCCAGAACTAAGCTCAGTACATATATACAGCACCAGAACAAAGCTCAGTGCATATATACAGCACCAGAACCAAGCTCAGTACATATATACAGCACCAGAACCAAGCTCAGTACATATTTACAGCACCAGAACAAAGCTCAGTACACAAATACAACACCAGAATTAAGCTCAGTACATATATACAGCCCAAGAACCAAGCTCATTAAATATATGCAGCAGCAGAACCAAGTTTAATACATAAATACAGCACCAAAAACAAGCTCAGTACATATATACAGCACCAGAACCAAGCTCAGTACATAAATACACCACAAGAACGAAGCTCAGTACATATATACAACATCAGAACCATGCTCAGTACATATATACAGCCCCAAAACCATACTCAGTACATATATACAACACCAGAACCAAGCTCAGTACATATATTCAGCCCCAGAACAAAGCTGAGTACATAAATACAACACCAGAACCAAGGTAAGTACATATATATAGCACCAGAACAAATACAGTTCAGTACAGAGATAATTTGTAAATTCAGTTTAACTCCTGCCGTATACGTTTGTACGACATAAAATGACAGCTCTCAGTATAGTCTGAACAATGGTGGATATGCTGGGAGTTGCTGTTTAACAAAAAAGAATGCTACCATCCGTCATCTTGCTGCAGATCATACAGTGACTACAGTACTGATCAGTCACAAGGAGAATAAACATATACATTGAGTGACTCACAGGTGATGTCTCAGATTATTTTTCGTTCTTTTTCTCTTTTCTTCTCCATCCAGTCCAGACCTCTATGATGACTTCCCCTAGGCACGGTCCATTTCTGCAGTTTGCAGCTCAGATGTCTTCGGCTCCTCACTTTTCCAACATTTCCGCACCTATGAACAAAGACAAACTTCTAATGATGCTATACACCGTGCCCCTGAATATAATAGTACTATACACTGTGCCCCTGAATATAATAGTACTATACGCTGTGTCCCTGAATATAATAGTACTATACACTGTGCCTCTGAATATAATAGCATCGTACACTCTGCCGCTAAATATAATAGTACTATACATTGTGCCACTGAATATAATAGTACCATACATTGTGCCCCTGAATATAATGGTACCATACACTGTGCCCCTGAATATGATAGTACTATACACTGCAACCCTGAATATAATAGTACTATACACTGTGCTCTAGAATATAATAGTATTATACACTCTGCCCATGAATGAAATTGTCAAACACTGTAAAGTAAAACACCACACACTAGATGCCAGATAGATAGGTACATAGCGCCAGTCACAATGCCCCTTGTAGATGTGCCAGTCACAATGCCCCTTGTAGATAGTGCCAGTTACAATGCCCTCTGTAGATAATGCACCTTGTAGATGGCACCAGTCACAATGCGCCCTGTAGATAGCACCAGTCACAATGCGCCGTGTGGATGGTGCCAGTTACAATGCCCTCTGTAGATAATGCTCCCTGTAGATAGCGCCAGTTACAATGCACTCTGTAGATAATGCCCCCTATAGATAGTGCCAGTTACAATGCCCTCTGTAGATAACGCCCTTGTAAATAGTGCCAGTCACAATGCCCCTGTCGATGGTGCCTATTACAATGCCCTCTGTAGATAATGTCCCCTGTAGATAGCGCCTGTTCCAATGCCTGCTGTAGATAATGCCCCCTGTAGATAGCGCCAGTTACAATGCCCCCTGTAGACAATGCCCCCTGTTGATATTGCCCACAACGCTGCCTAGAAAAAAAAATATTCTTACCTGTCCCCGTTCCCGCTTCATCCTCCTGCGATGCAGGACTGGTCAGAGACGCAATGGCGCAGTCGACGTGATGATGTCATTAGTAAAGCACCGATTGGGAGGAAGGGAGCGGCTAGTTCCCTGTCTCGCCAGCGTTAAAGTAAGCAATTTATCCGCATCCTTAGAGCACGGATACAATTGGGTAAGATATCCCGGTTCTCTGAACCGGCTGTAATTTTAAAAGCCGGTACGGGATAACCGGGGCGAACTGGGCCCCCCTCCAGCCTCGGGCCCTGGGCACTTGCCCAGATTGCTCTCATTATAATCCGCCCCATATATATATATATATATATATATATATATATATATACACGTATACCTACAAAAATATGACATTAGACCAAACACCGCCATAAATAACTAATTTATTTCATTACATATAAGGCCTCATGAACACTTCCATCACAGTTTTCATGGCCGTTTTTCATGGATCCGTGTGTCTGTGATTGGATCTGTGTGGTTCCCGTGTGTACTCCGTGTACGCTTCCGTGCGCCGCGCATGGTACTCACTGTCCAGCGGTAGTCACTGTCCAGGGTGCTGAATGAGTTACGATCAGTGCTGGATAGAGAGAAGAGGCTGCCCTGATCGGCAGTAACTCTTTCAGCACCCTGGACAGTGACTACCGCTGGACAGTGAGTACCATGTGCGGCGCTCACAATATAGATTTCTAATGTTTCCTTCAAAAACTCCAACTCAGAAAAAAATAAGTTTTTACTTACCCAGAACTCCCTGCTTCTTCCTCCAGTCCAGCCTCCTGGGATAATGTTTCATCCCATGTGACCACTGCAGCCAATCACAGGCTGCAGCGGTCACATGGACTGCGGCGTCACCCAGGGAGGTCGGACTGGATGACAAAAGAGGGACGCATCACCAAGACAATGCCTGGGGTACGTATGAACTTCTTTTCCTTTCTATCGCTGCGTACCGCTGCGGATGCTCTGCCCGAAAGGGCTGCCCCTTCTCTCTATCCAGCACTGATCGCCAGCCACTTGTCTCTATCCAGAACTGATAGAGAGAAGAAGCTGCCGATCAGAGCTGAATAGAGAGAAGGGGCTGCCCCTTCTCTCTATCCAGCACTGATCAGCAGACTTTTCTCTCTATCAGTGCTGGATAGAGAGAAGGGGCTGCCGATTAGTGCAGTGCAATATCTCTATCCCCGTGTACTTCTGCCCGCCCAACGGCTCCATTACACAAGGACGGCAAACGGATACCTTCCGTGTGCCTTCAGTTTTTTTTGACGGACCCATTGACTTGTATGAGCCCCACGGTCACGGAATCTCGGACCAAAGTAGGACATGCTCTACTTTTGTCGGAACAGAACAACGGGACCGTAAAAAAAAACTGAAGTGCGCATGGCCCCATTGAAATGAATGGGTTATGGTGCTAGCCGTCAAAAAAACAGCTAGCACCCTGAAGGAAAAAATGGAAGTGGGCATGGGGCCTTAGACAGATTTAAAAAAAAGAGCCACACAATGCACAAGGCGACATTGCCAAAATGAAACATATAAGATAGAAGTAAACCCCAATGTGGGAATATGGATTCTAAATAAAGTGTATGTTGCAAACAACAAATAAGCGAGTGATAGGAGTGTTCATACATAGACAAGGGATCAAACAAGCCTACAAATCAAAGTGTCCCTTGGGATAATTAATAAGTATCCATGATCAAGGAGCTGAGCACACATGGATATAGCAGGATAGCAATGTATAAGGCCAATGTCGTTAATCAACTGCAGAAACCAAAAAAAAGACCAGGAAAGTGTGGCAGTAGAGCTAGAATATAATTGTCTCCAGCAAATGTTATATAAAAAAATAAACGTTCAGTCGGTTAAATAGGTTTTCCCATGTAAACATGGCTTTCTAGTAGTAAAATAGAAATTAGTGGTTAAAATGACAGATGAGTTGTTCTCCAACAGCAGTTGTCTTTCACGTGAAAATTATTCTCCTTGACCTGTTAGGGTATGTGCACACACACTAATTACGTCCGTAATTGACGGACGTATTTCGGGCGCAAGTCCCGGACCGAACACAGTGCAAGGAGCCGGGCTCCTAGCATCATACTTATGTACGATGCTAGAAGTCCCTGCCTCGCTGCAGGACAACTGTCCCGTACTGAAAACATGATTACAGTTGTCCTGCAGCGAGGCAGGGACTCCTAGCATCGTACATAAGTATGATGCTAGGAGCCCGGCTCCCTGCACTGTGTTCGGTCCGGTACTTGCGGCCGAAATACGTCCGTCAATTACGGACGTAATTTGTGTGTGTGCACATACCCTTACAATGTTGTTAACTATAGAAAATAACTATTCAGATCTCAGCGTCAGAAGTACTGCACTGTAGGTGTTTAAGGGCCCTTTTACACAGGCCATCGATCAGGGAAACGAGCATTCACAGAACGCTCGTTCCCAATCAATGCCCTGGGTAAACAGGGCAACGATCATCTGATGAACGCACAAACACTCGTTCATCGGCTGATAATATAGTTTCTACAGCCTAAAATATTATTGTTATCGGCAGCACATCTCCCTGTGTAAATAGGGAGACGCGCTGGCAACAAGATAAAAATGTATGGGAATAAGCGCTCGTCCCCAAACATAGCTACTTGTGAAAGGAGAAAACAAGCTCCGATCAATGAGCTGTCTCATTGATCGGCGCTCGTTGTTAAGGCCAATATTGGCCGATGTAAAAGGACCCATAGAGTCATACAATAGCTGTAGATCAGACTTATTGTTTGTATCTTTGTAAAGCTGCTATAACGTTAACTTCAACCAAAGTATTTGTGGATTCCACTATTTAAAGATTTTTTAGATATTAACTCTCACATTCCTATACTCAGTGCATCTGTGGACAATGGCAACCTATCTCTCAGTTCATTTTATTGAGTCCAGGTAAGTAACAGCATGAACCTACATTACACATTTTTATTCTAAGCAAAACTTTTAGACCTTGTTCACACAGTGCAGATTTGCTGCAGATTTTGCATTTATTTTTTAAGCCACAACAAAAAAGGGACATATATTTACTACAAAAGCACAAAAAGCAAAGGCCATACTCACTTGATACAAGGGCAGGTTCAAACAACACTTCCCAACAGGATGTAGACAGGCCACAATTGCTATATAAGGGGAGATCCCACAGGTGCAAAATACTGATAAACAGTCACTTTCACGCCTTCTATTCATGAGAGGGATGGCTGCTTAGTATTATCACTGCACACAAATAAGGCCTCCAGAAGTATGCCAGTCACACGGTTGTGTGTAGTGCACCATGCTGGCTTACAGCCTATTAGTTATGCCCATAGTATTCCATCAGGCAGGCTGCCCAGCACATACAAGGTGCACCACACTAAGCGCTGACAAACTTCTCCCCAGCAATAGAAGACCTGGCTGCATCCTGAAAAAAACATATATCAATGATAACCATGAGGTATTAGTTGATATTTTAGCCAAAATAAGCAAGCTTGCAACCCGCATCAAGGGTCCTCGCTGTCTTACGAGTCTCTAGACTAGAACTTTTTGCTCTCTATATTGAAACACAACAAAAAAAGGGATATATATTTACTATAAAAGCACAAAAAGCAAAGGCCATACTCACTTGATATAAGGGCAGGTTCAAACAACACTTCCCAACAGGATGCAGACAAGCCACAATTGCTATATAAGGGGAGATTCCACAGGTATTTTTTCAGCCAAAAATAGAATTAGATCCAGGAGAGCAGATATATATGGTCTTCCTTTATATATTTCTTCAGTTTAGGCTCCGTTCCTGGTTTTATGTGGCCTCCTGAGATGAGGTAATTTTGTCCAATGTGACCGCTGCAGCCAATCATAGGCTGCCACAGTCACATGGGACAAAACAACATTATCTCAGGAGGCCGGCAGGGACGCGTCACTACAGAAGACTAGGGGAGAGCGAGTATGGTATTTTTTTTAATATTATGGGTGGAATCGCAAGTGCCTCAATTGCCCTGTCTTGGATTCAGTCCTAGGAGACATCAGAGTCAGACAGGCAAATTGGGGCACTTGTTATTCGCAGCAAATTTATTCGAACAAAACAAATTTCAAAACAAATTTCAGGATTTTTTTTCATTTTTAATGATACTGTAGGTCCTTTTTAAGTCAAGCCATTGAATCTCTATGTATAGCCCTAGCCTTATATTGTAGACAGTCACAGTGGATTTGTTTACGTTGTTTTAATCCAGATTAAACAATTTTCCAGTTGTAAAAAACATACATTTAACAAAATATCAATTGGATTACATTGTGTAATCTGTTGTTATCTTACTTGACCATTGCCTCTGTGCTCAGCATCATGTGAAACAGTTTGCATGTACTGGAGGCTATTCATTAATTCATGTACCTATGAAAGAGGCTGAAAACAGTGAGTAAATGATGTTTGAGCTTTCAGCTTTATTACAGTGTACGCAGCATACTTGCTATAAAACCAATTTAATGTAATCCAGTTCCCGGAACCAAACAGCAGCACCATCTACTGGCTATCAAATATAAAATATGTAAGGTGCCCGTACATGTGCAGGTTTGGATCAGGTTTTGTTCTGTTTTGGTTTTTTTTTTATGCAGTTTTGAAGACAAAACCAGGTGTGGATCATAAAGGGAGAGAAAATATAAAGAACATATATTACTTTTTGGCTTCATAAAATGCTTAGAAAACCGGAGTAAAACCTGCAGGTGTATGGGCAACCTTAAAGAGGCTCTGTCACCACATTATAAGTGCCCTATCTCCTACATAATGCGATGAACGATGTAATGTAGATAACAGCAGTGTTTTATATTTAGAAAAACTATCTATTTTCACCAAGTTATGAGCGATTTTAGATGTATGCTAATTACTTTCTTAATAGGCAACTGGGCGTGTTTTTACTTTTTGACCAAGTGGGCGTTGTAAAGAGGAGTGTATGACGCTGACCAATCAGTGACCAATCAGCGTCATACACTTCTCTCCATTCATTTAATCATCACATAGTGATCCTGCGTTGTTCACTATGTGCTGTCACACACTCACAAATTAACATTACTGAAGTGTCTTGACAGTGAATAGACATCGCTTCCAACCAGGACGGGATGTCTATTCACAATCCCGACACTTCGGTAACGTTTGTGGGGTACTTACAGCACAGCAAGCGTAATCTCACTGAAAACTGTCATTTATAGCGTGATCTCGCGAGATTACGCTTGCTGTGCTGTAAGTACCACACAAACGTTACCGAAGTTTCGGGATTGTGTATAGACATCACGTCCTAGTTGGATGCGATGTCTATTCACTGTCAAGGCACTTCAGTAACGTTAATGTGTTTGTATGTGGCTCCACACAGTCAACAACGCAGGATCGCTATGTGCAGAGTAAATGAATGGAGAGAAGTGTATGACGCTGATTGGTCAGCGTCATACACTCCTCTTTACAACGCCCACTTGGTCAAAAGTAAAAACACGCCCAGTTGTCTATTAAGAAAGTAATTAGTATAAAGCTAAAATCGCCCATAACTTGGTGAAAATAGATTGTTTTTCAAAATAAAAAACACTGCTGTCACCTACATTACAGCTCCGATCTGATTATGTACAAGATAGGGCACTTATAATGTGGTGACAGAGCTGCTTTAAAGGCTGTGTACACCTTTGAAACCATTATTTATTTATTTATTTTTAATAAAAAGGTCAATCACTTTCTAAATAAGTTTTATTAAAATGATTTTTACTTGTTGAGATACAGCTGCTTTCCAGCCTTTATACAGAGCAAATTCCAATGGTAACAGGATAATTAGTGTACGTTTAATATTGAAAAATATGAAGTCCTGCCTAAATAAACGTTTAAAATGTCTTTATTAATTAGTATTTAAAATAGGGCACTCATGCCAATTTATACTGTGAATAGGCGTTTGGCAAAACAGAGACACAGTTCCCTGATCAGGTGTAAAAATAAGATGATGATTGGTACACCTTAGTGTCGATACAACACCCGACAGGAGTAGTGATACACACCACTCGTCCGTTTGCCGCAACGACACAAAGTAGCTCAGTCCAATATGAATGTTCCACAGGCACCGATGCTAGGTGCACCAATTGAAACATGAACAGAGAACTTAGCAAAAATAAATGTGGTCTGTTTGCCACAAGTTAGCAATTTTGAGCAATCTCCCAACGCGTTTCTGAAACCCTCTGAACCAGAGGGGAACGTCCTCAGGGGTATTTGTAAATTGCGTATATTAGTTTGAGCAGCTACCATACAGCACATATTATGCTGCTGAATTCGTGTATTCTCAGGAGCGCAATGAGACACTAATGCCTGGTCTGACTCGCGCCAGAGACTCTCACAAGATTTATACAGCTAGCCCCGCCTAGCAGATGGGCGGAATGGAACGGACATAGCCAATCGGTGTATCACAGCGTATAAGTAACGCCCACCGATCGGGCCTGCCCATGGTAACATAGACGCCAATCAGGTAGATGCATAAAGAATCAGTAATTACTAGGGGAATACAGGCGGTTTATGCGTACGTTTGATAAATAAACGGGTAGGTGTGAATATGTGCCAAGCATAGAGCAGACAGACTATGTAAATGTGGCGGTAGTCACCTACAATTTGAAGCTGATGACCATTTCTTATATACACAATAAAGGAAGGGTGCACGTGGGATGGGTAAATGGAAAAAAAAAAAATAAAATTATACTTTTTTTTATTTATTTATTTTTTGGATAATTATTATTGGGAGTATACATCGCTCGCAAAAGACCAAGCTGTATTTAATACATTGTTGTAGATGAGCGACTAACGATGTTATTGTTGGCATAGACGAGTAAGAGAACTAAAGGAAGGAAAGAAAGGACAGATATTCATTAAGTCCAGATGGACTAACTGTTTTCATTCTGAATATCCATTGGGCTTCCTTCTGGAGGATTTTTTTATCCCAATCACCTCCTCTGGTTGGTGGCACAATGTGTTCCATCCCCTGGAATTTCAGGACAGTGGAATCACCAGAATGATGCTCCCATACATGTCTAGAGACAGAGGTATCTTCCTTCCTATTTATGTCACAAATGTGATCTATAATCCTCCGTCTAAATTCACGTATAGTCTTTCCAACATACTGGATACCACAGACACAGGTGATAAGATACACTACTCCCTTAGTCAAGCAATTGATAAAGGATCTCGTGTAAAAGTTTTCGCCTGTGGTTGTACTTGCAAATTTACGGGTACTAAGAATGGAGCAGCAGGCTTTGCATCTGCCACATTTAAACGTCCCTTTCGTGTTAGATGACAGCCAGGTAGTATTTTTTACTTCAAGATGGCTATGAACTAGCCTATCTTTAATATTCCGACCTCTTTTGAAGGTAATCAGTGGTCTGTCACCTACCAGGTTGCCTACATCTGGGTCTGATTTGAGGATATCCCAGTAGAGGGTAAGTATTCTCCTGACCTCATGATGTGCAGCATCATAGGTACCTATCACTCTAATTGTCTCCTCCTGTATTGGACGTGTTTTGGGGTTTAACAAGCTGTCTCTGTTAGCACCCATAGCGTGTTGATATGCAGTTTTCAGTACATGATTCGGATACCCTCTCCGCACAAATCTGTCTCTCAGACCATTAGCTGAGGATTTGAAATCCGAAATTGTGGTACAGTTACGTCTTGCCCTAATGTATTGCCCCTTAGGTATGCCTTTCTTAAGTGGGACAGGATGCCAGCTATCCCATCTAAGCAGATTATTAGTTGCGGTGTCTTTTCTGTACATATTCGTTCGCAGATAACCCATCTCTGTTTTTTCAATTTTAACATCCAGGAAAGTAATGTGTTGCTCCTGTATTTCTGACGTGAAGAAGAGACCTATGTCATTGATGTTTAACACAGACACAAACTCCTTAAATTTAGCAGCAGTTCCTGACCAAAGAATCAACACATCATCAATGAATCTTAGCCATAGTTCAATATGTGATGTGTATTTCTCCATCCCATCACTGAATACAAATTCCTTTTCCCACCAGCCCAGATATAGGTTAGCATAGGTAGGAGCACATGGGCTTCCCATTGCTACTCCTCTGAGCTGGTGGAAGATCCTATGCTCAAAAAAGAAAAAATTATGCTCCAGGACATACCACAGTAATTTTATAACAAATTGCTTGTGGGCATGGAATTGGGTTCCTCTGTCCTGAAGGAAGTACTCCACTGCTCGGCAGCCCATAGCATGAGGGATGGAGCTGTAAAGAGCCTCCACATCCAGACTTGCCAGGAAAACATTGGGTTCCACTTTAATGCCTTCAAGTTTTCTAAGCACCTCCATCGTATCACGTACATACGATGGAAGTGCCATAACAAATGGTCTGAGTATTTTGTCAACGTAAACGCTGGCATTTTGTGAAATACTCCCGATGCCAGAAACGATAGGACGACCTTTAAGGAGATGGAGTCCCTTATGTACCTTGGGAAGACTATAAAAAGTCACCACTTGCGGGCAAGTCCCTAGTATAAAGGTAAATTCCGTATCTTTAATAATCTTGGTCTGTTTGGCCTCAAGTAGAATACCTCTGAGCTCGACCAGAAATTTTTGTGTAGGGTTGTTAGTAAGAACCTGATAACAGCATTTGTCTTTCAGAATGTTCATACACATGGTGACATAGTGGCTACGATCAAGAATCACCACATTGCCACCTTTGTCTGAAGACTTGATAACTATCTCAGAGTCATTTTCAAGGGTCTGAAGGGCTGATACCTCCTCCAATGATAAATTGAAATCACAGTTCCCATTTGGCTTTAATTTCGCAAGTTGGTCCGTGACCACTTTCAAGAACACATCAAGTAACGTATTATCATTCATAGGGGGATTTTTTGTTGAGGGTAATTTAAGATCAGTGAATGGTCCCTCACGCAGCTCTCTCTGACCTTCATCCCAAAGTTCCCCCAATAATCTCACATGAGGAAGATCTTCCTCCAGGATCCCCAATTCTTCACACTGACGTTTGTCATGCGTCTTGAAAAATTTTTTCCATTTGAGTTTCCTAATGAATAGGTTCAGATCTTTAACCCAAGAAAATAAGTCAAAGCCATTGGTTGGGACAAACAATAGTCCTTTGCTTAGTATGGCAGTCTCTTCAGTAGTTAGTTGTCTGGCAGACAGATTAATAATTTGCATATCATCATCCTGTCCCATACTGTCATTAGTTAGACCTCTCTCTGATCCCTCACAAGGTAGTCTGAGATAGGATGACTTCGTCCTAAAAAACTCTCCCTGTTGGCAGCACGCCCTCTATTTCTCCCTCTTTGGACGGTACGTGATTGAGTTCTACCCTGAGGTTTATTGTTGCGCGCTGTTCTCAGGGGGTATCTCTGTGTATCGGAGTCTGACACATCCGGTTCAGAGGATGATAACTCTGTGTCAATCAAAGATCCTACCCTCCTTAAAATCATTAGTGTCCCTAACATATTGGAAGTGTTTGCGTTCTTTGATGTGAGCTGTGAATTTGTCAATAGTCTGTTGCAAAGTGCTTTCTTTCTTCTCAAAGTCAGCACTGCCCATAAATATTTTTAACGTGTTCAATGCCCTCCTTTAATTCTTTAGCACTACGTGCAAGCAAAACTTTCTCCTCATCCAACAAGAGACCCATAAATCGCAGGGATGATTAGATTGATTATTTTTCCCATTTTTTGAGAATATCCCCCGATCCATCCCCTTAAAGGTCGTCCTATCGTTTCTGGCATCGGGAGTATTTCACAAAATGCCAGCGTTTACGTTGACAAAATACTCAGACCATTTGTTATGGCACTTCCATCGTATGTACGTGATACGATGGAGGTGCTTAGAAAACTTGAAGGCATTAAAGTGGAACCCAATGTTTTCCTGGCAAGTCTGGATGTGGAGGCTCTTTACAGCTCCATCCCTCATGCTATGGGCTGCCGAGCAGTGGAGTACTTCCTTCAGGACAGAGGAACCCAATTCCATGCCCACAATCAATTTGTTATAAAATTACTGTTGTATGTACTGGAGCATAATTTTTTCTTTTTTGAGCATAGGATCTTCCACCAGCTCAGAGGAGTAGCAATGGGAAGCCCATGTGCTCCTACCTTTGCTAACCTATATCTGGGCTGGTGGGAAAAGGAATTTGTATTCAGTGATGGGATGGAGAAATACATATCGCATATTGAACTATGGCTAAGATTCATTGATGATGTGTTGATTCTTTGGTCAGGAACTGCTGCTGAATTTAAGGAGTTTGTGTCTGTGTTAAACATCAATGACATAGGTCTCTTCTTCACGTCAGAAATACAGGAGCAACACATTACTTTCCTGGATGTTAAAATTGAAAAAACAGAGATGGGTTATCTGCGAACGAATATGTACAGAAAAGACACCGCAACTAATAATCTGCTTAGATGGGATAGCTGGCATCCTGTCCCACTTAAGAAAGGCATACCTAAGGGGCAATACATTAGGGCAAGACGTAACTGTACCACAATTTCGGATTTCAAATCCTCAGCTAATGGTCTGAGAGACAGATTTGTGCGGAGAGGGTATCCGAATCATGTACTGAGAACTGCATATCAACACGCTATGGGTGCTAACAGAGACAGCTTGTTAAACCCCAAAACACGTTGTAAAGGATCTGCCAGGCACAGCTCCGGGGTTAACTCCCAGAACTAATCAGTCAGCACCTGAGAATACATCCCTGAGACTGACTCCTGCTTCCACCATTCAGGCTGGCAGGCTTAGGAGTGGGAGAGCCTATCGTAACCTGGCCAGACTCAGCTAGCTCCCGCCCTCGGTCTATTTAAGCCTGCCCTTCCTGTCCCTCGGTGCTTGTGATTCTTTCCTTGTGTTTTCCTGGCCCAGCTACAGCTCCTGCTACTTTTGATCCTGCTCCATACAGACCCTGGCTTACCGACTACTCTTCTGCTTTTCGTTTTGTACCTCGCACACTCCTGGCTTGACTCGGCTCGTTCACCACTCTGGTTGCTCACGGTGTTGCCGTGGGCAACGGCCCCTTTTCCTTGCTTGTGTTCCTTTGTATGTTTGTCGTGTTTGTCGTGCACTTACTGAGCGCAGGGACCGCCGCCCAGTTGTACCCCGTCGCCTAGGGCGGGTCGTTGCAAGTAGGCAGGGACAGAGTGACGGGTAGATTAGGGCTCACTTGTCCGTCTCCCTACCCCCTGCCATTACACACGTCCAATACAGGAGGAGACAATTAGAGTGATAGGTACCTATGATGCTGCACATCATGAGGTCAGGAGAATACTTACCCTCTACTGGGATATCCTCAAATCGGACCCAGATGTAGGCAACCTGGTAGGTGACAGACCACTGATTACCTTCAAAAGAGGTCGGAATATTAAAGATAGGCTAGTTCATAGCCATCTTGAAGTAAAAAATACTACCTGGCTGTCATCTAACACGAAAGGGACGTTTAAATGTGGCAGATGCAAAGCCTGCTGCTCCATTCTTAGTACCCGTAAATTTGCAAGTACAACCACAGGCGAAAACTTTTACACGAGATCCTTTATCAATTGCTTGACTAAGGGAGTAGTGTATCTTATCACCTGTGTCTGTGGTATCCAGTATGTTGGAAAGACTATACGCGAATTTAGATGGAGGATTAGAGATCACATTTGTGACATAAATAGGAGGGAAGATACCTCTGTCTCTAGACATGTATGGGAGCATCATTCTGGTGATTCCACTGTTCTGAAATTCCAGGGGATGGAACACATTGTGCCACCAACCAGAGGAGGTGATTGGGATAAAAAAAATCCTGAAGAAGGAAGCCCAATGGATATTCAGAATGAAAACAGTTAGTCCATCTGGACTTAATGAATATCTGTCCTTTCTTTCCTTCCTTTAGTTCTCTTACTCGTCTATGCCAACAATAACATCGTTAGTCGCTCATCTACAACAATGTATTAAATACAGCTTGGTCTTTTGCGAGCGATGTATACTCCCAATAATAATTATCCCCAAAAAAAAAAACAATTATTATTTTTATTTTTATTTTTTTTTTAAAAAAAATTTTAAAAATGTTTTTTTTTATTTTTTTTTCATTTACCCATCCCACATGCACCCTTCCTTTATTGTGTATATAAGAAATGGTCATCAGCTTCAAATTGTAGGTGACTACCGCCACATTTACATAGTCAGTCTGCTCTATGCTTGGCACATATTCACACCTACCCATTTATTTATCAAACGTACGCATAAACCGCCTGTATTCCCCTAGTAACTACTGATGCTTTATGCATCTACCTGATTGGTGTCTATGTTACCATGGGCAGGCCCGATCGGTGGGCGTTACTTATACGCTGTGATACACCGATTGGCTATGTCCGTTCCATTCCGCCCATCTGCTAGGCGGGGCTAGCTGTATAAATCTTGTGAGAGTCTCTGGCGCGAGTCAGACCAGGCATTAGTGTCTCATTGCGCTCCTGAGAATACACGAATTCAGCAGCATAATATGTGCTGTATGGTAGCTGCTCAAACTAATATACGCAATTTACAAATACCCCTGAGGACGTTCCCCTCTGGTTCAGAGGGTTTCAGAAACGCGTTGGGAGATTGCTCAAAATTGCTAACTTGTGGCAAATAGACCACATTTATTTTTGCTAAGTTCTCTGTTCATGTTTCAATTGGTGCACCTAGCATCGGTGCCTGTGGAACATTCATATTGGACTGAGCTACTTTGTATCGTTGCGGCAAACGGACGAGTGGTGTGTATCACTACTCCTGTCGGGTGTTGTATCGACACTAAGGTGTACCAATCATCATCTTATTTTTACACCTAATCAGGGAACTGTGTCTCTGTTTTGCCAAACGCCTATTCACAGTATAAATTGGCATGAGTGCCCTATTTTAAATACTAATTAATAAAGACATTTTAAACGTTTATTTAGGCAGGACTTCATATTTTATACAGAGCAGCTGTATCTAGCGCTGAAACCTGTATCCATCAGGTTAGCGGCACTGAAGGTTTCAGTGTCAGTGAGTCTTGTGTGATTCTGACACAAAGGATCGAGCTGTTACCGATCACATCTAAGTTAGTGACCTGACGGATTCAGGTCTCAGCAAAAGATACAGCTGCTCTGTATACAGGATACAAAACAGCTGTATCTCAAAAAGTTAAAATAATTTTTAAGAAAAACTCTTTAGAAAGTTGCACAAAACACACTGACATTTTAATATATATATATATATATATATATAAATAAAAATTCAAAGGTGTTTATAAAGGCATTCTGTGGAAGGATCACGTACAACAGAGCAGTGACAAACAGTCTCGATCTTTAACCCTAAACCAATTTTCTCTTTAGGATCAATACTTAAAGGGGACATGTCATAGGACAGGCATTATTGGAACCCACTGGTTTGTTACAGGCTGTGCAGCTACACACTATGGCCCTGTTCAGTTTTTTGGCGCTGATTTTGACATGGAAACCACGTCGGAATCAGCGCCAAAAAAACACCCAAAACCGCCTCCCTTTGATTTCAGTGGGAGGCGGAGGCGTTTTTTTCCCGCCCGCACTTTTAGCTGCTCGGAGGGAAAAAAAGACACATGCTCTTTCTTCCCGCGGTTTTGTCTCTGACCTCCTATTGTAATCAATGGGAGGCAGAGAAAGCATTTTTGACTGAGTTTTTTTGCCCGCGGCGCTCAATGGCCATGGCAGAAAAACCCTGTGAAAAACGCTCTGAAAACCACAGCAGGAAAGTGCACGCAGGTCAAAATCTGCCTCAAAATTCCTAAAGGAATTTTGAGGAAGATTTTTTTTCCGCCTGCAAAATACTAATTCCTAAACCTTTATACTCACAATTATTAGAGGCTAGCATTTAGCTGCATGGGATTTAATATACCGCTGCATGATAACTAATGTCGGCTCATTTAAAGGGACTCTCTAGTAGAACATAAATATAACACAGAGGACGATGTGCTTTGATTTACTTTCTATTGCAATAGGATCCCTGAATGCTGAACTCCGTGACTTCAAGAGGAGGGGGATGAGTTATGGGCAGTGTTTAATGATTTATATCCCATGTATGTGAACAGGATTCATATGTAGATCCTTATTGATGTATCATTGTGTTAGATCAGGGCTTAGGATCTGAATTTTACCAGTGAATATATAAAATTAGAGTCCTGTGATTACTTATTATTACTTATGATATCTATATTCATGGAGGGATCCTTTAAATAACTGCATCCCATAAATAGTGATTCTTGTGTTCGAATCCATAAATAGGATGTATCCAGGTCGCAGGTTCTACTTCACAGGGGAATGCATACCTAGAGAGCTGCACAGTATCTCTTGAGACCTCCAATGCAATTTTGGTTCATCACCAAAGGTTTCTGATTATAGTGGCATCAGAGATCATCATGATTTTTTCATCTTTTGTGTCCAAAATCTGAATTCTTTCCATAAAGCCCTGTTCACATCTGCGTCAGGGCATTCTGTTGTTCTGCTCTTTCAGAGCTATATGCTTGTCCTGATGCGGCAACGTCCTGCCACTCATGACGAGCTTCCTCGTTCACTCTCGGCAACCAGTTAAAATCATGTGTGTTACTAATTTAGGGTATGTGCACATGATGAGAGGCTTTTACGTGTGAAAAGACAGACTGTTTTCAGGAGAAAACAGCTGCCTCGTTTCAGCGGTAAAAGCTCCTCCTCGTATTATGCGAGGCGTCTGTGACGCTCGTAAATCTTGAGCTGCTCTTCATTGAGTTCAATGAAGAACGGCTCAAATTACGTTGCAAAGAAGTGCCCTGCACTTCTTTGCCGAGGCAGTCAATTTACGCGTCATCGTTTGACAGCTGTCAAACGACGACGCGTAAATTACAGGTCGTCTGCACAGTACGTCGGCAAACCCATTCAAATGAATGGGCAGATGTTTGCCGACGTATTGTAGCCCTATTTTCAGGCGTAAATCGAGGCATAATATGCCTCGTTTATGCGTGAAAATAGGTTGTGTGAACCCAGCCTTAAATTAATTATTAATTTAAGGCTATCTCAAGATTCTCTCTGTAAGTACATAAATACAGCCCGGTTAACAAACCACAACATGCACTATAACCCTGTTTTCCCACTGTTAAAATCTTGTCCACAAGAGCTCCTTTTGCTGACTTGCACTTAAAGGGGTAGTCAACTTGTAACATATGAATGTTATTTTTTGTATAATTAAAAGTTATACAATTTACCACACAGGTGCTGGGATCGTTAGAAGATATAGCTGTGATAACTGTACTGTAACGAGCCGTGTACCTGAGTGTCCATCATATGACGATGGACAGAATTTTATACACTAGAAGTAAATAATGAATGTTTCTATTGAATGACAACAAGCAGAGTTCTTGAAAGCCGTGAGGAATTAATACAGAAAGTAAATTGGAAAATTTTAGAACTTTAATTATACAAAGAATAACATTTGCTAAAAGTGGAATACCCCTTTAAGAGGAAATGTTTGGTTATCTTAAAGTATTCAGCAGCTACAGAATACAAGACATTATGGCTAAATAATGTATTGCCACAAACTTCAAGCACGGGTGCATGAGGCGCTGACTCTTACAGACTTCCATTAAGAAGGTCACACGAATGCGCAGACACTTCTCCAATATGCGGTTGTGATCGTTCAATTGCAGTTAGCTCAACCACATGCGCCCGCAACTCTATTCGATGTCTACGGGAATGACGGAAACAGCCAAGCATTATACTCGGCTGTTTCCATCATTTTCATAGACTTTGAATGGAGTGCCAATGTCCTCACGGCAATAGTAAGGAAGAACAGGGGGCTTGGGACCCCCGTTCTCATGATCATTGGCTGTCCCAGCTGTGGGGCCCACAGCGATCAGATTATTATCACCTCTTATCTGGATAGGTGATCATTTTTGATTCTGGTACAACCCCTTCAATCAGACCATTTGTTGACTCCATGACTGAAATATTTATTGGCATCTGGACCACAGAGGTTTTTGATCTATTCAGTTGTGGTGATGATGTAAAGATGTTTACATGTAGACATAGACATATGAGCATGTATGAACTCTGTACTTCGTGGAGTTTTATTTTTGGAGGTTTTGTGCATCTCGGGCTCTGCTTGGGACAGACTTTTAGCCACAAACTAAAATATTATGCATTTTTTTTATAAAAAGATACGCTTTGATGAAAAATTGCATGAAGGCGTCCATAGCTGAAAAGTTCTAGGTAGCACTTTCACAATGTGCCAGGTGTCTACTTTCAGAAAATATATGAGGTTGTGGGTGTAATATATATATTTTTTATTTCAGTTTCGGCTAGGTTCACATCTACTCTAAGGCTGTTTACACGGGACGGATACACTGCGTAAAAGCACACAGGATATCTGTCCCGTGCGCCGCAGGAAATTCCAGTGGTGCAGTTTTTCGCCCCGAAATGTCCGCTGCGGAGAACTGCAGCACCAGCCAGCCTTTGATGAAACGTCATCCCAGGAGGCTGCACTGGAGGAAGAAACAGACTTCTGGGTAAGTATCAGGCTTTTTTTTTTTCTGAGTTGCGGTTTTTGAGGCAGAATCTAGTTGAAGCAGGATTTAGCTCCCCATTAAATTCAATGGGGAATTCCCGCAACAAATATGCAGTTTATATGCAAATACAATTGACATGTTGCGGAATAAATTTCCGCACCGCAGGTCAATTTCTGAGCGTTTTTTCCGCTCAGTATTTACGCAGCCTGTGGATGAGGTTTGTTCAATCTCATCCACTTTGCTGCTACTGTATTCTGCTACGTTGTTCCGGGCCACAATACCGGACGCAAGAAACGCAGAAATTCCGCAATGTGTGGACATACCCTAAGAATACATTTTTTCTTTTCTGTCAAATGAGCAAAAAAAAAAAAGAAGAAATGTGATTTAATGGTGTGACGGAAAACAACATTACCCAATGGACCCCATTGACTTAAAATGGGTTCTATTGCGTTCTGTCATGGTAAATGCCATTTTACTAGGGAAAAAAATAGTGACACAAATGTGAATCAAGCTGTATAATTTAGGTTTATTTTGTGTTTGTCAAAAGTGTGAAAATTGTCCTGGCAGCAAAAGGTTTAATACAGCCCTGCTCCTAAAATGGCAGTCCAAGAACAAGAAGTTCTGCTTTGTCAGTTTTAATGAATTAGCTAAAACTGTTACTAAATATATAATTTCTATTTTTTCTTTACAGTAAAAATAGCTCATAGAGAAAACTTTAGACAGCTACTATGTAACTTAGTACACATTCTAAACGATACGTTGTTAGACATTATACAATTATTGTACATTATAGTTTTTAGATGCAGACAGCTGTTAGACTATAGTTAAACTAGTAAACACAAATGAAATAATTTTCTAATTATTGTTACAAACTAGAATATATTATTTTAACTATACAGATTGCAGCTCTATACTGAAATTTAAAATACAAAAATGTGAGTTCTTATATTTTGCTACCTCTACTATCCAATTCAACTGAACTTGGCAGAATGACTAATATTGTTTGCAAATTGTCTCATCAAGTGTTAGACAACTTTTTAATATAAAAATCAATCAGGTATCTCCTTCAAGATATCTAAAATTGTATCTAAATTTAAAGCAAGGAGAAACAATTTGTTATAGCAGTCTGCAGGCGAAATCTGATTGCACGTTTTCCATGGATAGAAATATTTCTCTTTTGTAAGACAATAGATGGCAGGGCAATAAAAAACAATGTAATCTCTTAAATTTTACCGTAGTTACAGATAAACCTGCAAAGAAATTATCAAATGCAATATAAATCTTAATATTGTGTAATATTGAAGACTATTTACATCAGTTTAACATTACAGTTAGGCCACGTACAGACATGGCGGAATTGCTGTTGAATTTAGCTGTGGACAGTCCACAGTGGAATTCTGCAGCAGCCGTTTTTACATTTGCTTCCATACATTTTTAGGAAATTTAGTTCCGACGTTGCGGAAAATAACTGTGCGGAAATTAGGCTGCAGTGCAGAATTTTCCCTCTGCAGCATGCTCATTACATTGCAGAGAAGAAGCGGAATTTCTCTGCAGATTTCAGCCTTTGCAATGCAAAAACTGAAATCTGTGGCAAGTCCACTGTGATATCTGCAACGTCTGAATTACCTGTTAAGTATGCAAATGTTGATGCAGATTCGTTGCATAAGTGCCCCGAATCTGCACCAACATTTGCAGCAGAAAAATTCTGCCACGCCTGAACGTGGCCTTAGGCAGTGGCGTTTTAAGTAGACCATAGGCCATGGGCTGGAATCCAAACGGGCCCCCCTTCTCCACCACTGCCGTAACTATTGCTAACACTACCTTTCTGTGCGAGCATTAACAAATGGGTGTTACGATTCCCATTGTCAAACGGCTGTGTCCCTACATACTGACAGTATCACACTGTGCAGGGACACATCCTCCTGACAAGGGGAATGGTAACACACATTTGTCTATCAGTCCTAGACTGCACAAAGAATTTTTGTGAAATACAAGGATTTCCTATAATAAACATGTCAGGAGAGGTGACAGATTCTCTATAAATCAAGTGACTCACAGGTGACGACATCTCAGATTCTAGTCGTTTTTTTTACTTCTTTTCTTCTCCATCCAGTCCAGAGTTCATGACGACTTTTCCCGGCCATGACCCATTTCTGCAGAATTTGCCACTCAGATGTCTTCGGCTCCTTACTTTTTCAACTTTTCCACACCTATAAATGAAGATAAAATTATCATGGTGCCACACACAGTGCCCCTAAATATAATAGCACCATACACTGCACCCCTGAATATAATAGTACCAAACACTGTGCCCCAGAATATAATTGTGATAAACTCTGTAAAGTAAAGCACCACACACACAGCCCCCTCTAGATAGCGCCACACACAGCCACCTGTAGATATCACACATCCTCCCCTATAGCTAGCACCACACACATCCCCCCATAGAGAGTGCCATACAGCCCCCCTGTAGGTAGCGACACACACAGCCCCCTATAGATAGCGCCAAACAGCACCCACTGTAGAGAGCGGCACACACATACCCCCTGTGGATAGCGCCACACACAGCCCCCTGTAGATAGCGCCACACAGCCTTCCCACTCCCTTGTATATAGGGCCACACATCGCTCCCCCTCCCTTGTATATAGGGCCACACAGCCCTCCCCCTGTATGTTTCCACACAGCGCTCCCCCCGTATGTTGCCACACAGCTCTCCCCCCTGTATATTGCCACACAGCACTCCCCCCTGTATATTGCCACACAGCGCTCCCCCCTGTATATTGCCACACAGCGCTCCCCCTGTATGTTGCCACACATCGCTCCCCCCTGTATGTTGCCACACAGCGCTCCTCCCCTGTATGTTGCCACACAGCGCTCCCCCGCTTGTATGTTACCACACAGCGCTCCCCCTGTATATTGCCACATAGCGCTCCCCCTGTATGTTCCCACACAGTGCCTCTCCCTGCATGTTGCCATACATCACTCTCCCCCTGTATGTTGCCACACAGCGCTCCTCCCCTGTATGTTGCCACACAGCGCTCCACCGCTTGTATGTTGCCACACAGCACTCCCCCCTGTATATTGCCACACAGCGCTCCCCCCTGTATGTTGCCAAACAGTGCTCCCACCCTGTATATTGCCACACAACGCTCCACCCTGTATGTTGCCACACAGCTCTCACCCCTGTATGTTGCCGCCTAGCGCTCCCCCCTGTATGTTGCCACACAGCGTTCCCCCCTGTATGTTGCCACACAGCGCTCCCCCTTATGTTGCCACACACCGCTCCCTCGTATGTTGCCACACAGCGCTCCCCCTGTATGTTGCCACACAGCGCTCCCCCCGTATGATGCCACTCAGCGCTCCTCCACTGTATGTTGCCACACAGCACTCCCCTCCGGTATATTGTGACACAGTACTCCCCCCCTGTATATTGCCTCAAAAAAAAATGTACTTTACTCACCTTGACCCGTTCCCGCGATGATCCGGTCGGACGCATGCGCATCCTCCATGCCGGATGATGTGCAGTCCGGCGTGATGCAGTACGTCATCACGCCGGCCTGCGCAGGGAGTCTCCCTAGTGCCTTATAGGCTGCAGGCCTAACGTGGCCTGCGTTCTATAGTATTCATTTGTATCTGTGTCCTGGGGACTCAAACATAAGTGAATATGGCTGTCGCTAGCAATGGTGCATAATGATCCGCCACTGCAGTTATGGCTTGTCCACACACAACGGAATTGCTGCAGAAAATTTCTGCGGCAATTCCGTTGAAAAACACATTCCATTGCGGCAAAAACGCAAAATTTCCTGTGGTTTTTACGGCAGAAAATGGTGCGTATTTTGCGTTTTTCTCAATGGTGGGAGATGGAGACATGTCCTCTGAAAAATGCAGCAATTCTGGCCACTTTCCGCAGAAGGAATTGACATGCTGCAGTCCGAAAAATACGCACCGTAGGTCAATTTCTGCTCTGAATTTTTACACAGCGTGTGGATCAGGTTTGTTAAATCTCATCCACTATGCTGCTACTGTATTCTGCTGCAATTTTTCCGTCCTAAATTCCGTCCGGAAAAAACGCACCAAATCCGCAGGGTGTGGACGTGCCCTTTGTGTGACCCAGCGAGCGTTCTTTGTGCTGGTGTTGATTTTTTTTTTATGTCACTGACTTTTTCTGAATCTGAAAACTCCAGAAGTGTCTCACAGATTATCCCATATCACGAAATAATCTTGTTTACTACTCCACTGCCATATCAGCTTTGTCAGGCGTCGTTGTACACTCACATCTGTCTGTACCGGCTGTATACTTCTTTCTTGACCTTTTTTCTTAAGTGGAATAAAACGGTGGTAGTATTACAATACAGGGATTTGAAGATAATTAGCAAGTAATTATTACTTCTTATCAGCAGGCACTTCAGTGAGATATAGATCCCGTTGATAGACCAAGCACACTTGGGTGTTTATGCATTTCTTATATATATATAATGTCCTACCTAAAGTGTCACAAACCATATGTTATGTAGTAGCATTGCACCAGGGAAGGAAACCCAAGTTCCAGGGGTGTAACAAGGAAAGACTGAACCCCATAGCAAACTTTTGACTGGGCCCCCCATAGGTGCCACACGCAGCCCCCCTTATAGATCGTGCCCCCTATAGATACTGCTCCTCTGTAGATTGTGCCATACAGTCCTTCTGTAGACAGTGCTATACAGCCCCCTGTATACAGTGTCACACCCCACTTGTAGCTAGCGCCCCCCATCTCCCCTGTAGATATTGCCATAAAGCCCCCCTGTAGATAGTGCCATACAGCTCCCCCTGTATATAGTGCTACACAGCCTCAGTCTATTGTATATAGTGCCACATCACCCCCTGTAGATAGCGCCACACAGCCCTCCCCTTGTAAATAGTGCCATACAGCCCCCTGGTAGTGCCACACAGCTCAAAAAACACGGCAAAAAATGCGTCCAAAAACGCCTGTTGTGCAAAAGCACTTAAAAAAAAACTGAGCTGATTTTTGCAGGCAGAATTTTCTGGGCTATAAGGCTATATACACACGACAGTAAAAAAAAATGGCAACTGATAATGGATCAACTGTTTGTTTTTCATGGCTGTTTTGCATCAATGTGTCTCAAAGTTTTATTCCATTTCCCGGCCGTCTGACCATTTTTAACCGCCATTTTCCATCTGTTTTTCAAAGACATTAAAAAAATGGATAAATCTTAATCGTATGGGGTTTTCTGTCCCAACCCCCTGAAAACACCACAACGCCCATGTAGATAGTGATGCAATACCACTGTAGATAGTGCCCCATTCCCCACACGGATAGTGCCCACTGTAAATAGTGCCGCAGTGCCCACATAGTGCCACAGTTCTCCCTGTGATAGTGCCCACACAGTGCCACACTCAGTGTCCCATATAGGTAGTGCCAATATAATGCCACAGTGACCATGTAGATAGTGCCACACACCCCGTATATAGCACCACCCTGTAGATAGCACCACACCCCCAGTATATAGTCCCACCCCTGCAAATAGTACAACCCCCTGTACATAGCTCCACCCCCCCATAAATGGCACCCCTTCCTGTAAATAGTACCACTGTAGCTCCCTGTAGGAGCGGAATCCCTCTGGCCAGGGATTCCACTTCTACAGGGAGCCCCTGATGTCTCTGTCCATATATGGACAGTGACATCAGGGGATAACTCTAAAAGCGGAATCCCCTGCCAGAGCGGGGATTCCGCTCCAGGAGTAGCCCCTGACGTCACTGTCCATATATGGAGTGTCGACCGGGGATTCCACTCTTAGAGAGCCACTGACGTCACTGTCCAAATGGACAGCGACATCAGGGGCTCTCTTTAGAAGCGGAATCCCCAGCCAGTGCGATCTGGCATCGGGGATTCTGCCCCTAGAGGGGGTTCAGGTGGCGCTATCTAGAGTGGCGGGGGCTCCCTCTAGGAGGGAAATGCTCAGCCAGAGTGGTGTCTGGGGATTCGGATGCTGGAGGAGGCTTAGGTGGCGCTATCAACAGGGATTTTGCGCTACCTAAAGGGGGTTGTGTGTGGCGAAATCTAATGTGGGGGTGTATTACGGGGTTCTCAAAGTCCCAGCAGACATGAGAGTGCAATGCTGCTCAAACTGAAGCAGCACTGCACTCATTAAACCCGTTCCAGGCTGTCAACGTCTATATAGGCAGTTGGAATGTATATAGCCGAATAGCAGTCATGAGGGGGTTAAGCCCCTTAGTTTCCTAAACCACCAGGGATATAACAGATAAAGAAAACCTGTCAGCTCTCTTTTCTTTAAACTCTGCATTGTGCATATTTGCATTTCTCCTTCTCCTCCTCACAGACCGAAGCGCATGTGAGGAGGAGGAGGAGGGTGTTTATTTGCTCACTGTAGGAGCGGAATCCCCAAGCCCGGGATTGTGGTTTCCGCTCCAGGAGAAGTCACAGACTTCACTGTGTCCATATATGGACACGGTGACTTCTGAAGCGGAATCACCGGCGAATTGGCCGGGGATTCTGCTCCAAGAGAAGTCACAGACTTCACTGTGTCCATATATGGACAGTGATGTCAGGGACTAATGAAGCGGAATCCCCGCCGATGTGGCCGGGGATTCCGCTCCAAGAGAAGTCACAGACTTCACTGTGTCCATATATGGACAGTGACGTCAGGGACTAATGAAGCGGAATCCCCGCCGATGTGGCCGGGGATTCCGCTCCAGGAGAAGTCACGGACTTCACTGTGTCCATATATGGACAGTGACGTCAGGGACTTCTGAAGCGGAATCCCCGCCGATGTGGCCGGGGATTCCGTTCCAGGAGAAGTACCTCACTTCACTGTTCATATATGGACAGTGAAGTGGGGGATTTCTCCAGAGCCGTCCCCTACAGGGGGGGCTGTGTGGCATTACCTACAGGGGGCTATGTGGCATTACCTACAGGGGGGCTATGTGGCATTACCTACAGGGGGGGCTATGTGGCATTACCTACAGGGGGGGCTATGTGGCATTACCTACAGGGGGGCTATGTGGCATTACCTACAGGGGGGCTATGTGGCATTACCTACAGGGGGGGCTATGTGGCATTACCTACAGGGGGGGGGCTATGTGGCATTACCTACAGGGGGGGCTATGTAGCATTACCTACAGGGGGCTGTGTGGCATTACCTACAAGGGGGCTGTGTGGCATTACCTACAGGGGGGCTGTGTGGCATTACCTACAGGGGGGCTGTGTGGCATTACCTACAGGGGGGCTGTGTGGCATTACCTACAGGGGGGCTGTGTGGCATTACTTACAGGGGGCTGTGTGGCATTACTTACAGGGGGCTGTGTGGCACTGCCTACAATGGGGATGTGTGGCATTGCCTACAGGGGGGCTGTGTGGCATTACCTACAGGGGGGCTGTGTGGCATTACCTACAGGGGGGCTGTATGGCATTACCTACAGGGGGGCTGTTTGGCATTACCTACAGGGGGGCTGTGTGGAATTACCTACAGGGGGGCTTTGTGGCATTACCTACAGGGGGCTGTGTGGCATTACCTACAGCGGAGCTGTGTGGCATTACCTACAGCGGGGCTGTGTGGCATTACCTACAGGGGGCTGTGTGACATTACCTACAGGGGGCTGTGTGGCATTACCTACAGGGGGCTGTGTGGCATTACCTACAGGGGGCTGTGTGGCATTACCTACAGGGGGGCTGTGTGGCATTACCTACAGGGGGGCTGTGTGGCATTACCTACAGGGGGCTGTGTGGCATTACCTACAGGGGGGGCTGTGGCAGTATCTATAGAAGGTAGTGTGTGGCATTATCTACAGAGGGCAGTGTGTGGCAGAAAATTGACAAATGAAATTCATCCGTTTTTAAAACGGACAAGGAAAAAAATGGGTGCAAAACGGGTTAAAAACGGAAGCATGGCCCGGAACGGAACAGATGCAAAACGACCGAGAAAACAGACCAAAACCGCCGTTTTTTTATAAGCCGACACTCAGACCCTCTCGTGTGAATAGAGCCTAAAGGT
Organism: Rhinoderma darwinii; assembly: GCF_050947455.1. NCBI lineage: Eukaryota > Metazoa > Chordata > Amphibia > Anura > Rhinodermatidae > Rhinoderma > Rhinoderma darwinii. The sequence goes on along the minus strand of NC_134689.1, from coordinate 307,529,629 downwards.
AGTTGATGACGCGCCGTGTCTTTACACAGTCGAAAGTGCTGTCTTAGCAAAGACACGGAGTGTCATCAATCATAGAACACGCCCCCTCCTTTGACAATCTCGTCGTCCACAACTTCTCATCCTTCTTCACACTTGTAGTTCCCGCACTGTGTGTGTGTGTATGTATATGCGTGTATATATGTATATATATATATATATAATTTGTATGTGTTCATATATATGTATGTGTATATATATATATATATATATATATATATCTATACACACACACACACACACACACATTATATATATATATATATATATATATATATATATATACACATACACTAAATGATATATATAAAAATATATATAAATAGTGAGACACACTAAGGCCTCATGCACACGACTGTAGCCATGTGCACGGCCGTGATTTTCGGGTCGGCCTGCCCCGGAGTGTCACCCGCGAGCCACCCGCAAATCGCGGGCCGTGCACATGGCCATGTCCATTATTTTCTATGAGCCTGGACCGCAGAACACGGCCGTACTAAGAAATGTCCGTTCTTTCCGTGGTCCAGGGTTCTGGGCCATGCACGGACCTTGGAAACCACGGTCTTTTGCATGGGCCCATAGAAGTGATTGGGGCCACAATTCTCTCGTGGATTTTCGGGGGAATTGCGCCCACAAAAGCACGTTAGTGTGTATGGGGCCTTACATACATTTATAGTAAATTATGTAAAAAAAAGAAACATTTTACCATTGTTTGGAGTAGTGTTTGCTTCACTGTAAGGCCCTGTTCACACAGTTATTTGCAGGCAGAAAATTCGGCCTCAAAATTTTGCTTGAATTTTCAGGCAGATTTTGATCTGCCTACACGCCGTTTGCCACGATTTTCGCCCGCGGGCATTGAGCGCAACTTGCAAAAACGCTGCGAAAATCGCTTTCTCTGCCTCCCATAGATGTCAGAGGGAGGTCAGAGGAGTAAACGCCCGAAGATAGGGCATGTCGCTTCTTTTTCCCTCAATGGCCGCGGGCAAAAATCGTGGCAAACGGAGTGCAGGCAGGTCAAAATCTGCCTCCAAATTCAAGACAGAATCTTGATGCAGAATTTTCTGCCAGCAAAACAACTCAGTGTGAACAGGGCCTAATACAGGATCTATTGGAACAGATCCAGCAGCAGGTGAGGTAAATGTGCTGACTGGATTGTGTGTACCAAGATGTCTGACTTAGGTGGAGTGGGCAGACTTAGGGCATGTTCACACGGCCTATTTTCGTCCGTTTTTCGGGCCGTAAACTCCAGAAAAACGACCGAAAAATCCGAAGCAGACGCCTCCAAACATCTGCCCATTGATTTCAATGGGAAAACGTCGTTCTGTTCCGAAGGAGCGTTTTTTGCTGTGTATTTTTACGCATAAAAAAACGACCGCGAAAAAAAGTGCAGGAAACCTCTTGAGACGTTTTTGGAGCCATTTTCCATAGACTGTAGTGAAAAAAGCTCCAAAAACTAGCGTAAAAAACGCAGCGAAAATCGCGATTTGCACAAAAAACGTCTGAAAATCAGGAGCTGTTTTCTCTTGAAAACGGCTCCGTATTTTGAGACGTCTTTGCCTGTGAACATACCCTTACATTTATCAGGCTGTGGAAGGGGCGGGGGAGGGAGACGGGTGCCTGTACTTAGATCAGGGATAGATGGAGGCACAAAGGATAATGATTATTATTACTGTGTAAGGGCTTATTTAGACGAACGTGTAATACGTCCGTGCAACGCGCGTGATTTTCACGCGCCTCGCACAGACCTATATTAGTCTATGGGGCCGTACAGATTGTCTGTGAGTTTCACGCAGCGTGTGCCCGCTGCGTAAAACTCACGACATGTCCGATATTTGTGTGTTGTTCGCGCATCATGCACCCATTGAAGTCAATGGGTGCGTGAAAATCATGCGCAGCACACGGAAGCACTTCCGTGGTACGCGCGTGATTCGCGCAACAGCAGTAGAAAGTATGAATGAAACCAGAAAAGCACCACGTGCTACAAACATACAAACAGAGTGTCATAATGATGGCGGCTGTGCAAAAATCACGCAGCCACGCATCACACGCTGCTGACACACGGAGCTGTTATGTACCTTTTACGCGCACAAAACGAAGCGTTTTTTGCACAAGCAAAAGGCACACGCTCGTGAAATCCGGCCTCAGACCGTGTGCAGGGAGGGAGCGTCTGCCTGTTATTTGTAATTAGAGCAGGGAAGGACCATGTGACCATAGAGGGGCGTGGCAGTATGCAAATAGCTGAGGTGCTTTGGAGGAAGGGGGAGGATGCAACTGTCTCCTCAGATGCAGCCGGGGATCATGGGTATAGTGGGTTACAAGACAGGAAACAGCCAGTAAGGGATGTAAACAAACAGCAAGGGATGTAAACAAACAGAAAAAGCAGCAGTGACAATGGAAATCAAACAGAAACTTGTTAGAAGTTTAATAGGGGGTATTAGGGAAGGCAAATCAAGGCTGGGGGACATTTTTTAGAAAAAATGTTTTTCCTGGACAACCCCTTTAAGGGAGTATTATTTGAATATTATATACTATTCGGGTACTTTATGGCACTGATGGTATTATGTGTGACATATATGGCAGTATTGTTTGAAAACTCTATGGGAGTATTATGTAGGCTTTCTATACAGGTATTATATGGACACTGATTGGAAGTAAAAATGTTGGCACTATATGGCAGTATTATATTATCTGGAGCTTTTGAAATAACTAGAAACACTGTCTAAAATGGCAAGCAGGGGGAACCTACTTTGCTGTTTTTCTTACCCCCATTCTGTCTAAATCTTGCCATGCCTGTTTATTACTCTGTATAAGTATATCTGTATTAGGTTGATACTTATATCTACATCCACTAAAATCCTAGGAGCACAGATTAGAAATGAATATATATCCTTTTATAACCATGTGCTCCAATTTTGGATAAACAATGTTCTACTGTGGTATTTGTATGCATGAACAGTAGATGTAGAAATGTCTCTTTCGGAGGATGCAATAGTCAAAATAATGTTATCTGAAGGCAAACCCTCTATAACACCCTTATTAATTTCAATGTTGTTTTAATAAATACAGTTACATTAAAGAAGTTTTAGACTTAATATTTCCAATATGCATATTTTTCCAGCCACACTGCGTGTTTATTAAGTTAGACTTTGCTTATAGTGTTAATCTTTTGGAATGTTCAATGCATAAGATGCTTTTCCAGTAATTTCGAGACTCTTAGGGCAAATTACAGTTTAAGAATGTTACCCTACGCATTTAAATCTATTTAATTAAGTATTACTTAAATCCAGCTTTTATCTCAGTGGGGGATTTTACCAACTAGAACATCAGACAATATCATATATTTTTTTATTAAAGAGAAAAAAATCCTACTGACAAAATTGTACCAATTATCTGACAAACCTAAGCAATATTCAAGGGAAGACTTTAACTGAAAATTACACCAAGTTCCCACAAGAGTAAATTCTACAAGTGATGGCATTTGGATGACACATAAATTACCAGCCTCATGTAACTGAATATTGGTTTGCAAATAATATTGTTTGATGTAAATGTTTCTACCATTGTCTCAACATTCTTCCTAATCCTCTCATCCAACCCCTTTCTGTGAATTCTCCAACTTGCTTGTTTTACCGATAGAGCTAAAAGTCTAATGGCCCTTCTTGCCTCCTCTGTAGGAACATTATAATTAGAGGTAATCTGTCTAATTTTTATTCTTTTATAATCATTACTGAAGTAAATGTGTTCTGCTTAAAACAAACTAATCCGTAAAAAAAACATTCTGTCATATTCCCAAGAAGTGTGGGAGGAGGAAGACGTCTTCTCCGCCTACTCACGAGAATTTATAGGTCTCAGAATAAAACATTTCTTCTTTCCTTAGTGCACGCGTTGATCTGTCAGTGGATTATTGAAAGTGTCATTGAATTGATGCTTTGTGTTTCAAACTAAGAAAAAAAAGAGAGAAAAAAAGTATGAAGAGAATGTATTGCAGCTCTGGGTAGATTCAGTCCATTAAATGCAAGGTCAGACTTCTACTGTTAACTCTAGCAGGTCTGCACAGCAAAGCATTGTGGGGATTACAGAAAAACACAGTTAAAATGCAAAGCCATGTGCCCTGGTGATTCTCGGCTGTGTTATGAAGGCGGATGAATGTCACTTACAGATCAAACTTCTCGCCTTCAAAGGAAAATATGTGCAATGAATATGTGTCTATAGTTTGGTTTGAAAAGGTGAATTTTACTTTCCTGTGATTAAGGTTTTGCAGATTACTGATTAGTGTGTGTGTGTGTGTGTGTGTGTGTGTGTGTGTGTGTGTGTGTGTGTGTGTGTAAATAACTATGATAGATGTACTGTATGATTAGTATGAATAGGACATAGTGCAAAACAAAAATAGGGGACTTTTTTACGGTGTCTGCAAAAGGAAAGTGATATTTTTTCTAAGATGGAAGAGCATATACGAGTTATTATGATTGTAATTGTTCTCAGGTTACAGGTCACATTAAATTCTGCTAATGTGTTCATATCAGTATAATGAGCAATATACTTTGCACTATACTTTATTTATCATCTTTAGCATTTCTTTGGTTTTCCAGTTTGTCCATGAAAATGTTGGCTGTTTTATGGATAAGGTGTCCAGAAAAAATTCTCAACCCATCGTCTACTTTGTGTTCGACCTGGATTAGTTTGACTAATCTACTTGTGACTTTGTAACACTTCGCCCATTGTTCTTCATTTCAACCCCAGCTAGTTTTAGACTGTGTTTTTGCTGTGCACGCGACTAATCTGACCTGGGTAAACAACTGCAAGGCTTCTATTGCCATCAGTAACCGCTTGTTACGCTATGTTTTTTCTTTTTCCGTTCCATCAATGTTACCCAGAGAATTTGCATGAAAACTGGGTACTAAAGGTGAATTGTTCGATTTAATTTATTCTTTCTCTGGATATCACAGAACATGGCTCTTTCCAAAAGGACTGGACTAGTACTATAAGGCCACGTTCAGACATGGCGGAATTGCTGTTGAATTTCACTGCGGACAGTCCACAGTTGAATTCTGCAGCAGCCGTTTTTTACATTTGTTTCTATACATTTTTAGGAAACTTAGTTCAGACGTTGCGAAAATTAACTGTGTGGAAATTAGGGTGCGGTGCACAATTTCCCCATGCACTTACTGTTGCGCAGAAGCAGCGTAATTTCACTGTGGATTTCAAAAACTGAAATCTGAGGCAAGTCCGCTGTGATATCTGCAACGTCTGAATTACCTGTCAAATATGCAAATGTTGGTGCAGATTCGTTGCGTAATTGCCCCGAATCCTCACCATCATTTGCAGCGGAAAAATTCTGCCACGTGTGAATGTGGCCTTACCAGACAAATAGATATAAATCAAGTCGATGGGGATTTCATTCAATAGGTTTATAGACAATAGAATGTGTAAAACAAACAAACATACAAATTCTAAAAAAAAGTTGTGTATGTTTTTATAAAGATAATATACATATATATATATATATACACACTGTATTTTTTAGACTATAAGACGCACCTGACTATATAAAGCACCCAGGTTTTAGACAACAGGAGATAGGAAAAAATGACATATTTTACAAAGCAAAAACTGTTAACAAAAATTTGTTCTGTTTCACCACATACTGAGAGCCATTGTTTGGTACTTACCATTTTTTTTATCACTTTTTATTTCATTCCTTTTTTTTTTTTTTTTACATTGTGCTTGGGGAAAAACGGGAAAAGGTTTTTTATTTAACTTTTAATATTTTTTTACACTCCTGAAAATTCATCTAACTTTTTTTTTGGCTTGAGAAAGACTCTAGAGGATAGAGCTGAAACGTTGCACGCACAGGGGGCAATAAATACACCCTTTATCATATTTTCTGCGGAGTGCTGCCTCTTTTTTGGATAGTATTGGAATTGGAGCGTGGTCTGTTCCTGAGGAGTTGCACCCACCATATACTGGTGCTGCTGGATATATTTGTTTAACTATATATATATATATATATATATGTATATATATATTATATATGTATCGATCAAAACCACTGACAGGTGAAGTGAATAACGTTGATTATCTCGTTACAATGGCAGCTGTCGAGGGGTGTGATATATTAGGCTGCAAGGGAACAGTTAGTTCTTGAAGTTGATGTGTTGGAAACAGGAAAAATCGCAAAGATCTGAGCAACTTTAGCCCCTAAACCTCTTCTTGCTTTGGCCACTTTTGACCTTCCTGACAGAGCCTCATTTTTCAAATCTGACATGTTTCAATTTATGTGGTAATAACTTCGGAATGCTTTTACATATCCAAGCAATTCTGAGACTGTTTTCACGTGACACATTGGACTTTATGTTACTGTTAAAATTTGCTCGGTACATTTAGTATTTAATTGTGAAAAACACCAAAATTTAGTGAAAAATTGCAAAAATTATAATGTTTCTACATTTAAATGTATCTGCTTGCAAATTAGTCAGTTATGCCACACAAAATTGTTGCAAATTAACATCCCCATATATATAGATTGGCATCGTTTTTTGAACATCCTTTTATTTTTCTAGGACCTTACAAGGCCCAGAACTTTAGCAGCAATTTCTCAAATTTTCAAGAAAATTTCAAAAGGCTATTTTTTTAGGGACCGGTTCAGTTGTAAAGTGGCTTTTAGGGTCTTATATATTAGAAACCCCCAATAAGTCACCCCATTTTAAAAACTTCACACCTCAAAATATTCAAAACAGCATTTAGAAAGTTTCTTAACCCTTCAGACTTTTCTCTGGAATTAAAGCAAAACATTCATATTTAATCCATTTTTTTTGTTACACAGAAAGTTTTACCAGAGAAACGCAACTCAATATTTATTGCCCAGGTTCTGCAGATTTAGGAAATATCCCAGATGTGGCCCTAGTGTGCTAATGGACTGAAACACAGGCCTCAGAAACAAAGGAGCACCTAGTGGATTTTGGGCCTCCTTTTTATTAGAGTATATTTTAGGCACCATGTCAGGTTTGAAGGGCTCTTGCGTTGCCAAAACAGTGTAGATCCCCAAAAGTGACCCCATTTGGGAAACTACATCCCTCGAGGAAATTATCTAGGGGTATATAGTGAGCATTTTGATCCTACAGGTTTATTGCAGAAATTATTGAAGTAGGCCGTGAAAATGAAAATGTAGGTTTAGCTAATATTTTCTAATTTCCACAAGGACCAAAGGAGAAAAAGCACCACCACATTTGTAAAGCAATTTCTCCCAAGTAAAGCAATACCCCACATGTGGTCATAAATGGCTGTTTGGACACACGGCAGGGCTTAGAAGGGAAAGAGCGCCATTTGGCTTTTGGAGCTCAAATTTAGCAGGAATGTCGCATTTACAAAGCCCCTGAGGGGACAAAACAGTGGAAACCCCCCACAAGTGGCCCCATTTTGGAAATTACACCCCTTGAGGAAATTATCTAGGGGTATAGTGAGCATTTTGACTCCACAGGTTTTTTGCAGAAATTAGTGGAAGTAGGCTGTGAAAATGAAAATCTACATTCTTTCAAAGAAAATGTAGGTTTAGCTAATTGTGGTCATAATTGCGCCATTTGGCTTGTGGAGCTCAAATTTAGCAGGAATGGTTTGCGGAGGCCATGTCACATTTGCAAAGCCCCTGAGGGACCAAAACTGTGAAAACGCCCTAAAAGTGACTCCATTTAGGAAACTACATCCCTTGAGGAATTCATCTAGGGGTGTAGTGAGCATTTTGACCCCACAGGTGTTTCATGGATTTATTAGAATTGGGCAGTGAAAATAAAAACAATCCTTTTTCTTCAATAAGACGTAGCTTTAGCTCAAAATTTTTCATTTTCTCAAAAACAAAGGAGAAAGCACCCCAACATTTGTAAAGCAATTTCTCCCGAGTATGGCAATACCCCATATGTGGTCATAAACTGCTTTTTGGGCTCAGAAGGGAAGGAGCGCCATTTGGCTTTTAGAGTGCAGATTTTGCTGGATTGGTTTCTGGTTGCTATGTAGCATTTGCAAAGCCCCTGTGGGACCAAAACAGTGGAAACCCCCAAGAAGTGACCCCATTTTGGAAACTATACCCCTCAAGGTATTTATCTAGGGGTGTAGTGAGCATGTTAACCCCACTGGTGTTTTGCAGAAATTAGTGTGCACTCGATGTTGCAGAGTGAAAATGGGATTTTTTTTCCATAGATATGTGGTGCCCAGCTTGTGCCACCATAACAAATCAGCTCTCTAATTATTATGCTGTGTTTCCTGGTTTTAGAATCACCCTTAATCTTTTGCCTGGACATTCGACAGGGCTCAGGAGTGAAAGAGTACCATGCAAAATTGAGGCCTAATTTGGCGATTTACAAAGTATTGGTTCACAATTGCAGAGGCTCTGATGTGAAATAATAAAATAAACCCCTGAGAAGCGACCCCATTTTGGAAACTACACCCCCTCAAGGCATTTATTAAGGGTGTAGTGAGCGTTTTCACCCCATAGGTCTTTTCCATAAATGATTGCGCTGCGGATGGTGCAAAGTAAAAATGTTCATTTTTCCCTAGTTATGACATTTCAATGGCAAATATTTTGTGCCCAGCTTGTGCCACAGCTTGTACCCCAAAAATTGTTAAAAGGGTTCACCCGGGTATGGCGATGCCATATGTGTGGAAGTAAACTGCTGTTTGGGCCCACTGTAGGGCTCAGAATGGAGGGAGCGCAATTTGGCGTTTGGAGCATGGATTTTTCTTGGTAGTAGTTTTGTTTGGAGTTTTACTGGTATTTCAGTTTATCATGTGGGGGTACATGTAAGCTGGCAGAGTACATCAGGGGCATAGTCGGTGGTATAATAATGGGGTAAAAAAACAATAAAATAATCCATAGATGTGTGTTACGCTGTGAAGCAATCCTTTATGCACAGGCCGGTGTAACACTGATAAATTATGTCCTTTTGGTACACACTCTGCACCTCTGCAGTTTGGGGAATTTTGCAGGGAAAGTGTCCTGGTATAATGCGGGCACCCTCGCTTCCAGCAGATATGTTTGAGTCCTCCACTTCCTGGTTCCCTAATTTTAGGGCCTTGATAAATTGCCTCTTGAAACAGAAGAAATGTTCCCCTCGGGCCTTCACAACCGAATATTTTTATTTCCTGACTTATTGGAGCCTTAACAAATTTTATTCTTTCATAGACGTAGTGGTAGGAGGGCTGTTTTTTTGTGGGATGAGCTGTAGTTATTATTGGTACCATTTTGGGGTACATGCTTTTTGATAACTTTTTATCCTATTTTTTTTGAGGCAAGGTGACCAAAAAACGAGACGAGCTATAGTTTTTAAAGGTACCATTTTTGAATACATGCGACATTTTAAACACTTTTTATTAATATTTTTGTAGGGCAAAGTGACCAAAAACCAGAAATTCTGGCATTGTTTTTTACGTTTTTTTTTTACGCCGTTCACCGCATGGAATAAATAACATCATATTTTTATAGTTTAGGCCAATACGATGGTCCTCACGATACCAAATATGTATGGTTTATTTTTTCAATAATAAAGGACTTGATAAGGGAAAAAGAGCTTGTGGTTTATATTATTATATTTTTTACAACTTTTTTTTCACTTATTTTACACTTTTCTTTAGTGGCACTAGGGGACTTGAAGGTCCAACTTTCAGATTTTTTTTCAAATACTTTGCACTACCTAGGGCAGAGCTGCCGATCTGCTAACAACCACAAAGATGCAGCGATCGCTTTCGATCGCTGCAACCGTGGGGTTAATGGCAAGGATCAGAGCTAGCTCCGGTTCCTGCTGTTACAGGCGGATGTTAGCTGTAACATACAGCTGACATCCACCGCTGATGACGCCGGCTCATTTCCTGAGCCGGCACCATCTTGCCGACAGCTACGGAAGCCTTTTAGGCCCCGCCTCTGGGCAGGGACTGGAAATTTTCCATAATAGGCAGACTTGGAGGCCACTATAAGGCCTCTGGTTGCCATTGCAGCCACCGACACCCCGTCGATTTAATTGCTGGTGTTATGGCAGGAAGGAGGGGATAAGTGAGCCCTAATCTACCCACCGCCCTGTCCCTGCCTACTTGCAACGACCCGCCCTAGGCGACGGGGTACAACTGGGCGGCGGTCCCTACGCTGACTAAGTGCAAGGGAATACAAACAGGGAACAAGCAAGGGAAGGGGCAGTAGCCCACGGAACACCGTGAGGAAATCAGAGTGGTCAACGAGCCAGTCAGAATCAGGATGTCACCAAGTATACGAACGCAGAGCAAGGAGCAGGAAGCAAGCCGGGGTCAGAGCGAAGCAGGATAAGCGGAAGCTGTAGCAAGGCTGAAGCAAGGCAGTAGCAGGCTGGAGCAAGGCTGTAGCAGGGCCAGGAAACCAGGAAGAATCACAAGCAATGAGGAAGAGAAAACGGCAGGTATAAATGGACAGGGGGCGGAGCTAACTGCGACTGACCAGGCCGCGATAGGATCTCCCACTCCTGAGCCTGCCACCCTGATTGGTGGGAGCCGGAGTCAGTCTAAGAGGTCCGGCCTCAGGTGTCGATTGATTAATCCTGGGAGTATCCACAGACGTAGTGCCTGGCAGATCCTTTACAGTACCCCCCCTTTTATGAGGGGCCACCGGACACTTACTAAGAGGACCTGGTTTAGTGGGGAAGAGAAGGTGGAACCTCCTGACCAATACCCCAGCGTGAACATCTCGAGCAGGTACCCAAGTCCTCTCCTCCGGCCCGTATCCTCTCCAATGGACCAGGTACTGGAGGGAGCCCTGGATCATCCTACTGTCCACAATCTTGGCCACCTCGAATTCCACCCCCTCAGGGGTGAGAATGGGAACAGGAGGTTTCCTCAAGGGGGACCAGGACGGGGAGCAGCGTTTAAGGAGGGAGGCATGAAAGACGTCGTGTATGCGAAAGGATGGGGTCAGCTCCAGACGGAAGGATACAGGGTTGAGGACTTCAATGACCTTATAAGGCCCAATAAATCGGGGAGCAAACTTCCTGGACGGGACCTTAAGGCGCAAGTTCCTAGACGACAACCACACCAGATCCCCGACGACAAACCGGGGGTTAGCAGAACGTCTTCTATCAGCCTGAATTTTTTGTACGCTCTGGGACGCCTCTAGGTTCTTCTGAACCTGGGCCCAGACTGTGCACAGTTCCCGATGAACGACCTCTACCTCGGGATTATTGGAACTACCAGGAGAAATGGAGGAGAACTGTGAATTAAACCCGAAATTACAGAAAAACGGGGAGACCCCTGACGAGTTACTGACCCGGTTATTCAGGGAAAATTCGGCGAGGGGAATGAATGAGACCCAATCAAATTGACAGTCAGAGATGAAACACCTTAAATATTGTTCCAGGGATTGATTAGTCCTCTCCGTTTGGCCATTAGTTTCGGGATGGAAGGCGGAGGAGAAGGACAGATCAATCTCCAACTTTTTACAAAAGGCTCTCCAAAATAAAGAAACTATATTGACTGGGACCCCATGGAGACGCAGAATGTGTTTAACAAACAAAGAAGCTAACGTCTTGGCGTTAGGTAGTTCCTTAAGGGGCACAAAGTGACACATCTTGCTGAAGCGGTCTACTACCACCCACACCACCGACTTGCCTTGAGATGGAGGCAAATCGGTGATAAAATCCATGGAGATATGGGTCCAAGGTCTCTGGGGAATGGGCAAAGAACGTAGTAAGCCCACAGATCGGGACCTAGGGGTCTTGGACCTAGCACAAACCTCACAAGCGGCGACGTAAGCCCTAACGTCTTTAGGCAACCCAGGCCACCAATAGTTTCTGGTAATGAGGTGTTTGGTACCCAAGATGCCAGGATGACCAGATAGTGCGGAGTCATGGTTTTCCCTAAGTACCCTTAGCCGGTATTGCAGGGGGACAAACAGCTTGTCTACAGGGAGGTTCCCGGGAGCTGAACCTTGATCAGCCGCAATATCAGAGACTAAATCAGAATCAGTGGCAGAAACGATTATACCAGGGGGTAAAATACAAGCAGGATCCTTCTCAGAAGGAGGATTGGCCATGAAACTACGTGACAGTGCATCAGCCTTAATATTTTTGGACCCAGCCCTATAGGTAACCAAAAAGTTAAATCTGGTAAAAAATAGCGCCCATCGAGCTTGTCTCGGATTAAGCCTCCGGGCAGATTCTAGGAAAACCAGATTCTTGTGGTCAGTAAGGACCGTTACCTGGTGTCTGGCCCCCTCCAGTAAGTGACGCCACTCTTCAAAAGCCCATTTAATGGCTAAAAGTTCGCGGTTGCCAATATCATAGTTACTCTCCGTGGGCGAAAACTTCCTGGAGAAGTAAGCACAGGGGCGGAGATGGGTGAGGGACCTGGTAGCCTGGGACAAGACAGCCCCCACTCCCACCTCGGACGCGTCAACCTCCACGATAAATGGCTCCCTTTGGTTGGGCTGAACCAGCACAGGGGCCGAGATAAAGCACTTCTTGAGGGTCTCAAAAGCCTGGACGGCCTCAGGAGGCCAGTGGAGGACATCAGCACCCTTGCGAGTGAGGTCCGTAAGAGGCTTAGCGACGACCGAGAAGTTGGCAATAAATCTCCTGTAATAGTTAGCAAACCCCAAAAAACACTGTAGCGCCTTCAGGGAGGCAGGTTGGACCCATTCCGCCACAGCCTGAACCTTGGCAAGGTCCATGCGGAATTCATGAGGAGTGAGGATTTGACCCAAAAATGGTATCTCCTGTACCCCAAACACACATTTTTTGGTTTTCGCAAACAGATTATTTTCCCGGAGGACCTGGAGCACCTTCCTGACATGCTCCATGTGGGAGGACCAGTCCTTGGAAAACACCAGTATGTCATCAAGGTACACTACAAGAAAATTTCCCAGGTAATCTCTCAGAATTTCATTAATAAAATTCTGGAAGACAGCAGGGGCATTACACAACCCAAAGGGCATGACCAGGTATTCGAAGTGACCTTCGGGCGTGTTGAACGCAGTCTTCCACTCATCCCCCACTTTGATGCGGATAAGGTTATACGCCCCCCGTAGATCAAACTTAGAGAACCATTGGGCCTCCTGAACCTGATTAAAAAGATCCGGAATCAAAGGAAGGGGATACTGGTTCCTTACAGTGACCTTATTCAAGTTACGATAGTCAATGCACGGCCTAAGGCCACCATCCTTCTTCCCCACGAAGAAGAAGCCAGCACCTACAGGAAAAGTAGAGGGGCGAATGAAACCGTTGGCCAGGCATTCTTGGATATATTCCCTCATGGCTTCACGTTCAGGACATGAAAGATTAAATATCCTACCTTTAGGAAGCTTAGCACCTGGTACCAAATCGATAGCGCAATCGTAATCTCTATGAGGGGGCAAAACATCAGCGAAGTCCTGAACAAACTCAGGTAGCGTGTTTACCTCCTCACGGGGAGAAATAGAGTTAACCGAAAGAGATGACGTCAGGCATTCACTACCCCATTTGGTGAGATCCCCAGTATTCCAATCAAACGTGGGATTATGCAACTGCAACCAGGGAAGACCTAATACCAGATCGGACGATAATCCCTGCATCAACAGTACAGAGCACTGCTCCAAATGCATGGAGCCAACAAGGAGTTCAAAAACAGGAGTATGCTGAGTAAAATAACCATTAGCAAGAGGAGTGGAGTCGATACCCACGACCGGGACAGGATTAGGCAAATCAATAAAAGGCATTTTTAGAGACATAGCAAATTCCACAGACATGATATTAGCAGATGAGCCTGAATCCACGAAGGCACTGCCGGTGGCAGACCGACCACCAAACGAGACCTGAAAGGGAAGCAAAATTTTATTGCGTTTCATATTAACGGGAAATACCTGTGCGCCCAAGTGACCTCCCCGATGATCACTTAGGCGCGGAAGTTTATTCTTGCGCCTGGGACAGGTGTTCAGTTCATGCTTGTCATCCCCACAATAGAAGCAGAGACCATTCTTCCTGTGGAACTCTCTACGTTGTCGGGGGGACACGGAGGCCCCGAGTTGCATAGGTACCTCCGAGTCTTCCGTGGAAGAGCGAGGAGACGGGACCTCGGGGGGAATCGCAGGGAAGTCAGAGGGGAAAACACTGAAACGTTCAAGCTGACGTTCCCTGAGACGTCGGTCAAGTCGTACTGCTAAGGCCATAACCTGGTCTAGGGAGTCAGAAGAGGGGTAGCTAACAAGCACATCCTTCAGGGCGTTAGATAAGCCTAACCTAAACTGGCACCTTAGGGCAGGGTCATTCCACCGAGAAGCTACGCACCACTTTCTAAAGTCAGAACAGTATTCCTCAACAGGTCTCCTACCCTGACGTAAGGTCACCAGCTGACTCTCGGCCAAGGCAGTCCTGTCAGTCTCGTCGTAAATGAGTCCGAGGGCAGAGAAAAAATGATCAACGGAGGAAAGTTCAGGGGCGTCAGGAGCCAAGGAGAAGGCCCACTCTTGGGGCCCTTCCTGGAGTTGGGATATAATGATTCCCACCCGCTGGTTCTCGGAACCTGAGGAGTGAGGTTTTAGACGGAAGTAAAGTCTGCAACTCTCCCGAAAGGAGAGAAAAGTCTTACGGTCCCCTGAGAACCGGTCAGGTAACTTGAGGTCAGGTTCTAGAGGTGAGGCGAGGGGTACTACTATGGCAGCGTCAGGTTGGTTGACCCTCTGAGCCAGGGCCTGGACCTGTAGGGAGAGGCCCTGCATCTGCTGGGTCAGGGTCTCAAGGGGGTCCATGATAGAGTAGAAGAAAGGGTAGACTAGGTATAGGCTTGTGATTATGTTATGGCAGGAAGGAGGGGATAAGTGAGCCCTAATCTACCCACCGCCCTGTCCCTGCCTACTTGCAACGACCCGCCCTAGGTGACGGGGTACAACTGGGCGGCGGTCCCTACGCTGACTAAGTGCAAGGGAATACAAACAGGGAACAAGCAAGGGAAGGGGCAGTAGCCCACGGAACACCGTGAGGAAACCAGAGTGGTCAACGAGCCAGTCAGAATCAGGATGTCACCAAGTATACGAACGCAGAGCAAGGAGCAGGAAGCAAGCCGGGGTCAGAGCGAAGCAGGATAAGCGGAAGCTGTAGCAAGGCTGAAGCAAGGCAGTAGCAGGCTGGAGCAAGGCTGTAGCGGGGCCAGGAAACCAGGAAGAATCACAAGCAATGAGGAAGAGAAAACGGCAGTTATAAATGGACAGGGGGCGGAGCTAACTCCGACTGACCAGGCCGCGATAGGCTCTCCCACTCCTGAGCCTGCCACCCTGATTGGTGGGAGCCGGAGTCAGTCTAAGAGGTCCGGCCTCAGGTGTCGATTGATTAATCCTCGGAGTATCCACAGACGTAGTGCCTGGCAGATCCTTTACAGCTGGGGTGCCGATGAGCTGCAAACACCTTTAATGCAGTGATCGCTTTTGACCGCTGCATTTAAGGGGTTAATGGCGGGGATCTAAGCTAACTTCGGTCCCCACCATTACAGCAGGGCGTCAGTTGTAAGATATAGCTGACATCCGGGGATGATGGCACAGACTCTGAGCCGGTTCCATCCTTTTATTGTAAGTCATAATTTTGCGGGAACCACTGGTTTTCCATTAAGTATTCTTACAACAAATGTCGGGAAGGGGTTAAAGAGACGGACAATTTAGTTTTTTTAATTTAAACTTTTTCCTCCTCGCATTCCAAAATTATTTATCTGTCGGCATAGCCGTATGAGGGCTTGTTTTTTGCGGGACAAGTTGTATTTTTTCATGGCAACATTTATTGTACCGCATAATGTATTGAGAAGCTAAAACAAAATATTTGTGGGGTGAAATGAGCAAAAAACAGAGATTACGCCATTTTTTGCGTGGTTTTGTTTCTACGGCAGTAAAAACTATATGTTCACCTTATTCTACGGGTTTATATGATTACGGCAATACCAAATTTGTGTTTTTTTTTTATATGATTTCCCACGTTTAGAAAAAAAAATGTTTTCCACCAGATGGGCGATGTGAGGGCTTATCTTTGCAGTGCAAGCTGTAGTTTTTACTGATACTATTTTGGGGTACATGTGACTTTTGATCACTTTTTATTCCAATTTTTTTGGAGAGCTAAGGTGACCAAAAAACATCAATTCGAGTGTTTTATATATATATATATATATATATATATATATATATATATATATATATATATATATATATATATATATATGTATATATATATATATATACATACAGGTTGTTTTTTTTAGCCTTTAATATTTAATAGTTTTTTACTTTTTTATTTTTATTTGTCCCCATAGGGGACTTGAACCTGTGATCGTTGAATCACTTGCATGATATACTGCAATACTGCAGTATTGACTGCGGCATTTAAGGGGTTAAACGGGCAGAATCAAAGTGATCTTTGATTCCACCAGTTACAGTGAGATACACAGCCGGCAACCACTAAGTATGGAGCATGATCAGCCCAGCCCGTGAGCCCGCTCTACACTTCCCCTTAATGGCTCCCACGTACATGTATGTGGTATGTCGTTAGGGGTTAACAATTGACAAATTGTGATGCTAGACAACTGGATCAGAGCATCTGCAAAATGGCAGGTCTTGTGGGGTGTTCTCGGTATGCACTTGTTAGTACCTACCAAAAGTGGTCCAACGAATCACAACCAGTGAACTGGCGACTGTGTCTTGGGTGCCCAAGGCTCATTAATGTGTGTAGGGAGCAAAAGCTAGCCAGTCTGGTCTGATTCCACAGCAGAACTCTTGTACTACAAATTGCTGAAAAAGTGAATGCTAGCTTTGAAAGAAAGTTGTCAGAACACACAGTGCACTGTAGCTTGTTGCGATAGGGCTGAACCCTGTCCGCCGCCAAAAGCACCTACAATAGGCACGTGAGCATCAGAACTGGACTACTGAGCAATGGAAGAATGTGGGCTGGTCTGATAAATCATGTGCATGGCCGGTGAGTGTGCATCGCTTACCTAGAGAAGAGATTACACAAGGATACACTATAGGAAGAAGACAAGTCTTTGGAGGCAGTGTAATGCTCTGGGCAATGTTCTGCTGGGAAACCTTGAGTTCTGACATTCATGTGGATGTTACCCATACCTGTACTTCCTACCCAAACATAGTTGCAGACCAAATACACTCCTTCATGACAACATATTCCCTAATGGCAGTGGCCTCATTCAGTGGCCTCATTCAGCCCTGCCACATTGAAAAAATTGTTCAGGAATGGTTTTAGAAATATGAGAGAGAATTTGTGGTGTTGACATGGCCTCCAAATTTCCCAGATCCTAATCCGATAGCACGTGTGGGATATACTGGAAAAATAGGTCTGATCCATGGTGGCCCCACCTTGCAATGGGGTTTTCCGAGTTTAGCAAAAAAATGGGCAAGCATCAGGAATAGTGTTATAGGAATTAAATAACCAATACTAACCTAATAAATCTCTAACCACTTCAGCACCACTGCTCCTTGTCAGTTTTTGATTACTTGGCTGTTGCAATGTCGAGACGTATATCCAGTTGACCGCTGCAGCCAATCACTGGCCTCAGCAGTTTATGGCAAAAGAGCGCTAAGGCCAGTGTTTGGCTACAGCAGTATATTATCATCAAAGTGAATGTATTGGGTATCACTATAGGAGTTATCATTATATTTTAATGGAAGTACACATATTAGGTATCTTTATAGCAGTTACTGTATATCCCAAAACTCAAACATTGTAAAGGCTACAATGTTCAAAATCATGACATATTCATGGCAAGTGAATTCATTTGGCTAATAGAAGGTAAAATATACACTGTAGCCTGGTATTTTAATTAAAAAAAAATTTGCAAATATGTTGCAAATCAGTAGCAAAAATGGCCAAACCTGGTATATAACCACCATGAGATTAAAGGTGGGTGAAGCAATTTATTATTTTTGATGTGTTGGAAATATCTCCATGCATAGTGTTGAGTGCTTAGGGTCCCTGTAATCACGTAATCCTATGGCCTAATGCTCAGTCCGATTCTCAAGAATGTACAGTATATGGTCACTTTAAGGGATTTGATGGGCCGTGGACAAAAATCCCAAGTTAATACATTTTCAAAGTAAATGTGCAAACTAGAAATCTGAATAACCACAAGCTTCTAGTTATTCATTAAAGGCATCTTTCACAGCTCAAGAAGGATTAATATACATCAATTGTGTGCAAACCATTTGTGAGCAGAACAAATTCCATCCCTGAGGTTTGAGCTAGTCCAATTGTGGTCTTATCAAGGCTTTGATTGTCTAGAAGAACAAAAGCAAACAGCCCGTGAGGTAGGAAGCAATTTGCAGTCAAGATGTTTAAAAATATATTCTTCCCAATAATAGTGGCGCTGATAACACAGTAAACTGAAAATGAATTTGTTATATGAGGCAGAAGCCGAGGCTTATGTATGAAGAGCATCTCAGTTAAGACAACACTTCAGAGATTTCCATTCCCTCTGCAGTTGCAGGTGCTTGATTCTCAGTTAATTATTTTTCACAGCCAAAACAACAGTCTGAAATGTCCAAGCGCACCGTGTGCGTCTAGCCCCTACCCTACTGCTATTACTAAATCACGCAGAGCACCTTTGGTTTACTCACCAGCTCAGCTTCTGGCGCCAGACTTCTGCACTCCGATACTTTAGGTCCCAAGAAAGCCATTAAAAAATCTTTTATTAGAGCATACAATGCTAAATTACAATGTTCACAACAGACATGGATTATTATCAGGGAATGAAGATACCAATAACTCCAAGCTCTCACGTTATGATATAATACACTCTGCTGTAGACTACCCAGTTAAAAGAACAGCGCTCTCGGGGAAACAATTATATCAAGCACTGACTTGATTTTCCCCTGTAATCTTGGTTATATTCAATGAATAGTATTAAATAGTACTGAAGCATTTATGAAGACCATGAATTATTCTTGTTGGTTTTATCTCAAGATGATGATTTTCTATCTATTGCAGTGACATACAATACATATAGATAAGCACTTTCCTAGATTACGTATTTCACAATTTATACGACTGCCTCATAAGTAGTCGATAAAAGTATAGTATTTTGCACTTTCAAAATTGTAAATATTTTTACAAATTCTTTTAAATTACATTTTTACATTTTAGAAAATCAGTTGCTATTACTATAGGCATTGTGGTATTGAAACACATTTCAAAGTATTGTTGATGTGAACAATAGACGTTTATAAGTTATGTCTTTTTAATATGAAAAATTGTGCCAAATTTACTATTGTGTGAGCGCCAGGTTTTTGTTTTCTCTATAAGCCTCATGCAAATTTGTTCATAGTAAGAGGAGGGATTGGAGCGGAAAACATGTTCTGCTTCTGTACGTTTAATTTATGAAGCAGAATTTTTTTTTTCTTCAAGGCTTTTCGCACACGGCTGTATTATAGCTCTGTATTGTACAGAGCTGTAATTGGGAACCTATTGAAATTTCATAAGGAGGAGTTTGTGGAGGTTTTTTGTACACATCCCCCCAAAAAATGGTAACATACTCCCTTACATTTGTGTATAGGTTCAGACAGCACTAGATATGTGGAAGGGTGGGGTTTTGCATGGTTAGGGGCCCAACCCAAATATAAATATAAAAGAGTATCCAGCACACCATCATGGCACAATGATACAGCGGCCAGCCGCTATCAGCACCACTAGTGCTCGTCTATGAAGTTTTCCAGCACGGCTCAGTGCCTGATGAAGGTCACTTAGACCGAAATGTCGCACTCTGTCACTGGCATTAAAAACAAAAACAAAATAAAATTGGTGTGCCGGATACTCGTTTATATACTCCTTTACATGCCATATTAGGCTCTGTCCGGATCTGTGTCAGGGCTTTCCGTTGTTCTGCTCCGTCATAGGAGCAGAGCAACAAAAAATGGAGCTGCTGAATTCAGTGGATGATGGAAATCAACGGCACCCAATGGGACCCATTGACTTTAATGGGTACTGACGAGTTTTTATCAAAGTGTTCGTTATTTTGCTAGACAAAATAACGCAGCATGCTGCGCTATTTTTTCTGGCAAAAACTACAGATGCCTCCGACACAGAGCATGACTGATCTATTCTCCTCTGGAAACATTGCATCATACAAAATCTGTGTCTCTTTTGTCTGCAAAAAGCCTTATTGTAAAGGCTAGGTTCCTGCTAAAACATACTTTTTTTTTTCATGTAAAAAAAATGGATGTTAAACAGGACAGTTCAATAGGATGTCTATTCTGTAGCATTCTGTTGCCCTAGACATGCATTGTACAGAAAAACTGAACCATCAGGATCCAGTTGTTCAACAGGACAGAGAATACGGCAGTCTATGTTTGTCAACCCTTTTTGGAATTACCGTAGCCCCATTAAAACCAATGGATCCGATAACGGATCCATTTTTTAAAAACCATAATAAAATTTCAGACATACGTTTCAACAGGATAGCAAAACGGGTTGCGAACTTAGCCTAAGAATCAGGTACAGTCATTTTTCTGCTACTGTGTGTTTACTATTATTACTGAGTGAATTTGATCTAAAAAAAATAGCAATCATTAATGTTATTTTTTTTTTTTTTTAAATCACTCCTTAGGCAGCTGTAGATGTAAATGCAAATGTAGTGTAGCCACAAATTGTAAAGTATATTCAAAGCTAGAAGTTCCTGCTAAGTTTTTGGGCATTTGTAAAGACAACAACTTTCTAGTACAGATGATATCTGGAATTGTATAATACAAAAAGCAAACACAAAGACATCTAAGGTCCCATGCACACGAACGTAAAAACGCCCATAATTACAGGCCGTAATTACGGCACGTTTTTACAGGCCCATGGACTTCTATTGGCCACAGGTACCTTCCTGTATGCTTACGGGAAGGTGCCCGTGCCGTTGAAAAAAATAGAACATGTCCTATTTCAGGCCGTAATTACGGCACAGGCAGGCCCATAGAAGTCTATGGGGCTCCCGTAATTACGGGTGACTACGTGTGTGCACCCGTAATTACGGGAGCGTTGCTAGACAACGTCAGTAAATAGTCACTGTCCAGGGTGCTGAAAGAGTTAAACGATCGGCAGTAACTCTTTCAGCACCCTGGACAGAAACTACCGATCACAATATAGATCAACCTGTAAAAAAAAGACGTTCATACTTACCCAGAACTCCCTCCTTTTTCCTCCAGTCTGGCCCATGTGACGTTTCAGCCCATGTGACTGCTGCAGCCAATCACAGGCTGCAGCGGTTACATGGACTGCGCGTAATCAAGGGAGGTCAGGCTGGATGTCAAGAGAGGGATGCGTCACCAAGACAACGGCCGGGTAAGTATGAATTTCTTTTACTTTTACTACGGAAAGGGCTGTCCCTTCTCTCTATCCCGCACTGATAGAGAGAAGGGGCTGCCGATTAGTGCAGTGCAATTTTGCCGCGAAAACGTGCCCGTAAATACGGGTGGAATACTAGTGACACCGGACCCGTATTTACGGGCACGGGTCCGTAAGTACTGGTGCAATACGGGTAGAATATGTGTGACCAAGGACCCGTATTTACGCCAATATTTACGGGAGGGAAAAAATACGTTTGTGTGCATGAGGCCTAAATAAAAAAGCAGTCTATGTTTTTCTCCGCACTGCAAAATACCCAGAAATATACACCCAAATCTTCTACATTGGTTAATTTGCTGTATATCTATAACCAAGATAATTTTTTTCTAGCCAAGAACATCAGAGTATTTGAGTTAGGCCTTATTTACACGAGCATAGTTCACATCCGTGATACGCGTCGCACGGGGACATTCAGACATTCCGTGTTTTTCATGCAGCGTGTGTCCGCTGCGTGAAACTGACAACAAGTCCTGTACTTGAGCATTTTTTGCGCATCACACACCCATTGAAGTCAATGGGTGCGTGAAAAGCATGCGCAGCACACGGACGCACTTCCGTGTGCTGTGCGTGATTCGCGCAACAGTAGATCAAGAAATTTAGGGAAAAATAAAGCCACTTCCTTCATTTTTTTTTCTAAACCTCAAAACCACGTGTCATAAGGATGGCATATGCACGAAAATCACGCAGCCACGCACCAAACACTTATGACACACGGAACTGCAACGCGCAAAAAAAACGCAGCGTTTTTTGCACGTGCAAAACGCACACGTTCGTGTAAATAAGGCATTAGTTGATAGAATTTCAACCAATAAAACAATCTGAAGTTGAGAAAATAAAATGCAGGATTTTAAAATGCCACACTGTAGGACATCAGATCTGTAATGGACGATAGCACCAAGCCAAGTGCTAAAATGAAATTGTATTCTGCACTGAGTAAATCACTATTATCAGAGGATGTCAGGAAACTTATTCTAAAACTATAAATAATAAATAAATTCCCCCATGGGAAAAAAAAGCTATATTTTTACATTAAACAATAAGGTATTTTATTTTTTTATTATTCTGTTTGTGAGACAATTGATGAGCTGTTAGAAGCCCCTTCTGAGGTCCATTGTAGATAGATTCCCAGCTGAGGCTCTGGAGCTTCTTATCTCTAAGCTGTAAATAGCTGTGAAAGCATCAATCTCTTTCTTGGTGCTAATAATGATTTCTGAACAGACACCAAGAAGCAAAACAGGACAGAGACTGGTATCAATCATTTTCCTGCTAAAATCATCCTTTGCTTTTTCTCATTTATATTAGAGAAAAATATAGATGGAACATGATAAACATCTATTGATAATTGGGAATATATAAATATGCTATAAACGAAACCCTCATTCTCTCACTCTCGAGCAACTTGATGGAGTTGTGTTGTACTTCCCTTCCCAGTGGATGGTTGGGAGCACCGGTGAAGGAGAAAAACAGAAGGGGCTTCCTTGCCTTTGTTCAGCTGATTACGGTAGTCCCAGCGGTTGGACCATCAGCCAGGGCTGGTGACAGCAACCGGCAAGGTCAGGCAAATATTGGGACCCAACGAAAAAGGCAGGGCCCACTAATGTTATCTTCTTAGATTGGGTCGCAGTTCTTTGCAGTTTCTCCTAGGGCCCACTGCTGCCTGCCCTACTGCGAAGATAGTGTTTATGTCCTGTGTAGTTTCTCTGACTTTAAAAAGAGGCAACATCTGAGCCATTATGTTCCAGGGTCTCTCAATATTTTGTGGTGCTGGGGCTTAAATGTGATCATGGGTGTTTTGCCTTTCTTTGGTAAAGATGCCAGAAAAGTATATTCCTAATTTAGTTTTTTTTTAATCAAATACAAAAAAAGTAGCAAGCATCATGGCAAAATGATATGTGTGAACATACCCTTAGTGCCATTGATTACATTATTGGTTTATAGTGCACTGGGTAGGTGACAGAAGTTAAGACATAAGGGAACCTACTGTGCCTTTATCACCCAAGGGACCACAAAAATCTTGAGATAGCCCTACGCCCACCGATCATGAAATGTTGGCATATCTTAGTCATAGATGATCTCTTCTTATGATCGAAAAATCATTTAAAAGTTGTGGATTCTTTAAGATATGCAACTCAATCAAAATTATTGTACGGCCCAAAATAAAATACATCTAACATTTGCAGAATATTCGAGCTATTTCTGTATCCATTGATCTAATGGGTAGAAAGAAAGAGATCCAGCACTTTCCTTGCCATGCTATGACCAAAGACTGCATGTCAGAAACACGAAGGCAAGTTACAGTTGGATATCTTTTAAATGCTCTTGGAATAAAGACTAAGTTTAATGGGTAAAGCAAGTGCTGGATCTTTTTTCTTTCTGCCTTTGATGATCACCATGTGTGCTGAAGCGCTTTTCCACGCACTGGATTTGCATCTGATAAGTGGTGAGCTTTTCTTTTCTACATTTGCGGGCATTGTTGTGATAGTCAGCTTTGTAGATGATAGGTTTTGCTTTTTACTTTTTACTGTGTAAGATCAAAAAATATATATTTTTTTCTCCCGTCTACTTTTTCATATTATTTGTATCATAATAAGTGACCTCTTCCATTGATTAGTGAGTCACATGGGAGGCCCTGCTTTTATTCTGTACATTCCGCGAGTGACATAACAGATGGTTGTCTCTGGTAGGGGATATAAATCTAGCCCAAAGGTCACGTTATAATGTGTTTTTGTTTGGACATCTAGCTCATGCATGTTGCTCACACTGAAAAACTACCAAGGTTCATGTTTCTAAGAAAATGTCATCCATCTACATCCAGGAAACGCACCTGGAAATTGACAATGACTTTTCCTGCCCAGTTCTTGATAAAAATCTATCTGTTTTTGTTAGATGGATAAAGTTAGTTTTACAGAGCAATGAAGTCAATTCCAGTAGGACCACAGAAGTTTTAAAATCTCACTTACCCCGAGGCGCCCTTAATCATGTTGGCTATTGTTCTGTATAACCTAATGCCTCTAAAGATTTTTTTTATGGCTTCCTTAATGATGAAATAAAAATCTTATCATGTTTATAGGGCATAAATCATGTACCCAGAGCTAATGTGATAAAATGTTAAAGCCTTACAGCTCTCATGGTTTCTTTTTTTTTCTTTACTAGTTTCTGAGTATGAGATTATACCGACCAATGGATAGTAATATATCTCAATCACTCCGACACAGGGAAGAATTTACAATTGTTAATCATTTCTATAATGTCATTCTATTTGTTGGACATTTCATTTTAACGCTGCAAAAACAACATAAACAAAAAACTTTGTATGCAGGCTTTCTCATATTTTACCACAGTAACAGCTGAGGCAAAAAAAAATTAGGAAAAAAAGTTGTGGAAAATGCCACCTAAAGTGCGAGTGAATTCTGTGTGTGAATCCCGCCTAAAAGATTTAGCTGCCAAGCATTCTGCATCTACAAAATCCTAAAATATAAATCAGGTACTGCAGCATAAAA
This sequence comes from Rhinoderma darwinii, assembly GCF_050947455.1. NCBI lineage: Eukaryota > Metazoa > Chordata > Amphibia > Anura > Rhinodermatidae > Rhinoderma > Rhinoderma darwinii. The sequence continues at coordinate 307,504,752 of NC_134689.1, read as the reverse complement.
GAAGTCTGTGGAGTTTGCTGAATGAGGGTTATGTTCACATGGCCTATTTTCGGAAGCAGAATGCCTCCAAACATCTGGCCATTGATTTCAATGGGAAAAACTGAGTTCTGTTCCGATGGGCCATTTTTTTACGTGGCCATTTTGAAAAAGGCAGCGTAAAAAAACGGACACGAAAAAGAAGTGCATGTCACTTCTTGGGCCGTTTTTCGAGCCGTTTTTCATAGACTCTATTGAAAACAGCTCCAAAAACGGCTGTAAAAAATGCAGTGAAAAACGCAGTGAAAATTGCGATTGACATAAAAAACGTCTGAAAATCAGGAGCTGTTTTCACTTGAAAACAGCTCCGTATTTTGAGACATTTTTGAGTTTGTGTGTGAACATACCCTAACAATAGTCAGTATCAAGATTGTTTGTCCTAAAATGCTGCAATTCAAGAGAACAAGAGCTTTTTACAATAATTTTTTCTGCTAAATTTCCAGTGCAAAATATTAATAGCACTTATAAGATACTCATAGTATTGTCCTTTGCAGATGCTGTTGCGCTCGCTGAATGGTGCCTTAAAATTCAGTTTGGGGTGCCGTTCAAAAGGAAACAGTGTATGCTAATGATAAATTAGCTGAGAGACAACATGTGACTAGGCTGCGACACAAGTGCCATGGCTGCGACCGCATTTTGATGCCTCTAGCCAATCAGGATGGTAGGCTCTGTTAAACCCGCTGAAGTACAATAATATTTAGGAACTCCTTTATCCAGATGCTATTCTATGTACCTGACAGAGAGTGGTGACTGCCTCCTTCAAGTCTTTTATCCTCAGGGTATGTTCACAGGGCCTATTTTCGGCCGTTTTTCGTGCCGTAAGCGCCCGAAAAATGGCCCAAAAAATCGGAAGCAGAACGCCTCCAAACATCTGCTTATTGATTTCAATGGGAAAACAGGCGTTGTGTTCCGATGGAACGTTTTTCGCGGCGTTTTTTTTACGCATAAAAAAACGGCCGCGATAAAGAAGTGCAGGACACTTCTTGGGACGCTGCGAAAATCGCGAGTGGCACAAAAAAGTCTGAAAATCAGGAGCTGTTATCTCTTGAAAACAGCTCCGTCGTATTTTCAGACTTTTTGACTCTGCTTGTGAACATACCCTAAGGGTATGTTCACACGACAACGCCAAATACGTCTTGGAGCCATCTTTTCAGGCGTAATTCGAGGCATAAAGCGCCTGAATTACGTCCGTAAATAGGCCGTGTGAACATACCTTAACTCTTTGCTCAATCCCTTATGTCATAGAACAGGTGCACAGTTGGCAACTCTTAGGCCATGTTCAGATGTGGCGGAATTTCTGTTGAATTCCGCTGAGGACAGTCCGTAGTGGAATTCTGCAGCAGCCGTTTTTTATATTTCTTTCTGTACATTTTTAGGAAACTTAGTTCAGACGTTGCAGAAAATAACTGTGTGGAAATCAGGCTGCGGTGCAGATTTTTCCCTCCGCAGCATGCTCATTACATTGCGGAGAAGAAGCGGAATTTCACTGCGGATTTCAGCCTTTGCAATGCAAAAACTGAAATCTGTGGCAAGTCCGCTGTGATATCTGCAACGTCTGAATTACCTGTCAAATATGCAAATGTTGGTGCAGATTTGTTGCGTAATTGCCCCGAATCAGCACCAACATTTGCAGCGGAAAAATTGTGCCCGTGTGAACGTGGCCTTAGTGTCCGGTAGTTCTAATAGCTATTAGGGCATGGCCAGAGGTGGCGGAATTGCTGTGGAATTCCGCTGCGGACAACCCGCAGTGGAATTTTCCAGCGGCCGTTTTTTACATTTGTTTCAATAAATTTTTAGGCAAGTTAGTTCAGACGTTACGGAAAACTTCGCTGCGGACCATAGGCTGCAGTGCGGAATTTTCCTTCCGCAGCATGCACTGACTGTTGCGGAGAAGAAGCGGAGTTTCACTGCGGATTTCAGCCTTTGCAATGCCAAAACTGAAATCTGTGGCAAGTCCGCTGTCTTTTCTGCAACGTCTGAATTACCTGTCAAATATGCAAATGTTGGTGCAGATTCGTTGCTTAATTGCCCCAAATCTGCACCAACATTTGCAGCGGAAAAACTCTGACACGTCTTGCCGTGCCCTTACTCCTATTTATTAGCTATGTCAATTTTAGCACAGCAACAATCCCAATTCAGACCATGGTCCCATGTCGCTGGGGCTCCAAACTTCCCTGGCCCGAGCGAGCTGATTATTAAATTGGATGACCAAACAGCAAACCTAATATTTCTTTGAGAAAACGGTAGACGCTAAACATGTGTCACGGTTACAGGCAGGCAATGGTGTCCATTATGGTCCAGTGAATGTTACAATTATGGCCAATGTATCCCCCCCCGCATGTTTATACTATACCTTTCTCTTTATTCGACTTTTAAGTGTATGTAAATATAATATATTCAATATAATATAACTATATGTCTTAAATATTATTTCATGAACCTCATGTTTTTTTGATTACTCTATTGTTGTAGCTTGCACTAAATAGCAGAGTAGCGACTTCTGTGAAAGGATAAAACAACTAACCGAGCAATGAAAGCAAATCGGAAACATTGCAGCTAACCAATAAGGGCATGTTCAGACGTGGCAGAATTCTGCAGGCACTGTCCACATCAATGCCGCACATAATCTGCGTTGCAGATTCCGTTGCGCCTTTGCCTAAAATGTGAAGTAAAATGCTGCGGATTGGTCGTGGCTGATTCAGGTGGAGTACATCCTGCTCTCTTTTAAAACATTCCATCTCAGTCTGGCTGTAGACCTCGAAACACATAGTTCCAGCCAGAATGATGAAATATCCTGTTCGCAAAAGCAATCCGCAACGCAACACACATAACATCTGCGGATTTCATTGCGTAATTTTGCAACTCCATTGAAGTCAATGGAGAAATTACGCCACAAGTACGCATCAAGTCCGCAACAGCCAGTGTATGCTGCGGACACCAAATTCCGCACCGCAGCCTATGGTCCGCAGTGGAGTGGTCAGCAACGTCTGCATGAAGATAACTAAAAAGGTGTGGAAATCAATGGACAGACTGTCTGCTGCGGATTTCCAGTGCGGACTGTCCGCAGCGGAATTCTACAGCAATTCCGCCACGTGTGAACCTGCCCTTATAAGGGTATGTTCACACGCCCTACTTATGGACGGGATTCAGGCGTTTTACGCCTCGAATTACGTCTGAAAAAACGACTCAAAACCATCTGCAAACATCTGCCCATTGAATTCAAAGGGTCTTACGGTGTTCTGTGCAGACGAGGTGTATTTTTACGCGTCGCTGTCAAAAGATGGCGTGTAAAATTACGGCCGTGTCAAAGAAGTGCATGTCACTTCTTGGGACGTAATTTGAGCCGTTTTTCATTGGCCCCATTGAAAAACAGCTCCAATTACATCCGTAATGGACGCTGCGAAAAACGCGTGCACTTGTCAAAACATCTGAAATTCATTAGCTGTTTTCGCCTGAAAACAGCTCCGTAATTTCAGACGTATTTGGCGTTGTCGTGTGCACATATCCTCATTGTACTTGCAGAGGCTGTTTCTGCATGGTAGCCTGGGTGCTTCCGTTAAGTAGCATAAGTTAAGCCTCCTCTGGTCATATCCAATATGTAATACTAACCAATAACGGAATGTTCACACGGCCAATTTTCGGGCTGTAAACTCCCCGAAAAACGACTGAAAAATCGGAAGCAGAACGCCTCCAAACATCTACCCATTGATTTCAATGGGAAAACGGCATTCTGTTCCGACGGAGCGTTTTTCGCAGAGTTTTTTTTCCGCGTAAAAAAACGGCCGCAAAAAAGAAGTGCAGGACACTTCTTGGGACGTTTTTGGAGCCATTTTCCATATACTCTAGTGAAAAAAGCTCCAAAAATGGGCGTAAAAAACGCAGCGAAAAACGCAGCGAAAATCACAAGTGGCACAAATAACGTCTGAAAATCAGGTGCTGTGTTCTCTTGAAAACAGCTCTGTATTTTAAGGTGTTTTTGACTCTGCGTGTGAACATGCCCTTAGCGCTAGAATAAAGCCATAGATGAGTGTTTAAAGAGAAGAGAAGGGATAAGCAGCACAATAGAGCCACATATGAGCATGTAAAGGGAAAGGATAGGAATAAGTGGCACAATGGAGCTACAGATGAGCGTGTAAAAGGAAGGAATAAGTGGCACACTAGTGCCAAAGATAAGCATGTAAAAAGAATGGAAGTAATGAGTGGCCCAATGGTGCCAAAAATGGGCATATTAAGAGAAGGAAAGGAATAAGTGGCACAATGAAGCCAGAGATGAGCGTGTAAACAGAAGGGAAGAAATAACTGGCAAAATGGTGCCAAAGACTATTTGAGTCTGAGGTGCCATCATTTGGCAATTAGTTACTTTACTCAAAGGAAGCAAGGTTATTTACTGAAAGGGTATGTTCCCACGACAACGCCAAATACGTCTGAAATTACGGAGCTGTTTTCAGGAGAAAACAGATCCTGAATTTCAGACATTTTTACAAGTGCACGCGTTTTTCGCGGCGTCTATTACGGACGTAATTGGAGCTGTTCTTCATTGGGTTCAATGAAAAACGGCTCCAATTACGTCCCAAAAAGTGTCCTGCACTTCTTTGACACGGCCGTAATTTTACGCACCGTCTTTTGACAGCGACGCGTAAAATGACAGCTCGTCTGCACAGAACATCGTAAGACCCACTGCAAGCAATGGGTAGATGTTTGCCGACGTATTAGAGCCGTTACGCCTGAAAAGGTCGTGTGCACATACCCTTAGCATAAATAGAGAGGAAAATAACCATTTTTTATAAAGTTTCCAGAGTATGTCTGTTGAAAGGAACTATGCTGTTTGACTAAGGCCGGGTTTACACGAGCGTGTGCGTTTTGCGCACGCAAAAAACGCAGCGTTTTGCGTGTGCAAAAGGCACTTAACAGCTCCGTGTGTCAGTCCTGTATGATGCGCTGCTGCGTGATTTTCTCGAAGCCGCCATCATTGACACTCCGTTTGGATGTTTGTAAACAGAAAAGTGGTGCTTTTCTGTTTTCATTCATCCTTTTCAGTGCTGTTGCGCGAATCACGCTTGTCCCACGGAAGTGCTTCCGTGTGACATGCGTGATTTTCACGCACCCATTGACTGCAATGGGTGCGTGATGCACGAACAGCGCACAAATATAGAACATGTCGTGAGTTTTTCGCAGCGGACACACGCTGCGCAAAAATCACGCACCTGTCTGCACGGCCCCATAGACTAATATAGGTCTGTGCGACGCGCGTAAAAATCACGCGCGTTGCACGGACGTATAACACACTCGTGTAAACGAGCCCTAAAAGTGACTGTGTATTTCTGTAAGGTAGAAATTCATGACCCTTCTAAGCTTTCACTGCATTCTCTAAAGGATGAAATTATCAGCAAGCTGGAAAGATGTAGAATGCATAAGCACGCTTAAATGAGGCATATTATTAAAAGCCAATGGTAATTATGAAATTAAAATATGAGCTAATTAAATAAGAAATAATATTTTCTTATAGAAATTGTGGGAAATGCAGGTATTAAAGGCTTGAGATTTACTTTGCAGTCTATTTTTCTGGCAGTTATAACGTTTAGCTTGCCTTTAAGCATCAATTTACAGTTTACATATAGAATTAATCTACATAGAAAGTTTAGTAACTTCATAAACACATTGTATTATTTATTGTAGTATTTATTTTTCAGGGAATGTTCACACGAGGTCATTACGTCCGTAATTGACAGATGTATTTCGGCCGCAAGTCCCGGACCGAACACACTGCAGGGAGCCGGGCTCCTAGCATCATAGTTATGTACGACGCTACATAAGTATGATGCTAGGAGCCCGGCTCCCTGCACTGTGTTCGGTGCGGGACTTGCGGCCGAAATACGTCCGTCAATTACAGACGTAGTGACCTCGTGTGAACATACCCTTACTGATCCTGAGTTACAACCTGTATCTGAGCTGTATTCATAAATCTGAAGGCTTCAGAGCTGAAATCTCTAAGTTGCCCTAAGGGTATGTTCACACGGCCCATTTACAGACGTAATTCGGGCGTTTTACGCTTCAAATTATGCCTGAAAAGATGGCTCCAATGTGTCTGCAAACATCTGCCCATTGCTTGCAATGGGTCTTATGATGTTCTGTTCAGGCAAGGTGTATTTTTACGCGTCACTGTCAAAAGACGGCGCGTAAAAAGACGCCTGCCTCAAAGAAGTGCATGTCACTTCTTGGGACGTAATTGGAGCCGTTTTTCATTGACTCCATTGAAAAACAGCTCCAATTACGTCCGTAATGGATGCCGCAAAAAACGCGTGCACTTGCAAAAACTTCTGAAATTCAAGAGCTGTTTTCGCCTGAAAACAGCTCCGTAATTTCAGACGTATTTTGGTAAGACGTGTGAACATACCCTTACTGGCCCATTGTCTGCACACAACTTGCACAGGTGAGGCTCTGTTTACAATCTCATTTAAAGGTTTCTGTCAAGATTTGGTTTATTTATTATGCCATTTGTGGTATTTGTAATGGCAAGAGAAGTGCAGTCTACAGCGCAATTCTTGCAGTAGAAAATACAGACGGAACCCTGACAGACCATATTAAAGTCAAATAAGTCTGTCAATGTGTCTGTTTGGATCTGTTGTAAAACAGATCCGTCACAGCAGTCATTACATAGTTACATAGTTACGTAGTTAGTACGGCTGAAAAAAGACACATGTCCATCAAGTTCAACCAAGGGACGGGAAAAGGGAAGGAAAAATTCCTACACATAGGAGCTAATACTTTTTTGTTCTAGGAAATGATCTAACCCTTTTTTAAAGCCATCTACTGTCCCTGCTGTGACCAGCTCCTGCGGTGACTATTCCATAGATTCACAGTTCTCACGGTAAAGAAGGCATGTCGCCTCTGCAGGTTGAACCTTTTTTTCTCCAGACGGAGGGAGTGCCCCCTTGTTTTTTGAGGGGGTTTTACAAGGAACAGGATTTCACCATATTTTTTGTATGTGCCATTAATATATTTATATAAGTTAATCATGTCCCCCCTTAGTCGTCTTTTTTCAAGGCTAAATAGGTTTAATTCTTTTAATCTTTCCTCATAACTTAAATTCTCCATGCCCCTAATTAGCTTCGTTGCTCTTCTTTGTATTTTTTCCAACTCCAGGGCATCCTTTCTATGAACTGGAGCCCAGAACTGAACTGCATATTCTAGATGAGGCCTCACTAATGCTTTGTAAAGTGGTAATATTACATCCCTGTCCCGCGAGTCCATGCCTCTTTTAATACACAACAATATCCTGCTGGCCTTTGAAGCAGCTGATTGACACTGCATGCTGTTATTTAGTTTATGATTTACAAGTACACCCAGATCCTTCTCAACAAGTGAATCCGCCAGTGTAGCTCCCCCTAGGACATATGATGCATGCAGGTTGTTGGTACCCAGATGCATAACTTTACATTTATCTACATTAAACTTCATCTGCCAAGTGGACGCCCAAACACTTAGTTTGTTTAAATCTGCCTGCAATTCATGAACATCTTCCATAGACTGAACTATATTACATAGCTTGGTGTCATCTGCAAAAATAGAAATAGTGCTATTAATCCCATCCTCTATATCATTAATAAATAAGTTGAATAATAGTGGTCCCAGCACTGAACCCTGGAGTACACCACTTATTACCGGGGACCATTCAGAGTAGGAATCATTGACCACAACTCTCTGGATACGGTCCTTGAGCCAATTCTCAATCCAATTACAAACTATATTTTCTTAACCTATAGTCCTTAATTTACCCATTAGGCGTCTATGGGGGACAGTGTCAAATGCCTTTGCAAAGTCCAAAAACACTAAATCCACAGCAGCCCCTCTGTCTAGGCTTCTGCTTACCTCTTCATAAAAACAGATTAGGTTAGTTTGACAACTTCTGTCCTTAGTAAAACCGTGCTGGCTGTCACTTATAATACTATTTTTTGTCACATAATCCTGTATATATTCCCTCAATAGCCCCACGATGGATGTTAAGCTTACTGGTCTATAATTACACGGGGAAGACCTAGAGCCCTTTTTGAAAATAGGCACCACATTTGCGCTGTTCCAGTCCCTTGGCACTATACCAGTCACTAGAGATTCTCTGAATATTATGAAAAGGGGGACAGAAATAACTGAACTAAGCTGTTTAAGAATTCTAGGGTGTAACCCATCTGGTCCCGGGGCCTTGTGCACATTTATTTTATTTAATTTAGCTTGGACCATATCTACATTCATCCAATACAGTATATAAACTGATATATTAACAGCCCTGGCACCGGCTACATCAGCTGCTCTTTCTTCAGTTGTATATACAGAGCTAAAGAACCCATTTAGTAACTCTGCTTTCTCTTGATCCCCTGTGACCAACTCCCCATTACCATTATCTAGGGGTCCTACATGTTCAGACCTTGGCTTTTTAGCATTTATATACTTGAAGAATTTTTTGGGATTTGTTTTACTATCCTTGGCCACCTGCCTTTCATTTTGTATCTTTGCTAATTGTATTACCTTTTTACAGATTTTATTAAGCTCTTTATATTTTACAAAGGCTGCAGCTGTACCCTCAGATTTGTATTTTTTAAATGCCCTTTTTTTGTCATGTATTGCCCCTTTCACAGAAGGTGTAAGCCATGTGGGATTTAATTTGATTCGTTTATACTTGTTACCTATAGGAATACATTTTGCACTATAATAACTCAAAGTAGATTTGAAAATCTCCCATTTATCGTTTGTCCCATTATTTGACATTAGTTCTTCCCAGTCTATATCCTGAATTGCAGCCCTCATCCTGGGGAAATTGGCTTTCTTAAAATTAAATGTTTTTGCCCTCCCAGCCTGCGTTTGTTTTTTACAGTATAGGTAAAATGTAACTATATTATGATCACTGTTACCGAGGTTTTCACGAACATTGACATTCCCAACAAGATCTGCATTATTAGAAATGACCAGATCCAACAGAGCTTCACCTCTAGTCGGGTCTTCCACAAACTGGCCCATAAAATTTTCCTGCAACAGGTTGAGGAAATGTCTCCCCTTTGCAGTTGAAGCTGAACCATGACACCAATTATTATCCCGGAAATTAAAATCTTCCATTATCACTACAGTACCCGCCTGTGCAGCCCGGTCCATCTGGTTATATAGCTGACCTGCCATCTCCTCAGTTATATTGGGGGGTCTATAGATTACACCAAAAGTATTTTTTTCAGTGTTTACCTCCCTTTCTAGTTCCACCCACAAGGTTTCAACCTCCTCACAGTATTCACCCACTATTGTCTCTTTCACACTCGCCTTCATATCATTTCTCACGTACAGACATACACCACCGCCTTTCATATTTGTCCTGTCTTTCCGAAACAGTGTAAAACCCTGTAGATTTACAGCCCAGTCATGTGAAGAGTCCAGCCATGTTTCAGCAACACCAACTATATCTATATTTTCTTCCAGTATCAAGGCCTCCAGCTCCCCCATTTTGCTTGCTAGACTTCTGGCATTTGTGAACATACACTTTAACTTGCCTGTCAGTTTTTCACTTTTATTATCAGAAATGTGATTTGACATTATTTGGGCATTTTTATTTACACTGCTGTTTTGTAATGAAAGGATCTCCTTATCTTGTTGCCTAGTCCTCTCCCCACATTCTGTTTCTCCCCCCACCAATATAGTCTGACCCCTCTCTAACCTGGCTACCCCTTTTTTTTCTACATTGACCTCCCTCCTCAGCCCTAGTTTAAATACTCCACCACTCCAGCTAGAATTCTCTCCCCCAGCACAGCGGACCCCCTTCCATTTAGGTGCAAATCATCTGCAGAATACTGTTTGTACCCCAATGAAAAGTCAGCCCAGTGCTCTAGGAACCCAAATCCTTCTCCTCTACACCAAGACTTCAGCCATGCATTTAACTCCCTAAGATCCCGCTGTCTTTCCTGTGATGCACATGGCACAGGCAGTATTCCTGAGAATACAACCTTGGAGGTCCTTCCCTTCAGCTTGTAGCCTAGTTCTTTAAAATTATTCTTAAGGCTCCTCCACCTACCATTTATTCTGTCGTTGGTACCGACATGGACCACGACAGCTGGATCATCACCAGCCCCTCCCAGCAATTTGTCCACCCGTTCCACCACATGCCGAACCCTGGCACCAGGGAGACAGCAAACCATTCGGTTGAGGTGGTCTTGGCGACAAATAATTCTATCCGTCTTCCTGATTTATAGAATCCCCTACGACTATCAATTGTCTTGGCTTACCTGCATTACCATCCCGCTGACTACTAGCTGGGCTGTTCTCCCGGCTGTTAGGGAGATCAGTATCCACTAGGGCTGCCATTTCTGAGACTGACACCCATGCATCATCACCCAACTTGGCAATTTTGGTTGGAATGTCAGAAACCAGTCATGGCTCCATTAAATATAGAAGCCATGTCGTTTGTGTGAACGGAGCTGGATTTGCGTTCCTGGAAATACAGTTTTTACACCAGACACTGCACTGATATAGGAGAAGCTAATTTTTGCCACGTCCCCGCATGAGCTCATATAAGCAATTCAAAATATGTCTGTCGATGTGTTTGTCCTTATTTTTCAATTGCAACCAAAAGTATTGTGAATGCAGTTCTGGACAAGCTAAAAATACAAGCTGTTACTGAGAACTAGTGCAGATATGTAATGTAATTCATTAAGGCCTCATTCACATCTGCGTCAGGCTTCCGTTCATGGGTTCCATTAGATCTCTCCGTCAGGGGAACCCGTGAACGGAATGCCAAACGAAAACCATAGCATCTGTTTGCATTACCATTGATATCAATGGTAATTCTTCCATTGCAAATAGTTTCCATTTGTCTCCGTTCCTTAAGGTTTCCTTTTTCTTAGCGGAAACAATAGCGCAGTTGAGCATGCTATTGTTTGCGCTAAAAAGACTGAAACCTTACGGAATAGAGACAAACTAAAACCATTTGCAACGGTAGAATTACCATTGATATCAATGGTAATGCAAACAGAAGCTATGGTTTCCGTTTGGCATTCCATTCATGGGTTCCCCTGTTGGAGAGATGTAACGGAACCCATGAACGGAAGCCCGACGAAGATTTGAATGAGACCTAACAAAGTAAAAAAAAAAAAGCAACGTCTATATTGAGATAGATTATATAAGTAATATTAACCCCTTCACGTCGGTACGTCCTGGAGCAGGGAGAGAAGTATGGGGCACGCTCACATGCTGAGCACGCTCCATACGCTGTGGGTGTCAGCTGTTTTTTTACAGCTGACATCCGGCACTAACGACCAGGAACAACAATCGTGCTGCTAACGGCCAGGAACAACGATCGTGCTGTTCCTGTACTTTTAACCCCTCAAATGCTGCGGTCATTCTCATCTGAGGCGTCTCTTGTAATTCAGCTAAATTCTTGAATAAGAGTCAGACAATTAAAACAAATTATTTTTTTATTACATGACAAATGCTTGGTCTGTTATGACCCTCACAGGCGTTTGACAGAATAGACTCTGTACTGTTAGGTTGGGTTCCCACAGGTCGGATATGCTGCGTAAAAACCACGCAGCGTATCCGACCTGGAGCCCGCAGCACCTTACGTCTGAAAAACTGCACCACATTGTGGTTTTTCGGCCAGAATTTCTGCTGTGGTAAGCAGCGTAGACATAATTTAAGCCCATACTTACCTAGGCCGTTGTCATGGTGATGCATCCATCCGTGACTGTCAGGTCAGGCCTCCCTGTATGACGCTAAAGCCCATTTGACCACTGTAGGCTATGATTGGCTGCAGCGGTCAGATGGGATAAAACGTCATCCCAGGAAGCCGGACTGAAGGAAGAAGCAGGGAGTTCTTGGTAAGTATGAATCTTTAAAAAACATTTTTTGAGTTGCGTTTTTTTGTGTCAGCATCGCTGCGATTACGCTGCAAAAGTCGCAAAACACTTGACTTTGTTGCGGGTTTTGCAACACCATTGAATTCAATGGGGAAAACCCACAACAGAAAAGCAACGAAAACGCAGCATAAATTGACATGCTGCGGATTTAAATTTCACAACGCAGGTCAATTTATTAACGTTTTCACTGGTTTTTTTTTCAGCAGCGTGGACATAAGATTTTCAAAATCTCATCCACTGTGCTGCTACTGTAAATGCTGTGGAATTTCCGCACACAATTTTCTTGCGGAATTTCTGCAGCGTTTATGCTTTGTGGGAACCCGGCCTTAGCTTGGTAGCAGTCAGGCTGGTTCTAGCATTGCTTTCACCTGCCTCAAGTATTCTAACTAGTACCTATCCTGTCAACTAATAAACATATATTTTATACCGTACACGTTTCTGCTGAATAACTACATTTGATCAGGCAGTCCCGGTCTCTCACCGCTGTCCCACCGTCCCGGCGGTCTGAAATGTCCAGCTGGGCGCTGCATCCAAACAGCTGATCACTGCTGACTGCAGCAGCGATCAGAAGGCAGGGGTCTTGCGGCGGTGTTCTCACTGCGATCGATGCCGGCCCGGGAGTGGACCAGTCCAGTCATCTGACCTCACCGGTCAGGTGACTGGACTGGTCCACTCCATATTATCAAGTATGTACATATACCCTATTGATGATGAGGCGGAATGTAGATGCATTAAGCAATGAGGCGGATGATATTTTGGCAATTGTCCTTAAGTTGCTATTTTGTCCTAAAGTTGCATTAAGTTGCAAGATAATAGACTATTATGTTGGCATTTATACCCAAATAGAGGTGGCTAACTGTGATGGTCAAGTACTCTAAGACATGCAGGATAGATCATTCAGTAATAGTCTAGTACTCTAAGGTATACATGATATGTCATGCATTAACTATATACAGTGAGGATTATATGTCGCTACCCCTGGACACTATTCCAGTGTCAACTGCCCATTGGCAATGACACTGTATAATCTCAAATGGTGATATTAACCCTTAATGACAAGCCTATTTTAAACCTTAATGACCAAGCCATTTTTTACGTTTTTCCATCGTCGCATTCCAAGAGCTTTTTTATTTTTGCGTCGACATAGCTGTATAAGGTCTTGTTTTTTGCGGGACAAGTTGTATTTTTTAAAAGCACCATTTTAAGGTACATATTATTTATTGATTAACTTTTATTAACTTTTTTTTGGGGGGGGAATAGAAAAAAAACAGAAATTTTGCCACACTTTTTTGCATCCTGAATCTACGCCGTTTACCGTGTGGTATAAATAACACAATAACTTTATTCAGCGGGTTGTTACGATTACAATGATACCAAATTTGTATAGATTTTGTATGTTTTACTGCTTTTACACAGTAAAAACGCTTTTTTTTCAAAATTATTTGTTTTTGTGTCTCCATATTTGAAGAGCCATAACTTTTTTATTGTTCCGCCGATGCAGTCGTATTAGGGCTTTTTTTTTGCGGTAAGACTTTTTATTGGTACCAGTTTGGAGTAGATGCGACTTTTTGATCACTTTTTATCACATTTTTTTAATGTCAGTAATCACAGAAAACAGCAATTTTTCCATAATTTTTTATTACATTTTTTACGGCGTTCACCGTGCGGGTTAAATAATGTAATAGATTTATAGTCGGGGTCGTTACGGATGCAGCGATACCAAATATGCGTAACTTTTTTACTTTATTTTGTTTTTTTAATAGTAAAGCAGTTTGTAAGGGGAAAAGTGGGTTTTTAAATTTTTTTTTTCACTTTTTTTTTAATTAACTTTATTCAACTTTTTTTTAAACATTTTTACTAGTCTCACTAGGGGACTTTAATCGCTATTATAATATACTGCAATACTTTTGTATTGCAGTGTATTACTGCCTGTCCGTTTAAAACGAACAGGCATTTGCTAGGTCATGCCTCCGGCAGGCATTCACTACAGGCAGACATGGGGGCCTTTATTAGGGGACCTATTTTAGTCAACGGGGCCATTCAGACAGTCCGTGATTTTCACGCAGCGTATGACTGCTGCATAAAACTCACGACATGTCCTGTACTTGGCCATTTTTCGCGCATTCTAAGCACTTCCGTGTGTCGCGTGTGATTCGCACAACAGTAGATAAAGAAATGAAGGAAAAAATAAAAGCACTTCCTTAATTTATTTTTCTAAACATCAAAACCGCGTGTCATAAGGATGGCATATGCGTGAAAATCACGCAGCCATGCACCATTCACTGATGACACACGGAACTGCAATTCGCGCATAACGTTCGTATGAATAAGGCCTTAATGTGAGGCATACGGAGGTTCAAAATTCTTCACACCACATGCCTCACATCAAAAAACTGAAGAACTTTTTTTTTTTAATTATTATTATTATTGTTGCCAAGTATTGTTTTGGTATTGAGAATCGCAATAATACACAAAGTATTGGTATTAAAGTCCAAATTCTGGTATCATGACAAGAGGCGTAACTAGGTTCTCCAGCAACCGGGGCAAAGATTCAGTTTGGCGCCCCCCCCCCAACCTCTTTCCCGACATCTCCTTCCCCCTCGCCGTGTCTGTTTCCTCTACCAATCGACGTGTCATTTCTTTTTATGTAACGCGAGCATAAAAACATTTGTACATTTCACAAGCAATATGGTTCTATACAAAACACCAGAACCAAGCTCACTACATATATACAACACCAGCACAAATACAGCTCAATTTAGTGCAACCCCTGCCGTATAGGTTTGTACGGCGTAAAACTACAGCTCCCAGCATGGCCCAAACAGTGATAAGGATATGCTGGGAGATGCCGTTTCACAAAAAATAAATCCTATCATAATCATACCACCCATCATCTCGCTGCAGATCATACAGTGACTACAGTACTGATTAGAGGCAGAATAAACATTTACATTAAGTGACTCACCGGTGACGTCTCAGATTCTAGTTCTTTCTCTCCATCCAGTCCAGACCTCTATGATGACTTCTCCCGGTCACAGCCCATTTATGCAGTTTGCCGCTCAGATGTCTTCAACTTCTCACTTTTCCAACATTTCTGCACCTATAAATAAATATAAAGTTATCATTATACCACACACTACACCCCTAAATATAATAGCGCCATACACTGCACCTCTAATTATAATAGCACCATACACCATGTCCCACACACACACTGTGCCCCCTGTAGATAGTGCCTGCCATAGAGCCGCCTGTAGATAGTGCCTGCCATAGAGTCCCTGAACTATTAGTTCCCTTTCTCATCATTTGGTACTTTCTTGTGGCGCAGGCGGCGCGATGACGTCATCGCGCCGCCTGCCGTTTTTCCGCTGGAGCAGGCCAGATCAGAAAACACCAGGCCTGCATCAGCGGAAACTTTATTGCTGAGCCCCGCCAATGCTAGTAACTCCTAGCGCGGGGACTCCTTTGTATCTGCAGGAGTCTCCACACAAGGTTTATAGTGGCACACGCAACCGAGATGCGCTAAAATTTTGGCTCATCTCGGGTGATCCTGCGCCACTTATAAGGCTCAGTAACTAAGCAGTGACAGCTCTAAGCTGTCATTAGTTAGTTTACATCACGTGATGGCTGGTTACCTAAGTTCATTCGCCTAAGTAGGCCAATGAACTGAGGTAACCTGGGACCACGTGATGTAAACTAACTAATGACAGCTTAGAGCTTAGTTTACTGTCACAGTCCCAGGAAGGTAAGTATAATAATGGTTTTGCGTTTTTACTTATTAGTGTTACTAAAGATTTTTGTGTGTTTTTTTACAGGTTTGGTCGTTGGACTATGTCGGATTTGAGGACTACTTTGATTACAGCGTTTTTATTTTTAATAAAATAGTTAACGAGTGTTGTGCCTTTATTTAAATAAAATATTTTTTCTGTCTTGGGTGTTTTTTTAAAAATTTCATTACTACTGCCTTAGTAATGGTGGCAGTCTGATAGACCGCGTCCATTACTAAGGCAGGGCTTAGTGTTAGCCGGAGAAGAGGCTAAGACTAACCTCTCCATTATTACCCCGGTACCCACCGCCACGAGGGGTGCCGGGAAGAGCCGGGTACGATCCAGTACCCGACCATCTGTAGTGATGATCGGGTACTGGGGCATCCGCAGCCTGGTATTGGGCTAGGAAAGCCCAAAAACAATGAGCCTTCCCAACCCTGGTAATGCTAGGCTGCTGCTGCTTAATAGTTGGCCCTGATAACAGACCAAGCAATTGTCATGTAATAAATAAATAATCAATTTTAATCGACTTAATCCAGGAAGAATCTAATATCATCTCCAACTTGATATTTTGTCTTTGTATTGATATTTGAATTTTTGTCTTTCTAGTATCAATACTTGCTATTTGCAGTTAGTATTGACACTTTTGTGCTATTATTGACACCTATATATTTTCTTCTCATTCAGATGGAGAGACAGGATATGGACTAAGATCTGTTCAGCTGTTTAAAAACTGTTACACATTGATCCCCGACATGTTTCGCCATAATTTACAGTTTCAACGTACATTGCATGTGAATAGGGTTTTACTTAATTACATTTACATACTGGGGAAAAATTCTTTTGAGATGTTTAAATCTACCAGGTCACAAATTTCCTGTGAATTTGACCCATTGCAATGCAAAAAGAGATTTCTGTGGCAAAATTTGTGAAAAAGTCTACATATAAGGCAAGATTCACAAGGGACATGAATGTTGCAGATTTTTCCGCAGCGTTACCCCAGAAATTCTGCAGCATTTCCGCAGCAAAAATGCAGAATGCTCTGATTTCCATCCAGAAAATGTTCTGTAGTATGTAGATGAGATTTGTTCAAATCTTCTATACATGGCTGGGACTGTAAGGGCGGGTTCACACATGGCGGAATTTCACTTAAATTCCGCTGCGGACACTCCGCAGCGTTAATCCGCAGCGGAGCCGTTTCTCCATTGACTTTCACTTTAATTTAGCAGTGTTCGTTTACACGATGCGTACAATTCCGCTGCGGAGCATAGGCAGCGGAGCGGAATTTGGTGTCCGCAGCATGCTCTGTCTGTTGCGGAGCAGTGGCGGACTGGTTGCGGACTCATGGCGGAATTTCTCCATTGACTTCAATGGAGAGTCAAAATTCCGCAATGAAGTCCGCAGATCTTATGTGTGCTGCGGAGCGTATTGTTTTTACTACCATGACATTTCTTCATTCTGGCTGGACCTATGTATTTCTAGGTCTACAGCCAGACTGAGGAAGTCAATGGGGCTCCCGTAATGACGGGAGCGTTGCTAGGAGACGTCTGTAAATAGTCACTGTCCAGGGTGCTGAAAGAGTTACGCGATCGGCAGTAACTGTTTCTGCACCCGGGACAGTGACTACCGATCTCAATATACATGTATCTGTAAAAAAAAATATAAGTTCATACTTACCGAGAACTCCCTGCGTCTGTCTCCAGTCCGGCCTCCCGTCCGGCCTCCCAGGATGACGTTTCAGTGTAAGTGACGGCTGCAGCCAATCACAGGCCAAGCACAGGCTGCAGCGGTCACATGGACTGGAGCGTCATCCAGGGAGGTCGGGCCGGATGCCGAAAGAGGGACGCGTCACCAAGACAACGGCCGGTAAGTATGAATTTCTTTGACTTTCACTAGGGAAAGTGCTGTCCCTTCTCTCTATCCTGCACTGAATAGGGAGAAGAGAAGCACTTTTCCTGCAGTCCGCAGCGGCCAGTCCGCATCAATTTTCTGCACATTTTGTGCAGATCCGCTGCAGAATCTGCAACGCAGATTCTGTGCGGCATTGATGCGGACAGTTGCGGAGGAATTCCGCCATGTGTGGTCATGCCCTAATAGGCTGCAGATATTCCACAATGCAAGTTAGGGTATGTTCACATGCAGTGAGCAAAAACATCTGAAAATACGGAGCTGTGTTCAGGCGAAAACAGCTCCTGATTTCCAGAAGTTTTTTTAACAACTCATGTTTTCCGCTGCTTTTTTTACGGCCGTTTTTGGAGCTGTTTTTCAATGGAGTCAATGAAAAACGCCTCCAAAAACGTCCCAAGAAGTGTCCTGCACTTCTTTTGACGAGCCGTCATTTTACGTGCCATATTTTGACAGCGACACGTAAAATAAAGGCTTGTGGGAACAGAACATCGTAATTCCCATTGAAAGCAATGGGCAGATGTTTGTAGGCGTATTAGGGGCGTTTTTAAGGGTAATTCGAGGCGTAAAACATCTGCCGCATGTGACTATACCCGAAGATATACCTCTACTGAAATGTAGAATTGATACTTATTTCAAAAAGTTTTGAAATCCTGAAAGACTTTTATATAAATCAATTTGACCTTATTCTGCTGGCATGATGCAACTGAAATTCCTATTGTTTCCATCTGCAAAAACTGTAGCTTGGCATTTTATTTTCAGGCGTATTTCGGGGCGTTTATGCCTCGAAAAACGGCTGAAAAAACGGAAGCTGAATGCCAATAAACATCTACACATTGAAATCAATGGGACATACAACATTTAGTTAATACGGGGCGTCTTTTTAGGCCGCTGTTTTAAAAAATGGAGCGTAAAAAGACGCTCCGTAAAAAGAAGTGGCTGTCACTTCTTGAGGCGTTTTTTCGAGCTGATTTTCCATTGAACACTAAGGCTGGGTTCACACGACCTATTTTCAGACGTAAACGAGGCGTATTATGCCTCGTTTTACGTCTGAAAATAGGGCTACAATACGTCGGCAAACATCTGCCCATTCATTTGAATGGGTTTGCCGACGTACTGTGCAGACGACCTGTCATTTACGCGTCGTCGTTTGACAGCTGTCAAACAACGACGCGTAAAAATACAGCCTCGTCAAAAGAAGTGCAGGACACTTCTTGCAGACATAATTTTCTTCATTGAACTCAATGAAGCACAGCTCAAAATTTACGGCTGTCAGGGAAGCCTCGCAAAATGCGAGGAGCAGCATTTACGACTGAAACGAGGCAGCTGTTTTCTCCTGAAAACAGTCTGTCATTTCAGACGTAAAAGCCTGCTACCGTGTGCACATACCCTTAGGCTGGGTTCACACAACCTATATTCAGATGTAAACGAGGCGTATTATGCCTCGTTTTACGTCTGAAAATAGGGCTACAATACGTCGGCAAACATCTGCCCATTCATTTGAATGGGTTTGCCGACGTACTGTGCAGACGACCTGTAATTTACGCGTTGTCGTTTGACAGCTGTCAAACGACGACGCGTAAATTGACTGCCTCGGCAAAGAAGTGCAGGGCACTTCTTTGCAACGTAATTTGAGCCGTTCTTCATTGAACTCAATGAAGAACAACTCAAGATTTACGAGCGTCACAGACGCCTCGCATAATACGAGGAGGAGCAGTTACGTGTAAAACGAGGCAGCTGTTTTCTCTTGAAAACAGTCTGTCTTTTCACACGTAAATGCCTGCTATCGTGTGCACATACCCTTATCGTGTGCACATACCCTAAGAAAAACGCCTCAAAAAACGCCTCAAAAGAAGCCTGAAAAGAAGTCTCAGGGTATATTCACACGCTTAGCAAAATACGTCTGAAAATACGTCTCCAAAAACGTCCCAAGAAGTATCTTGCACTTCTTTTTCGGGGACGTCTTTTTACGCGCCATATTTTGACAGCGATGCGTAAAATTAAGCCTCGTGGGAACAGAACACCGTAAATCCCATTGCAAGCAATGGGCAGATGTTTCGAGGCATAATGGTGCAGTCTTTTCAGGGGTAATTTGAGGCGTAAACGGACCGAATTACATCTGAAACCACTGCGTGTGAACATACTCTCAAAAGAAGCTCCAAATTAAAAGAAGCTTCATTTTCAGCTTCAAAAACGCCTGAAAATCAGAGACTGTACTCTCTGAAATCAGCTCCGTATTTTCAGTCGTTTTTTGTTAAGCGTGTGAACATACCCTTAGGAGTATATTACGCAAGATGAGATCATTTAGGCAGGTGAATTCAGTTTACATTTTTGATAAACACATTGAAAAACTAAAACTGCAATGTTCTGCTAAAGGGTATGTTCACACACAACAGATTTGTTGCAGAAATTTCTGTGAGGGTATGTGCACACGATAGCCGGCATTTACGTGTGAAAAGACAGACTGTTTTCAAGAGAAAACAGCTGCCTCGTTTCACACGTAAATGCTCCTCCTCGTATTATGTGATGCGTCTATGACGCTCGTAAATCTTGAGCTGCTCTTCATTTAGTTCAATGAAGAACGGCTCAAATTACGTTGCAAAGAAGTGCCCTGCACTTCTTTGCCGAGGCAGTCAATTTACGCGTCGCCGTTTGACAGCTGTCAAACGACGACGCGTAAATTACAGGTCGTCTGCACAGTACGTCGGCAAACCCATTCAAATGAATGGGCAGATGTTTGCCGACGTATTGTAGCCCTATTTTCAGGCGTAAATCGAGGCATAATACGCCTCGTTTACGCCTGAAAATAGGTCGTGTGAACCCAGCCTGACTGTTCTAATTCATCTGAATGGGGCTTGTAGAAATCCATGCACGTTCTATAAAAACAACGATATTCAGATGCCAGAATTTCTGCAATAAATCTGCTGTGAGTGAATATACCCAAAGAAAATCAAATAATTTACCGTATTTTTCGGACAATAAGACGCACCTGACTATAAGACGCACCCAGGGTTTATACAACAGAAAATAGGGGAAAATTTCATATTTTACTACTTTTACAAAGAAAAAACAATTTGTTTTTATTTATTTTATTTTATTTTTACATTGTGCTTGGGGAAAAATGGGAAAAGTTTTTTTTTTTTAAATTTTAATATTTTTTTACACTTCTAAAAATTTATCTAACTTATTTTTACACATTTTATTAGTTCCTTTAGGGTACTTGAACCAGCGATCATTAGATTGCTTGTACAATACACCTCAAAACATGGATGAGTTATAGAAACAGCGTAACTCACTCAGCTACATTGTTTCCGTAACTCCCATAACAGTGATTGGCAGCTACAGAAGTAGTGAACCATCCGAGCTATGCTGTTTCTGTAACTATTAGGCTGGGTTCACACAACCTATTTTCAGATGTAATGGAGGCGTTTTACGCCTCGAATTACGTCTGAAAAAAACGGCTCCAATACATCGGCAAACATCTGCCCATAAGGCTGGGTTCACACGACCTATTTTCAGACGTAAACGAGGCGTATTATGCCTCGTTTTACGTCTGAAAATACGGCTACAATACGTCGGCAAACATCTGCCCATTCATTTGAATGGGTTTGCCGACGTACTGTGCCGACGACCTGTCATTTTACGCGTCGCTGTCAAAAGACGGCTCGTAAAATTACAGCCTCGTCAAAAGAAGTGCAGGACACTTCTTGGGACGTTTTTGGAGCTGTTTTCTCATAGACTCCAATAAACAGCTCCAAAAACAGCCGTAAAAAACGCTGCGAAAAACGCGAGTTGCTCAAAAAACGTCTGAAAATCAGGGGCTATTTTCCCTTGAAAACAGCTCCGTATTTTCAGACGTTTTTTGTTAAGCGTGTGAACATACCCTTAGGCTGGGCTCACACGACCTATTTTCAGACGTAATGGAGGCGTTTTACGTCTGAAAAAACGGCTCCAATACGTCGGCAAACATCTGCCCATTACTTTCAATGGGCTTTACGATGTACTGTGCCGACGACCTGTCATTTTACACGTCGCTGTGAAAAGACGGCTCGTAAAATTACAGCCTCGTCAAAAGAATGCAGGACACTTCTTGGGACGTTTTTGGAGCTGTTTTCTCATAGACTCCAATGAAAACAGCTCCAAAAACGGCCGTAAAAAACGCAGCGAAAACGCAGCGAAAAACGCGAGTTGCTCAAAAAAACATCTGAAAATCAGTCGCTGTTTTCCCTTGAAAACAGCTCCGTATTTTCAGACGTTTTTTGTTAAGCGTGTGAACATACCCTAAGGGTATGTTCACACGGCAGCCTCCGTTATGGCTGAAATTACGGAGCTGTTTTCAGGAGAAAACAGCTCCGGAATTTCAGACGTAATGGCAAGTGCAGGCGCTTTTCGCTGCATCCATTACGGACGTAATTGGAGCTGTTTTTCCATGGAGTCAATGGAAAATGGCTCCAATTACGTCTCAAGAAGTGACAGGCACTTCTTTGACGTGGGCATCTTTTTTACGCGCCGTCTTTTCACAGCGGCGCGTAAAAAAAATGACCGTCGGCACAGTACATCGTAAAGCCCATTCAAATGAATGGGCAAATGTTTGCCGGCGCTTTGGTGCCGTATTTTTGGACGTAATTCGAGGTTAAAACGCCCAAATTACGTCCGTAAATAGGGTGTGTGAACCCAGCCTAAGGGTATGTTCACATGCTTAACAAAAAACATCTGAAAAATACGGAGCTGATTTCAGAGAAAACAGCCTCTGATTTTCAGGAGTTTTTGAAGCTGAGGGTATGTTCACATGCACTAATTACGGACGTAATTCGGGCGTTTTTGCCCCGAATTATGTCCGAAAAATGCGGCTTGAAAGCGTTGACAAACATCTGCCCATTGAAAGCAATGGGCTGACGTTTGTCTGTTCACACAAGGCGTGTATTTACGCGCCGCTGTCAAATGACGGTGCGTAAATAGACACCCGCGTCAAAGAAGTGACCTGTCACTTCTTGGGGCGTAATTGGAGCCGTTATTCCTTGACTCCAATGAAAAGCAGCGCCAATTACGTCCGTAATGGACGCGGCTTTCAAGCACCTGCACATGCCGTTACGGCTGAAATTACTGGGTGCGTGAAAATCACGCGCAGCACACGAAAGCACTTCTGTGTGTCGCGCGTGATTCGCGCAACAGTAGATCAAGAAATGAATGGAAAAATAAAACCACTTCTTTCATTTATTTTTCTAAATATCAAAACCGCGTGTCATAAGGATGGCATATGCGTGAAAATCACGCAGAAACGCAGCAAACACTTATGGCACACGGAACTGCAATGCGCAAAAAACGCAGCGTTTTATGCGTGCGCAAAACGCACACGTACGTGTGAATAAGGCCTTAGGGTATGTTCACACGCAGTTTTCAGATGTAATTTGGCCGTTTACACCTCGAATTACTCCGGAAAAAACGCCCCTAAAACGCCTACAAACATCTGCCCATTGCTTGCAATGGGTTTTACGGTGTTCTGTTCCCACGCGTTGTAATTTTACGCGTCGCTGTCAAAATATGGCGCATAAAGAGACGCCCGCGAAAAAGCAGTGCATGTCACTTCTTGGGATGTTTTTGGAGCCGTTTTTCCATTGACTCCATTGAAAAACAGCTCCAATAACAGCTGTAAAATATGCCACGAAAAACGCGGGTTGCTGCAAAAACATCTGAAAATCAGGAGCTGTTTTCGCCTGTTTTCTAAACGGCCACGAAAAAAAACAGCCCGTCGGAACAGAACGCTGTTTACGGCCCGAAAAACGGCTGAAACCACTCCGTGTGAACATACCCTTAGGCATTCATCACAGCTTGCGTGTAACGCATACGGCAGGTGATTTTCCGGCATATACGTCAAACGTGGTGCAATAACGTGCTGTGAAAAAGGCCTCAGCTTGTCATTTGGCCCTTTGGGACTGCATCTGTTGTGTATTATAATAACTTGATAAGTTGTTAGAACTAGTTTGTGTACTTGCAGTTCCGTATAGAACAACAGCTCACACATGACAATGACAAGCTCAGCCCTAATACATTAGGTTGCCTTATAGAAAGCAAACATAGGTAATCTATGGAAGGAAAAAATTACAAGTCTGTGCCAGTGCTTTATCTATTGCACAGTTACAACATCCAGAATACATGCTAATTCTATCCTGCGAGCTGTTGGATATTGTTTTATCTGGCTGCATTGGTAGAATAGTAGCAGATAAGTTGGTTAGTAATTATGTGTAGCAATAGGGGAGGCACATAAAAGATTCTACTGCCAGGTGCACAGTCATTGGCAACTATCATCCTGTACATGGGAGATGTACTGTATTTCTAGCTGTAATCGAATTGGCTTCCCCTCCCGGTGACTTGGTAAAAAGCCTTCAGCTAATCATAAGCCTATTCTTCTTCAATCAATGAGAAGTTTTAAACAGTGTCTCATTTACAGAATGCCTTCCCTTGTTTCTGCTCAGCTTGCGAATTAATGCAGAATTCATGTGTCTTAAATGAGCGATTCCTTATGCAATACAAAACTATGTCTTAAAATAGAAGGAGATGAAGACGGTTCTATTCAGCCACCAACATTAATTTTGGAGATGAGAAAATTAGTATTCTAAGGTATGCCCAGAAATGACCAATTAATGATATAATTTCTTAAATGTTATTTATCAAGGATTAGTTCTGCTAAACTCACCGTTTTGTTTTGCAGGACATATACTCACATATACTCACGCTGTGTGCCTGAGCCATTTAAAAAATAAAATAAAATTAATATTAGTATATCAGATTTTGCTGTTACTTTACATGTAAGGCCTTATTGACACGAACGTGTAATACGTCGGTGTGATGGCCGTTAAAACAATGGCCGTCACATGGGCCAATTCAATCAATGGGGCTATTCAGACATGCAGTGTTTTTCACGCAGCGTGTTTCCGTTGCATGAAACTCACTGCATGTCCTATTCTTGTGCGTTTTTAGCGCATCACGCACCCATTGAATTGAATGGGTGCGTGAAAATCACGGAGAGCACACAGACGCACATCCGTGTGCTGTCCGTGAGTCACGCACAAGTTCATAAGAAATGTAAAAAGAAAAAAAGAAAGAAATGTGCACCAACAGTGACATCACCAGCTGATGCAACATGGAATACACACGGATGACACACAGAACTGCAGCGCATTACAAACGTGTCCGTTTTTGCGGACGCAAAATGGACACGTTCGTGTGAATAAGGCCTAATAGTTATTTTCAGCCTTCCCATTCTCTTTTCTTCAATGGGATTACTCTAGTGGCTAAAAGCCACCAGCGCGATTACAGCTGAAGACGTAGTGATGGATGTCGTCATGTCTTTAGACTGCCGCTTCCCTGCTTGGGCAGTATGTATTGCCTGGGAGGCTTTTCTTGACTGTGTTGGCGCCTAATCATATACATCGGCACAGTCAGTCCGATGGAGCAAGTGGGCACAGGCTGAGGAAGTCACTCATCCGCTGTAGCCCTTCCACTCAACTCTGCAGCAGCCGACAGGAAGTGTAGCATTGTAACACTGAAATATTTATTTTGTGTATGTGTGTTTATACAGGGGAGCCAGAACAACTTTCCAGTTGGGGGACTGGACGGTCACTTTAACATAATTTCATAGTTCACCTGCTCTGGCTCTCGTCCTGCGGCTCTTTTTGGTGGTAGGCGTAATAGAGCCACCTCCTGCAGCATCAGTAATGAGGCTGGGGATGACATCATCCAGGAGATTCCTGAGCCCTGTGGCAGTGTTGGTGTTTCGGTTCTTCCGCTGCTCCTGTGCGCAGTGTTGTCATGGTCACTGGCAGCGACCAGAGTGATCACAGCGGGACACTGGATCAGCTGCAACTTCTGGACATGTTGATGTGGCTGAACAGGGTACTCCCCTAGGGGTGGCCTGATGAGTGTCCCTATGTGTCTTGTCTAATGCCTACATGCCTAACCTGTGCTCTGTCTCAAACTTTTAATTATGTTTGCCGCATACAGTTATACCTTTTTAAGGATGTGCTAGAAGATCCCCTTTTTTTCCTCGTATATATGTGTCTTGTCTGTCTGTCTTGTCTAATACTTCTGTGGGGGAGTATCTGTTGGGTTTGCGCTCTTGGGGTAGAGTTAGTCCTGGGGAGGTATCTGTAGGGCAGGTGGTCTTGCAGTGTTTGTTAGGAATGTGTGAGGTGCTGGCTTGTCGCTGTCAAATTGTCGGTGGGTATGTGTTGTGGGCCTGAGGGGGTAGTTAGGGCTGTGCTATTGGCCCAGCGGTCTTGAGATTGGGTTGATACATATATCAAAAAGTAAATGCTTTCACTATCACAATTAGTTAAAATAACAGAAAAAATGGGCACAAGATTATATTTCCCTCGTACTGAAAATCCCAGAACGCACCTCCAAGAAAACCAAAACACAAAGCACAGGTAAATAACCATGCATGATGTCATAATAAGAACAGAAAAAGTCCAATAGCTAACAAGATATTAGAAAAAAATTACATAACACATACTGTACATACAAAATCAATATAGACATTTGGTCATTTAACGTACAGTATATAAGGGCAAATGTAATATAGTGGGGTCCAAAAGGATATGCCTATAGTTTGCGGCCGTGCAGACAAACAAAATATGCAAATAATGTCGATTAACCCTCACAAATGATAAATAAGTACGAGCAGTGATATAACACACATTATTTATATATTGTCAACCCAAATAGCCACCGTGCCCAAACAGGCAACAAAAAGATTCAACAAAATCTAGAGAGCTTATCCTTTATCATGCTGTGAATACTATAAAGGAGAATGGGGCACCTTGACACGTGTTTCGCTAACCAAGTAGCTATGTCAGGTTTTTCACTAAGAGGGTCATATCATCTTGTGCCCATTTTTATTTTCCTTTTAGCCCCTTAATGACCAGGCCTTTTTGCACGTTAATGACCAAGGATTATTTTTTGTTTTTCACGGTCACATTCCAAGAGTCATAGCTTTTTTTTTATTCCGTCGACATAGCCGTATAAGGGCTTGTTTTTTGCGTGACGATGTGATTATGTAATGACAGGGGTAGGGAAACGAACAAGTGAGCCCTAATCTACCCGCCACTCTGTCCCTGCCTACTTGCAACGACCCACCCTAGGCGACGGGGTACAACTGGGTGGCGGTCCCTACGCTCAGTAAGTGCACGAGACAAACATACAAGGGAACACAAAGCAAAGGGAAAGGGGCAGTTGCCCATGGCAACACCGTGAGCAACCAGAGTGGTGAACGAGCCAAGTCAAACCAGGAGAGCACGAGGTACCAAACGCAGAGCAGGAGACGTAGGCCTAAACGTCTTTAGGCAACCCAGGCCACCAATAGTTTCTGGCAATGAGGTGTTTGGTACCCAGGATGCCTGGATGACCAGATAGTGCGTAGTCATGATTTTCCCTAAGTACCCTTAGCCGGTATTGCAGGGGAACAAACAGTTTGTCCTCAGGAAGGTTCCCGGGAGCTGAACCTTGATCAGCCGCAATTTCAGAGACTAAATCAGAATCAATAGAAGAAATGATTATACCGGGAGGCAAAATACAAGCAGGATCTTCCTCCGAAGGAGGGCTGGCCATGAAGCTACGCGACAGTGCATCGGCCTTACTATTTTTAGACCCAGCCCTATAGGTAACCAAAAAGTTGAATCTGGTAAAAAATAGCGCCCATCGAGCTTGTCTCGGGTTAGCCTCCAAGCAGATTCTAGGAAAACCAGATTCTTGTGGTCGGTAGGACCGTTACCTGGTGCCTAGCCCCCTCCAGGAAGTGGCACCACTCTTCAAATTCCCATTTAATGACTAAGAGTTTGCGGTTGCCAATATCATAGTTACTCTCAGTGGGCGAAAACTTCCTGGAGAAGTAGGCACAGGGGCAGAGATGGGTGAGGGACCTGGTACCCTGGGACAAGACAGCCCCCACTCCCACCATGGATGCGTCAACTTCCACGATAAATGGCTCCATTTGCTTGGGCTGAACCAGCACCGGGGCCGAGATAAAGCACTTTTTAAGGACCTCAAAAGCCTGGACAGCCTCAGGAGGCCAGTGGAGGAGATCAGCACCTTTGCGAGTGAAGTCCGTAAGAGGCTTAGCGATGACCGAGAAGTTAGCAATAAATCTCCTGTAACAAATTAGCGAACCCCAAAAAACACTGTAACGCCTTCAGGGAGGCAGGTTGGACCCATTCCGCCACAGCCTGAACCTTGGCGGGGTCCATGCGGAATTCATGAGGAGTGAGGATTTGACTCAAAAATGATATCTCCTGTACCCTAAACACACATTTTTCGGTTTTTGCAAACAGTTTGTTTTCCCGAAGGACCTGGAGCACCTTCCTGACATGCTCAATGTGGGAGGACCAGTCCTTGGAAAACACCAGTATGTCATCAAGGTACACTACAAGAAATATCCCCAGGTAATCTCTCAAAATCTAATTTATGAAATTCTGGAAGACCGCCGGAGCATTACACAACCCAAAGGGCATGACGAGGTATTCGAAATGACCTTCGGGCGTGTTAAATGCAGTCTTCCACTCATCCCCCTCTTTGATGCGGATAAGGTTATACGCC
Source organism: Rhinoderma darwinii (assembly GCF_050947455.1). Taxonomy (NCBI): domain Eukaryota; kingdom Metazoa; phylum Chordata; class Amphibia; order Anura; family Rhinodermatidae; genus Rhinoderma; species Rhinoderma darwinii. The sequence continues at coordinate 307,476,569 of NC_134689.1, read as the reverse complement.
CCCCGTAGATCAAACTTAGAGAACCATTGGGCCCCCTGAACCTGATTAAAGAGATCAGGAATCAAAGGAAGGGGATACTGGTTCCTTACAGTGACCTTATTCAGGTTACGGTAGTCAATGCATGGCCTAAGACCACCATCCTTCTTCCCTACGAAGAAGAAGCCAGCACCTACCGGAGAAGTAGAGGGGCGAATGTAACCCTTGGCCAGGCATTCCTGGATATACTCTCTCATGGCTTCACGTTCGGGACAAGAAAGATTAAATATCCTACCCTTACGAAGCTTAGCTCCTGGTACCAATTCGATATCGCAATCGTATGCTCTATGAGGAGGTAACACTTCGGAGGCCTCCTTAGAGAAAACATCAGCGAAGTCCCGAACAAACTCAGGTAGCGTGTTCACCTCCTCAGGGGGAGAAATAGAATTAACAGAAAAACATGACGTCAAACATTCATTACCCCATTTGGTAAGCTCCCCAGTATTCCAGTCAAACATGGGATTATGCAACTGCAACCAGGGAAGGCCTAAAACCAAATCGGACGATAATCCCTGCATCAACAGTACAGAGCACTGCTCCAAATGCATGGAGCCAACAAGGAGTTCAAAAACAGGGGTATGCTGTGTAAAATAACCATTAGCAAGAGGAGTGGAGTCGATACCCACTACCGGGACAGGTTTAGGCAAATCAATGGCATAGCAAGAGACATAGCAAATTCCACAGACATGATATTGATAGCCTAACCTAAGGATTGGCCATGAATATAAAATGCACTGAGAGCCCTTTTAAGGTTTGGGCGTCAGTACATCACAATCCCCTAAATACTGGAGCAAGGTAGAGCCTGTGTGAAAGGAAGCATGACTGAGGACTGTTTAAATATAGGCTGAGAGGGTTAAAAGCATTAGGGGGAGTTTACTCTGATACTTCAGATGACCTACTCTCTCTGCCTTATTGTAATTTATCTGAAATGTTTTGTTAAATGTTTGATTATGTTTTATAATGTTAATTTATTTGGTATGTTAAGAAACGGCTGCTGTAGCCCTTATACCAAAGTCACGAAGTGTGCGTTTTATTTATTCAGGTTGAGAGATTTAGGTTTGGGCTGCAGTGCATAACAAGTATGATTTTTGCATATCATTATGCATGCAATGCTAATGTCTTGTTGTATTCCATATATGATATTACTCACCTGTACTCTAGAAGAACCAAAAGATAAGTTGTTGACTGCTTATGATTTTGTGACAGCACACTTGCACTGATATATTGACTGATGGCATTAGTGTATAACCAGTGGCAGATAACCAGAGGGGAGACTGCCTACCACTGCTCCGGGGCCCCATCCATACCTAAAAACGCACCATCGTCAGCACCCGGCAAACCCAGGCAGGTGCCGGGGTCCACTGTGCCTGGGAGGACAAAAACTATGGCGAAAAAGAGAGCCATTGGCTCCCTGTTGCACCATTTACTCTTGCAGGCCGCAGTCTTATTAGGCCTGCAACCTATGAGAAACTGGGAGCATGTTAATGACGTCACTGCATCCCGCCCGCCACTAGTAGGTTCATAAAAGGAGGCATTATTACTGAGTAGAGCATTAAAGGGGCAAAGGAGCCATGTTATTGTGGGTGCATAAAATGTGTCATTATTACTTTTGGGGCATAAAAGGTGGCATTATTACTTTGGGGGCATAAGAGGGCATTATTACTGAGTGGGGACATAAAAGAGGGAATTATTACTGAGTGGGGACATAAGAAAGGACATTGTTACTGAGTGGGGCATAAAAGGGTGTAATATTTGTGTGTGAGGGGCGCTAAAAGTGGCACTATCACTGTGTGGGTCTAAAAGGGACACTATTAGTGTGTGGGGGAACTAGAAGTGGCACTTACTTTGTGGGGCCTACAGGGGTCACAAAAAGGGGATACTATTACTGTGTGGGGCCCCAAGGGTGGCTTTATTACCGTCTGAAGCACTGTGAATGGGGAGATTATGTAAAGGTGGAGAATAAGGGGGGAGTTTGCTGAAAAAGCGAAGCACCTAAGATGCCTGTGCAAGGCCGAGACATGGCCGAGACATGGCCGAGAGAGGTCCTCATGGCGGTCTGGACGAAGAAAAAATGGAAAGTGCATTACTCCAATCAGAGTGGATTACCTTTGAGTCACTGGATGAAACTGTACTGTAATCACCTGTGTAAAACTAGTAACTACAACTTAATGGTCACTGTATGGTGCCAGTATCAATCTTTGTATAGTGTTTAATTACTAACAGATCATATACTATCTAGTAACAATATGGTGGTATTATCGGTATAGTGAAATTATTCATTCACAATGTGGTAATAATATATGTTTATGACGGTATTATTCAGTCACGATGTGGTGGTAATGTATGATCATGTGGTTGTATTATTCAGCAACAGTATGGTGGTATTATTCAGTTACTGTGTGGTGGTAATATGTGGTTATGATGTGGATTTGTGATGAGGTATTATCTGGTTACAGTATGGTGGTATTATTCAGTCAAAATTTGGTAATATGTGTTCATTCTGGTTATATTCAGTAACTATGTGTGGTGGTAACATGATCATGGTGTGGCTGTATTATTCAGTAACTGTATGATAATATTATTCACTCTCTATGTGGTGTTAATATGTGGCCATGGTTTGGCGGTATCATTCAGTATCAGTATGGTGGTATTATTCAGTACTATGTGGAGGTAATATGTGGTCAGGATGTGGATATTATTCATTAGCAGTATGGTGATATTATTGAGTCACTAAGGTGGTAAGATTGGTCTTTGTATAGTGTGTTTTATTCCGTCACATTATGGTGGTATTATTTAATCACTTTGTGGTGGCAATATGTAGCCATGGTGTGGAGGTATTATCCATTAACAGTATGATAGTATTATTCAGTCATTTTATATGGTGGTAATATGTGATCATGATGTGGATATTATTCAGTAAAAGTATAGTGGTATGATTGAGCCTATATGTGGTGGTAATATGTGGTCCTGGTGTAAAGGTATAATCTGGTACCGGTATGGTGGTATTATACATTCACAATTTGGTAATAATATATGGTCACGGTGTGGCAGTATTATTTGGCCCTTATAAAGTGTTATTATTAGTTATATTTGTCTTGGTATGCTGGGTTTTGTTCAGTAACAGTTGATGTTGTGTCAGCGGTCGCTGACTGCCGGCACGTCATATGTAACGGCAGCCGCGGGACACTAGGTGCTAGTCGGCATCTCCCTCCTAGGAGACGCCGACTCTCTCGGCTGCTTCCCCCTGCTTCTAGGGTCCACGGCCTTAAAGGGCCAGTGCGTGCACCAGCCAAAATGTTCCCTAACCAATCCCCTTACTTCCTCGACTATATAAAGGGATCTGCCCTTCTACTCCTTGCCTGAGCATTGTTGTTGTTGTATTTCCATGTTAGTTTTTCAATTGGTCCCTTGGTTGCTGAACCCAGTGTTCCCGTATCCTACTACCTGTATCCTGTAACTGTACTTGTTCCTGGGTTGCATCTGGTGTTGGAGTCGTGTTGCCACCTGCCACGTTCCGTGTCATCCTCCACGTCTGGTGTCATTTGCCACATCAAGCATCACTTGTGCCACGTGTCTGCCACTCCGAGCATCTGTCTGAACATTCTCCCATGTACTCTTACACTAGAGACTGTTATTGACTATAGTTGGCCAGCTGCTACTCCGCTACAGTGGTGCGGCATACTGGGTCCACATACCCCACAGGCGTGACAGTATGCTCAGGCAATGGATTTCGCTGGTTAACCGAAGATGGCGATTCATGTGATGCAAACAGACATGCATGATCTGCGGGCATGCCAGGATCAGCTTCTACAGGCAGTAAATTCAATCATCACCCATTTGGATCATCCTAGTGCTCCCCCTCTGGATGCTGCTGCTGTTCCATTACCTGTTACCCCTCCTGCCTGTCCTGGATCTATGATTTTGCTGCCTTTACTGCCTCAAACAGGGGGAGTCAACTGTAAGGGAGTATGGCATCTCCTTCCGTACACTGGTGGCAGAGCTGGCTTGGAATAATGAGGCCCCGGTGGCGACCTTTTGGCAGGGTCTTGCTCCTCATATTAAGAATGAACTGGCGGCTCAAGAACTTCCCATTACCTTAGATGTCTTAATATTTCTGGCCTCCCGGATCAATATGCGGATCCAAGAGAGTATGCTGGAAGTCCATCGGGAGAAGAAACCCTATTGACTAGCTCAGAAATTTCAAAGGCCGCTACTACCCTGTCCTACTACACCTTTGGAGGAGCCTATGCAGGTAGATACACTCTGATTGTCCGACCAGGAACGACAAGGCAGACGATTGACTGAATCACTCTCTGCCACAACATTTTCTCCCAGAATTGTCTATTCCCGTGACTATTTTCACCAGTGAAGGATCGCACTGTGTGCCTGCCTACTTGATTCTGGAGCGGCCGCAAATTTCATCCAACAGGACATAGTTGATTATCTTCATTTGACCACAGTCTCTTGGGAGAAACCTTTGGTGGTCGCCTCTGACGCGATTCTATCACCAAACCACTAAGGTTGTAGATAGGATTTGTTCATTCTGAGCTGATTACTTTCTACATCTTGTTCAGGGCTATCAACCCCATCCTATTTGGATTACCATGGCTTCGCTAACATGCTCCAGTCCTTGATTGGAATTCCGGAGAGGTTCTCCAGTGGGGACCGCAATGTCTGCACTGTTGCCTTCCTCAGGTCTTCAGCAAGAAGGAGGTAGAAGTCCTTCCTCCTCATCGTCCATATGACTGTCCTATAGAGTTGCTTCCTGCAGCTTATCTCCCTCGTGGATGAGGCTACCCACTTTCCTTGCCTGAAACCCTGGCCATGTCACAGTATGTCAAGGAGAACCTGGTCAGGGAGTTTATCAGAAAGTCTACTTCACCAGCCGGAGCTGGATTCCTCTTCATGGAGAAAAAGGATGGGTCACTCCGACTGTGCATCGAGTACCGTGGACTGAACCAAATAACTGTAAAATATAAGTACCCCTTGCCACTTATCTCTGAGCTTTTCGACAGGATTCGTGGAGCTAAAGGTGTTCACTAAGCTGGATCTACGCGGGACCTATAACTTGACTCATATACGTAAGGGCGACGAATGGAAAACCGCATTTAACACCCGGGACGGTCACTACGAGTATTGTGTCATGCCCTTTGGACTGTGTAATGCTCCGGCAGTGTTACAGAAGTTCGTGAACGACATCTTCCGAGATCTCCTGTATGTCTGTGTGGTAGTATATCTGGACGACATCTTAATCTACTCACCTGATTCGACGACGCATCAGAAGCATGTACGCCAAGTCTTGTTGCGGTTAAGGGGGAATAAATTGTACGCAAAACTGGAGAAGTGCATATTTGAAAAAAAGACCTTGCCCTTCCTGGGCTATATTGTCTCCGATCGTGGTCTTCAAATGGACCCGGAGAAGGTGAAGGCCGTCTTGGAGTGGCCACGTCTTGAGGGTCTCCAAGCTATACAAAGATTTCTTGGATTCGCTTATTTCTATGGCCAGTTCATTCTAAACTTCTAGTCCCTTACTGCTCCCATCTTAGCTCTCACCAGAAAGGGAGTGAACGCTATGGACTGGACCCCTGAAGCAGAGTCGGCAGTCTCTAACCTCAAGAACGCCTTCACGTCTGCTTCTGTTCTTCATCATCCAGATTTTACTCAGCAGTTTTTCTTGGCGGTTGATGCCTCTTCCATTGGTGCTGGACCACGCCTGTTTAAAAAAAATTCTAAGAGTCAGGCAATATCCTGCGGATTCCTGTCCAAACTCTTCTCCCCTGCTGAGCGCAACTACTCTATTGGGGATCGATAGTTGCTCACTGTCAAGTTGACCTTGGAGGAATGAAGACACCTGCTTGAGGGTTCTGTCCACTCCATCATCATCTACACCGACCACAAAAATCTTAATCTGCAGTCTGCACAGCGACTAAATCCTCGACAAGCCAAGAGCTTGCTGTTCTTCTCCAGGTTTCATTTTCTTCTTCATTTCCGCCCTGCGGACAAAAACATTAAGGCCGATGCCTTGTCTCGATCATTTGAGACTGACGACTCAGAAGAGAAACCTCAATATATTATTGACCCTTCTGGGATTATCGCCATAAACGCCCTGCAGATCAAGGACATTCCGCCTGGAAAGATCTTTGTCCGTCCTGCTGACAGGAAAACAATTTTTCGATGGGGGCATAATTCCAAAATGGCCGGGCATCCTGGTGTTCGAAAGACTCGAGACTTTATTGCACGTCATTACTGGTCGCCCTCGCTTCCTAGGGATGTCTTGGATTTCATCCTGTGCTAACTGTGCTCTAAACAAGTCCCCTCATTTTAAACCTGCAGGTCTGCCCCAACCTCTGCTGGTACCTGATGCTCTCTGGCTTCTCCAGGAGCGGAACCCCTGGGAACAGCATCGGCAACGCTTTGGCTGGGGATTTCTCCATACCTCCCAACTTTCAAGTATCACAAAGAGGGACAACTGATGTGGCATGAATAGCAACAGAGTATAATGCCCTCTAGCTGCCCTCACACAGAATTATGCCCTCTAATTGTCACCATACGGTATAATGACCCCATAGCTGCCACCACACAGTATAATGCCCCCATTGATGCACTGATACAGTATAAAGCCCACACAGATGCCCACATACAGTATAATGACCACACAGATGCCCCCATACAGTATAAAGCCCACAGAGATACCCCCATGCAGTATAATGCCCAATCAAAGGGGGGGCATAAGGGGGGTACTGTTGTGCCCGCGGTCACTGACCACTTGCACGCCGTGCTTAGAGGCAGCCGCGACAGTAGGAGCTAGTCAGCATTCTCCCTCCTAAGAGATGCCAACTCTCGCGGCTGCTTCCCCCTGTTTTGAGGGTGTGCATGCGTGCTCGTCCACGGCCTTAAAGGGCCAGCGTGCACATCAGCCAAAATGTTCCCTAACCAATCCCCTTACTTCCTGGACTATATAAACGGCTCTGCCACAGGCATGGCAGATGATAACGTGTATTCTGATAAGGGTTGCTCTGTCATATGTTATAAATCTTTGATTTATTTTTAAATTTTTTCTTTTTTTGGGGGGGCGGACAAAACATATATTCCAAGAGAACAAAGGGACCAGGCATTTTGAAATCGAACATGCCATACCCTTTATTATCTCAACACCTGTCAGGACACCACAATGCACGTTAGATGGTCGGCCGTTCAAGCCAATTTCAGTGGGTTTGGCTAACATTCATCTAATGTGTGGTGCGTTGTGGGGCCAATAGCTTATGTACAGCCCAAGGTGCAAGATCATATTAAACCACCACTGGGTATAACTACTGCATAAGGTCTTTGTGTTTCACAACAAAGTAGAATGCCACTTAGCAATACAGGCAATATAAACAATCCATAAATATCCTATAGTCTCTACTTTTGGGCCCTAACCACTTGTAATTGAACTTCCCAATTTGCCAATTTAATAGATTAGAAAACAGCTCGGTGGCTCAGTGGTCAAACTATTGTAAGGTCCTGGGTACGAATCTGAACAAAGGCAAATTCTGCATGGAGTTGGTATATTCTCCTTGTGCTTGCATGGGTTTCTATCCACACTATAAAATCATGCTAATAATGTAATTGCGTCTTCCTATGAAATGTTCCATATTGTGTATTTCTCCGATAGGATAATAAATTAGATTGTGAACCCCAAGTGGGCACACGGGAATGGCGAAAATTTCTGTACAGTGCTGAGGAATATGTCGGCGCTATAAAAGCTACGGAAAATTAATAAAGTAATGTGGCGATTTGCTTAGTTTTCATTTGGATTTATGCACCAAATCACTACTATGCAAATTGATTCTTCTAATATATGTTAATAAGAAAGCTGGTCCCAATTTGCAAATTAAATATCAAATTGGGTGGATTGATTTGTTCATCTCTTCTCGTATTGCATTCAGCTGGAACTTCTCAGCTATATCTACAACACAGCTTCAAAGCCAAACTCCACAACTGAAACTAATTTAAAAAGTGTAAAATCACTTTTTTACAAACTTTGGGAGGTGTACAGATTTTTTTATTATGACATGGTTCAGTAATAAGTACTTTGTCTAGTGTAACTGTGCAAATCATAATATATTATTTGGCCTTTCAAGGACATGAAGACATTTTTCCTTGAGTGTTGCTTGTTCTAGCACTAGAACTGACAAAATAATTTAGCTTCTCTATATAGTGTTTTCACTCTGTGCCTGTGTGAATGCGGCAAAGTCTTGAATCAAGCCTCGGGCCAAAGGATGCAGAAACATGTCTTGATTTCAGTTTATTTGGACATTGTACTTATACTCCTATATCCTGTGAATGTTCTCTATTGGTATTGTAAGTTTTGATAACTCCGGAATAGCATTCATTTTCTATTTTTATAAGATGGCGTTCACGTGTTTTCTCTGCTGTGATATTTTTTACACAGGTGTCAGATGTGCAATGCTAGTGATGAATGTGCAGTGCTGGACTAGGCTTCCTTGGGCCCATCATCCATCTATGCAGAACCTGTACACATTTACTTTTAGTTGCATTTTGTTGTTATCATTGTAGACATAGGACACATTATCAATAAGGTCTAATAGGTTATTTTTCAATGAAACCATGGGAAAAATACCCTAATGGCAACTGATTGCATTCCAAAGTCAGCTGATGAATTGTCCTTTATTGGACTTTTGGGGCCAGTTACTGTGTCAGAGCCTGGGTCAACTGAAGGATCCTCTGGTGTGAATTCCCATTCACGCATTAGAGTATGTTCACACGTACTCGTCCGTAACGGCTGAAATCACAGAGCTGTTTTCAGGAGAAAATAGCTCCGCAATTTCAGACGTAATGGCAAGTGCAGGCGCTTTTCGCTGCGTCCATTACGGACGTAATTGGAGCTGTTTTTCCATGGAGTGAATGGAAAATGGCTCCAATTACGTCTCAAGAAGTGACAGGCACTTCTTTGACGCGGGCGTCTTTTTTACGCGCTGTCTTTTGACAGCGGCGCGTAAAAAAAATGACCGTCGGCACAGAACATCGTAAAGCCCATTCAAATGAATGGGCAGATGTATGCTGCCGCTTTGGAGCCGTATTTTCGGATGTAATTCGGGGCTAAAACGCCCGAATTACGTCCATAAATAGGGCGTGTGAACATACCCTTAGAGTTTTGAGAAATTTTTAGCATATGCTGCATGTATATCATCCACAGCATGATCTGAAGAAATTATTTAAGAAATAGTTCTAAGAAAAAAAAAAAAGCTTTTGCCCCCTATACGTATAGCTAGGGTCGCCATCAGGGGGGTATTTGGGGTAGTTCTGTAAGGGGCCCGGCCAAACCTAATTGAAAGGGGGGCCCGGCAACGGCCACAACTTGCCTTTGGTAGAAAAAAACAGGCCCCTGCAATGGGGCCTGTTCTTTTCACAAAAAGAATGTCGTGAGCTGCGTGCCCCCCCTCTCGTCATGGGAGCCGTCAAACACCGCCCGCTTGCGCGCGTGCCCACTCGCTCGCGCCGGCCCAGCGCGCACGCCATCTCGCGCACGCCCACGTGCGCAACCCGCGCCCGCGCGCACGCGCAAACGAGACACACCGACGGGCACACAAGGGCAGCGGCGCACAGACAACTTACCTGGGCCTCCTCCACCTTCTTCTCCTCCTCCTCCAGAGCGTAGCTGCGTAAGGAGAGGGGGAGGAGTCCAGTTGTAGCGCGGCGGCAGGCGTTCTACGATCCCCGCCATTTTCTGGAGCCTGGTTGGAGGTGAAGGACTGGACGTCTGGACCGAAGACATCGCCTGGAATACATCGCCTGGAAGACATCACCTGACAACGAGGACTGGAGTGGGAACCAGCAGCTCTTCTGACACAGTGAGTAAAGTGTCTCAAAGTGCTGTTTATGTATGGCCCTGTTCACACAGAGTATTTTGCAGGCAGAAAAAATCTGCCTCAAAATTCCTTAAAGAATTTTGAGGCAGATTTTGACCTGCCCACACTATCTTGGCGCGTTTTTTGCTGCGTTTTTTGCCCGCGGCGATTGAGGACAGCAGACAAAGAAAACGCAGCGAAAAATGCATTTTCTACCTCCTATTGATTTCGATGGGAGGTCAGAGGCAGAACCGCGGCAAGAAAGGACATGCTGCTTTTTATTTTTTCCGCGACTGGCTCCCATTGATTTCAGATTAAATCAATGGGAGGCGGTTTTGGAAGTTTTTTGGTGCTGATTCTGACGCAGTGTCCGAGTCAATATCAAGGCCCAAAAACTCTGTGAACTGGGCCTTATTGTTAGGGTAGGAACACACTAGGCACGAACGTTGCAGATTTTATGCAACACATTTTATTGCGGAAAATCTGCAGCGTATTACAGTCGCAGCAGAGTGGATGAGATTTGAACAAATCTCATCCACACGCTGCAAAAAAAATTGACCTGCGGTGTGTTTTTTTTAAGCCGCAGCATGTCAGTTTATGCTGCAGAATCAGAATAGGCCATCAATAGTTTATGGGTCGGTCTGAGTGCTGCTTCCTCTTAATTTCTACTTGCTCAGTGTGAATCGTCGACACGGATGTAGCGGCGATTCACAGTATTGCAGCCTTCTCACAATGAAGTGAATGTGAGAAGGCTGCAATACTCTGAATTGCGCTACATCTGTGTCGACGATTTACAGAGAGCAAGTAGAAATGAAGGAGTGGCATGATCTAGTGCTGGATGGAGTACCGTTAACAGGCGGTGCCACGGTAGGGGGGCCCAGACAATTTATCTGTATGGGGCCCTGAAATTCCTGATGGCGGCCCAGCGTATAGCTCTTTACCTTTCAATATTTATTTATTTTTGTTACTTATATAGCGCTGTACAAAAGTTGTCCTCACTCACTGTCCCTATTGGGGCTCACAATCTAAATTCACTCTAATTCAATCTAATACGTCTTTTAGAGTTGTAGGGGTTTTCCGAGATCTACATTTTTTTTTCCTCTGTCACTTTTCTTGCCCATAAATAAACCCCCCTGAATACCTTTTATTCTTTTTCTTTGTTCTCCCGAGGGATAAAGTTTATCTGTTGACCTCCCGTTGTTTATTTACATCCCTCTGTTTGGTCCGTCACCTTTTCTGGTTCGGCCCGATCCCAGCATGCACCGCTTTTCTCCCAGCATGCCATGTGCTGGGAGTAGGGCCTGTCAAACATTCATAATACACCCACCAGTACACGCTCCCTCCTCTCCGTCGTCATTTTACTGCTCTCAGTACACCACTAATGGAAGGGCTGCGCAGGCGCAATGGATTATCATTGGACAGCGCATGCGTGGTTCAAAGAGAGATTCTTTGAACCGTGCATGCCCGAGCTTGATGCCTCATCGACTGGGGCAACCCACTGAATGGACGTCACTGCGATTCGAAGAAATCAAGATCTTTCAAAGGGCAAGTATGTTAGAATGTTAGTTTGATAGTTATTTAGTATGTTTTAGAAAATATTTTTTTTAAAGTGGAAAACTCCAATGCCAATGATCGGGCAAACGAGCATTCAAATGAATCCCGATCATAACGATCAGAATATGATGAGCAAACGCTCATTCATTTGCTGATTATATAATTTGTGCAGCACAAAATATTATCGTTAAAGCAGCACATCTCCCTGCATAAACAGGGAAATGTGCTGACGACATGATGAAAATCCATGGGGATGAGCGAAGTAACAATCGCTGCTCCCCATACATTACTGATCATTGCTCCTTGTAAAAGGAGCAATCAAGAGCCGATCAACTAGCTATCTCGTTGATCGGCGATCATTTTCGCGGCCAGAATAGGTCAATGTAAAAGAACCCTAATGCATTTTTGGTCTCTATTATCAGTATTTATACTTAGTATCTGACAAGTAATGAAATAAAAAAAATTGGCAGATGCTCATTTGCAATAAAACTATTTCATTTGCAGTCAATCAAACCTAAATAAATTCTGCAAAAAAGAATTTGAAATTCTTATGTCTGTAATATAAAGATCTAGCAAAGCGGAGTTTGGAAAAACGCATCATAATATAACAATACATAATTTTTGGTTAGGTAAATTTGAAGGTAAATCTACTACATTATCATAACACAGTTAAATGAAAAAATCAGCTCTGCTACACATGTAACTAGCGCACAAGGACTCATAAAGTGTCAGTCACCATTTTTACATTAGAATTAATGTTAGCTCGGAACCTCTCTTGGGAGCAGTACTTTCTAGTTTTCCAAAGAGCCATTTTCCTGGAAAATGTAATTATGTGCTAAGAGATCTAAAGCCAAGTTCAGACGTGGCAGTTTTTCCGCATCGCAAATCCGTGGCAATTTATAGTGCTCTACATGTAGATGGAGTTATCAAAACCCCATACACACGTAGCGGAAATATTGGCATGCCGCAGGTTTTCAAATCCCCAGCATGCCCATTATGCTGCAGAAAAACTGTGGATTTTCACCGCAGATTACACCCTTTCAATGTATAGGGCGAAATCCACAGTGAATACACATCACTTGTAACACATGCGGATTTTGCAGCAGATTTGCTGCAGGTTTCTTCCACTACATTTGAAAGTGGCCCTCTTGCACACGGGTCCACAAAGCTATTAAAAAAAAAACCTATCCAGTGAAGGGTTCTGACATTACATTTACTCACCCACTCAGTCTTATATTGTTTTATTTTATTATATTTTGATTTGTTGCTAAGTAAATATTGCATGGTATATACAGTGAAGGAAATAAGTATTTGTTCCCTTGCTGATTTTGTAAGTTTGCCCACTGTCAAAGACATGAACAGTCTAGAATTTTTAGGCTAGGTTAATTTTACCAGTGAGAGATAGATTATATTTAAAAAAAAACAGAAAATCACATTGTCAAAATTATATATATTTATTTGCATTGTGCACAGAGAAATAAGCATTTGATCCCTTTGGCAAACAAGACTTAATACTTGGTGGCAAAACACTTGTTGGCAAGCACAGCAGTCAGACGTTTTTTGTAGTTGATGATGAGGTTTGCACACATGTTAGATGGTATTTTGGCCCACTCCTCTTTGCAGATCATCTGTAAATCATTAATATTTTGAGGCTGTCACTTGGCAACTCGGATCTTCAGCTCCCTACATAAGTTTTCGATGGGATTAAGGTCTGGAGACTGGCTAGGCCACTCCATGACCTTAATGTGCTTCTTTTTGAGCCACTCCTTTGTTGCCTTGGCTGTATGTTTCGGGTCATTGTCGTGCTGGAAGACCCAGCCACGAGCCATTTTTAATGTCCTGGTGGAGGGAAGGAGGTTGTCACTCAGGATTTGATGGTACATGGCTCCATCCATTCTCCCATTGATGCGGTGAAGTAGTCCTGTGCCCTTAGCAGAGAAACACCCCCAAAACATAATGTTTCCATCTCCATGCTTGACAGTGGGGATGGTGTTCTTTGGGTCATAGGCAGCATTTCTCTTCCTCCAAACACGGTGAGTTGAGTTAATGCCAAAGAGCTCAATTTTAGTCTCATCTGACCACAGCACCTTCTCCCAATCACTCTCAGAATCATCCAGATGTTCATTTGCAAACTTCAGACGGGCCTGTACATGTGCCTTCTTGAGCAGGGGGACCTTGTGGGCGCTGCAGGATTTTAATTCATTACGGCGTAATGTGTTACCAATGGTTTTCTTGGTGACTGTGGTCCCAGCTGCCTTGAGATCATTAACAAGTTCCCCCCGTGTAGTTTTCAGCTGAACTCAGGATCAAGGATACCCCACAAGGTGAGATTTTGCATGGAGCCCCAGATCGATGTCGATTGACAGTCATTTTGTATGTCTTCCATTTTCTTACTGTTGCACCAACAGTTGTCTCCTTCTCACCCAGCGTCTTACTTATGGTTTTGTAACCCATTCCAGCCTTGTGCAGGTCTATGATCTTGTCCCTGACATCCTTAGAAAGCTCTTTGGTTTTGCCCATGTTGTAGAGGTTAGAGTCAGACTGATTAATTGAGTCTGTGGACAGGAGTCTTTTATACAGGTGACTAGAGATGAGCGAACTTTTCAAAAGTTCGGTTCGGCTAGTTCGCCGAGCATGCTACTGTCTCGGGTGCTGATAGAGTTAATGGGCTGCACTAACTCTTTCAGCAACCTTGACAGTACATGCTCGGCGCGCGGAAAATACAATTTAAATGTAATAAAAAAATAAAAATTATACGTTCGTACTTACTTTCCTCCTGTCCGGCCTCCAGCGATGACGTTTCATCCCTTTCGCCGCTGCAGCCAATCACAGGCTGTAGTGGCGGTCACGCACGTCAGGATGACGCTTCATCCCACGTGACAGCCTCTGCAGCCAATCACAGGCTGCAGCGGCGACATGGATGAAACATCATCGCTGGATGCCGGACAGGAGGAAAGTAAGTATGAACGTATTATTATTATTTTTGGCATGTATGTATGTATGTATGTATGTTGTATGTTGTCATGTATGTATGTATATATGTGCATGTATGTTGGCATGTATGTATATATGTGCATGTGTGTATGTATATTTGCATGTATATATTTGCATGTATGTTTGCATGAATGTATGTTTGCATGAATGTATGTTTGCATGTATGTATGTTGTCATGTATGTATGTTGTCATGTATGTATGTATATATGTGCATGTATGTTTGTATGTATATTTGCATGTAGATATTTGCATGTATGTATGTATGTATGTTTGCATGTATGTATGTTTGCATGTGTGTATGTTTGCATGTATGTATGTATGTTGTCATGTATGTATATATGTGCATGTTTGCATGTATATATTTGCATGTATATATTTGCATGTATGTATGTTTGCATTTATGTATGTTTGCATGAATGTATATTTGCATGTATGTATGTATGTTGTCATGTATGTATGTTGGCATGTATGTATACATGTTTGTATGTATGTATGTTTGCATGTATGTATGTATGTTGTCATGTATGTTTGCATGTTTTTATTTTTGCATGTATGTTTGCATGTATGTTTATATATATGTGCATGTATGTAATTATGTTTGAATGTATTTATGTTTGCATGTATATTTGTGCATGCTTGTATATATGTATGTATGTATCTTTGCATGTTTGTATGTATGGTTTCATGTGTGTGTGTGTATGCATGTATGTATGATAGTTTGCATGTATGTATGTGTGTATGTTTGTATGTATGTATGCATGTATGTTTGTTTGTATATATGTCTGTATGGCCATGTATGATACTGTCTGCTGGCGCCCTGTATCTAAGTCAACTTCGTGGCAGGCTTCTATACATGGTATAACAGTCAGTATCACACATTAAACTGAATCTAAGCCTACGACATGTTTTATTTCATTTTTTTTTTTTTTTTACAGGTTTGGTGTTTGGACTACGTCGGTTTCGAGGACTACTTCGATGACGGTTTTTTTTTCTACAATAAAATGGTTAATGAGGGTTGTGTTGGGGGTGCTTTATTTCAATAAAATATTTTATCTATATCTTTGTCTTTTTCTTTTCAAATTTTATTACTACCACTTTAGTAATGTCCGCTGTCTGAGTGACAACATCCATTACTAAGGCGAGGCTTAGTGTTAGCCGGTGCAGAGGCTAACACTAACCACCATTATTACCCCGGTACCCACCACCACCAGGGGTGCCGGGAAGAGCCAGGTACGATCCAGTACCCGACCATCTGTTGTGATGGTCGGGCCCTGGGGCGGCCGCAGGCTGGTATTATGAGGCTGGGAAGGGCCAAAAACAGTGGACCTTCCCACCCTTGTAATGCTAGGCTGCTGCTGCTGTGTTGTATCTGGCTGGTTATACAAGTGGGGGGGACCCCCACGTCATTTTTTTTAAATTATTTATTTATTTTTATTTTTTTTTTTAAAAAGACATGGGGTTCCACCCAATTTATCATAACCAGCCACATACAACACAGTGTTATTAGCCTGGGAATGGACAAAACCAGTGGCCCTTCCCACCCATGTAATGCCAGACTGCTGCGGCCTTGTATATGGCTGGTTATTAAAAATGTGGGGGACCCAACGTCTATTGTTAAATTTTAAAAAAAAAACGACGTGGGGGTCCCCCCCATTTTTATAACCAGCCCGATACAACACAGCAGCAGCAGCAGCCTAGCATTACAAGGGTGGGAAGGTCCACTGTTTTTGGCCCTTCCCAGCCTCATAATACCAGCCTACGGCCGCCCCAGTACCCGACCATCACAACAGATGGTCGGGTACTGGATCGTACCAAGCTCTTCCCGGCACCCCTGGTGGTGGTGGGTACCGGGGTAATAATGGGTGGTTAGTGCTAGCCTCTGCACCGGCTAACACTAAGTACCGCCTTAATAATGGACGCTGTCAATCAGCCAACTGCCATTATCTAGGCACTAATAAAGTTTAAAAAAAAACACAAAGACAATTCTTTTTTATTGAAATAAGAAATCCCCAACAAAACCCTCGTTAACCATTTTATTAAAATTTGAAAAAACGTAGATCTACGCAGTAGTCCAACGAATCGAAGACGTAGTCCAATCGGTACATCAAAATCTGCAACAACATAAAAAAACAGTTATCAATGTGAACAATAACAATACTTCTACTCACCTACACACATATATACACGCACACACACACACAAACAACCATACACAAACACACACATATACACAAACACACATATACACACATACCCATATATACACAAACACACACACATATACACAAACACACACATATACAAACACACACACACACACAAACATCTACACACAAACATATATACAAATACACCCATATATACACACACAAACACACCCATATATACACAAACACACACCCATATACACAAACACACACATATACAAAAACACACACACACAAACATCTACACACAAACATATACACATACACCCATATATACACACACATATATACACAAACACATATACGCAAACACATATACACAAACACACCCATATATACACAAGCACACATAAACACAAACACACATATAAAAACAAAAACAGACAAAGACACATACCCAAACACACACACTGTTTCTTTTAAATGCTGCTGGGGAACCCGCTCGATCCACTATATAAGGCTGCGCTATAGTGCAGCATTTAAAAGAAACAGGATCCTGACCTGTCCATAGAGTTTAAGGCAGCACAGAGTATTTCAGGAGATGAGCGTGCAGATTCAGTGCTGCTGTGAACTCTGCTCTTACCATTACGTAGCTCTCAGTCTGTTACCTCTCCTCCACTCCTGTCCTCAAGAACACCTTCACATGATTGGCAAGTCACCACGTAATGGTAAGAGCAGAGTTCACAGCAGCACAGAGTATTTCAGGAGATGAGCGTGCGGATCTTGTGCGGGGTGGTGACTTGCCAATCATGTGAAGGTGTTATTGAGGACAGGAGTGGAGGAGAGGTAACAGACTGAGCTACATAATGGTAAGAGCAAAGTTCACAACAGCACAGAATCTGCACGCTCCTCTCCTGAAATATTCTGTGCTGCTGTGAACTCTGCTCTTACCATTACGTAGCTCTCAGTCTGTTACCTCTCCTCCACTCCTGTCCTCAAGAACACCTTCACATGATTGGCAAGTCACCACTGCGCACAAGATCCGCACGCTCATCTCCTGAAATACTCTGTGCTGCTGTGAACTCTGCTCTTACCGTTACGTGGTGACTTGCCAATCATGAAGGTGTTATTGAGGACAGTAGTGGAGGAGAGGTAACAGACTGAGAGCTACGTAATGGTAAGAGCAGAGTTCACAGCAGCACTGAATCTGCACGCTCATCTCCTGAAATACTCTGTGCTGCCTTAAACTCTGTGGACAGGTCAGGATCCTGTAGCGCAGCCTTATATAGTGGATCGAGCGGGTTCCCTAGCAGCATTTAAAAGAAACAGGATCCTGACCTGTCCACAGAGTTTAAGGCAGCACAGAGTATTTCAGGAGAGGAGCACGGCCGGCCACAGGCAGCCGGTCGTTTTTCCAAGCCGTGCTCCCATTATGCACACGACCGTAAAAACACCCGTTATTGCGGGTCGTAATTACGACCCGCAATAACGGGCTCATAGACTTCTGTTACCCACGGGTACCTTCCCGTTTTCTCACGGGTAGGTGCCCGTGCCGTTAAAAAAATAGAACATGTTCTATTTTTCTATTTTACGGGCCGTGCTGCTATAAAATTTAGGGTATGTTCACACGACAGCGTCCGTAACGGCTGAAATTACGGGGATGTTTCCACCTGAAAACATCCCCGTAATTTCAGCCGTAACGGCATGTGCAGGCGCTTGAACGCCGCGTCCATTATGGACGTAATTGGCGCTGCTATTCATTGGAGTCAATGAATAACGGCTCCAATTACGGCCAAAGAAGTGACAAGTCACTTCTTTGTCGCGGGCGTCTATTTACGCCTCGTGTGAACAGACAAACGTCTGCCCATTGCTTTCAATGGGCAGATGTTTGTCATCGCTATCGAGGCGCTATTTTCGGGCGTAATTCGGGGCAAAAAATCCCGAATTACATCCGTAATTAGTGCGTGTGAACACAGGGTATGTTCACACGCACTAATTACGGACGTAATTCGGGCGTTTTTGCCCCGAATTACGTCCAAAAATAGCGCCTCGATAGCGCTGACAAACATCTGCCCATTGAAAGCAATGGGCAGACGTTTGTCTGTTCACACGAGGCGTAATTTACGCGCCGCTGTCAAATGACGGCGCGTAAATAGACGCCCGCGTCAAAGAAGTGACCTGTCACTTCTTTGGCCGTAATTGGAGCCGTTATTCATTGACTCCAATGAATAGCAGCGCCAATTACGTCCGTAATGGACGCGGCATTCAAGCGCCTGCACATGCCGTAACGGCTGAAATTACGGGGATGTTTTCAGGCGGAAACATCCCCGTAATTTCAGCCGTAACGGATGCTGTCGTGTGAACATACCCTTATAATGACAGCACGGCTCGTAAAAGCGGCCGGCTGCCCGTGGCCGGCCGTGCTCGTAATTACGAGTCGTAATTACGAGCACGACCCGTAAAATAAAAAAATAGAACATGTTCTATCTTTTTAACGGCACGGGCACCTTCCCGTGAGAAAACGGGAAGGTACCCGTGGCTAACAGAAGTCTATGGGCCCGCTATTTCGGGTCGTAATTACGACCCTTAATAACGGGTGTTTTTACGGTCGTGTGCATGAGGCCCCGTAATGACGGGTGGCTACATGTGTGCACCCGTCATTACGGCAGCGTTGCTAGGCGACGTCAGTAAATAGTCACTCTTCAAGGTGCTGAAAGAGTTAACTGATCGGCAGTAACTGTTTCAGCACCCTGGACAGTGACTACCGATCACAATATAGAGTACCTGTAAAAAAAAAAAGACGTTCATACTTACCGGGAACTCCCTGCTTCCTCCAGTCCGGTCTCCTGGCCGTTGCCTTGGTGACGCGTCCCTCGCGACATCCGGCCCGACATTCCTTGATGACGATGCAGCCCATGTGAGCGCTGCAGCCAATCACGGGCTGCAGAGGCCTCTGCAGCCAATCACGGGCTGCAGAGGCCTCTGCAGCCAATCACAGGCTGCAGAGGCCTCTGCAGCCAATCACAGGCTGCCGCGTCAGAAAAGAAGGTCGGACTGGAGGAAGAAGAGGGACTCGTCCGCAAGACAACGACCAGGTATGTATGAAATGCTTTTTATTTTTAATCAGCAGCCTCTTTTCTCTATCAGTGATTGATAGAGACAAGTGGCTGCCGATTTGTATAATATTTTTGACCGGGTTCGGTCAAAACGGGTTCGGCCGAACCCGGTGAAGTTCGGATTCGCTGCGAACCGAACTTTTCCGGAAGTTCGAACCGAAACCGGGTTCGGTTGTCCCGGTTCGCTCATCTCTACAGGTGACCATGTAAGACAGCTGTCTTTAATGCAGGCACCAAGTTGATTTGGAGCGTGTAACTGGTCTGCAGGAGGCTGAACTCTTAATGGTTGGTAGGGGATCAAATACTTATTTCTCTGTGCACAATGCAAATAAATATATATAATTTGGACTATGTGATTTTCTGTTTTTTCTTTATATAATCTATCTCTCACTGGTAAAATTAACCTAGCCTAAAAATTCTAGACTGTTCATGTCTTTGACAGTGGCCAAACTTACAAAATCAGCAAGGGATTAAATACTTATTTCCTTCACTGTATTTTCGACTCTGGACACATTGTTACCTACTGCAGGGAAAGTAAGGGTATGTTCACACGGCCTATTTACGGACGTAAATCGGGCGTTTCTGCCCCGAATTACGGCCGAAAATAGCGCCTCAATAGCGCTGACAAACATCTGCCCATTGAAAGCAATGGGCAGACGTTTGTCTGTTCACACGAGGCGTATATTTACGCGCCGCTGTCAAATGACGGCGCGTAAATAGACGCCCGCGTAGAAGAAGTGACCTGTCACTTCTTTGGCCGTAATTGGAGCCGCTATTCATTGACTCCAATGAATAGCAGCGCTAATTACGGCCGTAATTGACGCGGCGTTCAAGCGCCTGCACATGCCGGTACGGCTGAAATTACGGGGATGTTTTCAGGCTGAAACATCCCCGTAATTTCAGCCGTTACGGACCCCCGCCGTGTGAACATACCCTAAGAAGTGACTATATTTCCAGCTGCCAGAGGGGGAAGGAGACTGATTCTGCTCAGAGCCCCTCCCCCAACAGCAAAGATTAACAGCAGCATCAAGGTGGCACAGGCAAGTAAATACAAATCTGAAAGGTATATGCTAGAAACAGTGCATATTACTTTCAAAACGCTATTAACAGAATTTCTGGACTTTCAATATGAAAATGATTTAAGGGATTACCTCTTTACATGGGGTATTCCCCACAGTGGTGACTAGCTGTGTACATATCTTCTACAGACTTCAATAGAAGTGAACCAGGCTTAGTGGGGGTCCCAGAGGTTGCCCCCCTACTGATCACATATTTGTGGTATATTAAATTAAAGAGTAAAATATGCTCTGCAATGATTCGTTTGCCTTAAATTAAAATATTGTAATCATTTTAGTCATTTATCTTGGATGGGCTCCTGTGTATGCTATGTGTTGCATTTATAGACCTTTCTTTTTTTTTCCCTAAAAGAAGGACAGTCGGCTGCTCCCATGGGCATGGGAATGCTTTTAGTACACAAATTCTAGTGTCGGAGAGCAATAAAGTTAATATAATAAAAAGACCTAATTATTCTAATGTTTAAAAATACAAAGTGCCTGATTTGTAAACCGACAAATGCAAAAGGAGCTGGAGTCTGCAGAAAACAATTCTGCATGAATAAAATGGATGCTTACTTCATATAACCTCCCGGATATTATAAATATTCCTTCAGAGCCTGTATCATCAGCATTGTTATAATTGAGTAACTATCTAGCAATGTGCAGCACTACCCAAGATGCTTTGTAATTGGCTTTTTAAAAGTCCCAAGGCCCAATCCCTTGCCACAAAGAGGAATGTTTTCTAGCAGCTGAAAGAGATAACAGCTCCTCTCACATATCTCTGAAAAACCACAGGTCCATCCGCAGCATTTAAAACTAATAAAGACTCAGACTTTGTTTTAACAGCAGCGAGGTTAATGCATTGCAAAAATGCATTGTGGTAAATCCAAGTAGGACTATTTATGGTGTCACGGTATCGACCAGTTGATGAAGAATGATCAACATATACGGTACCGATTAAAAAAAGTCTACTGGAAAAGGACACAGGGTCTTAGAAAAATTCTATATACTATATATCTAGATAGAAACACTATGTGTAGTATATTTATTATACTTAGTTATTTACTGCCGCTAGGGATATAATTCTTCAATTATCTTCCAAAACAAAGATATTCTCTTCAGTAAATGCAGGGCAGTGAACTTCTCATGAGATTTTCAATAGAGCCCAAAAATAAGCTATTTCTTTCTTAGGTTCGGCTCACATCACTTTTTGCCAGAGAAAATCTCCCATGCATACATCTATCTATCTATCTATCTATCTATCGTGCCCATAGAGTTTTATCAATTAGATGTATTTTTCTATTAGGGTATGTTCACACGCAGAGTCAAAAACGTCTCAAAATACAGAGCTGTTTTCAAAAGAAAACAGCTCCTGATTTTCAGCCGTTTTTTGTGCCACTCGCAATTTTCGAAGCGTTTTTTGCTGCGTTTTTTACGGGCGTTTTTGGAGTTTTTTTCAATAGAGTCTATGGAAAACGGCTCCAAAAACGTCCCAAGAAGTGTCCTGCACTTCTTTTTTGCGGCCGTTTTTTTACGTGTAAAAAAATACCGCAAAAAGAAAAACCGTCGGAACAGAACGCCGTTTTTCCATTGAAATCAAAGGGCAGAAGTTTGGAGGCGTTCTGCTTCTGCTTTTCTGGCCGTTTTTCGGGCGTTTACGGCCGAAAATAGGTTGTGTACATACCATTACAAACATTTAGCGGCCATATTCCTTTTTTTTTTTTAATGGGGGTGTCAATGGCAGACATATGTATAGGCATAGTTGTATGCATGATAGTGCATGTGATAAAAGCACCACACCAAACACAATCCCCATAGTGTGAATCTAGAATCACGATCTGGAAGGGTGGTGCAGTAGAAGAAGCTTGCCTATGACTATTTTACAATTAGCATAGCTAGAGGTTTAATTCTTTAGGGGAATCGTGTAGATGTCTCTTTTTAAGGTCAATCTGTTTCATCAATACAAAGGGGGAAAAATACAGGAAACAGAAACTAGGACAACTGAAGGTGTTTCTGCCAGATTCTGTAAAAAAAAAATATTTATATTTAAAGTAAATCCTAAAAACGGATGTGGGAGAGAGAGATGCTTGGATTAGGGAGGATGTTAGTTTTAGATGGATGGGTCGATAGACAGAGATGAGGGAAGAGATGTAGGTAGGTGCAGCACTGAGGACACCATTGTGGATGAGAGTTATACATTTGCAACCTCTGCAGCGGCAGGCACAGGGTAAAGGCATTATTATATTGGTTGGACAGAAGGATAAGCCTGTCTGCTGCATTCAGGACAGATTGAAGAGTTTAGTGAGGGGAAGACAAACTAGTAATAAGTTGCATAACCCCAAGACAGCGGGTATCCTGTCTATGAGTTTTGGTAGCGCCACACACTGAAATGGAGACACAAGAAGTTACATTTTTGAAAGATTTCATTTCAGATAGAGAGAGGACATGATGTTAGAGACAACTGACAGACAATAACCGTTTTTTTGTATTATAGCGGCAATTATGTCACGGGAAGTGGTATCAGTGTACAGATGTTCCTGAAAGCCAAATATGCTGATAGTTTGTCCAATAGGGGCTGAGTAGAGAGAGAAAAGAAGAGGACCTAGGAGTGAGCCCTAAGGAACTCCAACAGCAAGGGGAAGAGGAGAAGAAGTAGAACCGGTAACTGATACACTGAACGAGAAGTCAGAGAGGTAGGAAGAAAAGCAAGAGAGAGCATTGTCCAATAGAGTGGAGCATACTGAGTAGAAGTTCATGGTCTGCAGTGTCAAATGCAGTAGAAAGGTCCAGAAGAAATAAGCGAGAATGGTTGCCGTTAGATTTGCATGTAGCCATCAAAAGGGACTTTAGTAAGAGCAGTTTCTGTAGCATATAGATAGATACCAGATTGCAAGGGGTCAAGCAGAGAGATAGCGGATTAGGCAAGAGCAGGCCAAGCATTCCAGGGGTTTACAGATGAAGGGGAGATTGGAGACAGGTCGGTAGTAAGTAGTGCAGGATGGGGCAATAAATGTTTTTGCTTTTTTTTCAGTAATGGGGCTACAACAGCATGTTCAAAAGAGGAGGGAAAGATTCCAGGAGCAAGAGGGAGGTTAAATACTTTAGTTAGGTGACTAGTGACAGTTGTGAAGAGGGACTGGACGAGTTGAGAGAGAATAGAATCACTAATGCAGGTAGCGGGACGAGAAGAAGAGAGGAACCTAGAGACGACATCTTCTGTAATTGGGTCAAATGCTGACAGTGAACAAGTGTGAGTGTGGGAGGACACGAGTTCATCGCTGCTTGGGGACGGTGAGATAATTTCATGATGGATGTTGTCAATTATAACTGTGAAATAAGTGACCAGGTCTTCAGCAGTAAGATCTGTGATACTGTAGGTATCTGCAGTTTAGGGCTAAAGAGGGAGTTAAAACTATCACAGACTTGTCTTGGATTTATAGATAGTGTGGACATAAGGGTAGTGAAATAGGTTTTTCTTGGAGAGGGACATAGTTGCAAGTTTTTATAATGAATTTGGTAATGGAGGAAATCTGCTGACATATGTGATTTTCTCAAGACGTTTGGCGCACCTAGACCACCGTTGATGAAAACGAGTTTGAGAAGTGTGCCAAATAATGTTAGGGCTGAATAGCTATATCTTCTCCTATAGAATCGTGCTAAGTGATACCAAATTTCCTACTATGGAGCCATGTTTCCTTGTATAAAATATTGGAGACTGAATTAGGGATCCATGTTAAAATATTTCAGCTTACATTGTCTTATACGTTAGAATTGTAGCTCTATAATTAAAAAAAATTGCATATAGACTAAAAGGCTCAGAAGCAAAAAAATGTATAGAAATAAATTGCAAAACACAAAATCAGTTTAGAAAGACCACATACAATTATTTATCATGCTATACCCAGGTATAATGTCAATTTATCAGAGTTAGGCTCCATGCACACGACTGTGCCCGTAATTATATATAAAGTATAGGAGCGCGGTCCGTAATATAAAAGAATAGGACATGTCTTATTTTTTTTCGGCTGGTTTCTACGGCACGGACACCCTCCCGTAGACATAAGGGAAGGTGTCCGTCGGCCATAGAAATGAATGGGCCCGTAATTACAGACCATAATTACGGGCGATTTTACGGTCGTGTGCATGGGGCTTAACAGAGCAAGATGCTAAACCCTGGTCCCAATGTATGTATTGCCAATGGGTTCGTCTGGGCACCTAATGGTCAGCTTGAAATTTAGCTCATTCTAGACACCAAGGACAGACGTATGGTGCTAATTTGTTCTAGTGATTTAGGGAGTGAGAACTGACAGCCGCTCAGCACTATGCGGTACATAAGTGATAAACTCCTGTGGATGCAGAGGAGTATATTATTTGTACAAAACACCAGGCAAGTGGGTTGGTGCATAAACGTACTGAGATATGCCTGCAAGTATAAAAGAGGACCTATGACAGCATATCAGAATGACCCCTGTAATCTCTGGAATCTCCAAGTAATAAATGTAGCATCTAAACTTCCTGGTAAATTAGATTTTTTTTAGCTATGCCTGGAAAGCTTTTTTTAATGAGAACATCTTTAATATGGTTGCACCAAAGTACCGATAGATAGATAGATAGATAGATAGATAGATAGATAGATAGATAGATAGATAGATAGATAGATAGATAGATAGATAGATAGATAGATAGATAGATAGATAGATGATAGATAGATAGATAGATAGATAGATAGATAGATAGATAGATAGATAGATAGATAGATAGATAGATAGATAGATAGATAACACAAAAGTTGAACAGCACATTCCAACAAAATGAAACAAAACGTGTATACAGTTGCAAGAACGCCTGTGACTGCAAATTTACAGCACACAAAAAAATGGCAACAGCACACCGTGGATACCAATGTCACCGAAGCCGCTAAATATAAATAAATATGCATTACTGCTAAATCTACTTACAATAGGGAGGTTGTTAGTGCACATTTTTGATCAAAAAGTGTTTGCCCATCTGCCACGATAAGGCGTCCACCATAGGTGGGAACCTACGCTGCACATACACCCAGAACAGGGACTAAGCGTACATATATCTGGGGATAATAGGCACCAGCATTAAACTAATTAAAATCACCCAGGGGAGAATGGGAGGAGTGCAAGAACAAAAAATGGAGGCAGTCACTAACCCCACATACATGAATCACATAAACAACACAAAAATTTGAACAGCACATTCCAACAAAATGAAACAAAACATGTATACAGGTGCAAGAACGCCTGTGACTGAAAATTTATACAGCACAACAAAAATGGTGACAGCTCACTGCAAACACTAATGTCACCTAAACCACTAAATATAAATAAATATGCATTACTGCTAAATCTACTTACAATAGGGAGGGTTTTGATCACAAAAATTCTTTGCCCACCTGCCACGACAAGGGGTCGTCCATAGGTGGGGACATACACTGCACATACACCCAGAACTGGGACTAAGCCTACATAAATCTGGGGATGGTAGGAAGAAGTGCAAGAACAAAAAATGGAGGCAGTCACTAATGGAGGACACCATGTCGTGGCAGGTGGGCAAACACTTTTTGATCTTTTGTGTTGTTTATGTGATTCATATATGTGGGGTTAGTGACTGCCTCCATTTTTTGTTCTTGCACTCCTCCCATTCTGCCCTGGGTGATTTTAAATAGTTTAATGCTGGATCCTACCATCCCCAGATTTATGTAGGCTTAGTCCCAGTTCTGGGTGTATGTGCAGAGTAGGTCCCCACCTATGGAGGGTGCCTTGTTGTGGCAGGTGGGCGAACACTTTTTGAACAAAAACGTACACTAAGAACCTCCCTATTGTAAGTAGATTTAGCAGTAATGCATATTTATTTATATTTAGCGGTTTAGATGACATTACTGTTCGCAGTGTGCTGTCGCCATTTTTCTGTGTGCTAGATAGATGATAGATAGATAGATAGATAGATAGATAGATAGATAGATAGATAGATAGATAGATAGATAGATAGATAGATAGATAGATATGAGATAGCTAGATAGATAGATAGATAGATAGATAGATAGATAGATAGATAGATAGATAGATAGATAGATAGATAGATGATAGATAGATAGATAGATAGATAGATAGATAGATAGATAGATAGATAGATAGATAGATATGAGATAGCTAGATAGATAGATAGATAGATAGATAGATAGATAGATAGATAGATAGATAGATAGATAGATAGATAGATAGATAGATAGATAGATGATAGATAGATAGATAGATAGATAGATAGATAGATAGATAGATAGATAGATAGATAGATAGATAGATAGATAGATAGATAGATAGAGTCTCGTAAAAGGTAAGATACTTAGCTATTGTTTGTCTTTTGTTGGTTTTATTATTTTTGTCACATAAACTAGTGATGTTGGTTCTTTGCACCTAGAGTATATATCAGCTGACTTTGACAGTTTAGAATATTAGAGGTATTAGCTGCATGTGATAGATTATCCATTTAGACATCATTAGATGTAGCACTGTGCTGTCATATAATGTTTTATAACCTTTAACCACATCCTGCCTAGTTACTGCTTTTATAGTCATGATGAGCTAACACTAACATTTACAAATACAACTAGGGATTTGGTTTACAATATGGATTACAGTGGACTCTCTTCTATCTTCAGAACAGAACTATTGTATGAATAACAAATGACCCTTAGAATACAGAACATTTTGTTTACTTTTTGTGCCATGCCTTTTTAACATCTTGGTACAATCTATTCATGCAGCACCTAGAAGACGAAGGTATTTTAGCTTTTTATGTCACTCATGTATCTTCATAATAGGATGTCAGATTGAGAAATCATTATATATACATAAGCAAATAGATCACCTTGCATTATAAATGTAACAATGTATCATGCTTTGTTCTAATGATTACAGCTAATTTATCTGCAAATTGAAAAGATAAAAGCTGTAAGGGCGGGTTCACACATGGCGGAATTCCACTTAAATTCCGCTGCGGACACTCCGCAGCGTTAATCCGCAGCGGAGCCGTTTCTCCATTGACTTTCACTTTAAATTAGCAGTGTTCGTTTACACGATGCGTACAATTCCGCTGCGGAGCATAGGCTGCGGAGCGGAATTTGGTGTCCGCAGCATGCTCTGTCTGTTGCGGAGCAGTGGCGGACTCATGGCGGAATTTCTCCATTGACTTCAATGGAGATTCAAAGTTCCGCAATGAAGTCCGCAGCTGTCATGCACATGTTATGTGTGCTGCGGATACGTCTTGCTTTTTTAACTTGACATTTCTTCATTCTGGCTGGACCTATGTATTTCTAGGTCTACAGCCAGACTGAGGAAGTCAATGGGGCTCCCGTAATGACGGGAGCGTTGCTAGGAGACGTCAGTAAATAGTCACTGTCCAGGGTGCTGAAAGAGTTAAGCGATCGGCAGTAACTGTTTCTGCACCCGGGACAGTGACTACCGATCCCAATATACATGTATCTGTAAAAAAACATATAAGTTCATACTTACCGAGAACTCCCTGTTTCTGTCTCCAGTCCGGCCTCCCAGGATGACGTTTCAGTGTAAGTGACGGCTGCAGCCAATCACAGGCAAAGCACAGGCTGCAGCGGTCACATGGACTGGCGCGTCATCCAGGGAGGTCGGGCTGGATGCCGAAAGAGGGACGCGTCACCAAGACAACGGGCGGTAAGTATGAAATTCTTTGACTTTCACTAGGGAAAGTGCTGTCCCTTCTCTCTATCCTGCACTGAATAGGGAGAAGAGAAGCACTTTTCCTGCAGTCCGCAGCGGCCAGTCCGCATCAATTTTCTGCACATTTTGTGCAGATCCGCTGCAGAATCTGCAACGCAGATTCTGTGCGGCATTGATGCGGACAGTTGCGGAGGAATTCCGCCATGTGTGGTCATGCCCTAACAAGGATATGTAAAGTCTTCTGTTACTGTTGTGTATTTGTGCCTTTTATATGTGTATAGTATGGTTATAAGTTATTTCAAAGTGGTGATTATTAAAGTCCAGTGGAAACTGTTGCATATAGTAAAATACTGATAATCCAATATTAGAGATGAGCGAATTTCCAGAAATTAGTTTCAGGTCTGATTCTATAGAATGATGAATACCTATACGAGTATAGACCATTGGCATGCGCCAAACAATAATGCGTCCACACAAATCATAAAGCCAATATCAATACCTATACCAGACTGTGAAGACTACTAGTATATCCAGAAAATGAAACACACATAGCACAAGTCATGTACCATGACAATATAAAATAAATTTTATTGAAATATACATAACACATTGGCCATCAAAATATAAAAACAATATAGCACACAGTTAAAAAGGAGAGTATGGAGGAGCTGCGTGAATAATCCAATATATATGCTACCATACTATAAACATCCTGTGATGTGGTAACAAATGCAGATATCTATAGAAAAGATAATCATATAGATCAAGTATTTGGACAACAGAAGCACATAAATATATTTAGCACCTAACAGAAGAGCACACAATTGTGCATGCATGTAAAAGTATACAGCTAAAGCTCCAAGTTGCACCCAAAACAAAGACCATGCTTTATAAATAAAGGATATTGCACAAACCCATGGACTGCATGATAGGAAGCACGCAGGAACACTCCACACTGACCGCCCCCGACGCACGTTTCGTCGTTTCTCTTGAGAAAGCTGACGGTGAAACGTGCGTCGGGGGCGGTCAGTGTGGAGTGTTCCTGCGTGCTTCCTATCATGCAGTCCATGGGTTTGTGCAATATCCTTTATTTATAAAGCATGGTCTTTGTTTTGGGTGCAACTTGGAGCTTTAGCTGTATACTTTTACATGCATGCACAATTGTGTGCTCTTCTGTTAGGTGCTAAATATATTTATGTGCTTCTGTTGTCCAAATACTTGATCTATATGATTATCTTTTCTATAGATATCTGCATTTGTTACCACATCACAGGATGTTTATAGTATGGTAGCATATATATTGGATTATTCACGCAGCTCCTCCATACTCTCCTTTTTAACTGTGTGCTATATTGTTTTTATATTTTGATGGCCAATGTGTTATGTATATTTCAATAAAGTTTATTTTATATTGTCATGGTACATGACTTGTGCTATGTGTGTTTCATTTTCTGGATATACTAGTAGTCTTCACAGTCTGGTATAGGTATTGTTATTCTATAGAATCGGCTGTTTAATTCGATTTGATGCGAATAAATTTGCAGTGAATCGCAAGTGCCCAGATTGCCCTGACTGACTCTGATCTGAAGTTGGATACAGTCTTAGAAGACATCAATTCCATCCCTAATATAACAAAAATACCATACTCACCTTCCCTGGTCTCCCAAAGTGCCGCGTGCCTGCCGTTCTGCTGAAGTGACGTAATTTTGTCCCATGTCTGCGATGTGTCTCTGATGGCTGCAGGGGTCACATTGGATGAATCTATATAATCTCAAGATTCTTCTAGGGATGTGTCCCCACGGGAAGCCAGGTGAATATAGTATATATTTTTTTATCTCCTCTACTCCCCTCTTTCTTTTTCTAATCTGTAAAATGGCGGCCAACGGCCAGCTTGATGAAGTTTTTGGTGTTTGTTGGTGTTTTTTGGTGTTTTTTAAGTACGGGGTGAATACTATAGAAAGGAAGCATATAAAGAAAAGACTTAGGTACCTTAAAAACTGCATCAATCTGCAAACCTGGTTCAAAGGTTTGTAGTGCCTTTTTGACTTGAATGACAGAAATTATTGCATCTGTGTTTCAGTAATACAATACTACGGCTATGCTTTCACATATTGTGTTGTAGTATTTACAGTCAGGTTTACAATTATGGTACACTTCCATCTACTTTTTGTCTCATTAAATAGACAGTTTGTTTTTGCTCTGAGCACAACTGTTACAACCATGAAACCCTACATATCATTATTCGCCACAATGGAAAGAACAGAATTCCAGCTGTTCAATTTGTCTTACAAGCATATAAAACCCACAACATTGTGATTTTGTCCTTGATCTCCATCGCTGTGAAAATCCATTTAGCAAAACATGGACTTAGGAAAAAGATGGATTTGACCTCCTCCTACGTATGTATTTCATGCAAAGGATCTTCCCTTAAATGATCCTGTGTACAAGAAGGCATATGTCCAAAATACATGTAAATAATGTGGAGAATTATGCAATAAACAGATCACTTAAATTACACGGTCATAAATTGCTATGTAATTTCTTAAATACCATTAACAAAATTAAATTAACACTGAATTCATGCTAAAAATATAAATTTTTATAATTATTTTATTGCTGGATTTTTGTTCTCTGTTATAATATGACCATAATGGATTGTAGCTCATTTGAATTCATAAAACAAAATTGTTAAAAGATGACCTACAAATTATTGTATATTGGCTTTGTGTACAGCATTAACAGATTTCAATGGGCAAATTCATAGGCGCATATTTGTTTATAATGGAAAATAAAAAAGCTCATCTCAGTCATAAGTCCGGAAGACAACATTTTTAAAAAAAAAGTTTGGTGTCCCTGGAATCCTCCTTTAAGGCTGGGTTCACACGTGGCAATTTTTTATTTTAATATGAATCCATATTAAGCCAATTACTCACATCTAACATCTGGGAGCATTGCTTCAAGGGGAGATCATGGATCATCCTTAGAATACACATATAGTACCTAGGGCTCTGTAATAAGAACTTGTAGTGACTCCATGCGCTGCTGAACAGGGCTCATGCGGCTCCAAGGGGTTAAGTAAAGGAAGAATGTTATTGTATTCTAATCTGAACAATTGCCATAATAAGGGTATGTTCACACGAGGGCGTCCGTAACGGCTGAAATTACGGGGATGTTTCAGCCTGAAAACATCCCCGTAATTTCAGCCGTAACGGCATGTGCAGGCGCTTGAACGCCGCATCCATTACGGACGTAATTGGCACTGCTATTCATTGGAGTCAATGAATAACGGCTCCAATTACGGCCAAAGAAGTGACAGGTCACTTCTTTGACGCGGGCGTCTATTTACGCGCCGTCATTTGACAACGGCGCGTAAATTACGCCTCGTGTGAACAGACAAACGTCAGCCCATTGCTTTCAATGGGCAGATGTTTGTCAGCGCTATTGAGGCGCTATTTTCGGACGTAATTCGGGGCAAAAACGCCCGAATTACGTCCGTAAATAGGCCGTGTGAACATACCCTAACAATGACTTTTTATCAACATATTTTATAAAATTGCCTTCATATTTAAAAAGTGTGTCTCATCACAGAAAACAGCTTTAATATTAATATGGGAGTTGCTGCGTCAATTAGTTGATTGCCGCAGGCTCTGATCCCAAGTTCCCTGGCACAGCTGATTTTGCAAGTTAAGAGCCGGCCAGCTGCAGGATAAATGTAGTATTACATGTCAGCCATTCTGATGATGGCCCTTAAAGAGGCTCTGTCACCAGATTATAAGTGCCCTATCTCCTACATAATGTGATCGGCACTGTAATGTAGATAATAGCAGTGTTTATTATCTTGAAAAACGATCATTTTTTACCAAGTTATGAGCAATTTTAGATTTATGCTAATTACTTTCTTAATGGCCAACTGGGCGTCTTTTAACTTTGCTGTCAGCATGCTGTCATTCACAGCGTGATCTCGTGAGATGACGCTGTGCAGTGATTAATTCCCACACAAACTTTACCGAAGTATCGGGAGTGTGACTAGACATTGCGTCCTGGCTGGAGGTCATGTCTATTCACTCTCAAGACACTTCAGTAAAGTTAATGTGGGTTTATGTGACAGCACAGCATGATCTTGCAAGATCACGCTGTGATGAGTACAAATGAACATGAATGGAGAGAAGTGTATGCTGCTGATTGGTCAGCGCCATACACTTCTCTTCACAATGCCCACTTGGACCAGTTGGGCATTAAGAAAGTAATGAGCATAAATCGAAAATTGCTCATAACTTGGTCAAAAATGATAGTTCTTCAAAATAAAAAACACTGTTGTTATCTACATTATAGCGCTGATCACATTATGTAGGAGATAGGGCATTTATAATGTGGTGACATAGCCTCTTTAACCGCTTCCCGACCGCCCATTGTATATTCATGTCGGCATTTGCTGGGCTCTGTGCAGTGCCGACGTGAATTCACGGTGGGTGTTAAAAGCACGATCCGGGTGTCTCAGAGTAGCGCTGACACCCGGATCGCGCTGTTATCACCTGCCTCTGGTCCCGGATATATGATCGGGACCTGATTATTTCAGGTCCCGGTCATGTGATCGCAGGGAAAGTGTGTTGTAGCAACGAACTGGAAAGTTTGTTGCTATAACAAACTGGAAAGTTTGTTGCTACAACAAACTTTCCCGGGGACCGATTGCTGGTGCTGCAGTCGGTTACAAGGCAGAACCGGGGGCCATATAACGGCCCCCGGGTCTGCCATGCACAGCAGCCTATGAGAACCAGCCGGAGGCCGGTCCTCATAAGCTTCCTGTCAGTGTGACTCTCAGCGTCACACTGACAGTTTATAATACGTTACACTACCTAGGTAGTGTAATGTATTATAGCAGCGATCAGTGCTGCAGGTCTTCAAGTAAAACAAGTAAAAAGTAAAATAAATAAAGTAATAAAAAAGTTTTATAAAAGTGTAAAAACAAGTCATAAAAGTTACAAAAAAAAAGAATGCTTTTTTTCCTATAATAAGTCTTTTATTATAGGAAAAAAATGAAAATGTTAAAAAAAAGTACACATATTTGGTATCACCGCGTTCGTAACGACCCAAACTATAAAACTATAATATTATTTTTCCCGCACGGTGAACACCGCAAAAAAAATAATTAAAAAACAATGTCAGAATCACTTTTTTTGGGTCATCAACCCTCCCAAAATAAAGAATAAAAAGTGATCAAAAAGTCGCATGTACCCCAAAATAGTACCAATAAAAACTGAAGCCCGTCCCGCAAAAAACAAGCCCTTACACCGCTTTTTTGACGGAAAAATAAAAACGTTATGGCTCTCAGAATATGGTGACACAGAAAATAAATTATTTTATTAAAGTGATTTTATTGCGCAATCGCCACAAAACATAAAAAACCTATATACATATGGTATCGCCGTAATCGTACCGACCCGCAGAATAAAGTAAAATGTAATTTATACCGCACGGTGAATACTGTAAAAAAAAAAATACAAAAAACATTGTCAGAATTTATGTTTCTTTGTCACTTTGCTTCCAAAAAAATCTAATAAAAAGTGATTGCAAAAAATCACATGTACCCTAAAATTGTACCAATGAAAAGTACAGATTGTCCCGCAACAAATAAGCCCTCACACAGCTCCGATGGAGAAAAAATAAAAAAGTTCTGGCTCTCAGAATATGGCGATGCAAAATGTGCAGAGTGTTCCAAAAGCGGATAAGATCGGGCGCCATTTATCAGTGCGACACCGGCCACATATCTGCGGATTATTATTTATTTACACCATTATTATACCCTCTTATTATGCCCTGATGTTCTCCGCACAGATTACATATGCCCCCACATCATAAACTGAAATACCAGCAAAACCCCAAACAGAACAGTTACCAAGCAAAATCTGCGCTCCAAAAGCCAAATGGCGCTCCCTCCCTTCTGAGCCCCACAGCGTGCCAAAACACCAGCTTACGTCCACATATATGACATTTTATATCCGGGAGAAACCGCTCAACATTGTATGAGGTATTTGTCTTCAGTGGCACAAACTGGGCACAATATATTGTGCATTAAAATGGCACATCAGTGGAAAATTTAAATTTTCACTTTGCACCATCCGCTGCGCATTAACGCCTTGGCGCACCACGACTTAATAGCACGTCGTGGTGCGAGGGGTTATTTATGGAGCGGGCTCATGCACTGTGCATGCTCCATATTCTGCAGGTGTCCGCTGTGTATTACAGCTGACACCCAGGACTAACGGACAGGAACAGTGATCGCGCTGTTACAGGAGCCTGTAAAATGACATTATACTGCAATACATTAGTATTGCAGTGTATTGTACCAGCAACCTAATGATCGCTCGTTCCAGTCCCCTAAAGGGACTTTTGGGAGGTTTCCACTGTTTTGGTACCTCAGGAGCTTTGCATATGCGACATGACACCCGAAAACCATTCCAGCTAAAAGCGAAATATTGTTCCTTCCCTCCTGAGTCCTGCCGTGGGTCCAAACAGCAGTTTATTACCACATATGGCGTATTGCTGTAATCAGGACAAATTGCTTTACAAATTTTGGGGTAATTTTTCTCCTTTATTCATTGTAAAAATTAAACATTTCTATGTTTTTTCAGAAAAAAGTAGATTTTCATTTTCACAGCCTAATTCCACTAAATTCAGCAAAAAAACTGTGGGGTCAAAATGCTAACTATACACCTAGAACAATTCCTTGAGGGGTGTAGTCTTCAAAATGGGGTCAGTTTTGGGGGGATTCCACGTTTTTTTTCTTACTCCAGGACGTTGCAAACGCGACATGGAACTGAAAACCAATCCAGCAAAATCTGCGCTTCAAAATCCAAATGGCGCTCCTTCCCTTCTGAGCTCTGCCGTGGGTCCAAACAGCAGTTTAGTACCACATATGGGGTATTGGCGTAATCGGGAGAAGTAGCTTTACAAGTTCTGGGGTGCTTTTTAATCTTTATTCCTTGCAAATATTATTTTTTTTTATATTTTTTCAGAAAAAAAGTAGATTTTCACTTTCACAGACAAACTCCAATAAATATAGCAAAATACCTGTGGGGTCAAGATGCTAACTATACCCCTAGATAAATTCCTTGAGGTGTGTAGTTTCCAAAACCGTCTCACTTTTGGGGGATTTCCACTGTTTTGGCACCACAAAACCTCTTCAAACCTGACATGGTGCCTAAAATATATTCTAAAAAAAGGAGGCCCCAAAATCCACTAGGTGCTACTTTGCTTCTGAGGTCGGTATTTCCGTCCATTATCACACTAGAGCCACATGTGGGATATTTCTAAAAACTGCAGAATCTGGGCAATAAATATTGAGTTGCATTTCTCGGGTAAAACCTTCTGTGTTACAGAAAAAAATGTATTACAAATGAATTTCAGCAAAAAAAATAAAATTTGTAAATTTCACCTCTACTTTGCTTTAATTCCTGTGAAGCGCCTAATGGGTTGAGAAACTTTCTGAATGCTATTTTGAATACTTTGAGGGTTGCAGTTTTTAATATGGGGTGATTTATGGGGTCTATATAGTACATAAGGCCCTCAAAGCCACTTCAGAACTGAACCGGTCCCTGTAAAAATGGCCTTTTGAAATTTTCTTGAAAATGTGAGAAATTGCTGCTAAAGTTCTAAACGTTGTAACGTCCTAGAAAAATAAAATAATGTTAAAAAAACTATGCAAATATAAAGTAGACATATGGAATATATAAAATAGTAACTATTTTGTGTGGTATTATTATCTGTTTTACAAGCAGATACATTTAAAATGATAAAAATCATAATTTTTGCAAATTTTCTCTAAATTTTTGTGTTTTTCACAAATAAGCAATGAATTTATTGACCAAATTTTTCCACTAACATAAAGTACAATATGTCACGAGAAAACAATATCAGAATCGCTTGGATAGGCAAAAGCATTCCGGAGTTATTACCACATAAAGAGACACATGTCAGATTTGAGAAAATGGGGCTGGGCATGAAGGTCAAAATGAGCTCGGTCTTGAAAGGGTTAATTTAATACATGGACAGCCTGAATCCACCTCTAATAAGGCATGTGGAAAGGGGACAAACCATGTAAGGACAATGCAAATACTGTAAAACTTTTGTAAATTACCTTCACACAGATACACTGGTGCTTGAAAGTTTGTGAACCCTTCAGAATTTTCTATATTTCAATATAAATTTGACCTAGAACTACAGCAGATTTTCACACAGGTCCTAAAAGTAGATAAAGAGAACCAAATCAAACAAAAATATTAGACTTGGTTATTTATTGAGAAAAATTATCCAATGTTACGTATCTGTGAGTGGCAAAAGTATGTGAACCTCTGTTTTCAGTATTTGGTGTGACCCACCTTGTGCAGCAATAACTTAATCTAAACATTTCCGATAATTGTAGATTAGTCCTGCACACCAGATTGGAGGAATTTTAGCCCATTCCCGCGTACAAAACAGCTTCAACTCTGTTACGTTGGTGGGTTTTCTCCCATGAACTGCTCGCTCCAAATCCTTCCACAACATTTCTATTGGGTTAAAGGGGTTGTCCATTACTGAACAACTGATGACCTATCCACCAGATGTTATGGCCCATTATACGATATACGGAGCCGGAAGCAGTTGGCTCCGTACATAGCATAGCCGCCATGCTGCCGTACTGCAGCTCTGCTCCTATTCACTTGAATAGGAGCAGAGCTGCAGTACTGCAGCGCGGCCACTATTTAGTGGCCAGAGCCAACTGCTTCCGGCATGTACTGTCCGGTGCTCGGAGGCAGTGGGAGCAGCTTAATGGTGCGGGGTCTGGGTGTCGGACCCCCACAGATCATGTACTGATGACCTGTCCGGTGGATAGGTCATCAGTTGTCGAGTAGTGGACAACCCATTTAAGGTCAGGACTTTGACTTGGCCATTCCAATTATTCTTCTTTAACCATTCTTTGGCAGAAGGACTTGTGTGCTTAGGGTCGATGTCTTGCTGCATGACCCACCTTCTCTTGAGATTCAGCTCACGGACAGATTTCCTGCCAATTTCCTTTAGAATTTGCTGGTATAATTCAGAATTCAATGTTTTTATCAATGGTGGCAAGTTGTCCTGGCCCAGAGGCAGCAGAACAGAGCCAAACCATAATACTACCACCACCATATTTCACAGATGGTATGAGTTTTTTTCTGCTGGAATGCAGCGTTTTCCTTTCTCCAAATATATTGCTTCTCATTTAAACCATAAAGCTCTATTTTGGTCTCATCCGTCCACAAAACATTGTTCCAGTAGCCTTCTGGCTTGTCCAGGTAATCTTTAGCAAACTGCAGATGGGCAGCAATGTTTTTTTTGGAGAGCAGCGGCCTTCTCCTTGCAATCCTGCCATGCACACCATTGTTGTTCAGTGTCCTCCTGATGGTCGACTTATGAGCATTAGCATAGGTTATTGTGAGAAAAACCTTTAGTTGCTTAGATGTTACCATGGATTCCTTTGTGACCTCGCAGACTATTATATGCCTTTCTCTTGGAGTGATCTTGTTTGACCACTCTTGGGGAGGGTAATAATGGTCTTGAATTTCCTCCATTTGTGCACAATCTGTCTGACTCTTTCGAGATGGTTTTGTAACCTTTTCCAACCTGATGAGCATCAACAACTCTTCTTCTGAGGTCCTCAGAAATTTCCTTTGTTCATGCCAGGATACACTTCCACAAACATTTGTTGTGAAGATCAGACTTTGATAGTTCCTTGTTATTTAACCCCTACTGGCAAATGTACGTGACTATACTTCCAGATTGAAAGTGCTTTACCGCAATCGGGTGTACAGTCACGTCCTGGCTTTAAATTGTAACCATATTAAGTGACACGGTGACAGCGCCATGGTCGCAACTGTTGCCAGACAGGACTCACTGGCATGGGACCTGTAAAGGATTTGCCAGACACAGCTTCTGTGTCTACGCCCATGGGCAATCAGTCTGCACCTGCTCCTATGTCTATGAGACTGACTCCATCTTCCACCACTCAGGATGGTAGGCTTAGGAGTGGGAGAGCCTATCACAGCCTGGCCAGACGGAGCTAGCTCCCGCCCAATGTTTATTTATACCTGCCTTTCCTTTCCTTTTGCCTCCAGGTATAATCATTTCCTCTATTGATTCTGATTTAGTCTCCGAAATTGCGGCTGATCAAGGTTCAGCTCCCGGGAACCTTCCTGAGAACAAGCTGTTTGTTCCCCTGCAATTCCGGCTAAGGGTACTTAGGGAAAATCATGACTCTGCACTATCTGGCCATCCAGGCATCCTGGGTACCAAGCACCTCATTGCCAGAAACTACTGGTGGCCTGGGTTGCTTAAAGACGTTAAGGCCTACGTCGCCGCTTGTGAGGTTTGTGCTAGGTCCAAGACTCCCAGGTCCCGACCAGCGGGCTTGCTACGTTCTTTGACCATTCCC
Source organism: Rhinoderma darwinii (assembly GCF_050947455.1). Lineage (NCBI taxonomy): Eukaryota > Metazoa > Chordata > Amphibia > Anura > Rhinodermatidae > Rhinoderma > Rhinoderma darwinii. Next base: position 307,437,650 of record NC_134689.1, on the reverse strand, counting down.
CAGAGACCTTGGACCCATATCTCCATGGAGTTTATCACCGATTTGCCTTAATCTCAAGGCAAGTCGGTGGTGTGGTTTGTAGTAGACCGCTTCAGTATGATGTGCCACTTTGTGCCCCTCAAGAAACTATCCAATGCTAAGACGTTAGCTACCTTGTTTGTCAAACACATCCTGCGTCTCCATGGGGTTCCTGTCAATATTGTTTCTGACAGAGGGGTACAATTTGTTTAATTGTTTTGGAGAGCCTTCTGTAAAAAATTGGAGATTGATCTGTCCTTCTCCTCTGCTTTCCATCCTGAAACTAATGGCCAAACGGAGACGACTAATCAGTCTCTAGAACAATATTTAAGGTGTTTTATCTCTGACTGTCAACATGATTGGGTCTCATTCATTCCCCTCGCCGAATTTTCCCTTAATAACCGGGTCAGTAACTCGTCAGGGGTCTCCCCCTTTTTCTGTAATTTTGGGTTTAATCCACCGTTCTCCTCCGTTTCACCTGGTAGTTCCAACAATCCCGAGGTAGATGTCGTTCATCAGGAACTGTGCACAGTCTGGGCCCAGGTTCAGAAGAGCCTAGAGGTGTCCCAGAGCATACAAAAGACCCAGGCAGAGAGAAGACGTTCTGCTAACCCCTTGTATGTGGTCGGGGATCTGGTGTGGCTATCTTCTAAAAATTTGCGCCTTAAAGTCCCGTCCAAGAAGTTTGCTCCCCGGTTTATAGGGCCGTACAAGGTCATTGAAGTCCTTAACCCTGTCTCCTTCCGACTGGAGTTGCCCCCATCTTTTCGAGTGCACAACTTCTTTCATTCCTCCCTCCTTAAACACTGCTCCCCGTCCTTGGCTCCCTCGAGGAAACCTCCGGTCCCTGTTCTCACCCCTGAGGGGGTAGAATTCGAGGTGGCCAAGATTGTGGACAGCAGGATGGTCCAAGGCTCCCTCCAGTACCTGGTCCATTGGAGAGGAATACGGGCCTGAGGAGAGGACTTGGGTACCCGCCCGGGATGTTCACGCTGGGGTATTGCTCAGGAGGTTCCACCTTCGTTTCCCCAATAAACCAGGTCCACCTAGAAAGGGTCCGTTGGCCCCTCATAAAAGGGGGGGTACTGTAAAGGATTTGCCAGACACAGCTTCTGTGTCTACGCCCATGGGCAATCAGTCTGCACCTGCGCCTATGTCTGTGAGACTGACTCCATCTTCCACCACTCAGGATGGCAGGCTTAGGAGTGGGAGAGCCTATCACAGCCTGGCCAGACGGAGCTAGCTCCCGCCCACTGTCTATTTATACCTGCCTTTCCTGTTCCTCCTTTGCTTGTGATTCTGCTCTGCTTGTTTCCTGGCCTTGCTGCTACTGCTTGTACTACTCATCCTCTGCTTGTTATAGACCTTGGCTTTCTAACCACTCTCCTGCTCAGCATTTTTGTACCTCGTTCACTCCAGGTCTGACTCGGCTCGTTCACTACTCTGGTTGTTCACGGTGTGTCCGTGAGCAGCTGCCCCGTTTCCGTAGCTTCTGTGTACCCTTGTCTGTTTGTCTGTCTTGCACTTACTGAGCGTAGGGACCGTCGCCCAGTTGCACCCCGTCGCCTAGGACGGGTCGTTGCAAGTAGGCAGGGACTGAGTGGCGGGTATATTAGGGCTCACCTGTCTGTCTCCCTCCCCGTCATTACAGGACCAAACGGAATAGTCCCGTGTCGGTGAGCGCTTTGATTGTCCAGTCAGTACTGACTGGCCAATCACAACATAGGAGAAAGGTTTTACCGGCATCTCCGGCTCTAAAATGCTCAGTTGTGTGTGAGAGCTTGTCTGAGTCTGTCGTGTTAGTGAAGACAAATAGTAGGATCCGTAAAAGTGAAGAAAAAGTGACAAAACCCTCTGATCTGCCCCCTTTCTACCCACTGACCATTGATCACCTTTGGTGCCCATTGTTTATTTAATTCATCTGTTCAACCTACCACAGTGCCATTCTGCCCTGCTGTGACCTGTGCCCAGCTATCACCTGTCACATCCATCACCTGTTGCAGTACCCGGTCGTCATCTCCCTGCTGTGTCCCTAGCTTGCCCACTGCCCGAGTTCCCTGTTAGGTAGCAATGCCACCTGTCATCAAGATTTTCTCCCAATAGGTAGGATATCCTCACTCATCAAATACAGCAGGGTGGCTGGTCACCGGTTGTTCCCATATTAGTTTTAAAGGGACAAATATAATGGTGGTTTCTCTTGCCTCAAATACCCCAAAAATATATCTCTCAGACTGGAGCAGGCAAAAGTAAATTGGGTATGATCCAACAAATACCCTAATTGACATATATAAAGTACAGTTAAGTTTACCGCTCAGACAGCACTGATCAGTCCAATATCATTCAGTATGGACACTCTCTCCCAGAAAAATGCAGTGGACAATCCGCAATCCTATGAGGTTGTGGATGGTAATTCTTATCCTTGTAGTTCCACTGAGCTCTCTATCCTCTCTCTCCACATTCAAAGAACTCCCGGTAGGAAAAGGATCTTATATCTCTAATAGATGGAAAAAGGAAGACACATAGTGCAACAGCCTCTGAAAAAAGATTGCTCCACGCCAAGTTTAATCCATACTCACAGAAGTAACAAGAAATAAAAGCATCAAGGTAAGTAAAAATCTTTAACATTTCTAGGCGGCACGCCAAACACTCTCGCCTGTGTCTTCCTTTTTCCATCTATTAGAGACATAAGATCCTTTTCCTACAAGGAATTCTTTGAATGTGGAGAGAGACTATAGGGAGCTCGGTGGAACTACAAGGATAAGAATTACCATCCACACCCTCATTGGATTGCGGATTGTCCACTGCATTTTTCTGGGAGAGAGTGTCCATACTGAATGATATTGGACTGTTATCAGTGCCGTCTGAGCGGTAAACTTAACTGTTCTTTATAGTTTTAAAGGGAGACACAGAAAAAGGCCATACTTACAAATGGACACAGCCAGGTCAGAAAATGCTGATGAAGGAGTGAGCAGGTGCTTTAAATAATAATAGCCACTCCCACTGGTCTTGAGGGGAGTGGTGTGTGTGTGGTGCATGGGATGTGTAGTAAGAAATAATAAATGAATAGTGTGTGTGCAAGTGTAATACTATGAGTGAAATATAGGGGGCAGTAATGAGTAAAGTGCCTCAATAGAAATAAAATGGATAATGGGGTGCAAGTATGTGAAACATGGAGGGATAGTGTGTACGTCATGAGGCACAACGTGTATAGCCAGGTAGAAGCCTATTTGTGACGCCTTGATAGTTCATAGAGCGGGCTACCCTGCTTGCTATGCCAAACAACAACACACCATGCTCTCCCAGCATCAAAGACCCGGCTGTGTCCAAGAGAAGCGAATATATGTAGTAATGAAAAATACCTGGGGTATTAGTAATCATTTTGGCCAAAAGGACGCAAGCTCGCAATCCACGACAAGGATCCCCAGACTTGCGAGTCCCTAACTCCTTAAATGGAACAGAACGTTCCTGATGTACAAACAGAACCGATAAAAACAAGGGGACATATATGAAAACACAGAAAAAGGCCATACTACCATTTAAGGAGTTAGGGACTCGCAAGTCTGGGGATCCTTGTCGTGGATTGCGAGCTTGCGTCCTTTTGGCCAAAATGATTACTAATACCCCAGGTATTTTTCATTACTACATATATTCGCTTCTCTTGGACACAGCCGGGTCTTTGATGCTGGGAGAGCATGGTGTGTTGTTGTTTGGCATAGCAAGCAGGGTAGCCCGCTCTATGAACTATCAAGGCGTCACAAATAGGCTTCTACCTGGCTATACACGTTGTGCCTCATGACGTACACACTATCCCTCCATGTTTCACATACTTGCACCCCATTATCCATTTTATTTCTATTGAGGCACTTTACTCATTACTGCCCCCTATATTTCACTCATAGTATTACACTTGCACACACACTATTCATTTATTATTTCTTACTACACATCCCATGCACCACACACACACCACTCCCCTCAAGACCAGTGGGAGTGGCTATTATTATTTAAAGCACCTGCTCACTCCTTCATCAGCATTTTCTGACCTGGCTGTGTCCATTTGTAAGTATGGCCTTTTTCTGTGTTTTCATATATGTCCCCTTGTTTTTATCGGTTCTGTTTGTACATCAGGAACGTTCTGTTCCATTTAAGGAGTTAGGGACTCGCAAGTCTGGGGATCCTTGTCGTGGATTGCGAGCTTGCGTCCTTTTGGCCAAAATGATTACTAATACCCCAGGTATTTTTCATTACTACATATATTCGCTTCTCTTGGACACAGCCGGGTCTTTGATGCTGGGAGAGCATGGTGTGTTGTTGTTTGGCATAGCAAGCAGGGTAGCCCGCTCTATGAACTATCAAGGCGTCACAAATAGGCTTCTACCTGGCTATACACGTTGTGCCTCATGACGTACACACTATCCCTCCATGTTTCACATACTTGCACCCCATTATCCATTTTATTTCTATTGAGGCACTTTACTCATTACTGCCCCCTATATTTCACTCATAGTATTACACTTGCACACACACTATTCATTTATTATTTCTTACTACACATCCCATGCACCACACACACACCACTCCCCTCAAGACCAGTGGGAGTGGCTATTATTATTTAAAGCACCTGCTCACTCCTTCATCAGCATTTTCTGACCTGGCTGTGTCCATTTGTAAGTATGGCCTTTTTCTGTGTTTTCATATATGTCTCACTGAAGTGACAACTGAGTAAAATATACCTTTTAATAGTAACTTGTTTTAAAAACAGGGGTAACACACCACTGTGACATAAGCCCCACCGTGAAAATTAAAAAATGTATTAAACAAAAAACACTGAGTCATTATGATACATATATCTCAGTGTTTATAACGATGTTTGTCTAGAATCAGCATATAACCAGGGCACAACAGTAGTACAATCCCCAAAATAAAGCACAGGTGCCCGAGAAAATCGGATCTCCTAGCGCTGGGTGTAACACAATATGACTGTCCCCAATGCAGACATTCCATAAACAATAGACGACCCTACGCGTTTCAGATACTCATCCTCAGGGGTCCGTATCTTGGTAACTCTGGCCTCATCGCCAGCGATAGTAATGTTCAACAGCAGATATTCTGCTGTGCGTCACGGGAAGATGCACGTATCGATGTCAACGGCATACTTCATTGCAGGCGCTGGGTTACTATAAACGCCTAAACTCCACCCCTCGTATTGGCGGCAACACATGAACTGACCAATCACAGCACCCTCTCGATTCGTGACACCTGCCCATGTGACCCCCCGCCGTCAGCTGACAACCAGGGGTCATCATCGGCCGCATCATACCGAACGCGCAGGCGCAGTAGAAGCCAAGGACGTGTCGCCCGGACTGCCAAACACGAGGAAGGTAAGCGCTACACGATAATGTATTATAAGTATATCTTGCGGGACAGTTAAACATCGCAAGTGGACTACCTCACAAAGCAACTCCAGAGTAAATAAACACATGTAAGGTGGACAAGATTACTAAGTCCCTCATATTAAGAAAAACTGACAAACGATCTCTTTAAGTGTCGGCTGACCAAAAATGGCTATCTCAAAAAATAGTACAAAATGCAGATAAGGACTCACCCACCCTAAAGGCAACCCAGTAGAGGTAAGCCACCTACAGGGGAATGGTATCGCATATTAAATAAAACATGTAAAGTTAGTCTGCTCATTTAGACCAGCTGGTTGTAGACATTCCAGTCTATGGATCCATTGTGCTTCTTTACGTAAAATCAGGTTGTCCCAGTCCCCTCCTCTTTTAGGGGGTCTAACAAGTTCAATTGCTTGAAACTTTAAACATGCTGCCTGGCCTTGATGTTTAGCATGCACGTGCTTAGATATTGGGGTGTCCCTAACATGGATAATATCTCCAACATGCTCCCTAATACGACGACGAAATTGTCGTGCTGTTTTACCCACATAATTTAGGGGGCATGGGCATGTAATTAGGTAAACCACTCCCGCTGTCTTACAATTGACATAATCCCGAATATTGTATTTTTTCTGTGTAACAACACTGGTAAAGCTATTCCCTTTGAAAATGAAATCACAGGCTTTACAGCTACCACATCTGAAAGTGCCTGGTATTTGTCTATCCAGCCACGTACCCCTAGGTGAAATGGGGTCAAAACAGCTGTGCATGACTCTGTCCCTAATGTTTTTCCCTCTCCGATACGTGACAGACGGCCTCTGTGTGATCTGATCTGCTAAATCTACATCCGAACTGAGAATACGCCAATACCTATTCAGTATCTGCATAATATCATTTTGTTTTGAATCATAGGTGCCTATGAGTCTCGTAACCTGTTCTTCTTTCCGTTTTTTAGGGACCAGGAGACATTGCCTATCTGCATCCCTTGCTCCCTCATAGGCCTTCCTGATAACACTCTTGGGGAAGCCTCTATCCTTCAATCTTGTTTTGAGTTCCTGGGCCTGGAACTCAAAATCACCCATAGAGCTACAATTCCTGCGTACTCTCATAAATTGGCCTTTCGGAATGCCACGTTTGAGGGAATAAGGATGACAGCTATTCCATTGCAAAAAACTATTAGTTGCTGTTTCTTTCCGATGTACCTTAGTGCGGATAGTGCCTTCTTCTGTTTTTGTGATTTTCAAATCTAGGAAAGACAATTCTTTCTCACTGATCTCACATGTGAACTTTAGTCCTACATCATTCTTGTTGAGGGCTGCTACAAAACTATGGAACTCATCCGCTGTAGAGTTCCAGAGAATCAGCACGTCATCAATATATCTAATCCATAATCCAACGGATGAAGTCCATTTGACAAATTTGTCCCCAAAGACAATTGTCTCCTCCCACCAGCCAAGAAATAAATTTGCATAGGTGGGAGCAGCAGGACTCCCCATTGCAGTACCACATTGCTGATGAAAGATTTTGTCTTCAAAAATAAATATATTTTTTTCAAGAACAAACTGTAATAACTGCAAGACAAATTGGTTATGGGCTGCAAACTGAGTGCCTCTTGATCCCAGATAATACTCGATCGCTTTATAACCACATTTGTGAGGTATGGATGAATACAACGCCTCAACATCCAGACTAGCCAGGATTGTATCCTTCTCCAGAGAAATACCGTCAATCTGTTTCAAGACATCCATAGTGTCACGTACATATGATGTGAGACTCAAGACAAAAGGGCGCAACACCTGATCAACATATGTACTCACATTTTGAGTTAGATTATTAATGCCTGAAACAATGGGTCTGCCACGTAAGGGAGGATACCCTTTGTGGATTTTGGGCAGGCTATAAAAACACGCCATAACAGGAAATTGTGGGTACAGGAACCCAAACTCAGCTGCACTAATCAAAGATCTGCTCTTTGCATCACTCAGAATGCTCAGCAACTCTTTCTTGAATAGTGCTGTAGGGTTATCCTTTAAAATGGTGTAACAGTCATGGTTAAATAAAATGTCCTCACACATTCTTTTATAATCATCCCTACTCATGACCACAATGTTCCCACCTTTATCAGATGCCTTTAGAACAATGTTCTGTTTTTTCTCTAGAGTGGTCAGAGCTAATCGTTCGGACCAAGACAAATTGTTGTCCATGCCCCTGCTGTCCTGACTAAGATTTTTAATCTCATCTCCCACCATCTCCACAAATAAATCCACATTGGTAAAATCTCCTATAGGTGGCAGCTTCCTACTCTTCATTTTTAGGTTGGTGAAAGGACCTAAGCCTGGAGCTCTTCCAGATTCCTCAAATAACCCCTCCAAGGCTACAAGGCCTTCCATATCAGACTCTTCTAACCCTAGTTCCATACATTTTTTCCTATTATGGTGTTTGAAAAATTTGATCCATTTGAGTTTACGAGCAAATAAATTAAGATCCTTTATCCATGAAAATGAGTCAAATTTAACTGTAGGGACAAAGGAAAGTCCCTTTTCTAATAATGTATTCTCTGATGCACTCAAATTATATTCAGATAGGTTAATAATCTGTAGCCTATCCATATTATTTCCCTTCACTAATCCTTTTGTCCCCTCAGCATATAGCGGGAAATGGGAGGATTGTTGGCTAAAAAATTATTGCCACTGTTAGAAGAGGCTCTACCACGGCCTCTATTTCTACCTCTTGCTCCTCCCCTAAATTTTTGTTTCCCACCGCTACCACCAAAAAATGGGCCCACTCTTTCAGAGTCTGTTGTTTCACTCTCTGATGTGGAAGGGTCAGATTCCCTCGGCCCCCTATTGGTCTGTTGATATTGCTGTTGTTGTGTATTAACAAAATCATACGCTTTTTTCTCCCTAAATTCCTGTAGATCTCTCTGGAATTGGAAGTGTTTACGTTCCTTTAGATGATTAGTGAACCTTTCTAAAGTTTGTTGGAGGACTTTGTCCCTTTTATCAAAACCAGGGGTATCTACCAGGGATTTAGCTGCCTCAATCTCTTTTTTAAGCTCAGCACTAATAGAGTCAAACTGGACTTTTTCTTCCTCTACCAAAATCTGCATCAGCCTAAGTGAACTCCCTGTGATCTCCTGTTCCCACCTTTCTTTTATATTAGCGGTTTTTAATCTTGATGCTGGGACAATGGGGACCCTGAGGCCTCTGGGAACTATCTTGTTCTTTAAATAATTTTCCAGACTCTGGATCTCCCACCAACTTCTAGTATAGTCTTTATGCAATCTATTAAGGTTTTTGAAGGTAGATTTAAGAGATGCACCCTGAACTGTATACACCAGTTCACATTCAGAAAAGACACTTTTAGCCTCACTCATCCACCCTTCTGTGTTTAAATCAGAGAGTGCAAAGGCTGCCATACCCAGATATAATGAAAATAATTAACTGTATGGACTAAATGTAAATTCACTGTATAGTTTGATAAAAAATCTGATTGTGCTCCCACAATATGAAAAAATTAATTATAAGGTTCACTGAAGTGACAACTGAGTAAAATATACCTTTTAATAGTAACTTGTTTTAAAAACAGGGGTAACACACCACTGTGACATAAGCCCCACCGTGAAAATTAAAAAATGTATTAAACAAAAAACACTGAGTCATTATGATACATATATCTCAGTGTTTATAACGATGTTTGTCTAGAATCAGCATATAACCAGGGCACAACAGTAGTACAATCCCCAAAATAAAGCACAGGTGCCCGAGAAAATCGGATCTCCTAGCGCTGGGTGTAACACAATATGACTGTCCCCAATGCAGACATTCCATAAACAATAGACGACCCTACGCGTTTCAGATACTCATCCTCAGGGGTCCGTATCTTGGTAACTCTGGCCTCATCGCCAGCGATAGTAATGTTCAACAGCAGATATTCTGCTGTGCGTCACGGGAAGATGCACGTATCGATGTCAACGGCATACTTCATTGCAGGCGCTGGGTTACTATAAACGCCTAAACTCCACCCCTCGTATTGGCGGCAACACATGAACTGACCAATCACAGCACCCTCTCGATTCGTGACACCTGCCCATGTGACCCCCCGCCGTCAGCTGACAACCAGGGGTCATCATCGGCCGCATCATACCGAACGCGCAGGCGCAGTAGAAGCCAAGGACGTGTCGCCCGGACTGCCAAACACGAGGAAGGTAAGCGCTACACGATAATGTATTATAAGTATATCTTGCGGGACAGTTAAACATCGCAAGTGGACTACCTCACAAAGCAACTCCAGAGTAAATAAACACATGTAAGGTGGACAAGATTACTAAGTCCCTCATATTAAGAAAAACTGACAAACGATCTCTTTAAGTGTCGGCTGACCAAAAATGGCTATCTCAAAAAATAGTACAAAATGCAGATAAGGACTCACCCACCCTAAAGGCAACCCAGTAGAGGTAAGCCACCTACAGGGGAATGGTATCGCATATTAAATAAAACATGTAAAGTTAGTCTGCTCATTTAGACCAGCTGGTTGTAGACATTCCAGTCTATGGATCCATTGTGCTTCTTTACGTAAAATCAGGTTGTCCCAGTACCCTCCTCTTTTAGGGGGTCTAACAAGTTCAATTGCTTGAAACTTTAAACATGCTGCCTGGCCTTGATGTTTAGCATGCACGTGCTTAGATATTGGGGTGTCCCTAACATGGATAATATCTCCAACATGCTCCCTAATACGACGACGAAATTGTCGTGCTGTTTTACCCACATAATTTAGGGGGCATGGGCATGTAATTAGGTAAACCACTCCCGCTGTCTTACAATTGACATAATCCCGAATATTGTATTTTTTCTGTGTAACAATACTGGTAAAGCTATTCCCTTTGAAAATGAAATCACAGGCTTTACAGCTACCACATCTGAAAGTGCCTGGTATTTGTCTATCCAGCCACGTACCCCTAGGTGAAATGGGGTCAAAACAGCTGTGCATGACTCTGTCCCTAATGTTTTTCCCTCTCCGATACGTGACAGACGGCCTCTGTGTGATCTGATCTGCTAAATCTACATCCGAACTGAGAATACGCCAATACCTATTCAGTATCTGCATAATATCATTTTGTTTTGAATCATAGGTGCCTATGAGTCTCGTAACCTGTTCTTCTTTCCGTTTTTTAGGGACCAGGAGACATTGCCTATCTGCATCCCTTGCTCCCTCATAGGCCTTCCTGATAACACTCTTGGGGAAGCCTCTATCCTTCAATCTTGTTTTGAGTTCCTGGGCCTGGAACTCAAAATCACCCATAGAGCTACAATTCCTGCGTACTCTCATAAATTGGCCTTTCGGAATGCCACGTTTGAGGGAATAAGGATGACAGCTATTCCATTGCAAAAAACTATTAGTTGCTGTTTCTTTCCGATGTACCTTAGTGCGGATAGTGCCTTCTTCTGTTTTTGTGATTTTCAAATCTAGGAAAGACAATTCTTTCTCACTGATCTCACATGTGAACTTTAGTCCTACATCATTCTTGTTGAGGGCTGCTACAAAACTATGGAACTCATCCGCTGTAGAGTTCCAGAGAATCAGCACGTCATCAATATATCTAATCCATAATCCAACGGATGAAGTCCATTTGACAAATTTGTCCCCAAAGACAATTGTCTCCTCCCACCAGCCAAGAAATAAATTTGCATAGGTGGGAGCAGCAGGACTCCCCATTGCAGTACCACATTGCTGATGAAAGATTTTGTCTTCAAAAATAAATATATTTTTTTCAAGAACAAACTGTAATAACTGCAAGACAAATTGGTTATGGGCTGCAAACTGAGTGCCTCTTGATCCCAGATAATACTCGATCGCTTTATAACCACATTTGTGAGGTATGGATGAATACAACGCCTCAACATCCAGACTAGCCAGGATTGTATCCTTCTCCAGAGAAATACCGTCAATCTGTTTCAAGACATCCATAGTGTCACGTACATATGATGTGAGACTCAAGACAAAAGGGCGCAACACCTGATCAACATATGTATTCACATTTTGAGTTAGATTATTAATGCCTGAAACAATGGGTCTGCCACGTAAGGGAGGATACCCTTTGTGGATTTTGGGCAGGCTATAAAAACACGCCATAACAGGAAATTGTGGGTACAGGAACCCAAACTCAGCTGCACTAATCAAAGATCTGCTCTTTGCATCACTCAGAATGCTCAGCAACTCTTTCTTGAATAGTGCTGTAGGGTTATCCTTTAAAATGGTGTAACAGTCATGGTTAAATAAAATGTCCTCACACATTCTTTTATAATCATCCCTACTCATGACCACAATGTTCCCACCTTTATCAGATGCCTTTAGAACAATGTTCTGTTTTTTCTCTAGAGTGGTCAGAGCTAATCGTTCGGACCAAGACAAATTGTTGTCCATGCCCCTGCTGTCCTGACTAAGATTTTTAATCTCATCTCCCACCATCTCCACAAATAAATCCACATTGGTAAAATCTCCTATAGGTGGCAGCTTCCTACTCTTCATTTTTAGGTTGGTGAAAGGACCTAAGCCTGGAGCTCTTCCAGATTCCTCAAATAACCCCTCCAAGGCTACAAGGCCTTCCATATCAGACTCTTCTAACCCTAGTTCCATACATTTTTTCCTATTATGGTGTTTGAAAAATTTGATCCATTTGAGTTTACGAGCAAATAAATTAAGATCCTTTATCCATGAAAATGAGTCAAATTTAACTGTAGGGACAAAGGAAAGTCCCTTTTCTAATAATGTATTCTCTGATGCACTCAAATTATATTCAGATAGGTTAATAATCTGTAGCCTATCCATATTATTTCCCTTCACTAATCCTTTTGTCCCCTCAGCATATAGCGGGAAATGGGAGGATTGTTGGCTAAAAAATTATTGCCACTGTTAGAAGAGGCTCTACCACGGCCTCTATTTCTACCTCTTGCTCCTCCCCTAAATTTTTGTTTCCCACCGCTACCACCAAAAAATGGGCCCACTCTTTCAGAGTCTGTTGTTTCACTCTCTGATGTGGAAGGGTCAGATTCCCTCGGCCCCCTATTGGTCTGTTGATATTGCTGTTGTTGTGTATTAACAAAATCATACGCTTTTTTCTCCCTAAATTCCTGTAGATCTCTCTGGAATTGGAAGTGTTTACGTTCCTTTAGATGATTAGTGAACCTTTCTAAAGTTTGTTGGAGGACTTTGTCCCTTTTATCAAAACCAGGGGTATCTACCAGGGATTTAGCTGCCTCAATCTCTTTTAGGGACAGAGTCATGCACAGCTGTTTTGACCCCATTTCACCTAGGGGTACGTGGCTGGATAGACAAATACCAGGCACTTTCAGATGTGGTAGCTGTAAAGCCTGTGATTTCATTTTCAAAGGGAATAGCTTTACCAGTGTTGTTACACAGAAAAAATACAATATTCGGGATTATGTCAATTGTAAGACAGCGGGAGTGGTTTACCTAATTACATGCCCATGCCCCCTAAATTATGTGGGTAAAACAGCACGACAATTTCGTCGTCGTATTAGGGAGCATGTTGGAGATATTATCCATGTTAGGGACACCCCAATATCTAAGCACGTGCATGCTAAACATCAAGGCCAGGCAGCATGTTTAAAGTTTCAAGCAATTGAACTTGTTAGACCCCCTAAAAGAGGAGGGGACTGGGACAACCTGATTTTACGTAAAGAAGCACAATGGATCCATAGACTGGAATGTCTACAACCAGCTGGTCTAAATGAGCAGACTAACTTTACATGTTTTATTTAATATGCGATACCATTCCCCTGTAGGTGGCTTACCTCTACTGGGTTGCCTTTAGGGTGGGTGAGTCCTTATCTGCATTTTGTACTATTTTTTGAGATAGCCATTTTTGGTCAGCCGACACTTAAAGAGATCGTTTGTCAGTTTTTCTTAATATGAGGGACTTAGTAATCTTGTCCACCTTACATGTGTTTATTTACTCTGGAGTTGCTTTGTGAGGTAGTCCACTTGCGATGTTTAACTGTCCCGCAAGATATACTTATAATACATTATCGTGTAGCGCTTACCTTCCTCGTGTTTGGCAGTCCGGGCGACACGTCCTTGGCTTCTACTGCGCCTGCGCGTTCGGTATGATGCGGCCGATGATGACCCCTGGTTGTCAGCTGACGGCGGGGGGTCACATGGGCAGGTGTCACGAATCGAGAGGGTGCTGTGATTGGTCAGTTCATGTGTTGCCGCCAATACGAGGGGTGGAGTTTAGGCGTTTATAGTAACCCAGCGCCTGCAATGAAGTATGCCGTTGACATCGATACGTGCATCTTCCCGTGACGCACAGCAGAATATCTGCTGTTGAACATTACTATCGCTGGCGATGAGGCCAGAGTTACCAAGATACGGACCCCTGAGGATGAGTATCTGAAACGCGTAGGGTCGTCTATTGTTTATGGAATGTCTGCATTGGGGACAGTCATATTGTGTTACACCCAGCGCTAGGAGATCCGATTTTCTCGGGCACCTGTGCTTTATTTTGGGGATTGTACTACTGTTGTGCCCTGGTTATATGCTGATTCTAGACAAACATCGTTATAAACACTGAGATATATGTATCATAATGACTCAGTGTTTTTTGTTTAATACATTTTTTAATTTTCACGGTGGGGCTTATGTCACAGTGGTGTGTTACCCCTGTTTTTAAAACAAGTTACTATTAAAAGGTATATTTTACTCAGTTGTCACTTCAGTGAACCTTATAATTAATTTTTTCATATTGTGGGAGCACAATCAGATTTTTTATCAAACTATACAGTGAATTTACATTTAGTCCATACAGTTAATTATTTTCATTATATCTGGGTATGGCAGCCTTTGCACTCTCTGATTTAAACACAGAAGGGTGGATGAGTGAGGCTAAAAGTGTCTTTTCTGAATGTGAACTGGTGTATACAGTTCAGGGTGCATCTCTTAAATCTACCTTCAAAAACCTTAATAGATTGCATAAAGACTATACTAGAAGTTGGTGGGAGATCCAGAGTCTGGAAAATTATTTAAAGAACAAGATAGTTCCCAGAGGCCTCAGGGTCCCCATTGTCCCAGCATCAAGATTAAAAACCGCTAATATAAAAGAAAGGTGGGAACAGGAGATCACAGGGAGTTCACTTAGGCTGATGCAGATTTTGGTAGAGGAAGAAAAAGTCCAGTTTGACTCTATTAGTGCTGAGCTTAAAAAAGAGATTGAGGCAGCTAAATCCCTGGTAGATACCCCTGGTTTTGATAAAAGGGACAAAGTCCTCCAACAAACTTTAGAAAGGTTCACTAATCATCTAAAGGAACGTAAACACTTCCAATTCCAGAGAGATCTACAGGAATTTAGGGAGAAAAAAGCGTATGATTTTGTTAATACACAACAACAGCAATATCAACAGACCAATAGGGGGCCGAGGGAATCTGACCCTTCCACATCAGAGAGTGAAACAACAGACTCTGAAAGAGTGGGCCCATTTTTTGGTGGTAGCGGTGGGAAACAAAAATTTAGGGGAGGAGCAAGAGGTAGAAATAGAGGCCGTGGTAGAGCCTCTTCTAACAGTGGCAATAATTTTTTAGCCAACAATCCTCCCATTTCCCGCTATATGCTGAGGGGACAAAAGGATTAGTGAAGGGAAATAATATGGATAGGCTACAGATTATTAACCTATCTGAATATAATTTGAGTGCATCAGAGAATACATTATTAGAAAAGGGACTTTCCTTTGTCCCTACAGTTAAATTTGACTCATTTTCATGGATAAAGGATCTTAATTTATTTGCTCGTAAACTCAAATGGATCAAATTTTTCAAACACCATAATAGGAAAAAATGTATGGAACTAGGGTTAGAAGAGTCTGATATGGAAGGCCTTGTAGCCTTGGAGGGGTTATTTGAGGAATCTGGAAGAGCTCCAGGCTTAGGTCCTTTCACCAACCTAAAAATGAAGAGTAGGAAGCTGCCACCTATAGGAGATTTTACCAATGTGGATTTATTTGTGGAGATGGTGGGAGATGAGATTAAAAATCTTAGTCAGGACAGCAGGGGCATGGACAACAATTTGTCTTGGTCCGAACGATTAGCTCTGACCACTCTAGAGAAAAAACAGAACATTGTTCTAAAGGCATCTGATAAAGGTGGGAACATTGTGGTCATGAGTAGGGATGATTATAAAAGAATGTGTGAGGACATTTTATTTAACCATGACTGTTACACCATTTTAAAGGATAACCCTACAGCACTATTCAAGAAAGAGTTGCTGAGCATTCTGAGTGATGCAAAGAGCAGATCTTTGATTAGTGCAGCTGAGTTTGGGTTCCTGTACCCACAATTTCCTGTTATGGCGTGTTTTTATAGCCTGCCCAAAATCCACAAAGGGTATCCTCCCTTACGTGGCAGACCCATTGTTTCAGGCATTAATAATCTAACTCAAAATGTGAGTACATATGTTGATCAGGTGTTGCGCCCTTTTGTCTTGAGTCTCACATCATATGTACGTGACACTATGGATGTCTTGAAACAGATTGACGGTATTTCTCTGGAGAAGGATACAATCCTGGCTAGTCTGGATGTTGAGGCGTTGTATTCATCCATACCTCACAAATGTGGTTATAAAGCGATCGAGTATTATCTGGGATCAAGAGGCACTCAGTTTGCAGCCCATAACCAATTTGTCTTGCAGTTATTACAGTTTGTTCTTGAAAAAAATATATTTATTTTTGAAGACAAAATCTTTCATCAGCAATGTGGTACTGCAATGGGGAGTCCTGCTGCTCCCACCTATGCAAATTTATTTCTTGGCTGGTGGGAGGAGACAATTGTCTTTGGGGACAAATTTGTCAAATGGACTTCATCCGTTGGATTATGGATTAGATATATTGATGACGTGCTGATTCTCTGGAACTCTACAGCGGATGAGTTCCATAGTTTTGTAGCAGCCCTCAACAAGAATGATGTAGGACTAAAGTTCACATGTGAGATCAGTGAGAAAGAATTGTCTTTCCTAGATTTGAAAATCACAAAAACAGAAGAAGGCACTATCCGCACTAAGGTACATCGGAAAGAAACAGCAACTAATAGTTTTTTGCAATGGAATAGCTGTCATCCTTATTCCCTCAAACGTGGCATTCCGAAAGGCCAATTTATGAGAGTACGCAGGAATTGTAGCTCTATGGGTGATTTTGAGTTCCAGGCCCAGGAACTCAAAACAAGATTGAAGGATAGAGGCTTCCCCAAGAGTGTTATCAGGAAGGCCTATGAGGGAGCAAGGGATGCAGATAGGCAATGTCTCCTGGTCCCTAAAAAACGGAAAGAAGAACAGGTTACGAGACTCATAGGCACCTATGATTCAAAACAAAATGATATTATGCAGATACTGAATAGGTATTGGCGTATTCTCAGTTCGGATGTAGATTTAGCAGATCAGATCACACAGAGGCCGTCTGTCACGTATCGGAGAGGGAAAAACATTAGGGACAGAGTCATGCACAGCTGTTTTGACCCCATTTCACCTAGGGGTACGTGGCTGGATAGACAAATACCAGGCACTTTCAGATGTGGTAGCTGTAAAGCCTGTGATTTCATTTTCAAAGGGAATAGCTTTACCAGTGTTGTTACACAGAAAAAATACAATATTCGGGATTATGTCAATTGTAAGACAGCGGGAGTGGTTTACCTAATTACATGCCCATGCCCCCTAAATTATGTGGGTAAAACAGCACGACAATTTCGTCGTCGTATTAGGGAGCATGTTGGAGATATTATCCATGTTAGGGACACCCCAATATCTAAGCACGTGCATGCTAAACATCAAGGCCAGGCAGCATGTTTAAAGTTTCAAGCAATTGAACTTGTTAGACCCCCTAAAAGAGGAGGGGACTGGGACAACCTGATTTTACGTAAAGAAGCACAATGGATCCATAGACTGGAATGTCTACAACCAGCTGGTCTAAATGAGCAGACTAACTTTACATGTTTTATTTAATATGCGATACCATTCCCCTGTAGGTGGCTTACCTCTACTGGGTTGCCTTTAGGGTGGGTGAGTCCTTATCTGCATTTTGTACTATTTTTTGAGATAGCCATTTTTGGTCAGCCGACACTTAAAGAGATCGTTTGTCAGTTTTTCTTAATATGAGGGACTTAGTAATCTTGTCCACCTTACATGTGTTTATTTACTCTGGAGTTGCTTTGTGAGGTAGTCCACTTGCGATGTTTAACTGTCCCGCAAGATATACTTATAATACATTATCGTGTAGCGCTTACCTTCCTCGTGTTTGGCAGTCCGGGCGACACGTCCTTGGCTTCTACTGCGCCTGCGCGTTCGGTATGATGCGGCCGATGATGACCCCTGGTTGTCAGCTGACGGCGGGGGGTCACATGGGCAGGTGTCACGAATCGAGAGGGTGCTGTGATTGGTCAGTTCATGTGTTGCCGCCAATACGAGGGGTGGAGTTTAGGCGTTTATAGTAACCCAGCGCCTGCAATGAAGTATGCCGTTGACATCGATACGTGCATCTTCCCGTGACGCACAGCAGAATATCTGCTGTTGAACATTACTATCGCTGGCGATGAGGCCAGAGTTACCAAGATACGGACCCCTGAGGATGAGTATCTGAAACGCGTAGGGTCGTCTATTGTTTATGGAATGTCTGCATTGGGGACAGTCATATTGTGTTACACCCAGCGCTAGGAGATCCGATTTTCTCGGGCACCTGTGCTTTATTTTGGGGATTGTACTACTGTTGTGCCCTGGTTATATGCTGATTCTAGACAAACATCGTTATAAACACTGAGATATATGTATCATAATGACTCAGTGTTTTTTGTTTAATACATTTTTTTAATTTTCACGGTGGGGCTTATGTCACAGTGGTGTGTTACCCCTGTTTTTAAAACAAGTTACTATTAAAAGGTATATTTTACTCAGTTGTCACTTCAGTGAACCTTATAATTAATTTTTTCATATTGTGGGAGCACAATCAGATTTTTTATCAAACTATACAGTGAATTTTCATATATGTCCCCTTGTTTTTATCGGTTCTGTTTGTACATCAGGAACGTTCTGTTCCATTTAAGGAGTTAGGGACTCGCAAGTCTGGGGATCCTTGTCGTGGATTGCGAGCTTGCGTCCTTTTGGCCAAAATGATTACTAATACCCCAGGTATTTTTCATTACTACATATATTCGCTTCTCTTGGACACAGCCGGGTCTTTGATGCTGGGAGAGCATGGTGTGTTGTTGTTTGGCATAGCAAGCAGGGTAGCCCGCTCTATGAACTATCAAGGCGTCACAAATAGGCTTCTACCTGGCTATACACGTTGTGCCTCATGACGTACACACTATCCCTCCATGTTTCACATACTTGCACCCCATTATCCATTTTATTTCTATTGAGGCACTTTACTCATTACTGCCCCCTATATTTCACTCATAGTATTACACTTGCACACACACTATTCATTTATTATTTCTTACTACACATCCCATGCACCACACACACACCACTCCCCTCAAGACCAGTGGGAGTGGCTATTATTATTTAAAGCACCTGCTCACTCCTTCATCAGCATTTTCTGACCTGGCTGTGTCCATTTGTAAGTATGGCCTTTTTCTGTGTTTTCATATATGTCCCCTTGTTTTTATCGGTTCTAGTTTTAAAGGGAGGCTGCATTTCAGGCAGTATCTACCAAATAAAAGAGCCCTGTACGGCATTTAATTGTATAAATTATGCAAAAGTAAGGTTTACTTTCCTTCAATTTCAGGAAAAAGTAATTAAGTCCCTGCTATTTGCTGACCAGGAAGGGAAGAGTAGTTAATATGGTAATACCTTCAGCAGGATAATTCCTGGCAAGCATTTCTCAGAGAAATCCCCCCCCCCCACTGAAAAAAAACAGAACCCAAAAAAAATGTGTTGAGTGTGTGCCAAGAGAGACAAAGAAAGAAACCACATGCCAATGTGAGACGTCTCATGGCCTGTGCATGAAATAATCTTTCAAAATATATCATAACTCCTTGGACTTAAATTTATTTATTCTTTATCCACCTTTTCTGTCTCCTATATTGTCCATGGCAAATACATGTTTTTTTTTTTACTGATCAGCCCCATTGCTCATTTACAAATTGTGAAAAAACCCTAAAACAAAACTAAAAATAATCACTATACCAAGAACCCGAGGAAGTGTCTATCTCACCCGGATTGCAAAACTGGGTGAGAATAAATCCAGATAAGATTGGTTGCCTCAGCAAATCTTTTTTGCTGAGGCCTTTGATAAGTTTATTTTTTGGGCTGGATTTTATGGAATGGTAGGTAGGTTGGTAGTGGGACCTGCCATTCCCTCTCCCTCCATTGTGGGTTTTCCTGGTTGCCATCACTTCACAAATTAAAAATACTCACTATAGACCTAGATGAATACCTAGAGGGGTGTCATTTCACAGAGCCTCTGTTTTCATGACACGGGGCAGTAAATGCCACCATAGTAGGCCTCAAATGTTGCATGGTGCTCTTTACCTTTTAAGCCCTGCCATGTGCACAAACAGCAGTTTCTGACAACAATTGGAATATTGCCGTACTTGGGAGAACTTGTGTAACAAATTGTGTGGTGACATTTCTTCTGTTACCTCTAACTAAAATAAGAAAATTTGGGCTAAAACAACAATTTGCTTTATACCACTTGAAAAATTCCTTGAGGGGTGTAGTTTCCAAAATGTGGTGAATTGTTTGAGGTTTCCACTGTTCTGGTACCTCAGGAGCTCTTCAAATGTGTCATGGCACCGGAGATCGATTCCAGCTAAATCTGTCCTCCAAATGCCAAATAGTGCTCCTTCCCTTCTGTGCCCTGCTTTGTGCCCAAACAGCAGTTTTTGACCACATATGGGATATTTCTGTACTCTGGAGAAGTTGCTTTACAAATGTTGGTGTGCTTTTTCTCCTTTATTTTGTGAGAATTTTTTTAGCTAAATCTCTGACTTATTGGGAAAAAAAAATATTTTTTCATTTTCACTGGCCAATTCTAATAAAATCGATGAAACACCTATAGGGTCAAAATTCTCACTACTCCCCAAATTAATTCCTCAAGGGGTGTAGCTTCCCAAATGGAGTCACTTTTGGGGGGTTTCCACTGTACTGGTAACATAGGGTCTTTGCAAATGCGAAATGGTGTTGAGAAACCAATCCAGCAAAATCTGCACTCCAAAAGCCAAATGGTGCTCCGTCCCTTCTGAGCCCTGCCACATGCCTAAACAGCAGTTTGACCATATATGGGGTATTTCCGTACTCTAGAGAAGTTGTTTTACAAATGTTGAGCAGCTTTTTCTCAGTTATGTGTTGAGAAAATGAAAAATGTTGAGCTAAAGCTACATGTTATTGGAAAAAAAAACTATTTTTCATTTTCACTGCCCAATGCTAATAAAATCTATGAAACACCTGTGGGTTTAAAATGCTCACTACACCTCTAGATGAATTCCTTTTGGGGTGTAGTTTCCAAATTGGGCTGTATCCTTTGTTTTAACACCACAAGAACTCTAATCTGACATATTTGTAAATTTCACCTCCACTGCTGTAATTCTTGTGAAACGATAACAATTTTAAGAAACTTTCTAAATGCTGTTTTGAATACTTTGAACGGTGCAGTAATTAAAATTCGGTGATTTATGGTGGTTATTAATGTGGTAATATTTATGTGGTTTCTAATATATAGGGCCCTTAAAGCCACTTCAGAACTGATCTGGTCCCTAATAAAATAGGTTTGTCTTACAAGCAGATACATTAAAATTTAGAAAAAAAATGCACATTTGTGCTAATTTTCTCAAACTTTTTGTGTTTTTCACAGAAATGGAATTCATTTTTTGACCAAATTTTACTCCTGACATAAAGTACAATGTGTCACGTGAAAACATTCTCAGAATCGCTTGGATTGGGGAAAGCGTTCTAAAGTTATTACCACAAAAAGTGACACGTGAGATTTGAAAAAAAATGGGGCTCTGTCATGAAGTCCAATAGTGGCTGCAGCAGGAAGGGGTTAAATAGAACAGGGTGCTCACTCAGACTTGAATGTCATCCCATTGATTGAAAACACCTGACTCTAATTATCTGCTAATCCTAAATTTCACATACTTTTGCCAATCACAGATATGTGATATTGGATGATTTCGCTCAATAAATATATGACCAGGTCTAATATTTTTAACTCATTTGTTTGATTTGGTTCTCTTTATCTACGTTTAGGACTTGTGTGAAAATCTGATGTCGTTTTAGGTCAAAGTTATGCAGAAATAAAGACAATTCCGAAGGGTTCACAAACTTTCAAGCACCACTATACATATTGGCTACTTTAGCTTTAATGTTTGAGTAAAACAGCTTGCCCTGGATCTCAGACTGCTGACTAAGTTGACTTGCCCTACACATAAAGGATCCAACTCAAGTAATTAGTTTGCTTAGCTTTTAAAGGGTGTCTGTCAATATGTCCATATCAAACTAGCAACAGAGTAATATAGTATAGGCTAACCTGAATCTAATGTTATTTCCCTTTTTCACATGGGTGCCTACTTTGAAGAGAAAATCACTTTATTCAGTATATGCAAATGGACATTTTGGAGCAACGAGGGCGTCACCATTGCTCCAAAATGCTATGTCTTCTTTCCCCAGTCCATCCCCCCTTCTTTCGATGATTGATAGTGACCAGGTGTAATAGGCGAGAACATTTCTGGTGACAGACTCCCTTTAAATGTTTTTGAGATTTACAAAGTGATACTAGATATACAAAACTTGTACGTAGGGTTTGGATGTCTAACAAAGGCAGTATCTATTTCATGAACCAATTTCAGAGTGAGCATTGAACTTTGAAATCACGGAAAATGTTTTGCTGAATATTTCTAACAAACATATTTCTTATGCTAAAGCCACAGAAAACAAGTGGTTCACAGGTTCGTACATACACATACTGTACCAATGAGTTCAAAAGTAATAACACGGCAAACCTTTATAAATACCCATGGTGGAGAACTCTCTAACCTTGCCGGATTGTGCTACCATGCATAACAGAGTGTGCAGACATCAAGAGGTGGGAGGTGAATCCTTCTTGGTAATGGTCCAGATAATGTTAGTCATTATGGCTGCTGTTACACCTGGATGGCCGAATACCTGATGGATTTTATGATAAAAAGCTGCTCGTGAATAATGAGGTTGACTTTGAAAGTATAGGAATTAAATAAGATGTTATTGTAGAAAACACAACACAATTTGAGGTATATTTCTCAATTTTGAGACAAAAATGGCATGTAACAAAAAATTAGCATGTGAATTAATTTTTAAAGCATTACCACTTATAGGGCAGCAGCAATGCTGACCTTGCAATGTGTATTCATCATCACCATACTTACGGAATAGCAGAAAATAATTAGGATTAGGCCTTATTCACCCGAACGATTCAATGTGGCCGTTCACATAGCCATTGTTTCAACGGACAGGTGAAGGGTCCGTGGGAAAATAGGACATGTCCTATCTTTTCACGCATCACGCATCCCTCCATAGAATCTCAACTATGGTGGATGCGTGACATCGCGTCCCGCAGCGCTGAGCACGGATGCACCTCGGACGTGAAAAACTGTAGTTTTTCATGTCCGAGATGCGCAGCGTTCGTGTGAATCAGGCCTAAGGCCTCTTCTGTGCTTTACTTTATTCTTTGGACTATTTAAACAATTGTATAACCTTCAAATGAAGAGTACTGTAATTTTACAAATATGTTAAATTAAAATACAATGAAAAATCATATGAATGCTTGTGTAATAGGTCACATTTATGTTTATAGATTTAACCCGTTAATGACCAGGCCTGAAAAGGCCTTAATGACCAGATAATTTTTTTCATTTTTGCCTCTCTGCCTTTCAGTAGCCATAACTTTTAGATTTTTTCATTGACGTGGCTATATGAGGAATTGTATTTCTTTTCCTGTGCAGTAATTGCTGAAATTAATTTTTGCATATTTTTGAATATAGTGAAAAGTGATTTACGGCATAGTTCATTTGTTTATTTTTTTATATCATTCATATTTCAAGCTAAATAACCTGTTAAATGGAGTCTTCAGATTCTTAAGGTCAAACCTTGAGAAAGACCCTCCACTTGTCACGGGTCAAACGTTGCCATTTTTTACTGGATGTTTGTCCAATAAAATAACATATTAATTGAAACTTGGGAGACGTGTGGTTCAACCATGCTTTTTCTGAGGATTACATTACGTCAGACTGGGTGTGTCTGATTTCACAGAATGACACTGCTCCTGATATCGGGATTGGTGCTGCTTCAAATACTTTATCTTTTGGAATACATTATACTGTGTCACTATGACACAGGCTGCTGACCTGGAACCTGTAGTACATTCCGTCTGAAAAATAGTTTTTCTAACTGAATTTCCGCTGCAGAAGAAAGCGCTCGTACTTAACCCCTCGATCTTCTCTGCGCGTAGGTCTCCTACGATGACATTGCAGGTCATGTGACGCTGCAGCCTGTGATTGACTGCAGCGGTCACATGGGATAAAACGTCATCCCAGGTGGCCGGGCTGCAGGGAAGAAGAGGGCATTCTGGGTAAGTATGATTTTTTTTTTCATTTTTTGGAGTGCGATTTTTGCGGTGTAATCACTGCGGGATGATCAAAGGGTGTCGCAGACCACGGCGCTCAAAGAGTTACTAGGCTTCTCTAAGTACAGGAGTTGTTAGCAACAGCTAATGCTTAGAGAATGAGTGCTCACTGGAGCACTCATAAGCCTTTACTGTAGAGACGCCAAAAGACATCGTTGTAGACTCTGGACCTGCACCGACAAGACAGTGGGTGTGAAAAGGGTTTAATTAGAAAATGACAACACACATTTAGATGCACATTTATGTATATATATTATATATGAGAATTCAATAAAATTATTAAAAAGTATTGCATATAAAATTTATTGGTATGACATTAGATGAAATCTATTATTAAAGGGCATATATTTGTCATAATGGTGTAGTGTTACAGTAATTACTGCTGATGTACAGATCTTCAGTTCAGTTAGTCAGGTCAAATGCTGAGCTTAAAGGGATTGTCTCAGAATTATTGCAAAAAATAAATCAGATGTATTATAGTGCATAATAATCTTTCTAACAAAGCTAGAACCAGTCCTGTTTATTGCATGGATACAGACAGCTCCCTATTTGGAGCTTCAATTGCCCTGCTAGATTTTCATCAGGCTGACAGAACAGAGGGCGTATCCTTTCTGCTGCAGCTCCTCCCCCTCCCTGTCATAGCTGGTATAGGCCGATCATTCATTTTCACTGCATCTGCCTTCACTCATAGAGAAGCTTTACAAAATGCCCCCTATTACATGTATTTTTAGAGGGAGAGCCCAGCCTTATATAACTCAAGAAGAAGGAGAACAACTCAAGAAGAAGGAGAACCTGCAGACATGCTGTATTTTTACAGTATTTTTAACTTTAACATTTGAATTCAGGTACATTTTGCCATATAAGATCAGCCACACTACATCCTTTATATGTCTGGGCACCCTATAGTCATCCATTACCTTTACCGCCTTTCTAATGTTTATGCTAGGAGTGTTCCTCAGCTAGACAACACAGTACTCATGACTCAATATGAACTTATAGAGATGTTTTTACTGAGATGTTTTCACATCGTCAAATAATATCTTCCATTTTATCAGCTGTGTTTAGCATACCATTTAAGAAACTCTTCTCCTGAAGAGCCCGGTAATTAACTTAACGAAACCACACCCTGACCATACAAAAAGGAATTGCCCATTTTGACATATAAATGCAAGTACCCACTGTTTTATCCCCTTGCTCCTTATAAATGATAAATTATTCTATAAGAAAAGCAAATTAAATGAGAGCTCAGGACACACCATGCCCTGGTGCTGTATATAAAAGGATAGGTTATGTTTCTCTTATCAATATTAATTCTATTGCCCTAAGTAAATGAAAGAATGTATTGGTGAGCTTTGGAACCAGACTGGAAAGACAACAATTAATAAAAGCAACAGAAACCTTTTAATGAGAATGATCTTTCATTGAAGGAGATTTTCCACAGAAGGCATCTCTTCACTTTATTCTCACACAGGGCGATCTTCTCATCATCAACTCCATACACAGCGCTAAGGATCTTGATTCTATCAAACACTATATTGAAAGGCACAAGGAGAACATCTCCCTTCTCATCTGTATACAAGGCTTGTCTACTTGCACATAGGCTGCTATCTTTTGCTATAATACCTTTACAACCATTAGACAATGGGATAAATAATGTCACATCATCCGCATAAACACAAAGCTTTACCTCCTCTACCTTCCTACCCAATTGGAGCTTCGCACCAACAACTTCACTATTTATCTGTACTTTCCCCAAAAATGGATCGATGCGGAATAGATATAGCAGAGAACTGAGAGGACATCCCTACCCCACTGCAGACAAAACTCTGAATTGGTCCGCAAAATTAACTTTAACCAGAGATCTACTCAGTGCATCTTTATACAAGATCTGTATCCACTCTATAAATGAAGATGGAATTTCATATGCTAATAATACACGGTATAAATATCTGTAATGCACTCTATCAAAGGCTTTATACTAATCAAACCCTACTATGTATGTGCATACTTTGTGTCTTACTGTAGACCATGATTTCTCTAACCAGCAACAAGCAGTCCTCTATAGTGCGACAGTACTTCAATCATTTTACTTCACTCAACCTGTAATATAGATTCTTAGCAGTAATACGATCTTATAGTCTGTCAAATAAGGACAGTTGGCACCAGTTCTTTAGGTTTATTAAATCACCTCTAATAGCCAACAGGGCTTAGATAAAGTAAGACTGTAACTTCAACAACTTCCTAGAAGAGAATATGTCATTATAGATCTTGTTGTGCCCGCAGTCGCTGACCACCGGCACACTATACTCGCCGGTAGCCGCAACCGGAGGACACGGAAAGCTTGCCAGGAGTCGCCAGCACTCACGGCTGCACTGTCCTTTTATGGCTTCTAGGATGCGCTTGTCCCCGGTCTTAAAGGGCCAGCACACCCACCAGTGAATTGTTCCCTACCCAAACCCCGAATCACCCTGGACAATAAAATGGACTCTTCCCTCTCCCTCCTTGCCTGAGCATTGTTGTTGTTTTCCCATGTTAGTTAAGCAAATAGTCCCTTAGTTGTATCCTGTTCCCAGTGTTCCCGTATCCTGCTTCCCGTATCCTGTACCTGGGTTTGTTCCTGAGCTGAAGTCTAGTGTTGGTGTAATGAAGGGGGTAGGGAAACGGACAAGTGAGCCCTAATCTACCCGCCACTCTGTCCCTGCCTACTTGCAAAGACCCGCCCTAGGCGACGGGGTACAACTGGGCGGAGGTCCCTATGCTCAGTAAGGGCACGAGACAAACAGACAAGGGTACACAAAGCTAAGGGAAATGGGGCAGTTGCCCACGGCAACACCGTGAGCAACAAGAGTGGTGAACGAGCCGAGTCAAACCAGGAGTGTACGAGGGTACCAAACGCAGAGCAGGATAGTAGTCAGTAAGCCAGGGTCAGTATGGAGCAAGGTCAAATAGCTAGAAGCTGCAGCAAGGCCAGGAAACCACACAAGAAGAATCACAAGCAAAGGAGGAACAGGAAAGGCAGGTATAAATAGACAGAGGGCGGGAGCTAGCTCCGTCTGGCCAGGCTGCGATAGGCTCTCCCACTCCGAAGCCTGCCAGCCTGAGTGGTGGAAGCTGGAGTCAGTCTCAGAGACATAGACTCAGGTGCAGACTGATTACCTATGGGCGTATACACATAAATTGTGCCTGGCAGATCCTTTACAGTACCCCCCCTTTTATGAGGGGCCACCGGACACTTTCTAAGTGGACCTGGTTTATTGGGGAAACGAAGGTGGAACTTCCTGACCAATACCCCAGCGTGAACATCCCGGGCGGGTACCCAAGTCCTCTCCTCAGGCCCGTATCCTCTCCAATGGACCAGGTACTGGAGGGAGCCTTGGACCATCTTGCTGTCCACAATCTTGGCCACCTCGAATTCCACCCCCTCAGGGGTGAGAACGGGAACAGGAGGTTTCCTCGAGGGAGCCAAGGACGGGGAGCAGCGTTTAAGGAGGGAGGAATGAAACACGTCGTGTATTCGAAAAGATGGGGGCAGCTCCAGTCGGAAGGAGACAGGATTGAGGACTTCAATGACCTTATACGGCCCAATAAACCGGGGAGCAAACTTCTTGGACGGGACCCTAAGGCGCAAGTTCCTAGACGATAACCACACCAGATCCCCGACCATAAACAAGGGGTTAGCAGAACGTCTTCTATCAGCCTGAGTTTTTTGTACGCTCTGGGACGCCTCTAGGTTCTTCTGAACCTGGGCCCAGACTGTGCACAGTTCCCGATGAACGACCTCTACCTCGGGATTGTTGGAACTACCAGGTGAAACGGAGGAGAACCGTGGATTAAACCCAAAATTACAGAAAAAGGGGGAGACCCCTGACGAGTTACTGACCCGGTTATTAAGGGAAAATTCGGCGAGGGGAATAAATGAGACCCAATCATATTGACAGTCGGAGATAAAACACCTTAAATATTGTTCTAGAGATTGATTAGTCCTCTCAGTTTGGCCATTAGTTTCAGGATGGAAGGCAGAGGAGAAGGACAGATCAATCTCCAACTTTTTACAGAAGGCTCTCCAAAACAATGAAACAAATTGTACCCCTCTGTCCGAAACAATATTGACAGGGACCCCATGGAGACGCAGGATGTGTTTGACAAACAAGGTAGCTAACATCTTGGCATTGGATAGTTTCTTGACGGGCACAAAGTGGCACATCTTACTGAAGCGGTCTACTACAACCCACACCACCGACTTGCCTTGAGATGGAGGCAAATTGGTGATAAAATCCATAGAGATATGGGTCCAAGGTCTCTGGGGAATGGGCAAAGAACATAGTAGGCCAGGCTGCGATAGGCTCTCCCACTCCGAAGCCTGCCAGCCTGAGTGGTGGAAGCTGGAGTCAGTCTCAGAGACATAGACTCAGGTGCAGACTGATTACCTATGGGCGTATACACAGAAGTTGTGCCTGGCAGATCCTTTACAGTTGGAGTCGTGTTTGTTCCATCTGCCACATCCAGTATCAGCTGCCACGCTAAGTGTCATCTGCCACGTCCAGTGTCATCTGCCACATCCAGTGTCATCTGCCACGCCAAGCGTAATCTGCTACGTCAAGCGTCACCTGTGCCACAAATCATCTCCTACACTATCGTGCCTGTCTGGACTCTCTTACAGGTAGTCTTGTGCGAAGACTTTCCATTGACTGTTGTTTGGCTAGCTGCCCCTCCGCTACGGTGGAGCGGCCTAGAGGGTCCACATACCGCGGAATCGTGACAGATTTTCCCCAGAAGTCAACAAGTCCTCGAGTGCCTTATAAAACTCACTTGTTGGTCCGTCCAACCTTGGACTTTTCTTTGTTTTTAAGAAGTCAATACTTCTGACTTTTCCCTCTATGATGGGCAGAGACATATTTTCTGCCTCTATGGTATCTAGTTTGGGTAAGTTGATACCTTTCAGACAGGTGTCTATGTCTTTATCACTAATCTCAGTCTTGTTATATAGGTTTATGTAATAGATGGTAATAATATTATGTATCAGATCTATACTCATTTGCTCCTCTTCATCTGTGTCCAACAGACAAGTCACGACTCACAAGTTTTTTTATTAACTATATTCCTGCAGGCTGCATATGCGTATGCGGTGTGCACACCCCAACTATCAAATTCCACCTTAGCTTTTAAGGATTTCAGATGATTATATTAGAGTTCTCTTTTCTCCTCCTTGATTTGGCTTATCCTCTTACAATAACTTTCCCGTTGTTGATTTTGAGGAAACGAGTCAGCCGTAGGGAGCAGTATCACATATACTCTTCATTGTGAAAAAATAGAAAAAATATTACTTCAAGTTCGCTCACCGCGTTTCCCCTGCGTTAATTCATGCAATTGATTGATTCCACGTTCAAATGTTGAAGGTGCTTGGAGATAATCCCAAAATAATCCTGAGTTCACAGCAGGTATACTAGGCAATTGAAGTGAACAATAAATGGTGTATCCAGCACTCAGTATAAAATAAAAATCCCGGGACCACGCTTACGCGTTTCAGACTACTCAGGTCCTTAGTCAAGCTATGACTAAGGACCTGAGTGGTCTGCAACGCGTAAGCGTGGTCCCAGGATTTTTATTTTAATCTTTCTGTTTTAAAATGACCGAATAAAGCCAAAATATTTTTTAGTGCTGGATACACCAATTATTGTTCACTTCAATTGCCCTATACTCTTCATTGCCTTGTCTTTTTGGGACAAACATGAAAAACTCTTTGATATCTTTCTTCATACAATTCCACCATTCTGCTGTGTTATTAAACATACACTCTGATGTTCTGTCTTTACGGAAAGTAATAAACTCCTCCCTTAGTTTCATGTTATGGAGAACTGTACTATTCAGCTGTCACAAACCACGCTGATCACACTGTTACTCGCCTCTCCACGCTCCAGCCTCCTTCTCTTGCCTCCTTACAGCAGTAGCGTTTTAACCTGCTAACATGCTTAGTCTGAGCTGTGCTTCTAAGTCTTTGGGCTTGTGACCACACCATATTGCTTCAGCTCACTAATGGCTTACCTTGTTCCTTGTTCCATCTCCAATCATACAGCATTCCCATCCCCTTTACTTTTTTCCTGGGTGTTAGTATTGCTTCTATGTCAGTCCCTGACTACTACCTCAAACCGTCTATTACCTGTGGTACTTTCCTGTACCTCCTGCTGCGTGACATCAGTTTCTAATAACTTCTTCCAATCACTACAGTGTTTACCTCATTCTTTCTGTACATGTGGTCTATCCTACCGGCCTTAATCCCTTGACGATAGGAATAACAGGTCTTATCAGGAAAGAGAAGCTGACAGGAATCTGGGCAATATTTTTTCAGAAAAGACTCATCATATCTCAATCTGTCGACATTTCCATCACTGTTACTGAACACACAATTCACCGCATAACATAAAGACTTTCGCAGTTAAACCATATGGTTTGATCTGACTGAATAACTCTCTCCAGTCTGTTGTGACTGTTGAATATAGATATATATCACTCTATAGATAATATTACCCAATGTAAAATCTTACATCTAAAATCTCCCAGCACACATTTCTAAGATCCTTTCTATTTTGACATCACAGTTTTGAATAGGATCCCTACACCATGATATCTGCCCAGCCCAAAAGACCAGTATGATGCTTCATACTTCCATTCTCTTTTTGATGAGTAGACCACTGCATTATTCTGTAATCTGGTCTCCTGTATGCACATCACAGTTCTCATCAGACAGACACTTGTAAATTACCAGACGTCTCTCTCTGAATTTTAGACTGTTCACTTTCAGGGTACAAATCCTCAAGTGCATACAGGTCACTTAAACTTCTTTGGTTTCTTTCTTTTACCACTGCTATGTCCTTTTGTTCCCCATATCTCAGGGGCCGTTCACATATATCCGTTGTCCCTTCCAATTTTCCTCCAGCGTGTTGCAGAAAAGCCAGAGAGAAATTGATGCTAGAACAGATCCCAGAGTTTTTTTTGGGATCTGATCTGTCACATGGGACATAAGTTGTGGCGCCGTATGGCGCTGGACCTGTGCAGAATCCGGATCCAAAAACTTTACTTGCAGGATGAATTGCGGGTGCTGCCGCATCCACCTTTCGGCAGCACCGACGTGGGAATCCCCGGCCAGAACAGTGATGTTAGGGACTACTACTGGAGCAGAATCCCCTGCCAGATCGTCGGCAGAATTCTGGCCGAAGATTACGCTTCTAGAGGTAGCCGCTGACGTCACTCTCTATATATGAACTGTGGCATTAGGGGCTCCACCTGAAGGGAATCCCCAACCACAGCATCGGCAATGCTCTAGCTGGGGATTCCGCTGCTAGAGGGAGCTACAGTGGCACTATCTACAGGGGAAGGGGGTAGCACTATATACAGTGGGGGTTGTGCTATCTACAGGGGGTATGTTTGGCAATATCTACAGGGGGTCACTGGTAGTGCTATCCCCAGGGGGTGCTGTGTGGTGCTGTCTACAGGGGGTGCTGTGTGGCGCTGTCTACAGGGGGTGCAGTGTGGCGCTATATGCAGGGGTCTGTGTGACATTATCCATAGAGGACACTGTGGCATTATCAACAGGGGGTGGTTTGGCACTATCTACAGAGGACACTGCGGCATTATATACATGGGGTGTGTGGCACTATATACATAGGGCACTGCAGCATTATCTACAGAGGGCACGGTGGCATTATCTACACATGAAATTCATGTGTTTTTAAAAATTCATTAAAAACGGAGACACGGAATGGTAACAAACAGATGCAAAACGGACCAAGATAGCCATTTTTAATGACCGACACCCGGACCCTCTTGTGTGTATAGAAACAACAGCAATCCCAGCGTGGTGTGGTTGTGGGTAGGAGCCTTAGGCTTCGCTCACATCTGCATTGTGGCATCCATTTTAGCGGATCCGTCAAAATAAAAAAAAAACTGACAGACTGACTGATGCCAGACTGAGTGCAACGGAAGGTGAAATATGTTTGTTTTTGATGGATCAGTTTACCGGATCTGTCAAAAAAAGGACTCTTTTCTTTTCATTTGTGTCAGTTTGTCATCAGTTATACTCCGTTTTTAACATATCCATTTTTATCTTTGCATCTTTCTTGCTTTCATTTGTAGGGTGTGTTCACATCAGCGTTGTCTTTCCATTCATTGGTTCTGTCGGAGCTGTCCCCTGAAAGTGACGTCAGGGGATCCTCCTGGAGCAGAATCTCTGGCCACAGCGTCAGCAAAGCTCTGGCCGGGGATTACACTCCTAGAGGGAGCAACAGTGGTGCTATCTACAGAGGGGGACGCGCTATATACATTGGGCAGTGGCGCTATCAACAGGGGGTGGCATGGGTGGCACTAAGTTCCGCTCCTGCTCACCAGCCAAAGAGTCGATAATGCTCTGACCGGGGATTCCCACGCAGGCCACTGCTGGAAGGTGGATGCGGCTGTACCCGGGGTTGAACTTGTGAACAATACATTAAATAGGATACGGTGCCAGACCTCCCAGAGAGCCAGAAACAAAAACACTGCAGATAACGTTTTTGGATCTGCAGTACTGTGGCACAACTTATGTCCCAGGTGCCATAATAGATCCCATAAAAAGCTATGGGATTTGTTCTAGCATCAGTTTCCCTCCGGATTTTCTGCTACATGCCAGAGGGAAATTGACAGGGACAACGGGCATATGTGAACGGCACCTTACAGGACATGCAAGTTAAAATGGATGTAGATTCTTCTAAAAAAAAAAATTGATGCTGACCTATTTTATGTCCTCTAAAAGGAGTAACTTTCATTGTCTAGGTAGCTGTAATGGTTGGAACCTTTTAAAAGGTTACAGTTTCCATCACCCATTCAATGACCATGAGTAAAGCATCAAAGGAAGATATACATTTAGATCCAGCTATGTAGTGTCCCTGTGGTATGATATATGTACAATAAGGAGACAGTTGACTTACCAGTAGCCCAATACTTTGGTGAGGGGACATTCAATTAATCAATTCAAATTTAGTTATTGACCATCTGACAGTCTTAAGAAGAGGGGAAGATTGTGAAAGATTATTAAAGATAAAATAATTAAAATGGATCTCAACCTAAGGGCCCTGAACCTTGACTTTAAGTTTGATGGATTTTAGTAAGTCTAAATCCTCCTTAGTTAATACTGTGAACATTAATTTGTAGATAGATGTCGTATTGTATTTGACATGATCTCATTTTGTTTTTAATGATGGGATAAGTTCTCTTTATTTAAAAAAATGTTTCACTGTTAGTTGGTACTAATGTATTGTAATTTTATTCTCATTCAGGGTGGACAGGTGATGATTGAGGATTCTACACTGGACATTATACTTCAAAGTCTGATGTATGATACATGGAGCCACAAAGCTAAAGTGGGCGAATGATGTATTGATAAGTTATCTATCACATATGTATAAGACCAGTGTGTATTGTAGGCCAATAAAAGTTTGGCCAAATAATGATTCCCTTAGAATTCTGATGATAGCCCTTTAATGCCCCGATTCTTTTATAGATCTGATAGCAAAATATAGCATGGCCACGGTCGCTTTATGTTTATATACATGTGGTGATTTTTGGAAACAGCGCTACCCTTATCGTGCGCAGTGTTATTCAATGGAGGCCACTGAACAGTTCTGGCTACATGTGCCTACATCACCGGCTATGTTGGTATGGGAGCACTGTCCAGATTGGAATAAGTAAGGGAGCAGCAATATACACTTCAAAACATCGGTACTGATCTCCTGAAACATTATATGGGTAAGTGACTTTATGTGCTGTTTCGGGTACATCTGGAAAATTACAAATGAAGTGCCCATCCCTTTTAAACATTCTGCTGCCAAGACAAATTTCACACTTTTTACAAACGCACATAAAACCTGAACTATAAAATAAAAAATCATATTATACCCCGATACAAATTTATTTTCTAAAACACCTGGAGCATTGTGAAAATGCCACACAGAACTTCACAATCATGAGTGGGGGGCCATTGATTGCTTGCTTGCTAAAAAGTTTGCAAAAGTGATAATTTAAAACCATTTTTTCTTTGCAGCTTACTTCCTGCTGAGCAGCAGACTAGGGGGAGGGGTTAGCTGGTCCCGTGTGGTATAAATCAGGCCTCAGTACTCTGTGGAGCCTGCTCTGTTGGCTTGAAAAAACAAGTGGTTTGTATATCAAGTGGAGTTCCAAAAAACGGAGTTCAAAAGAGGAGTTAAGCCCCAGTAAGTACTCTTCTTCTTTTTCTTTTTACATTAACAACTGTTCGCTGTTTTTTTTTGTAACTGGGATAATGGATAGCAAGATTGGAGGTTTTCTTCAGTGCACAGTTTGCCATATGTATGCACGACTGGAGCCGGAGTTCCAGGGTGAATACCTCTGTGGCAGATGTGAGCATGTTGGTCACCTGGAAGCTCGTATTAGAGATCTGGAGGAGCAAAATACAACACTGAGGAGGATAGACAATCTTGAGCGGAGCATGCTGCTCACGGAGCATGCAGTTAGTGGGTTAGAACTGGAGGGTGAAGACATGGGTGAGCAGGATCAGGTAAGTAGCTGGGTTAATGTAGTTAGGGGCAGTAGAAAGGGGTCAAAGAAAAGGAAGGCCGATCCGGTTTTTGACATTCCAACCAAAATTGCCAATTTGGGTGATGATGCGAGGGTGTCGGTCTCAGAAATGGCAGCCCTAGTGGATACTGATCTCCCTAAAAGCCGGGAGAACAGCCCATCTAGTAGTCGGCGGGATGGTAATGCAGGTAAGCCAAGACAATTGATAGTCGTAGGGGATTCTATAATCTGGAAGACAGATAGAATAATTTGTCGCCAAGACCACCTCAACCGAATGGTTTGCTGTCTCCCTGGTGCCAGGGTTCGGCATGTGGTGGAACGGGTGGACAAATTGCTGGGAGGGGCTGGTGATGATCCAGCTGTCGTGGTCCATGTCGGTACCAACGACAGAATAAATGGTAGGTGGAGGAACCTTAAGAATAATTTTAAAGAACTAGGCTACAAGCTGAAGGGAAGGACCTCCAAGGTTGTATTCTCAGGAATACTGCCTGTGCCATGCACATCACAGGAAAGACAGCGGGAGCTCAGGGAGTTAAATGCATGGCTGAAGTCTTGGTGTAGAGGAGAAGGATTTGGGTTCCTAGAGCACTGGGCTGACTTTTCATTGGGGTACAAACTGTATTCTGCAGATGATTTGCACCTAAATGGAAGGGGGGCCGCTGTGCTGGGGGAGAGAATTCTAGCTGGGGTGGTGGAGTATTTAAACTAGGGCTGAGGAGGGAGGTCAATGTAGAAAAAAAAGGGGTAGCCAGGTTAGAGAGGGGTCAGACTATATTGGTGGGGGGAGAAACAGAATGTGGGGAGAGGACTAGGCAACAAGATAAGGAGATCCTTTCGTTACAGAACAGCAGTGTAAATAAAAATGGCCAAATAATGTCAAATCACATTTCTGATAATAAAAGTGAAAAACTGACAGGCAAGTTAAAGTGTATGTTCACAAATGCCAGAAGTCTAGCAAGCAAAATGGGGGAGCTGGAGGCCTTGATACTGGAAGAAAATATAGATATAGTTGGTGTTGCTGAGACATGGCTGGACTCTTCACATGATTGGGTTGTAAATCTACAGGGTTTTACACTGTTTCGGAAAGACAGGACAAATAGGAAAGGCGGTGGTGTATGTCTGTATGTGAGAAATGATATGAAGGCGAGTGTGAAAGAGACAATAGTGGGTAAAGATTGTGAGGAGGTTGAAACCTTGTGGGTGGAACTAGAAAGGGAGGTAAACACTGAAAAAATTGCAAAGAAGAGAAAGGATCCAGTGATGTATAGTGTAGATAAGGGAAACTTGGTTCCCACTTTATTGGAAAATAATCCACGAACAGTGACACAAAGTAACGGAAAACACCAGGAGGGTAACAAGGTGGTGGAATGGCAAAGAATGAAGCCTACGCGTTTCAAGCACTGGCTGTGCTCTTAATCATGGCTCAGACGAAATTCGTCTGAGCCATGATTAAGAGCACAGCCAGTGCTTGAAACGCGTAGGCTTCATTCTTTGCCATTCCACCACCTTGTTACCCTCCTGGTGTTTTCCGTTACTTTGTGTCACTGTTCGTGGATTATTTTAAAATAAAGTGGGAACCAAGTTTCCCTTATCTACACTATACATCGCTGGATCCTTTCTCTTCTTTGCTATTGTTACCTGCCGCGAGCCGTGGCGGCTGATCCGGGCGATACTCAACACAGGAGTGTGAAGCTGGTGAGCTGGAGGTTTCCTCCCTTTTCCTTTTTCCCTGCTATTACTACTGAAAAAATTACTTTTGGTGTAATCTATAGACCCCCCAATATAACTGACGAGATGGAAGGTCAGCTATATAAACAGATGGAGCGGGCTGCACAGGCCGGTACTGTAGTGATAATGGGAGATTTTAATTTCCGGGATATTAATTGGTGTCATGGTCCAGCTTCAACTGCAAAGGGGAGACATTTCCTCAACCTGTTGCAGGAAAATTTTATGGGCCAGTTTGTGGAAGACCCGACTAGAGGTGAAGCTCTGTTGGATCTGGTCATTTCTAATAATGCAGATCTTGTCGGGAATGTCAATGTTCGTGAAAACCTCGGTAACAGTGATCACAATTAGAGATGAGCGAACCGGGACAACCGAATCCGGTTTCGGTCCGAACTTCCGGAAAAGTTCGGTTCGCAGCGAATCCGAACTTCACCGGGTTCGGCCGAACCCGTTTTGACCGAACCCGGTCAAAAATATGATACAAATCGGCAGCCACTTATCTCTATCAATCACTGATAGAGAAAAGAGGCTGCTGATTAAAAATAAAATAAAAAGCATTTCATACGTACCTGGTCGTTGTCTTGGTGACGAGTCCCTCTTCTTCCTCCAGTCCGACCTTCTTTTCTGACGCGGCAGCCTGTGATTGGCTGCAGAGGCCTCTGCAGCCCGTGATTGGCTGCAGCGCTCACATGGGCTGCATCGTCATCAAGGAATGTCGGGCCGGATGTCGCGAGGGACGCGTCACCAAGGCAACGGCCAGGAGACCGGACTGGAGGAAGCAGGGAGTTCCCGGTAAGTATGAACGTCTTTTTTTTTTTACAGGTACTCTATATTGTGATCGGCAGTCACTGTCCAGGGTGCTGAAACAGTTACTGCCGATCAGTTAACTCTTTCAGCACCCTGGAGAGTGACTATTTACTGACGTCGCCTAGCAACGCTGCCGTAATGACGGGTGCACACATGTAGCCACCCGTCATTACGGGGCCTCATGCACACGACCGTAAAAACACCCGTTATTACGGGTCGTAATTACGACCCGAAATAGCGGGCCCATAGACTTCTGTTAGCCACGGGTACCTTCCCGTTTTCTCACGGGAAGGTGCCCGTGCCGTTAAAAAGATAGAACATGTTCTATTTTTTTATTTTACGGGCCGTGCTCGTAATTACGAGCACGGCCGGCCACGGGCAGCCGGCCGCTTTTGCGAGCCGTGCTGTCATTATAAGGGTATGTTCACACAACAGCGTCCGTTACGGCTGAAATTGCGGGGATGTTTCCGCCTGATAACATCCCCGTAATTTCAGCCGTTACGGCATGTGCAGGCGCTTGAACGCCGCGTCCATTACGGACGTAATTGGCGCTGCTATTCATTGGAGTCAATGAATAACGGCTCCAATTACGGCCAAAGAAGTGACAGGTCACTTCTTTGACCCGGGCGTCTATTTACGCGCCGTTATTTTCGGACGTAATTCGGGGCAAAAACGCCCGAGTTACGTCCATAATTAGTGCGTGTGAACATACCCTAATTATAGCAGCACGGCCCGTAAAATAGAAAAATAGAACATGTTCTATTTTTTTAACGGCACGGGCACCTTCCCGTGAGAAAACGGGAAGGTACCCGTGGTTAACAGAAGTCTATGAGCCCGTTATTGCGGGTCGTAATTACGACCCGCAATAACGGGTGTTTTTACGGTCGTGTACATAATGGGAGCACGGCTTGGAAAAACGACCGGCTGCCTGTGGCCGGCCGTGCTCATCTCCTGAAATACTCTGTGCTGCCTTAAACTCTGTGGACAGGTCAGGATCCTGTTTATTTTAAATGCTGCTAGGGAACCCGCTCGATCCACTATGTAAGGCTGCGCTACAGTGCAGCATTTAAAAGAAACAGGATGCTGACCTGTCCACAGAGTTTAAGGCAGCACAGAGTATTTCAGGAGATGAGCGTGCAGATTCAGTGCTGCTGTGAACTCTGCTCTTACCATTACGTAGCTCTCAGTCTGTTACCTCTCCTCCACTACTGTCCTCAATAACACCTTCATGATTGGCAAGTCACCACGTAACGGTAAGAGCAGAGTTCACAGCAGCACAGAGTATTTCAGGAGATGAGCGTGCGGATCTTGTGCGCGGTGGTGACTTGCCAATCATGTGAAGGTGTTCTTGAGGACAGGAGTGGAGGAGAGGTAACAGACTGAGAGCTACGTAATGGTAAGAGCAGAGTTCACAGCAGCACAGAATATTTCAGGAGAGGAGCGTGCAGATTCTGTGCTGCTGTGAACTCTGCTCTTACCATTACGTAGCTCAGACTGTTACCTCTCCTCCACTCCTGTCCTCAATAACACCTTCACATGATTGGCAAGTCACCACCCCGCACAAGATCTGCACGCTCATCTCCTGAAATACTCTGTGCTGCTGTGAACTCTGCTCTTACCATTACGTGGTGACTTGCCAATCATGTGAAGGTGTTCTTGAAGACAGGAGTGGAGGAGAGGTAACAGACTGAGAGATACATAATGGTAAGAGCAGAGTTCACAGCAGCACTGAATCTGCACGCTCATCTCCTGAAATGCAATGTGCTGCCTTAAACTCTATGGACAGGTCAGGATCCTGTTTCTTTTAAATTCTGCACTATAGCGCAGCCTTATATAGTTGATCGAGCGGGTTCACCAGCAGCATTTAAAAGAAACAGTGTGTGTGATTGGGTATGTGTCTTTGTCTGTTTTTATATGTGTGTTTGTGTATATGTGTATTTAAGTGTGTTTGTGTATATATGGGTGTTTGTGTATATGTGTTTGTGTATATGTTTGTGTATATGTGTGTGTATATATGGGTGTATGTGTATATGTTTGTGTGTAGATGTTTGTGTGTGTGTGTTTTTGTATATGTGTGTGTTTGTGTGTATATGGGTGTGTGTTTATGTGTGTGTTTGTGTATATATGGGTGTGTTTGTGTATATGTGTTTGTGTATATGTGTGTGTATATATGGGTGTATTTGTGTATGTTTGTGTGTGTGTGTTTTTGTATATGTGTGTGTTTGTGTATATGTGTGTATATGGGTGTGTGTTTATGTGTGTGTTTGTGTATATATGGGTATGTTTGTTTATATGTGTGTATTTATGTATATGTGTGTTTGTGTATATGTGTGTGTTTGTGTATGGTTGTTTGTTTGTGTGTGCGTGTATATATGTGTGTAGGTGAGTAGAAGTATTGGTATTGTTCACATTGATAACTGTTTTTTTATGTTGTTGCAGATTTTGATGTACCGATTGGACTACATCTTCGATTCGTTGGACTACTGCGTAGATCTACGTTTTTTCAAATTTTAATAAAATGGTTAACGAGGCTTTTGTTGGGGATTTCTTATTTCAATAAAAAAGAATTGTCTTTGTGTTTTTTTTTAAACTTTATTAGTGCCTAGATAATGGCAGTTGGCTGATTGACAGCGTCCATTATTAAGGCAGTACTTAGTGTTAGCCGGTGCAGAGGCTAGCACTAACCACCCATTATTATCCCGGTACCCACCACCACCAGGGGTGCCGGGAAGAGCTTGGTACGATCCAGTACCCGACCATCTGTTGTGATGGTCGGGTACTGGGGCGGCCGTAGGCTGGTATTATGAGGCTGGGAAGTGCCAAAACAGTGGACCTTCCCACCCTTGTAATGCTAGGCTGCTGCTACTGTGTGGTATCGGGCTGGTTAAATTTTTTTAGAATTTAACAAATTTAACAATAGATGTTGGGTCCCCCACATTTTTAATAACCAGCCATATACAAGGCCACAGCAGTCTGGCATTACAGGGGTGGGAAGGGCCACTGGTTTTGTCAATTCCCAGGCTAATAACACTGTGTTGTATGTGGCTGGTTATGATAAATTGGGTGGAACCCCATGTCTTTTTTAAAAAAAATTAAAAATAAATAAATAAAAAAATGACGTGGGGTCCCCCCACTTTTATAACCAGCCAGATACAACACAGCAGCAGCAGCCTAGCATTACAAGGGTGGGAAGGTCCACTGTTTTTGGCCCTTCCCAGCCTCATAATACCAGCCTGCGGCCGCCCCAGAGCCCGACCATCACAACAGATGGTCGGGTACTGGATCGTACCTGGCTCTTCCCGGCACCCCTGGTGGTGGTGGGTACCGGGGTAATAATGGTGGTTAGTGTTAGCCTCTGCACCGGCTAACACTAAGCCTCGCCTTAGTAATGGATGTTGTCACTCAGACAGCGGCCATTACTAAAGTGGTAGTAATAAAATTTGAAAAGACAAAGATATAGATAAAATATTTTATTGAAATAAAGCACCCCCAACACAACCCTCATTAACCATTTTATTGTAGAAAAAAAACGTCATCTAAGCAGTCCTCAAAACCGACGTAGTCCAAACACCAAACCTGTAAAAAAAAAAAAACATGAAATAAAACATGTCGTAGGCTTAGATTCAGTTTAATGTGTGATACTGACTGTTATACCATGTATAGAAGCCTGCCGCGAAGTTTACTTAGATACAGGGCGCCAGCAGACAGTATCATACATGGCCATACAGACATATATACAAACAAACATACATGCAAACATACATACATATATACAAACATACATACAAACATACAAGCATGCACATATATACATGCAAACATACACACATATATACATACATACATACATGCAAACTATCATACATACATGCATACACACACACACATGAAAACATACATACATACAAACAAACATGCAAAGATACATACATACATATATACAAGCATGCACAAATATACATGCAAACATAAAGACATGCAAACATAATTACATACATGCACATATATATACACATACATGCAAACATACATGCAAAAATAAAAACATGCAAACATACATACATACATGACAACATACATACATACATGCAAACATACATACATACATACATGCAAATATATACATGCAAATATACATACAAACATGCACATATATACATACATGCCAACATACATGCAAACATACATGCACATATATGCATAAATACATGACAACATACATACATGCAAACATACATAAATGCAAACATACATACAAACATACATTCATGCAAACATACATGCAAATATATACATGCAAATATACATACACACATGCACATATATACATACATGCCAACATACATACATACATACATACATACATGACAACATACATACATGCAAACATACATACATACATGCAAACATACACACATGCAAACATACATGCAAATATATACATGCAAATATACATACAAACATGCACATATATACATTCATGCAAACATACATACATGCAAACATACATACAAACATACATTCATGCAAGCATACATACATGCAAACATACATACATGCAAATATATACATGCAAATATACATACACACATGCATATATATACATACATGCAAACATACATGCACATATATACATACATACATACATACATACATACATACATGACAACATACATACATGCCAAAAAAAAAAATAATACGTTCATACTTACTTTCCTCCTGTCCGGCCTCCAGCGATGACGTTTCATCCATGTCGCCGCTGCAGCCTGTGATTGGCTGCAGAGGCGGTCACGTGTGATGAAGCGTCATCCTGACGTGCGTGACCGCCACTACAGCCTGTGATTGGCTGCAGCGGCAAAAGGGATGAAACGTCATCGCTGGAGGCCGGACAGGAGGAAAGTAAGTACGAACATATTATTTTTATTTTTTTACTACATTAACATTTTCTTTTCCGCGCGCCGAGCATGTACTGTCATGGTTGCTGAAAGTGTTAGTGCAGCCCATTAACTCTATCAGCACCCTGGACAGTAGCATGCTCGGCGCACGGAAGTGACAGGTTCGGTCCGAACTAGTTCGGTCCGAATCGAACTTTTTTGTGAAATTCGGCGAACTAGCCGAACCGAACTTTTGAAAAGTTCGCTCATCTCTAATCACAATATAGTTAGATTTTACCTATACTGTAAAAAACAAACGCAGGCTGGGAGGGCAAAAACATTTCATTTTAAGAAAGCCAAATTCCCCAGGATGAGGGCTGCAATTCAGGGTATAGACTGGGAAGAACTAATGTCAAATAATGGGACAAATGATAAATGGGAGATTTTCAAATCTACTTTGAGTTATTATAGTGCAAAATTTATTCTTATAGGTAACAAGTATAAACGACTCAAATTAAATCCCACATGGCTTACACCTTCTGTGAAAGGGGCAACACATGACAAAAAAGGGCATTTGAAAAATACAAATCTGAGGGTACATCTGCAGCCTTTGTAAAATATAAAGAGCTTAATAAAATCTGTAAAAAGGTAATAAAATTAGCAAAAATACAAAATGAAAGGCAGGTGGCCAAGGATAGTAAAACAAATCCCAAAAAAATCTTCAAGTATATAAATGCCAAAAAGCCAAGGTCTGAACATGTAGGACCCCTAGATAATGGTAATGGGGAGTTGGTCACAGGGGATCAAGAGAAGGCAGAGTTACTAAATGGGTTCTTTAGCTCTGTATATACAACTGAAGAAAGAGCAGCTGATGTAGCCGCTGCCAGTGCTGTTAATATATCAGTTGATATACTGAATTGGATGAATGTAGATATGGTCCAAGCTAAATTAAATAAAATAAATGTGCCCAAGGCCTATTTTCAAAAATGGCTCTAGGTCTTCCCCGGGTAATTATAGACCAGTAAGCTTAACATCCATCGTGGGGAAAATGTTTGAGGGGCTATTGAGGGACTATATACAGGATTATGTGACAAAAAATAGTATTATAAGTGACAGCCAGCACGGTTTTACTAAGGACAGAAGTTGTCAAACTAACCTAATCTGTTTTTATGAAGAGGTAAGCAGAAGCCTAGACAGAGGGGCCGCTGTGGATTTAGTGTTTTTGGACTTTTCAAAGGCATTTGACACTGTCCCCCATGGACGCCTAATGGGTAAATTAAGGATTATAGGTTTAGAAAATATAGTTTGTAATTGGATTGAGAATTGGCTCAAGGACCGTATCCAGAGAGTTGTGGTCAATGATTCCTACTCTGAATGGTCCCCGGTAATAAGTGGTGTACCCCAGGGTTCAGTGCTGGGACCACTATTATTCAATTTATTTATTAATGATATAGAGGATGGGATTAATAGCACAATTTCTATTTTTGCAGATGACACCAAGCTATGCAATATAGTTCAGTCTATGGAAGATGTTCATGAATTGCAGGCAGATTTAAACAAACTAAGTGTTTGGGCATCCACTTGGCAGATGAAGTTTAATGTAGATATATGTAAAGTTATGCATCTGGGTATCAACAACCTGCATGCATCATATGTCCTAGGGGGAGCTACACTGGCTGATTCACTTGTTGAGAAGGATCTGGGTGTACTTGTAAATCATAAACTAAATAACAGCATGCAGTGTCAATCAGCTGCTTCAAAGGCCAGCAGGATATTGTCGTGTATTAAAAGAGGCATGGACTCACGGGACAGGGATGTAATATTGCCACTTTACAAAGCATTAGTGAGGCCTCATCTGGAATATGCAGTTCAGTTCTGGGCTCCAGTTCATAGAAAGGATGCCCTGGAGTTGGGAAAAAATACAAAGAAGAGCAACGAAGCTCATTAGGGGCATGGAGAATTTAAGTTATGAGGAAAGATTAAAAGAATTAAACCTATTTAGTCTTGAAAAAAGACGACTAAGGGGGGACATGATTAACTTATATAAATATATTAATGGCACATACAAAAAATATGGTGAAATCCTGTTCCATGTAAAACCCCCTCAAAAAACAAGGGGGCACTCCCTCCGTCTGGAGAAAAAAAGGTTCAACCAGCAGAGGCGACAAGTCTTCTTTACTGTGAGAACTGTGAATCTATGGAATAGCCTACCGCAGGAGCTGGTCACAGCAGGGACAGTAGATGGCTTTAAAAAAGGGTTAGATAATTTCCTAGAACAAAAAAGTATTAGCTCCTATGTATAGAAATTTTTCCTTCCCTTTTCCCGTCCCTTGGTTGAACTTGATGGACATGTGTCTTTTTTCAGCCGTACTAACTATGTAACTATATGTAACTATGTAACTATGGATGCCTTCAGGCCAATTTGCATTAAAGTGCAAAGTTTTGTGAAAAAAAGGCATAAAAAATTTATATTTGTAGCTAAAAGTCTTACCAAAGCAGAGCCTGAAATACGAAAAAACTACTAAAAATAAAAGTTCAGGATATGTAGAATTCATATATGCCACTCATGCCTATGTCTTCATGCACATATTTTCACATATGCACCAGAACTAAATATAGCAAAAGTCTCCAAGATCCAGATGACATAGAGTAACATACATTCCAACTTTCAAGTATCGCAGAGGGACAACCGATGTGGCGCACTTAGCTAATTTTTTATTTTATGCCATTCAGCCCATACAATATCATGCTCCAATAGTGCCTCCCACACAGTATAATGCCAAATAGCTTCCCCTACACTGTATAAT
Source organism: Rhinoderma darwinii (assembly GCF_050947455.1). Taxonomy (NCBI): domain Eukaryota; kingdom Metazoa; phylum Chordata; class Amphibia; order Anura; family Rhinodermatidae; genus Rhinoderma; species Rhinoderma darwinii. Next base: position 307,392,792 of record NC_134689.1, on the reverse strand, counting down.
GCCCTCTAGCTGCCACCACACAGTATAATACCCCCATAGCTGCCACTATACTGTATAAACCCAACACAGATGCCCCCATACAGTATAATGCCCACACAATGCCCCCATGCAATATTATGCTCACACAGATGCCCCCATACAGTATAATGCACACACAGATGCCCCCATGCAGTATAATGGCCAAACAAATGTCCCATGCATCATAATGCCCCAATAGCTGCCCCCAAATAGTATAATGCCCCCATAGCTGCCCCCATACAGAATAAAGCCCACACAGATGCCCCATACAGTATAATGCCCCCATAGCTGCCCCATACAGTATTATGCCCATATCTGCCTCCGTAAAGTATAACACCCCCATAGCTGCCCCATACAGTATAATGACCCCATAGCTGCTCTTGTACAGTATAATGCCCCATAGCTGCCCCATACAGTCTAAAGCCCACACAGCTGCCCCATACAGTATAATGCCTCTATAGATTCCCCCATACAGTGTAATGCCTACACAGATGCACCGATACAGCATAATGCCCACACAGATGCCCCCTTGCAGTATAATGCCCAAACAAACACCCCCATACAGCATAATGCCTCCATAGCTGCCTCATACAGTACAATGCCCCCATAGCTGCCCCATACAGTATAATGCCAACACAGATGCCCCCATACAGTATAATGCCCCGTAGCTGCCTCCATACAGTATGTGTTCAAACAGGAAAAAAATGAAAGGTAAGTAGAGCTACTACATCAAGATAAGAGGTCATCAACCTAGTATAATAGTAATTTAGCTTTTAATAGGTGACGCGTTTCAACACAGGACAAGCGTTTTCATCAGACCTGTGACTTCACCACAACCTATTCCGACACTTAATTGTCGCAGATTCAAGACACCCTGTGCCAGATGCAGCAAAACAGCCCCAAAACATAACCGAGCCTCCTCCATGTTTCACAGGTTTGATGAAGATGCCTGTCCGGTGTTGAAATGCGTCACCTATTAAAAGCTGAATTACTATTATACTAGCTTGATGACCTGTTACCTTGCTGTAGTAACACTATTTAGCTTCCATTTTTCCTGTTTGAACATTGAAACGTCGCGGTGGAGCCCTATTGTCCCATTGGATAGAAAGAAGCAGCAACTACCTCTCCTCTATGTGCTTAATCAGAGGTCTGCCTGGATACTGCACAACTATCTGAAGTGAGGGTAACACTTGCACCTTTGTCCAATATCTCCTGTGTCGTTGGGATTTCTGCACCATGAGGTGCTTCTTTCTTTAATGTTTTACAGACAACAAGTGTCCATACAGTATAATGCCCTCATAGCTGCCCCATACAGTATAATTCCCCCATAGCTACTCTTATACATTGTAATGCCTCATAGCTGCCCTCATACAGTATAATGTCCCCACAGCTGCCCCTTGCAGTATAATGCCCTTATAGATTCCCTCATACAGTATAATGCCCCCATTGCTGCCCCTATACAGTATAATGCCACCTTGGCTACAACCATACACTATAATGCTGCCACAGCTGCCCCATACAGTATAGTGCCCCTATAGCTTACCCCATAATGTGTTTCATCCATACATTATAATGCCCCTCTAGCTGCCATAGCTGCCATCATACAGCATAATGCCCTCTTAGCTTCCTCCATACAGTATAATGCACCATAGCTGCCACCATACAGTATAATGCAACCTTAGCTGCCCCATACAGTATAATGCCCCCTTAGCTGCCCCTAGTGCTAATGCCCATGTAGATAGTGCCACACACTGCCCATGTAGATAGCACCACAGTGTCCCCTGTAGGTAGTGTCGCAGTGCCCATGTAGATAGTGCCATCCCTCCAGTACATATTGCAATTACCCATATATGGACAGTGACATCAGCGGCTACTCCTTGAGTGGAATCCACGGCTAGAGCATCGCAGACGCTCTGGCCTGGGATTACGTTCCTAGAGGGAATCCCTGATGTCATTGTCCATATATGGACAGTGATGCGAGTGGCTCCACCTGGAGCGGAATCCCTGGCCAGAGCTTTGCCGACGCTCTGGCCTTAGATTACTCCCCTAGAGGGAATCCCTGATTTCACTGCCCATATATGGACAGTGACGTCAGTGGCTCCTCCTGGAGCGGAATCCCCGGCCAGAGTGTTGCCCACACTCTGGCATGGGATTCCGCTCCTGGAGGGAATTCCTGATGTTACTGTCCATATATGGACAGTGACATCAAGAGCTTCCCCGGTCTCAGTGATCAAAGTAGCGCTGTGCCCCGGGAGTCCTTTTCACTAATGCTGAAGCAGGGAGCTGATGGTTCTCTGCTTCAGCATTGGGTTAAACTGTATCTGCATCCTGACACTGGGATTCTGGAACATACCATCGGCTGCCCGGGAGAGCGGGATATCACCTGAATTCCGGGACTGTCCCACTGAATCCTGGATGGTTGGGAGGTATGGAGTTAATAATTGTCCAGATAAAGTGCTGGAGGTGACAGACGTGTAACTGCTCATATTTCACCCCTTTAGTAGAAAGAAAAAAGACAATACACCATTGAAACCTCCCATTAAAATTAAAGGAAAGCTGAAAAAACAGAACCAAATAACTTCAGTGCTGTTTTGTGGGTTGAAAAGTGTGTAAAAAAAAAAGTTGAACATTTTGGCAACCCCATGGTTGAGCTACAATTTGTTACCTTTTACTTCTCTTGACACTTTCCAAAAGTGGCAAGAAAAGGGCATGGTTTAGCTGGAGGGGTAGTGGGCTCTGACAGAACAACAGATTTACAATACCTTAACCCAGATCTGCCAAAGTTACGGCACAAATCTTCACATGCTCACAACAGGCGTAGATTTGCATTCGATACACAGACACACAAAGATGCGTCAAATTTATAAAGAAGTTTGCACCTCTTAATAAATTTGGCACACTTCCCAAACACGGCGATTAGTTTGACTGGCGTTTAAAACGCCAGTCTAAATATATCCCCCGCCCACTGTGCAGTTAAATTCATGGTTTTGATACAATTTTCGCTGTAATTTTGCAGTAATCTCATAAATAAACCACAATTTGACCACACCTTGTAAATAGACCCTAATGTGACAAATAAGAATGGCCCACATGAGCCGAAAGTGGCATCAAAATGAGATAGGTGAGGGTCCGACTCCTGGGATCCCCGCCAATCAGCTGTGAGTTCAGTGTTTACCAGGCACAGCACCATACACATCGGTAGCGACTGTGCAGCTTAGTCCCATTCACTTCAATAAAACTGTAAATCCCAGTCACAGCCGGGCCGGATGTGTACGGCGCTATGCCTGTAAACTGGGAAAAGGAAGAGATGAACGCTGCAGCCCCTTCAGTCAGCTGATTGGCGGGGGTCCCAGGACTCAGACCCTCACCGATTTCATAAAAAATTTCCAGACAACCCCTTTAACTTTAATACTGACTAAAATTATGCCACTTTTTCTACTTCACACGTGAAGTAGAGATGTGCATTTCATAAAAGTATGTAAAACCTGGTCAAGCAATAAGTCACACCTACTTTTCACTCCAGGTTTACAAACTGATTAGCATGGTGCAAATGGCACTTAATTCTGACATAAATGGTTAATAAATATGTCTCACAGCAGATAAGTTGCGATTTTAAAGAAAAATTCACCAAATTTTATTTTAAAAAAGATACATTGATAAATGTGGCCCAATATTATATATGCTGTGGTCAAATTATTCCTATAGTAGAGTAGTATCTTTGCATAAAATGCATTTTACAACTTGTCTAGCGAAAACTTAAGAAGGACATTTACAGGCTAATAATTAGCGTAGATTAGTCTTTAGTTTACCTAAATTGGGTCGAGAAGTGAAGCTTGGAAAATAAAATTATTATAATGACTTGTGGCTGAGAAAGAGAAAAAGATGATCATTATTTGCTATAATATGGTTAAGTCATTCTACAATCACATTTGCACTACAACCTGTTAGCCATGCAAGTTACAAAGCACTGGCATTATACATCAGTCCTCATTCGTCTTTTTATAATACCCACTGAAAGAGCTTTTCCTTAACAAAAAGCCTGAGAAATCTTAGATCTTCCTTACTCTGGATTTCCAGGCAGTGAAGCTTATATTAACATCGAATAACTATCCTACTATGCCACTGTAGACATCTAAATCAACACGTCTGCGCTAGTATTGCTTTAGAACTGTGCAATATTACTGTTGCCATAGTAATGTACAATGCACTCTGTTGGATATCCCCCAAATTGACACAGCTGTAGGGGTTCCACTTTCTCGGAGCACATTAGCACCTGCCAAATCTCAAATCACTCAAGACTGGACTGAAAGGCACCAACTGCTTCTTCCCCAACCAACATATTTATTCACTGAGGAAAAGGTTTGCGTAGATTTATAGATGTAGCTGCTGATGATAAGCGTGTTTATATATGTATTAGCAGCAAACTGTGTAGTTGTGTTTGTGTGCAATATGACAAAATGTGTGAAATTCATCAATAGGATTGACTAAATAAATCAGATGATACAGTGCCTTTCATTTCTACAGCTTGTACATTAAAACCGGCTACAACAGAATACGTACAGCCTGATTCATTTTTCACAGTGGGATAGTAATGGTTCATGGGCTATAAAACGATACTTATGTTTTGTTTTGTTTTTTGTTTTTATTATATTTTAGCTCTCCCTTTTTCAGTACCCTGCATACTATAGATTTCAAAATGAAGACATAGGAATCCTGACATATAATAATTGGAAGGCACTGCACCAATAAAATTCTTGTTGATCCAAGAGCATATTTATTCCCTGAGTACAGGACGGGATGTTCTATGTTGATGAATTATGTAAAAGAGGTGTACGATGGTTATGCAATGTCCCTATCATTTGTAGGACAACAGCGAATGTTCTCCTCAAAGAATGGCAAAGATAGATTACCTTGTTTCAATGTGAAGCCACTTGGATTATTTGAGCGGAGGCACTAGGACCCTTGGATCCTCCTCTTTCCTTTGGAAAAAATCTTGTATTCTTAAAGGGAATCTCCAAGAAAAATTATCGCTGTTACTTTAGTGACCCGTACTATAAAATGACCATGTTATTTATCCCACAAGGTAAATCAATCTAATAATCAATGCCTAAAATAAAAAAAATAAAAAAGCCGTTATGTACCTCAAAATGCTGCCAATATAAACTACAACTCGTCCAACAAACAAGCCCTCATAAAGTTACGTCCATTGAAAAATACAAATTTATTTAGAAAAAATGTTTTTATGCTGCAAAAGTAGTAAACATAAAAAAATCTATATAAATTTGCTATGACCGTAGCACTAAGAACCACAGAATAAAGTTTACATGTTATTTATACAGCGCAGTGAACGTCGTAAAAGAAAATTTCAAGAATATATTGCTATTCAATAAATTATATGTACCCCAAAAATGGTGCCATTAAAAATACAACTCATCTCATAATAAACAAGCCGTCATATGTTAATGAAAAACGTTATGGCGTTTGCAATGTGCCGATGAAAAAACAAAAATATTAAAAAAATATACTAACTAGCCCGCCTCCATAAGGGGTTAATAAACTTAAAATTGTGTTTATTATTTATTTTAAAATCTTTTTTTTTGTTTATATTTTGTAATCACATTAAGAACTTTTTACCTTTAGATCAGTATTGCTTTAACTATATTATACTGCTTATAGGCATGTATAAACAAGCTATATACCTGCATCAGTTGAACATGATCTGGGTTTTTCCCCTATGGATTCTCTTCGAATAGAGATTTTGGCCAATTTTCGCAACAATTTTGTCGCGAAAGAAAGAAAATGGCAAAAAGTTGCAACATGTTCAATGCTCTTTATTTTTTTTTACAAATTATGCAAAAAAAACCTGGCATTTAATATATGGATGGTCAGGTCCACTAGATCAAAATCCGATCATTGTTAGTGGGCCTTTCCTCTATCTCAGAGTTTCCCAACATTTTCAGGCTCAAGGCACCCCAGAAAAAAAAAAAATTCTTTGGCCATTTTCTTGTCTTTTTGTAAACAAGCACTACACTCTTAGGGTATGTTCACACAACGTTTTTTTGTAAGGCAAAAACTAAAAATCTGCCTCCAAATTCATTTAGGAATTTTGAGGCAGATTTTGAATTGACAGCGTTGTTTGACTTTTTATTTTTTGCTGTGTTTTTTGCCCACATTTTTTTTAAGCCGTTGAAGCGAATGCAAAAACCGCAGACAAAAAAGCACCAAACGAGCTCCGCTGGTTTTTTCTGCCTCCTATTAATTTCAATGGGAGGTCAGAGGCGGAAACCACTCGAAGACCACCATCAACCCTCACTCACAGTAATGACCATCAGCCCCCCACTCACAGTAATGACCATCAGCCCCCCACTAACAGTAATGACCATCAGCCGCCCACTCACAGTAATGACCATCAGCCGCCCACTCACAGTAATGCTCATCAGTCGCCCACTCAGAGTAATGACCATCAGCCCCCAACTCACAGTAAAATTACCATCAGCCCCCCACTCACAGTAATGACCATCAGCCACCCACTCACAGTAATGACCATCAGCCCCCCCACTCACAGTAATGACCATCAGCCCCCCACTCACAGTATAATGATCCCTCAGTAAAGAGACCATAAGCCCCCTCCAGTAAAGTGACCATCAGCCTCAGCCCCCCCCCAGTAAAATGACCATCAGCCCACTCTAGTAAAGCCACCATCAGCCTCAGCCCCCCCCCCCCCCCGATAAAATGACCATATGCCCCTCTAGTAAAGTGACCATCACAGAGAGAAAGTGTGCTTACTCCTGGGGAAGGAATAAATAAGGAGGTATAAGAACAACAACTCCCAGCATGTCCAGGCTATTATATGATATCAATGGATATTACAGGGAGGAGATATAAGAGGAGAGAACTACAACTCCCAGCATATACAGGATGTTATGTTATATCAGAGAAAGTTTACAGGAGAAGGCGGTATAAGAGGAGAGAACTACAACTACCAGCATATCCAGGCTGTTATTATGGGATATCAGAGGACATTACAGAGAGGAGGTATAAGAGGAGAGGACTACAGCTACCAGCATGTCCAGGCTGTTATTATGGGATATCAGAGGACATTACAGAGAGGAGGTATAAGAGGAGAGAACTACAACTACCAGCATGTCCAGACTGTTATTGGATATCAGAGGACATTACAGGAGGAGGTATAAGAGGAGAGAACTACAACTACCAGCATGTCCAGGCTGTTATTATGGGATATCAGAGGACATTACAGGGAGGTATAAGAGGAGTGAACTACAACTCCCAGCATGTCCAGGACGTTATTATGGGATATCAGAGGACATTACAGAGAGGCGGTATAAGAGGAGAGGACTACAACTCCCAGCATGTCCAGGACGTTATTATGGGATATCAGAGGACATTACAGAGAGGAGGTATAAGAGGAGAGGACTACAACTTCCGGTATTCTGGCTCCATTTCTCACACAACTGCTAACAAAGTAAAGAAAAAAAATACTTACCCTGCCCAGCGTTAACGGCTCCTCTCCCTCCGACAGGCTTCTATTGGGAAGCAGTGGGCAGTACTTGTAACAGACGTCCACTACAACGTGCGGGGCGGAGCTTGTAGCAAAAAAATAAATAAAATGTATTTTCTTTTGTTTTTTGCAGTGGATGAGCTGAGTGCCGCTGCACCCCTGGACGGCTCTCCGGTTGGGAACCACTGCTCTATCTCATGGAAGGGGAGATCTGCCCCCAATACGTCCATGAGCTCTAATTAGAGATGAACAAATTTCTCCAAATTCATTTCAGGTCAGATTCAATTCGGTCCCGGAAAAATTAGCTGCAAATCTAAAGTGCCACGACTGACCTGAATAGTCGTGTATGACACTCTGAGGTTTTCTAGAACTATATCCAACCACTTCAAACTCTTTAACACCAAGACAGCATTAGTAAGCTATGCTTCCACGCTAACGAAAAACGGCTTTAAAATACGGAGCAGTTTTCAAGGCATTTTTGAGCTGTTTTTCTATTGACCCAATGAAAAATGGCTCCAAAAACGACTCAAGAATTGACATGCACTTCTTTTTACGAGGCGTTTTTTATGGGCCATTTTTAAAAACGGTCACGTAAAAAAACGGCCCGTAACAAACCGCCGTTTTTCCCATTGAAATCAATGGGCAGATGTTTGTAGGCGTTCAGCCTTTGTATTTTTAGCTGTTTTTCAGGGCATTTACGGCCCGTAAAACGTCTTAAAATAAGCCGCGTGAACATACCCGTAATGTGAAAGTAACAGCAACATACAGAATATGGCTATGGGTAAACGGATGGCAGCCTGTCGGTGTACGGACTCTGCTACCTGTGTGTACAAATCTTAACGTCAGATGAGCACGCCCCCAACGTGACGTCAGGTAGGTCTATCTGTCTCTATGTACTATACAGTTTTCTATAGAGTAGCAGACAGTAGCAGAGCGCATGGAAGATGTGATGAGCTCTGCTGCTGTCAGGTCTCTTGTATGTGAAAGGCACTTCAGTAGAAGAAGCGCAGGTCTGGTGACGGCTCCCTATATATATATATATATATATATATATATATATATATATATATAAATATACACTACCGTTCAAAAGTTTAGGGTCACTTAGAAATTTCCTTATTTTTGAAAGAAAAGCACAGTTTTTTTTCAATGAAGATAACATTAAATTAATCAGAAATACACTCTATACATTGTTAATGTTGTAAATGACTATTCTAGCTGCAAACGTCTGGTTTTTAATGCAATATCTACATAGGTGTATAGAGGCCCATTTCCAGCAACCATCACTCCAGTGTTCTAATGGTACATTGTGTTTGCTAACTGTGTTAGAAGGCTAATGGATGATTAGAAAACACTTGAAAACCCTTGTGCAATTATGTTAGCACTGCTGTAAACAGTTTTGCTGTTTAGAGGAGCTATTAAACTGTCCTTCCTTTGAGCTAGTTGAGAATCTGGAGCAGTACATTTGTGGGTTCGATTAAACTCTCAAAATGGCTAGAAAAAGAGAGCTTTCATGTGAAACTCGACAGTCTATTCTTGTTCTTCGAAATGAAGGCTATTCCATGCGAGAAATTGCCAAAAAACTGAAGATTTCCTTCTACTCCCTTCAGAGGACAGCACAAACAGGCTCTAACCAGAGTAGAAAGAGAAGTTGGAGGCCCAGCTGCACAACTGAGCAACAAGACAAGTACATTAGAGTCTCTAGTTTGAGAAATAGACGCCTCACAGGTCCTCAACTGGCAGCTTCATTAAATAGTACCCGCAAAACGCCAGTGTCAACGTCTACAGTGAAGAGGCGACTCCGGGATGCTGGCCTTCAGGGCAGAGTGGCAAAGAAAAAGCCATATCTGAGACGGCTAATAAAAGGAAAAGATTAATATGGGCAAAAGCACACAGACATTGGACAGAGGAAGATTGGAAAAAAGTGTTATGGACAGACGAATCGAAGTTTGAGGTGTTTGGATCACACAGAAGAACATTTGTGAGACGCAGAACAACTGAAAAGATGCTGGAAGAGTGCCTGACGCCATCTGTCAAGCATGGTGAAGGTAATGTGATGGTCTGGGGTTGCTTTGGTGCTGGTAAAGTGGGAGATTTTACAAGGTAAAAGGGATTTTGAATAAGGAAGGCTATCACTCCATTTTGCAATGCCATGCCATACCCTGTGGACAGCGCTTGATTGGAGCCAACTTGATCCTACAACAGGACAGTGACCCAACTCACACCTCCAAATTATGCAAGAACTATTTAGGGAAGAAGCAGGCAGCTAGTATTCTATCTGTAATGGAGTGGCCAGCGCAGTCACCAGATCTCAACCCCATAGAGCTGTTGTGGGAGCAGCTTAACCGTATGGTACGCAAGAAGTGCCCATCAAGCCAATCCAACTTGTGGGAGGGGCTAATGGAAGCTCGGGGTGAAATTTCTCCCGATTACCTAAGCAAATTAACAGCTAGAATGCCAAAGGTCTGCAATGCTGTAATTGCTGCAAATTAAGGAGAAAATTATTATTTCAAATAAAAATCATTATTTCTAACCTTGTCAATGTCTTGACTATTTTCTAATAATTTTGCAACTCATTTGATAAATATAAGTGTGAGTTTTCATGGAAAACACAAAATTGCCTGGGTGACCCCAAACTTTTGAACGGTAGTGTAGGTATACTAGTCCTTGAATGACAGGCTGATTGCCTCCGTGCCACGCCACATTGATGCAGTAATTCATGCAAAAGGAGCCCCGACCAAGTATTGAGTGCCTATACTGTACATACTTTTCAGTAGGCCAACATTTTGGTATTAAAAATCATTTTTGAAATTGGGCTTAAATAATATTCTAGTTTTCTGAGACACAAAATTTTTGGTTTTCATTAAATAGTAGCCATAATCATCAACATTAAAAGAAAAAAATGCTGGAAATAAATCACTGTGTGTAATGAATCTATATTTTCACTTAGAGTTTCACTTTTTAAATTGAATTACTGAAATAAATTAACTTTTTGATGATATTCTAATTCATTGAGAAGGACTAGTATATACATACATACATACACACTCCTCAACATTGAAATTGAAACACCAAGAAGGGCAAGCCGTATGATTATGAAAATTGGGGAAGTAGCAGGTGTCGCTAAGATCTGCAAATGATCAAGCCCCTAGCTCCAATCTGTGGCATGTGGGAGGGGCATAAAATCCAGATTGAAGGCAATGTTTTTTAGCCACATGAAACCTCAAAAATTGGATCAAGTGGTGTGGGGAGATTGTGCAATGCCTCCTGTTCATCGACATGCCAGTTATTGCCACTTGTCGCAAACTGAGAGGGACAGAATACTTGAAATCTTGGTTTATCACTCTGGCAGATCGCAATGCGCCTAGGCCGAGATGTCATTACTGTTCAACGTTGCGTGTCCCAGAGGTTGGGAGAACAACAATGAATGGGAATGACAGCAAGAGGAGTGCGGAGGCGAACCTCTGCATGGATGGATCGTCTGAATGGAAGAATGTTGCATAGTGATCCATTTTGTACTGCAAGTGAAATTGGACGTCACAACCCAAGCCTAGGGCGGTAACCAGTGTCGACACAAACCATCAGAAGGCATTTGCACAACACTGGGCTATGAGCTAGATGTCCAGCTACAGGTGTTCCATTGACCACACGCCACCGCTCTCAAAGGCTATCATGGTGCACAGCAAGACGGCAATGGAGGCTGGAATAAAGATCTATTCTCTTCAGCGATGAGTCACACTTTTGTCTTAGACACAATTATAGCCAGAGATTGATCTGGAGACCACATGGGTAAGGCCTCATGCACACGGCCATGCCCGTAATCACAGCCCACGATTGCGGGCACGGCCAGCCGCCGACGGCCACGGGCCACAGCCCGCATTTTCTGGCCTTTCTCCCATACAAAGTATGGGAGCACGGCCCGTAAAATATGAAAAATAGTACATGCTCCATAATTGCTGGCACAGTTCTAGGGCACAGACACCTATCCATAGCGATACGGAAAGGTGTCCGCGGCCAATAGAACTGAATGGGTGCATAATTGCGGACCATATTATGGTCCGCAATTACAGAGATTTTTTTATGGTCGTGTGTATGGGGCCTATCTTCATGAAGAGACCTTCACACTGGTCCTACTCCCGGGATTATGGTGTGGGGTGGCATAATTTACGGACCCCTCTAGTCTTCATTTCAGGTGCACTAACAGCTCGGCGTTACATTGATTTGGTAGTTTGGCCATTTTTCCAAAGTGTTCCAGAAGCCGTTTTTCAACAGGACAACACTAGCCCACATGTTGCTCGTGCTATTGTGAGCAGCCTCTGTGGCATAAATGTACTACCATGGCTTGCAGCGTTTTCGGACTTGTCTCCCATCGAGCACATCTGGGACATCATTGGTCGGCAACTGCAAAGGGAGCTGCCAACCGCCAATCTTGATGATTTGCGTTCCCAAGTGCATTCAGCGTGGCATCACATTCCTTAGACAACTATTAATAACCTCCTTGATAGCATGCCAAGGCATCACACTCATACTCGATACTAAATAAATCAAGATGTGTGGAATATTTTGTTTATATTTTTTTTATCATTTGCATATCATTAACCCCTACCCGCACCAGGACGTAACTGTACGTCGTTGCGGGAAGTTACTTCCCGCACGAGGACGTACAGTTACTGAGTTAATCCCGGTGCACACTGTCGGCGACAGTGTGCACCGGGAACCAGGAGGTCAGCTGTCGCCGACAGCTGACACTCCCCTCTTGCCGGCCAGCGGTCCTTTGCCGCTGATTTCGGCGCATTAACCCCTTAAATTCGGCGATCGGGTGCAATCGCCGAATTTTAGGGGTTTCTAACATATCGGCAGACCCCCGTCCGAAATCGCGGGGTCTGCCGATAGTTAGTATGGCAAACGGAAGCCAAACAATGGCTTCCGGGTCTGCCATGGACAGAAGCCCATCAGGACCAACCTTCGGCTGGTCCTGATAGGCTTCCTGTCAGAGTGACAGAAAGTCACTGTGCCGTTCCCGATGCACACTGTCGGCGACAGTGTGCATCGGGAACTTGGAGATCAGCTGTCCCCGACAGCTGACACTCTCCAGTGTTGCCGATCAGCGGCTCATCGCCGCTGATTTCGGCAATTAACCCGTTACATGCGGGGCTCGATTGCGATCTCCGCATGTAGCGGGTTTGTAGCGCATCAGCAGCCCCCATGCAATCGTGGGGGCTTCTGATGCTTGTGATGGCACCCGGGGGCCAGACAACGGCCCCCAGGTCTGCCATGTATGTCAGCCTATGAGGATCAGCCTCTGTTGATCCTCGTAGACCAACTGTCAGAGTGACTGTGACGTCACACTGACAGTTGGAATACGTTACACTACCTAGGTAGTGTAATGTATTCTAGCAGCGATCAGAGCTGCAGGTCAAAAAAGAAAGTGTAAAAAGTAAAAGAAAAGTTAATAAACAAAAATATAAAGTGTAAAAAGTAAAAAAAAGTTAATAAAAATGTTTTATAAAAGTGTAAAAATAAAAGGTTTTGTTTTCCTATAATAAGTCATTTATTATAGGGAAAAAATGAAAACGTTAAAAAAAAAGTACACATATTTGGTATCGCCGCGTTCGTAACGACCCAATCTATGAAACTATAATGTTAATTTTTCCGCACGGTGAACGCCGCAAACAAAATAAACGGAAAACTGTCAGCATCGCTATTTTTTGGTCACCACCCCTCCCAAGATATAGAATAAAAAGTGATCAAAAAGTCGCATTTACCCCAAAATGGTACCAATAAAAACTACAACCCGTCCCGCAAAAAACAAGACCTCCCACAGCTTTTTTGACGAAAAAATAAAAACGTTACGGCTCAAAATAGCGTGTCCCAGAAAATAAATTATTTTATAGAAACTTAATTTTATTGTGCAAACGCTGCAAAACTTAAAAAAATCTATACACATATGGTATCGCCATAATCGTACCGACCGGCAGAATAAATTAAAACGTAATTTATTGCGCACGGTGAACGCTGTAATAAATAAAGAATTTAAAGCGCCAAAATCGCTGTTTTTTGGTCACCTTAGCTCTAAAAAAGATCCTGAGGGGCCAAAATCTCACTATACCCCTAGAAAAATTCCTTGAGGGGTGTAGATTCCAAAATGGGGTCACTTTTGGGGGGTTTACACTGTTTTGGTCCCTCCGGGGCGTTGCAAACCCGACATGGCACTGAAAACCAATCCAGCAAAATCTGCGCTCCAAAATCCAAAAGGCGCTCCTTCCCTCCTGAGCCCTGCTGTGGGTCCAAACATCAGTTTACGACCACATATGGGGTATTGCCGTAATCGGGAGAAATTGCTTTACAAATTTTGGGGTGCTTTTTCTCCTTTATTCCTTGTAAAAATGAAAAAATTCTATGTTTCCACAGAAAAATAGGTGATTTTCATCTTCACAGACTAATTCCACTAAATTCTGCAAAAAAACTGTGGGGTCAATATGCTATCTATACCCCTAGAAAAATGCCTTGAGGGGTGTAGTTTCCAAAATGGGGTCACTTTGGAGGGGTTTCGGCTGTTTAGGTACCACAAGACCGCCTCAAACCTGACATGGTGCCTAAAATATATTCCTAAAAAAAGGAGGCCCCGAAATCCACTAGCTGCTCCTTTGCTTCTGAGGCCTGTGTTTCAGTCCATTAGGACACTAGGGCCACATGTTGGATATTTCTAAAATCTGCAGAATCTGGGCAATAAATATTGAGTTGCGTTTCCCTGGTAAAACCTTCTGTGTTACAGATTTTTTTTTATTACAAATGAATTTCGGCAAAAAAAATGAAATTTGTAAATTTCACCTCTACTTTGCCTTAATTCCGGTGAAACGCCTAAAGGGTTAAAATATTTTCTGAATGTGGTTTTGAATACCTTGAGGGGTGCAGTTTTCAAAATGGGGTGATTTATGGGGACTTTCTAATATATAAGGCCCTCAAAGCCACTTCAGAACTGAACTGGTCCCTGAAAAAATAGCCTTTTGAAATTTTATTGAAAATATGAGAAATTGCTGCTAAAGTTCTAAGCCTTGTAACGTCCTAGAAAAATAAAAGTACGTGAAAAAAAATGATGCAAACATAAAGTAGACATATAGGGGATGTTAACTAGTAACTATTTTGTGTGGTATTACTATCTGTTTCACAAGCAAATACATTTAAATTTAGAAAAATGCAAATTTTTGCAAATTTTTGCTAAAATTTGAAGTTTTTCACAAATAAATATTGAATTTATCGACCAAATTTTTTCACTAACATAAAGTACAATATGTCACGAGAAAACAATCTCAGAATCGCTTGGATAGGTAAAAGCATTCCGGAGTTATTACCACATAAAGTGACACATGTCAGATTTGAAAAAATAGGCTGTGTCCACAAGGCCAAAACAGGCTGTGTCCTAAAGGGGTTAACATGTCTATCGATCCTGTGATTTCCGCAATTCCAAAACATTTCCTTCTTAATGTTGCAATTTCAATGTTGAAGTGTGTATGTATGTGTGTTATATCTTATATATAATCGGCAGGGACATGGTGTCCGAGGCACAGTTGAGAGGACATGTGACATCACGTGAGTGGCGTTCCAGCCATTCAGGAAGAGATGCGGACAGTGGGAGAGAGCCTGGAAGTTGAAAGAACAACACCTGGTGAGCCGCAGAGGGTGCCCGGGGCCCGTTATTTATTGTATTGTGCTGTCTGTGTTTGCGGTGGAGAGAGGACAGCACAATAAAAAACAATTAAAAACTGTGGGTCGCAACTCTCTAGGGAGTCGTGTGAAAACTTCCGGGATAGGTAAGTAATTATGTTATTTTCTATAAGGCACATATGGGGGGCATTACACTGGGTAGGGAGGGGGGCTGTCTGATATAATGGCAGCTATAAGGTTGAATTATACTGTGGAGGCAGCTATGGGGTGCATTATACTGTGGGGGCAGCTATGGGGGCATTATACTGTGTGGGGGCTGCTATAGGGGCATTATACTGTGTGGGGGCAGCTATGGGGTGGATTATACTGTGTGGGGGTAGCTATGGTGGGAATTATACTGTGGGGGCAGGTATGGGGAGCATTATATTGTCTGGGGCATCTATGGGGGGCATTATACTGTGTTGGGGCAGCTATGGCGGGCATTATACTGTGTGGTGGCAGCTATGGGGGCATTATACTGTGGGGGCAGCTATGGGAGCATTGTACTGTGTAGGAGCAGCTATGGGGGCATTAAACTGTGTGACGGCAGCTATGGGGGGCATTATACTGTGGGGGCATTATACTGTGTGGGGACAGCTATGGGGCAGTATACTGTGAGGGCAGCTATCGGGGCATTATACTGTGGGGGCAGCTATTGGGGGCATTATACTGTGTGGGGGCAGCTATGGGGGCATTATACTGTGGGAGGGCAGCCATGGGGGGCATTATACTGTGTGGGGGCAAATATGTGGAGTATTATACTGTGTTGGGGCAGCTATGGGGAGCATTATACTGTGTGGGGGCAGCTATGGAGGCATTATACTGTGTGGGGGCAGCTATTGGGGGCATTATACTGTGTGGGGACAGCTATGGGGCATTATACTGTGGGGGCAGCTATAGGGGCATTATACTGTGGGGGCAACTATGGGGGGCATTATACTGTGGGGCAGCTATGGGGGGCATTATACTGTGGGGGCAGCTATGGGGGCATTATACTGTGGGCGCAGCTATGGGTTGCATTATACTGTGTAGGGGCAGCTATGGTGGCATTATACTATATGGGGACAGCTATGGCAGGCATTATATTGTATGTGGGCAGCTATGGGGGCATTATACTGTGGGGGCAGCTATGGGGGCATTATACTGTATGGGAGCACCTATGGGGAGGGGGTTATACTGTGGTGGCAGCTATGGGGAGCATTTATATATACTAACAGACCACTTCAGTATTATATATATTACAGACCGCTGCATTCCTTTTGCTAGCAAACCCATGTAACAGGTTTTATATACTAGCATTTACATATATATATATATATATATTTATATATATATATATATATATACATATATATACATATATATATATATACATATATATTATCCACTGACACTTATGACTCCTATCTCTCTCTAAAATCTATCTCTCTATCAAATCATTGTAAATCTAACTTTCCATTCTCTCCTCGGCGCTATGAAACACACTTACTGACACTAAGCCACTATCTATCAGTATTCTGTGTTTTACTATGTCTTACTCTCTGTCAGACATCCTCTCTCTCCATTTTGTATCCACACAAAGCACCAGCACTGTTCATACTAGCATCAGTGACTCACACCTACTGTATACCACTCATGATTGGCTCTGCTGGACACCTGAGAACAAATGATAGGCATGTTGAAATCCAACACCCCTGTACACATTGGATGGACAGAGAGTCCTGATTAAATGGCGGGTTTGGCCTACGTTAGTCTAATATGTATGTGCACCTTTAAACTAATCAAACTAATATTTTCTAAGCATATGAGATTATTGGAAATTAGGCAAAATAGGGAGCATTATTTAATTGCTAAAAGACACAGGCTAGGGCAGCACTAAGACGTTTTCCTTGTAATGTGAAATAGTTTTGTTATACTCTGATATTGCATATCTTCATGACATTAGTCTATGGACTGTCACAGACCAATGGAAAGCTGTCCAGTGGTGACATTGTAAAGCACATATTAGCTTGAAACGTTAGAGGGAAATTTAACCCAACATTGCATTGTATTATTTAATACAAAGTCCAGGGTATGGTAAGTATAGTAAACACCCTAAAAATGAACACTTATCAAGACTTACCAATACATTATCTCACAATCTACTCCTTTATCCACACCTTTAAAAAATGTTCTTGGCAGGTAGTCAAACTTCTAAAAAAAGCCGATGAACAAGCATTTGCACGTTCATTGGCTGATCGTTGGCCTGGGTAATAATTGGGAACGAGGGTCCTGTGAACGCTCGTTTGTCTGATAATTGGCCCGTTTAAAAGGGCCTTTAGGAAATCTTATTAAAAGTCTTAACAGTTAATTACCATAGCACACAAGATCATTTATATTCATATTGCACCCAATAATAGCACTACTGTCATACCATTTATTAGCACTGTATATACAGACCTGGCCAAAAGTTTTGAGACTGACAAAAATTTTCATTTTCACAAAGTTTGCTGCTTTAGTCAGATGTTTCTATGGTATACTGAAGTACAATTATAAGCATTTTATCAGTTTTTAAACTTTTATTGACAAATACTGTATATCAAGTTTATGCAAAGACTCAATATTTACATTGTTGGCCCTTCTTTTCATATCTCGTGCAATTTGCCGTGGCATGCTGGATATCAGCTTCTGTGCCAAATCCTGACTGATGGCAGCCCATTCTTGCCTAATCGGTGCTTGGAGTTTATCACAATTTCTATGTTTATGTTTTTGTTTGTCCACATGCTTTTTGAGGATTGACCACAGGTTCTCAATGGGATTGAGATCTGGGGAGTTCCTGGTCATGGACCCAAAATGTCAATGTTTTGTGCACCGAGTCACTAAGTTATCACTTTTGCCTTGTGACATGGTGCTCCATCATGCTGAAAAAAGCATTGTTCATTAGCAAATTTTTCCTGGATCGTTGGGAGAAGTTGCTCTTGGAGGAGGTTTAGATACCATTATTTATTCATGGGAAAATTGGTAAAATTGTGAGTGAACCCACTTCCTTGAATGAACAGCAACCCCACACATGAATGGTCTCAAGATGCTTTACTGTTGGCATGACACAGGACTCATGGTAGCTCTCACCTTTTCTTCTCCAGACAATCATTCTTCCAGATGTCCCAAACAGTCTGAAGGGGGCTTCATCAGAGAAAATAACTCTACCCCAGTACTCTGCAGTCCAATCCCTTTCTGTGGAATGTAAGTCCTTGATGTCTTTCTTGGAGATAAGTGTCTACTTTGCTGCCCTTCTTGACACCAGGCCAGCCTCCAAAAACCTTTGCCTCACTCTGCATGCTGATACACTGATACCTGCCTGCTGCCATTACTGAGCAAGCTCCGCGCTGGTGTTGAACCGATCCCATAGCTGAAACCTCTTTGGGAGACGGTCCTGGCACTTGCTGGACTTTCTTGGGTGCCCTGAAGCTTTCTTCATAGCAATTGAACCTCTCTCCTTGAAGTTCTTAATGGTCTGATAAATGGTTGATTTAGGGGAAATCTTACAAGCAGCATTGTCCTTGCCTGTAAAGCCCTTTTGATGCAAAGCAAAGATAACTGCACGTGTTTCCTTGGTTAATAAAACCATGGTTAACAGAAGAAGACAATGATTTCAAGCACCACCCCCCTTTTAAAGCAACCAGTCTGCTCTTATATTTCAATCAGCATGACAGAGTGATATCAGCTGCCTTGTCCTCGTTAAAGAGGCTATGTCACCAGATTATACGTGCCCTATCTATTACATCATCTGATCAGCGCTGTAATGTAGATAACAGCAGTGGTTTTTATTTTGAAAAATGATCATTTTTGAGCAAGTTATGAGCAATTTTAGATTTATGCTAATGACTTTCTTAATGGACAATGTGTTTTTACTTTTGACCAACTGGGCATTGTAGACAGGAGTGTATGACGCTGACCAATCAGTGACCAATCAGCGTCATACACTTCTCATTGTTCCAGCCCAGCGTGATTGTGCAGTGATAGAAGCTGGGCTGGAACAATGAGAAGTGTGTGACACTGATTGGTCAGCGTCATACACTTCTCTGTACAACGCCCAGTTGGTAAAAAGTAAAAACACGCCCTGTTGTCTATTAAAAAACTAATTAGCATAAATCTAAAATTGCTCATAACTTGCTCAAAAATGATAGTTTTTCAAAATAAAAAGCACTTCTGTTATCTACATTACAGTGCCGATCACATTATGTAGGAGATAGGCACTTATAATCTGCTGACAGAGCCTCTTTAACACTGTCTCCTGAGCTAACGAGAAGATCACAGAAATGATGTCAGCAGGTCATTTTGTGGCAGGGCTGAAATGCGGTGGGAATGGGGTTATGAGGAGATTCAGTTAATTTTCATGGCAAGGAATGACTTTGCAATTCATCTGATCACTATTTATAACAATCTAGAGTTAATACAAATTGCCACTATAAAAACTGACGCAACAAAGTTTGTGAAAACCAAACTTTGTGTTAGTCTCAAAACTTTTGGCCAGGACTGTATTCTATTTGTAGCAATGCTAATTAATGATAGTTTTTTGTATGTTTGCATGTATTCAGAGTTTGTCTACTATGGGTGTACAAATAAAGACATGTTTTTCTAAGATATTTGGACTGCAAAGTTTATCCTGATTGTGTAATTAGTGATAGGGGTGCATACAAACTGGATGGGATAAGTCATACATAGATTACTTTTTTGTCTACACAACCTTTTATAGAACTCAAAATGTTTCCTCATCTTTCCTCAAAATGCTAGCTTTCTTTAGAACTCTTCTTGCTCTGCAACTCTATGCTGTGTCTGCTTCTAAACCTTTTCTTTTTCATGTATTTGGCACCAGAACGTTTCCAAGTGTTAGCAACTCTGAGCTATCAATTAGTTCCAGTCACCCGGTTTCATAGAAATGCATTGTCCCTGATCTCACATTCCCATTCCCCCTGTCTGTGGTTTCTCATAAGTTTTATATTGCAATATGATATCTAATTTATGGTAGCCTGGAAATGAAAAAAAAAAAATACAAAATTGATTGGGCTCTGTTCGCACTAGTACCATGGCTTCAGCTTATAATAGAGCCATGACAGTTATGCCAGATCCACTTTCTAAGGCTTCGTTCACATCTGCGTCAGGGTGCCGTTCTGATGTCCTCTTAAAGCTTCCCATCAGAACGGGATAATGACTGAAACAAACGGAAACCATAGATTTCTGATTGCATCACCATTGATTTCAATGGTGACGGACCAGTGGTTTCTGTATGTCTCAGTTGTGCAAGTGTTTCCGTCATTTTGACGGAATGAATAGCATAGTCGACTACAGTATTGATTCCGTCAAAATGACCGAACCCTTGCACAACTAGGACAAACAGAAACCATTTGCACCGGATCCATCACCATTGAAATCAATGATGATGCAAACGGAAACCTATGGTTGCCATTTGTTTCAGTCAGGGTCCCGTTCTGACAGGAAGCTCTGACGGAACGTCAGAATGGGACCCTGACGCAGATGTGAACGACGCCTAACAGATATTGTACTGGTGAATTCTGACAGACTATGTTTACTTTATTAGGGTTTAACCCGTTAGTGACCGGCCCATCGTGTTTCTACGTCGGTCACTAACGGGCCTTATTCCGATGCCATAGACTTTTTATGTCGCGGCATCGGAATAAGTAAACAGAGCAGGGAGCTGTCAAATCTCCCTGCTCTCAGCTGCCAGAGGCAGCTGAGGGCTGGGAGCGTCCCTGCTCTGCCGTGTGAGATCGATATTAGTATCGATCTCACACGTTTAACCCCTCAGGTGCGGTGCTCAATAGCGAGCACCGCATCTGAGTGGTTTTGGAGAGAGGGAGGGAGCTCCCTCTCTCTCCCACCGACACCCGGCGATATGATCGCCGAGAGTCTGTGTCTCTAATGGCAGCCGGGGGTCTAATAAAGGCCCCCAGGTCTGCCTGGAGTGAATGCCTGCTAGATCATGCCGCAGGCATGACCTAGCAGATGCCTGTCCGTGTTAAACGGACAGGCAGTAATACACTGCAATACAAAAGTATTGCAGTGTATTATAAATGCGATCGCAGAATCGCATATTATAGTCCCCTAATGGAACTAGTAAAAAAGTGAAAAAAAGTTTAATAAAGTTAATTTTAAAAAAAATGTGAAAAAAATGAAAAACCCAGCTTTTCCCCTTACAAACTGCTTTACTATTAAAAAAACAAAATAAAGTGAAAAAGTTACACATATTTGGTATCGCCGCGTCCGTAACGACCCCGACTATAAATCTATTACATTATTTAACCCGCATGGTGAACGCTGTAAAAAAAAATAATAAAAAACTATGGAAAAATTGCTGTTTTCTGTGAATACTGACTTTAAAATAATGTGATAAAAAGTGATCAAAAAGTTGCATCTACTCCAAAATGGTACCAATAAAAACTACAAGTCGTCCCGCAAAAACAAAAGCCCTCATACAACCGCATCGGCGAAAAAATAAAAACGTTACAGCTCTTCAATTATGGAGACACAAAAACAAATAATTTTGAAAAAAAAGCGTTTTTACTGTGTAAAAGTAGTAAAACATACAAAAACTATACAAATTTGGTACCGTTGCAATCGTAACAACCCGCTGAATAAAGTTATTGTGTTATTTATACCACACGGTAAACGGCGTAGATTTAGGACGCAAAAAAGAGTGGCAAAATTTCAGATTTTTTTCTATTCCCCCCAAAAAAAAAGTTAATAAAAGTTAATCAATAAATAATATGTACCTAAAAATGGTGCTATTAAAAAATACAACTTGTCCCGCAAAAAAGAAGACCTTATACAGCTATGTCGACGCAAAAATAAAAAGGTTACAGCTCTTGGAATGCAACGATGGAAAAACGTAAAAAATTGCTTGGTCATTAAGGTCCAAAATAGGCTGGTCATTAAGGGGTTAATAGGCAATCGAAGAACTGCAACATACCAAAACAACATTTCTAACTATGATGACAAGTTCTTATTATGATAGGGAAACTGAAAATGTCCAGCCAATCCATCACTGCACAATAAATAAAAATAAGTACTGACCAAATAATAATCCAAAGGTGGGTAGCGAACGCCAACCTCCTTGTTTTGATATCCGAACTTGCAAATGCTGTTGACTCACTAAAACCACCTCTTCAGCTTGTGAGTGGCACATTTTCACAATATTCACTTGCCTCCAATCTCCGTTACAGTATATGGCCAAAACTACATATGTAGAAGTCTTTACGTTGACTTTTAACACAGTGGCTAGATCTCTTATCTTGACATTTTCAATGACTTTTCAGTGGCTTTTGTTGTGTGATTTCACGCTGCAGCAAGTTATCAGAGTCAAGTTAAAGATGGTTACATCCGTATGTGGACACCTCCTAATATTTAAGTTTAGGAGTTTCAGCCACTCCCATTGCAAACAGGTGAATAAAATCAAGCACACAGCCAGGTATTCTCCTAAGACAAACATTGGTAGTAGGGCAGGTGAAACTGAAATTAATTTCAACTTGGCACTGTCATAGGTGCTACCTTTGCCACAAGACAGTTAATGAAATGTCTGATCCACTAGATCTGCCCCGGTCAATAGTTAGTGAAATAATTGTGAAGTTGAAGCATCGAGGAGTAACAACAAGTCAGCTACCAAGCGGTAAACCATGCAAGCTTATAGAGCGTGGCTGCCGAGTGCTGAAGCATGGCACTTAAAAATCACCTAACCTCTGTTGCATCATTCACTACAGAGTTCCAAACTGCCTCTGGAAGTGACATCAGCACAAGAACTGTTCTTCAGGAGCTTCATGAAATGGGTTTCCATGGTCGAGCAACTGCACACAACTTCCAAGGCTATATACACCTTTGAAGTAAAACATTTTTAATAAATCAATGTTTTAAGTAATATATTACAACTTTTAAATTGACTTTTCTTAATTATTTTTTTTACTTTTTACGTTATAGTTCCTATGTATCCTGTATACATAGAAGCTGTATCGTTCCGTCAAAGCCGATTCCGTCAGCTTATCTAATCTGATGGTTCTGCTGAAAGCTGTTCCTGCGTGTCAGCTAGCAACGATCACATCTTAGTCAATTTAAAAGTTGCTTTGAATTACTTAAAACATTGATTTATTAAAAGTTAAGAAAATGAGAAAATGTGACAGAAAATGCATGTTTCAAACTATTTTCACGCATACTTTGACATTTTAAATAAGTATCTAAAAACGGACATGGCTAAGAGGAGTTATAAAATGCAACACAATTATTAAACTAATGTGACCTTTTTTTCTGCATAGTATTGGTGAAAATGGGGTGATGTAAGGAAGAGTAAGGTTGTGTCAAATTTTTTATGCCACATGTGCCATCTTGATAATTTTTTTCCCCTACTCCAAAATGCATGCACAGTACAACGCTATTGATAAATCTCTAACATAATAAGTATTCAACCTAGTGCAATGGCCCAAAACTAGATATCCTGGGAGGAATTTAATAACCTTTTAGAATTATGTGGCCCATGAACAATTACTGCTGGGACAAAGGCTAGGCAAAGTCTAAACAACAAGGATGACCTGTCTAGAATTTGTTGTGTTTTTGGTCATGACAATATTTTTAATAGTTTTAAGTATTCTGATATTTATAATTCACATTGTTATAAAGCAACAACAAGAACAAATGTAAAAAATGCATGAAAATATACAGCATGCAAATTCAGACACCGTTGAATCAGGAAAATCACTTGAGAAAAATCTCGAAACAATGGTACATCAAAGCAAAATAGAGCATTGCAGAATTAGATACAGATGCACAAACTTTCAAGGTTAGACTAACAAAAGGGTGGGAGTGAAAAGTGGTTGTACAGAAATCATACTATAAACTGAAGCTATAGCTACAGTATAAATCATTCATTGATTAAATAACATGAATATCTCTTTAAAATGTGGTTCTGCATAGACTGAAATGTGTGTTTTACAGTTCCTGCCACAGTTCCCTTATAAGAGTGTCATCCCCAATGCCCCTGTAATATGATAAACTGTGATAAGCTTTGGTATGACACAGAAAACAGTTTATTATTCTAACATGAGACAATTCTTCACTTATAAATCTCCACAATTGGTGTAGCTATTTATAATACAGTCCCAAGGTTTAAAGTCCACAAAGAACCTAAACTTGTAAAGCCGTAAACGTCCCGAAAAACGGCTGAAAAATCGGAAGCAGAATGCCTACAAACATCTGCCCATTGATTTCAATGGGAAATACGGCGTTCTGTTCTTTCTCAATAAAAAAAAACAGCTCCAAAAACGGCTGTAAAAAACGGCTGAAAATCAGGAGCTGTTTTCCCTTGAAAACAGCTCCGTATTTTCAGCTGTATTTTGTTAAGTGTGAGAACATACTCTAACAATACTACATTACTATAACAATACTACAATACGATAATAATACTATATTACTATTTATAATAATACGGCTAGGTAATTTGCGAGTTTACTCCACGTGCTTATTTTAACAATCCAGTTTTCCAGTTTAAGTGTCGCTAATTGCCGTCTGGCTGCTCAGTTGGCAGCGTTTGCCCGACAAAAGAATGTCAAGATTGGGCAGCCCCTTTATAGATAGTGCCACAGTGCCCTCTGTAGATACTTCCACCCCACGTAGATAATGCCACAGTGCCCTCTGTAGATAGAGCCACATCCCCCTAGATAATTCCCCAGTGCCCTCTGTAGATAATGCCACATTGCCCTATGTAGATAATGCCACAGTGCCCTCTGTAGACAATGCCACAGTTTCCTCTGTAGGTAATGCCCCACACCACCGTAGATAATGCCACAGTGCCCTTTATAGAGAGTGAAGGAGCAGGTAAAGAGCAGTGTAGTATC
Source organism: Rhinoderma darwinii (assembly GCF_050947455.1). Taxonomy (NCBI): domain Eukaryota; kingdom Metazoa; phylum Chordata; class Amphibia; order Anura; family Rhinodermatidae; genus Rhinoderma; species Rhinoderma darwinii. Next base: position 307,367,676 of record NC_134689.1, on the reverse strand, counting down.
GGGTATCGGCACCAGGCTCAGCAGGACAAGGAACGAGGCCAGGTAAGTTTGATAAAGGTGATCTTTAATTCAAACGACGACGTGTTTCTGGACCGGACTGGTCCCTTCGTCCGTTCCCCCTTTTCCTGCTCATTCATCTTATACATACCCTGTCCACGGTACTAAGGAATTATTACCGAGGGACTGCAGTGGGTGGCAGCCGGCAACCTATACCATTTCACCCTATGCATAGCCTCGGAGGAGCGCCGTTGATGCCTCACCTTTTTCCATTGTGAAACACATCTCTATAGAGAGTGCCACCCCCCCCCCCCCCTAGACAATACCACAGTGCCCTCTGTAGATAATTCCCCAATGCCCTCTGTGGAGAATTCCCCCGTGCCCTCTATAGATAATGCCACATTGCTCTCTGTAGATAGTGCCACACACACCCCTTT